>NW_027328741.1:25450798-26117578 GCF_048564905.1 Vicugna pacos
ACAGCATCACCTGGGTTCTAATAGAATTCCTTAGCTTGTGTTCCCTGAGTATTTATATAGGCCAGGCTTTGATCTATTGTGGGGTTTGGTCTCTATAGCTAAGTTTTAGCGAGTGCCTCTCTATGGGCATGGAGGTTTTTAAAACTACATCCCTAACCTTTAAACACCTGCCCCCCATATAAATGCATGGTCTCTCTTTCCCCATCTCCAGCACACCCACGAAGAATAGTACTGGTATACTGAGTGTGGCTAGGCCCCTCCAAATGACAGCAGCAACTGGGATCTTATAATATCACTTGGCTTGCTTTCCCTGAGGGTTTCCATGGGCCAGGCTGTGAGCGAAGGTGGGTGTTGGGCACTAAACACTAGTAATAGCGGGAGCCTCTCTATGGGCAGTGGATTTGTTAAAAATACATCCCCAAACTTGGATCACCTGTGCCCCCCCATAAATGTGTTGACTCTGTTTCCCCACCTCCAGCACACAAACGACGACGGGTTGAGGTTTCCTGAGTTTGGGGAGGCACCTACAACTGACAGCAGGGCCTGGGTTCTAATACAATCCATTAACTTGTTTTCACTGATGGCTAGCCTAAGCTGGAGTGCGGGGGAATGTGAGGGTTGGGCTCTAAAACCAAGTATTATTGAGTCCCTCTCCACGGGATTTGAAGTGGTTTAACCTACAACCAAATATTTGGGAATACCTGTGCCCCCTGATAGATGCAAGGACAATGTTTCCCCACCAAGAACACACACACGAGGTGGTGTTCTGGTATCCTGAATGTGGGGAGAATCCTCCAACTGACAGCAGCACCTGGGATCTAATATAATCCCTATGTTTGATATCCTTCAGTGTTTTCCTAGGCCGGGCTCTGGGCCTAGTGGGGGTTGAGCTCTAAAGCCAAGTATTAGCGTGTGCCTCTCTATGTTCAGTGGAGGTGTTTAAACTACATCCAAAACTGGGAACACCTGTGCCCTCATGAAGATGCATGGACACATTTTCACCACCTCCAGCACACACACGAAAATGTGTTCATGTATCCTGAGAGTGGGGAAGATCTTCCAAATGACAGCAGTGCCTGGTTTAATATAAAACCCCTTAGCTTGTATTTCCTGTGTGTTTCCCTAAGTCGGACTGCGAGGGAAATCTGGGGGTTGGGATGGAGGAAAAGTAGCATCGAGTGCCTCCAATGGACTGACGAAATAATTTGAGGAATTCTCCCTAACGTGGAACAACTGTGTCCCCATTCTTCTGCGTGGGGTGGGTCTCCACACATCCCCCACACTAAAGGCTGGATTCCGGATCCTGAATGTGGGGAAGATTCTCCAACTGACAACAGCGACTGGGTTCTAATAGAATCCCTAATTTTGCCTTCCCTGATGACTTGTCTATGCCAGAGTGCGGGGTAATGTGGGGTTCAGCCTCGACAAACAAGTACTATCGAGTGCCTCTCCATGGGATGTGGAGGACTTTAAACTGCAATCCACAACCTGTGAATACCTGTGCCCCTTGAAAGATGTGTAGATCTGTTTCCCCAAATTCAGCACACACACGAAGAACTATTCTGTTATCCTAAGTGTGGGGAGGCTCCTCAAAGTAATAGCAGAACCTGGGATCTAATAGAATCCCTTAGCTTGTATTCCCTGAGTGTTTATATAGGCCAGGCTGTGAGGAAAAGGTGGGGGTTGGGCTTGATGGCCAATTAGCTTGGAGTGAACCATGACAGACTGAAGAAATACTTAGAGGAATTCTCCCAAACAGAGAACACCTGTGCCCCCATTCATTTGCGTGGATTGGGCCTCCACACTTCCCCCACACACAAGGTTCTGTTCCGGAATACGGAGTGTGTGGAAGTTCCTCCAACTGACAGCAGCTCCTGGGTTCTAATAGAATTCCTTAGCTTGTCTTCCCTATAGGTTTGCCAAGACCGGAGTGAGGAGGAGAGTGGGCGTTGTGGTCTTCAACCAAGTATTAGTGAGTGCCTCTCTATGAGAAATGGACGTCTTTAAACTTCAACCCCCATCCTGGGAATACCTGTGCTCAAAGAAAAATGCGTGGACTCTGTTTCCTGACCTAGAGCACACACACGAAGAATTGTTCTGGTATCCTGAGTGTGGGAAGGATTCTCCAACTGACAGCAGCAACTGGGATCAAATAGCATCCCTTAGGTTGACTTCCCTGACTGATTCCATTGGGTGGGCTTTGAGCGAAAGTGGGGGTTGTGCTCTAAAGCCAAGTACTTGCGAGTGCCTTTGTATGGGCTGTGGAGGTGTTTATCCTAAAACCCCAACCTGGGAACACCTGTGCCCCCATAAATATGCGTGGAGTCTCTTTCCCCACCTCCAGCACACACACGAAGACGTGTTCTGGATTCCTGAGTGTGGGGAGGATCCTCCAACTGACAGCAGCGCCTGGGTTCGAATAGAATCCATTAGCTTGTATTCACTGAGTGTTTCCCTAGGCCAGGCAGCGAGGGAGAGTTACAGTTTGGGCTTGGAGGGCAAGAGGCATCGACTGCCCCCTGATGTACTGAAGTAATACTAAGAGGAGTTCCCCCTACCGGGAACACCTGTACCCCCATTCATCTGCGTGGAGTGGGGCTCCAAAGCCCCCCCCAACCAAAGGCTGCATTCAGATTTCCTGAGTTTGTGGAAGATCCTCCAACTGACAGCAGCTACTAGCCTCAAATTGAATCCATTACATTGGTTTCCGTGATATTTTTCCTAGAACGGAGTGCGGGGTAATTTGGGGTTTGGGCTCTTAAGCCAAGTATTAGCGAGTGCCTCTCCATTTGATTTGGAGATCTTTAACTTGCATACCACAACCTGGGAATACCTTTGCCCCCTGTATGATGCGAGGCCAATATTTCCCCAACTTCAGCACACACTCGGAGAGGTGTTCTGTTATCCTTAGTGTGGGTAGGCTCCTCCAACTGACAGCAGTGCCTGGCTTCTAATAGAATTCCTTAGCTGGTTTTCCCTGATGGCTTTCCTTGGCAGGGGTCCGGGGGAAAGTGGGGGTGGCCTCTAAAACCCAATATTAGCGAGTACCTCTCAATGGGATGTGGAAATGTTTAACATACAACCCCCAAAATGGTAATACCTGTGCGCCCTGAAAGATACGTGGACTCTGTTTCCCCAACTCCAGCACAGTAACGAAGAAGTGTTAAGTTATCCTGAGTGTGGGGAGGCTCCTCTGACAGCAGCGCCTGGGTTCTAATTAAATGCTTTAACTTGTATTGACTTACTGTTTCCCTAGGCCGGGTGGCAAGGGAAAGATAGGGGTTGGGATTTGAGGTCAAGTAGTAGCAATTGCCCCCTGAAGGAATGACGAAGAACTTATAGGACTTGTCCCTAACCAGGAACACTTGTGCCCCTATTCATCTGCGTGGACTGGGGCTCCACTAATTCCCCACACACAAGGCTGTGTTCCGGAATCCTGAGAGTGGGGAAGTTCTTCCAACTGAATGCACCGCCTGGATTAAAATAGAATACCTTAGCATGTCTTCCCTGATGGTTTGCCTAGGCCTGAGAGTGAAGGAAAGTGGGTTTGGGCTCTAAAACCGAGTATTAACGAGTTCCACTCCATGGGAATAGGAGGGGTTTTTCTTGCAACCACCAATCTGAGAATATATGTGCACCCTGAAAGCTGCGTAGGCTCTCTTTCCCCTCCTCCAGCACACACACGAAGATCTGTTCTAGTTTTCTGAGTGTGGGTGGCTCCTCCAACTGACAGCAGCACCTGGGTTCGAGTAGAATCCCTTAGCTTGACTTCCCTAAGTGTTTTCCTAGGCCTAGCAGTGAGCGATGGTGGGGATGGGCTCTAAAGCCAATTATTAGCGAGTGCAACACTGTGTGCAGTGGAGAGTTTGAAACAACTTCCCCAACTTTGGAACACCTGTGCCCCCATAATGATGCGTGGGCTCAGTTTCTCCACCTCCATCACACACACGGAGACATGCTCAGGTTTCCTGCTTGTGGGGATGCTCCTCCAAATTACAGCAGCGCCTCGGTTCTAATAGAATCCATTAGCTTGTATTCCTTGAGTGTTTCCCTAGGCCGGGCTGAGAGGGAAAGCTGGGAGATTGGTTTGGAGGCCAAGTAGCAGCAACTGCCCCCGATGGAATGTGTAAGTATTTAGAGGACTTCTCCCTAATGGGGAACCAATATGACCCCATTCATCTAGTTGGATTGTGGCTCCACTTCTCCCCGACACACAAGGTTGGGTTCCGGAATCCTATGTGTGGTGATGTTCCTCCAACAGTCAGCAATGCTTGTGTTCTACTTGAATCCCTTAACTTCCCTTCCCTGATGGTTTGCCTAGGATGGAGTGCAGAGGAATGTGTTTTCGTCTCTAATACCAAGTTTTAGCCAATGCATCTACATGGGAATTTGAGAAATTTTACCTACAACCAGCAACGTGGGAATACATGTGCCACCTGAAAGATTCCTGGACTCTGTTTCCCCACCTCCAGCACACACACTAGGTGGTGTTCTGGTATCCGGAGTGTGGGGAGACTCCTCAAACTGACAGCAGCACCTGGGATCTAATATAATCCCTATGTTTGACATCCTTCAGTGTTTTCCTAGGCCGGGCTCTGAGCCTAGGTGGGGGTTGGGCTCTAAAGCCAAGTATTAGCATGTGCGTCTCTATGTTCAGTGGAGGTGTTTAAACTACATCCAAACCTGGGAACACTTGTGCCCTCATGAAGATGCGTGGAGACACTCTTTCACCACCTCCAGCACACACACGAAAATGTGTTCAGGTATCCTGAGAGTGGGGAAGATCTTCCAAATGACAGCAGTGCCTGCGTTCTAATAGAATAACACAGCTTGTATTCCCTGAGTGTTTCCCTAGGCCGGGCTGCGAACGAAAGCTGGGGGTTGGGCTTGGAGGCCAAGTAGCAGCTTGTGCCAAACAATTGACTGAGGAAGTACTTAGGGAACTCCCCTACCGGGGAACACCTGTGTCACCATTCATCTGCGTGGTTGGGGCTGTCCACCTCCCCAACACACAAGAGTTTCTCCGGAGTTCTGAGTGTTGGGAAGTTCCTCCATGTGACAGCAGCACTCGGGTTCAATACAATCCCTTAGATTTTCTTCCCTGATGGCTTGTCCTGCCAGGAGTGCGGGGGAAATTGGAGGTTGGGCTCTAAAACGAAGTATTAGCGAGTGCATATCCATGGGAAGTGGAGGTGTTTAAGCTACATCCTCCAACCGAGGCATAACTGTGCCCCATGAAAAATGCGTGGTCTCTGTTTCCACACCTCCAGCACACATTCGAAGAAGTGTTCTGGTTTCCTGAGAGTGGGGAGGCTCCTCCAACTAAAAGCAGCACCAGGGATCTAACAGATTTCCTTAGCTTGACTTCCTAGAGTGTTCTCCTAGGCCGGTCTTTGAGCGAAGGAGGGGATTGGGCTCTAAAGCCAAGTAATAGCCAGTGTCTCTCTATGGTCATTGAATGTGTTTAAACTACATCATCTACCTGGGAAAAACTATGCCCCCATAAAGATGCATGGACTCTGTTTCCCCACTTCCAACACACACACGAAGACGTATTCAGGTATCCTGAGTGTTGGCCAGTACGTTCATGTGTCAGCAGCACCTGTGTTCTAATAGAATCCCTTAGCTTGTAATCCCTGATTGTTTCCCTAGGCCTGGCTCTGAGGGAAAGCTGGGGGTTGGGCTTTGAGGCCAAATAGTAGCGAGTGCCCCCCGATGGTCTGAGGAAGTATTTAGATGAATTCCCCCTAAAGGGGAACACCTGTGCCCACATCCATCTACGTGGTTTGGGGATACACAAATCCCCCTCCCCACATGTCTGGCTTCCGGAATCCTGAGAGTGAAAAATTTCGTCCAACTGAGAGCAGTGCCAGTGTTCTAGTAGAATCCTTAAGCTTCTCTGCAATGATGGATTGCATAAGTCAGAGTGTGGTTCAAAGTGGGATTTGGGCTCTAATTCCAAGTATTAGTGAGTGCCTCTCCATGGGAATTGGAAGTGATTAAACAACAACCCCCAAGAAGGGAATACCTGTGCCCACTGAAATATGCGTGGACTGTGTTTCTCCACAAACAGCACACACACGAAGATGCTCTCAAGAATCCTGAGCATGGGGAGGCTACTCGAAATGACAGCAGCACCTGGGATCTATTAGAATCCCTTATCTTGTGTTCGTTGAATGTTTCCTTAGGCCGGGCCATGAGGGAAAACTGAGGGTTGGGCTTGGAGGCCAAGTAGCAGCGAGTAAACCACAATGGACTGAGGAATTTCTTAGAGGAATTCTCCCTAAAGGGAATCACCTGAGCACCCATTCATCTGCGTGGAGTGGGGCTACACACATCCCCACCACACAAGATTGGGTTCCAGAATCCTGAGGGTGGGGAAGTTCCTCCAAGTGACATAAGCATCTTGGTTTTAATAGAATACATTTGCTTGTCTTACCTGATTATTTGCCTAGGCCAGAGTGTGATTGAAAGTCGAATTTGGTCTCTAAAACCACGTATCAGCATGTGATTCTCCATGGGAGGTGGAGATGTATAACTTACAACCCAAAACCTGGGAATTAATTTGCCCCCTGAAATTTGCGTGTGCTTTGAGTTCCCACCTCCAGCACACACAAGAGCTTTTCTGGTATCCTGAGTGTGGGGAGGCTCCTGCAACTGACACTAGCACCTGGGATCTAATTGGATCCATTAGGTTGACTTCCCTGAGTATTTTAAATGGCCGGGTTGTGAGCGAAGTTGGGGTTTGTTCTCAAACCCAAGTATTATCGAGGTTCTAACTTTAGGCAGTGGAGGTGGTTAAAGTATATCCCCAAACTGGGAACACCAGTTGCCCCATAAAGAAGCGTGGACTCTGTTTCCCAACCTCCAGCACACACACGGAGACGTACTGAGGTATCATGTTTGTGGGGATGCTCCTCCAAAAGACAGCAGTACCAGGGATCTAGTGGAATTCCTTCGCTTGACTTACTTGAGTGTTCTCTTAGGCCGGGCTTTGAGCGAAGGTGGGGGTAGGCCTCTAAAGCCAAGTAATAGCCAGTGCCTCTCTTTGGTCAGTGAAGGAGTTTAAACTACATCATCTCCCTGGGAAAAACTGTGCCCCCATAAAGATGCATGGACTCTGTTTCCCCACATCCAACACAAACACGAAGAAGTGTTCCGGTACCCTGAGTTGGGCCGGTACTTTCAAGGGACAGCAGCGCCTGGGTTCTAATAGAATCCCTTTGCTTGTAATCCCTGAGTATTTCCCTAGGCCTGGCTCTGAGGGAAAGCTGGGGGTTGGGCTTTGAGGCCAAATTGTAGCGAGTGCCCCCCGATGGACTGAGGAAGTATTTAGATGAATTTTCCCTAAAGGGGAACACCTGTGCCCCCATTCAACTACGTGGAGTTGGGATACACAATCCCCCCCCACAAGTCTGGCTTCTGGAATCCTGAGAGTGGGAAAGTTCCTCAAACTGACAGCAGTGATATTGTTCTAGTAGAATCCTTAAGCTTCTCTTCCCTGATGGATTGCGTAAACCGGAGTGCGGTTCAAAGTGGGATTTGTGCTCTAAATCCAAGTATTAGTGAGTGCCTCTCCATGGGAAGTGGAGATGTTTAACCAACAATTACCAACAAGGGAATACCTGTGCCCCCTGAAATATGCGTGGACTCTGTTTCTCCACCAACAGAACACACACGAAGTAGTTTTCTGGAATCCTGACCTTGGGGTGGCTACTCCAAATGACAGCAGCACCTGGGTTCTATTAGGATCCCTTAGCTTGTGTTCCCTGAGTGTTTCCTTAGGCCGGGCCATGAGAGAAAGCTGGGGGTTGGGCTTGGAGTCCAAGTACCAGCGAGTACCCGCCGATGGACTGAGGAAGTTCTTAGAGGAATTCTCCCTAAAGGGAAACACCTGGGCACCCATTCATCTGCGTGGAGTGGGGCTCCACACTTCCCCACCACACAAGGTTGGGTTCCAGTATTCTGAGGGTAGGGTAGTTCCTCCTAGTGACATCAGCATCTTGGTTTTAATAGAATCGATTTGCTTGTATTCCCTGATGGTTTGCTTAGGCAAGAGTGTGAATGAAAGAGGGATTTTGGCTCTTAATCCAAGTATCAGCGTGTGCCTCTCCATTGAAAGTGGAGAAATGTAACCTACAACCCACATTATGGGAATAAATGTGCCCCCTGAAAAATGCGTGTATTTTGTTTCCCCAACTCCAGCACACACACGAGGTTTTCTGGTATCCTGCATGTGGGGAGGCTCCTGCAACTGACAGTAGCACCTGGGATCTAATTGGATCCATTAGGTTGATATTCCTGAGTATTTTCCTTGGCCGGGTTGTGAGCGAAATTGGGGGTTGTGCTCTAAAACCAAGTATTAGCGAGTTCCTATATTTTGGCAGTGGAGGTGGTTAAAGTATATCCCCAACCTGGGAACACCTGTGCCCCCATAAAGATGCGTGGACCCTGTTTCCCTCCTGCAGCACACACACGACATTGGGTTCAGATGTCTTGAGTGTGGGGAGGTTCCTCCAAATAACAGCAGCGCCTGGGTTGTAATACAATACTTTAACTGGTCTTCCAAGATGGCTTGCCATGGCCTGTGTGCGGGGTAATGTGGGGATTGGGCTCTAAACCAAGTATTAGAGAGCCTATCCATGGGATGTGGGTGTTTAACCTACAAACCACAACCATGAAATAACAGTGCCCCCTGGAAGATGTTTTGACTCTGTTTCCCTACATCCAGCACACACACGAAGAAGTGTTCTGGTGTTCTGAGAGTGGGGAGGTTCCTCCAACAAACAGCAGCACCTGGGTTGGAATAGAATCCCTTAGCGTGACTTCCCTAAGTGTTTTCCGAGGCCTAGCATTGAGCGATGGTGGGGGATGGTCTCTAAAGCCAAGTATTAGACAGTGCATCTCTGTGGGCAGTGGAGGGTTTCAAACTACTTCCTCAACCTTGGAACACCTGTGCTCCCATAAAGATGCGTGGACTCTTTTTCCCCCCTGCAGCACACACACGGACACGTGCTCAGGTATCCTGATTGTGGGGAGGCTCCTCCAAATGACAGCAGCGCCTGGGTTCTAATAGAATCCCTTAGATTGTATTCCTTGAGTGTGTCCCTAGGCCGGGCTTAGAGGGAAAGCTGGGAGTTTGGCTTGGAGGCCAAGTAGCAGCAACTGCCCCCCGATGGAATGTGGAAGTATTTAGAGGACTTCTCCCTAATGGGGAACAAGTGTGACCCCATTCATCTACTTGGATTTTGGCTCCACATCTCCCCGCAACCATATGTTGGGTTCCGGAATCCTGAGTTTTGGGAAGTTCCTCCAACTGTCAGCAGCGCTTGAGTTCTTGAATCCCTTAACCTGCCTTCCCTGATGGTTTGCCTAGTCTGGAGTGCAGGGCAATGTGGGGTTTCGGCTCTAATACCAAGTATTAGCCAATGCATCTACATGGGACGTTGAGAAATTATACCTACAACCAGCAACGTGGGAACACATGTGCCACCTGAAAGATGCCTGGATTCTGTTTCCCCACTTCTAGCACACAAACGAGGAAGTGTTCTTCTATCCTGAATGTGGGGAGTTTCTTCCAAATGACAGCAGCACCTGAGGTCTAATATAATCCGTTAGCTTGACTTCCTTGAGTGTTTACCTAGGCCGGGCTGTGAGCGAATGTGGGGGTTGGGCTCTAAATACAAGGATTAGCGAGTGCCCCTCTATGGGCAGTGGAGGTGTTTAAACCAAATCCCCAACTTTGGAACACCTGTGCCCCCATAAAATGCGTGGAAAGCCTTTCCCAGCTCCAGAACACACACGAAATCTTTCAGATATCCTTAGTGTGGGGGGGCTCCTCAAAATGACAGCAGCGCCTGGGTTCTAATAGAATCCCTTAGCTTGTAATACGAGTGTATCCCTGGTCCGGGATGTGAGGGAAAGTTGGGGGTTGGGCTTGGAGGCCAAGTAGCAGTGAGTGCCCCCTGATCGATTGAGGAAGTACTTAGAGGACTGCTCACTATAGGGAACACATTTGCCCCCATTCATCTGGGTGGAGTGGGGCTGCACAACTCCCCCACAAACAAGAATGTGTTCTGGAATCCTGAGTGCAGAAAAGATCCTCTGACTGACAGCAGTTGCTGGGTACTATTGGAATTCCTTTGCTTGTCTTCCCTGATGGTATGCCTAGGCGGGAGAGTGGGGGAAAGGGTGGTTTGGGCTCCAAAACCAAGTATTTGCGAGTACCTCTCTATGGTTAGTGGAGGTTTTTAAACTACATCCCTAACCTGGGAACACCTGTGCCCCCATATATATCCGTGGAGTCTGTTTCCAGACCTCCAGCACACACACGGACACTTGCACAGTTATCCTGAGAGTGGGCAGCCTCCTCCAACTGACAGCAGGGCCTGGGATCTAATAATATCGCTTAACTTGTCTTCCCTGTTTGGTTGCCTGATACGGAGTGCGGGGGAAAGTGGGGGTTGGGCTCTAAATCCAAGTATTAGCGAGAGCTTATCCATGGGAAGTGGAGGTTATTAACCAAAAACCCACAACCTGGCAACACCTCTGCTCCTTGAAAAATGCGTGGACTCTCTTTCCCCACCTCCACCACACACATGAAGAACTCTTCTGGTATCCTGAGTGTGGGGAGGCAACTCCAACAGACAGCAGCATCTGGGATCTAATAGGATCCCTTAGGATGACATCCATGTGTGTTTTCCAAGGACAGGCTGGGAGCGATGGTGGGGTTTGGGCTCAAAATCCAAGTAATAGCGAGTGCCTCTCTATGGGCAGTGGAGGTGTTTAAAGTACATTCCCTCCCTGGGAACACCTGTGCCCCCATAATGTTGCGTAGACTATGTATCCCCAACACCAGCACACACAAAAAGACTTGTTCAGGTATCCTGAGTTTGGGGAGTCTCCTCCAACTGACAGCAGCGCCTGGGTTCTAATAGAATCCCTTAGCTTGTCTTCCCTGATGGCATGCCTAGCCTGGAGAGTGGGGGAAAGTGGGGTTTGGGCTTGAAGTCCAAGTAGAAACGAGTGCCCCCCGATTTACTGAGGAAGTACTTAGAGGATTTCACCCTAAAATGGAACACCTGTGCCCCCATTCATCTGCGTGGACTGGGTCTCCACACCTCCCCCACACACAAGGCTGGGATCCAGAATCCTGAGTGTGTGGAAGTTCCTCCAAATGACAGTAGCGCCTGCGTTCCAATGGAATATCTCAGCTTGTATTCCCTGAGTGTTTCCCTAGGCCGGGCTGTGAGCAAAAGCTGGGGGTTGGGCTTGGAGGCCAAGTAGCAGCTTGTGCCAAACAATTGACTGAGGATGTTCTTAGGGAACTCCCCTACCGCGGAGCACCTGTGTCACCATTCATCTGCGTGGATTGGGGCTGCACACCTCCCCCACACACAAGAGTTTCTCCGGAGTCCTGAGAGTTGGGAAGTTCCTCCAAGTGGCAACAGCACCCGGGTTCTATACAATTACTTAGATTGTCTTCCCTGATGGCTTGTCCTGCCAGGAGTGCGGTGGTAATTGGATGTTGGGCTCTAAAACGAAGTATTAGCCAGTGAATTTCCATGGGATGTGGAGGTGTTTAATCTACATCCTCCAACCGAGGCATAACTGTGCCCCATGTAAAATGCGTGGATTCTGTTTCCACACCTCCAGCACACATTCGAAGAAGTGTTCTGGTTTCCTGAGTGTGGGGAGGCTCCTCCAACTAAAAGGAGCACCAGGGATCTAATAGGATTCCTTAGCTTGACTTCCTAGAGTGTTCTCCTAGGCCGGTCTTTGAGCTAAGGTGGGGGTTGGGCTCTAAAGCCAAGTAATAGCCAGTGCCTCTCTATGGTCATTGAAGGTGTTTAAACTACATCATCTACCTTGGAAAAACTATGCCCCCATAAAGATGCATGGACTCTGTTTCCCCACTTCCAACACACACACGAAGACGTGTTCAGGTATCCTGAGTGTGAGCCGGCACTTTCATTTGTCAGCAGCACCTGGGTTCTAATAGAATCCCTTAGCTTTTAATCCCTGATTGTTTCCCTAGGCCTGGCTCTGAGGGAAAGCTGGGGGTTGGGCTTTGAGGCCAAATAGTAGCCAGTGCCCCCCGATGGACTGAGGAAGTATTTAGATGAATTCCCCCGAAAGGGGAACACCTGTGCCCACATCCAACTACGTGGTTTGGGGATACACAAATCCCCCTCCCCACATGTCTGGCTTCCGGAATCCTAAGAGTGGGAAATTTCCTCCAACTGAGAGCAGTGCCAGTGTTCTAGTAGTATCATTAAGCTTCCCTTCAATGATGGATTGCATAAGTCAGAGTGTGGTTCAAAGTGGGATTTGGGCTGTAAATCCTAGTATTAGTGAGTGCCTCTCCATGGGAATTGGAGGTGATTAACCAACACCCCCCAACAAGGGAATACCTGTACCCCCTGAAATATGCGTGGACTGTGTTTCTCCACCAACAGCACACACACGAAGGTGTTCTCAGGAATCCTGAGCATGGGGAGGCTCCTCGAAATGACAGCAGCACGTGGGATCTAATAGAATCCCTTAGCTTGTGTTCGTTCAATGTTTCCTTAGGCCGGGCCATGAGGGAAAACTGAGGGTTGGGCTTGGAGGCCAAGTAGCAGCGAGTACCCGCCGATGGACTGAGGAAGTTCTTAGAGGAATTCTCCCTAAAGGGAATCACCTGAGCACCCATTCATCTGCGTGGAGTGGGTCTTCACACCTCCCCACCACACAAGATTGGGTTCCAGAATCCTGAGGGTGGGGTAGTTCCTCCAAGTGACATCAGCGTCTTGGTTTTAATAGAATCAGTTTGCTTGTCTTACCTGATTGTTTGCCTAGGCCAGAGTGTGGTTGAAAGTGGGATTTGGTCTCTAAAACCACGTATCAGCGTGTGATTCTCCATTGGAAGTGGAGATGTATAACCTACAACCCAAATCCTGGGAATTACTTTGCCCCCTGAAATATGCGTGTGCTTTGAGTCCCCATCTCCAGCACACACAGGAGCTTTTCTGGTAACCTGAGTGTGGGGAGGCTCCTGAAACTGACATTAGCACCTGGGATCTAATTGTATCCATTAGGTTGACTTCCCTGAGTAACTTCTTTGGCCGGGTTGTGAGCGAAGTTGGGGTTTGTTCTCTAAACCCAAGTATTATAGAGTTTATATCTTTTGGCAGTGGAGGTGGTTAAAGTATATCCCCAACCTGGGAACACCAGTTCCCCCATAAAGAAGCGTGGACTCTGTTTCCCAACATCCAGCACACACACGGAGATGTACTGAGGTATCATGTTTGTGGGGATGCTCCTCCAAATGACAGCAGTGCCTGGGTTCTAATAGAATCCCTTAGCTTGTATTCCTTGAGTGTTTCCCTAGGCCGGGCTGAGAGGGAAAGCAGGGATTTTGGCTTGGAGGCCAAGTAGCAGCAACTGCCCCCCGATGGAATGTGGAAGTATTTAGAGGACTTCTCCCTAATGGGGAACAAGTGTGACCCCATTCATCTATTTGGATTGAGGCTCCACATCTCCCCGCCACACGAGGTTTGGTTCTGGAATCCTGAGTGTGGGGATGTTCCTCCAACAGTCAGCAGCGCTTGTGTTCTACTTGAATCCCTTAACTTGCCTTCCTTGATGGTTTGCCTAGGCTGGAGTGCAGGGGAATGTGGGGTTTCGGCTCTAATACCAAGTATTAGCCAATGCATCTACATGGAAAGTTGAGAAATTGTACCTACAACCAGCAACGTGGGAATACATGTGCCACTTGAAAGATGCCTGGACTCTGATTCCCCACCTCCAGCACACAAACGAGGACGTGTTCTTCTATCCGGAATGTGGGGAGTTTCCTCCAAATGACAACAGCACCTGGGGTCTAAGAGAATCCTTTAGCTTGACTTCCTTGAGTGTTTACCTAGGCCGGGCTGTGAGCGAATGTGGGGGTTGGGCTCTAAATACAAGGATTAGCGAGTGCCCCTCTATGGGCAGTGGAGGTGTTTAAACCAAATCCCCAACTTTGGAACACCTGTGCCCCCATAAAATGCGTGGAAAACCTTTCCCAGCTCCAGAACACACACGAAGATTTTCAGATATCTTTAGTGTGGGGGGGCTTCTCTAAATGACAGCAGATCCTGGGTTCTAATAGAATCCCTTGGCTTGTAAAACGAGTGTATCCCTGGTTCGGGATGTGAGGGAAAGCTGGGGGTTGGGCTTGGAGGCCAAGTAGCAGTGGGTGCCCCCTGATCCATTGAGGAAGTACTTAGAAGACTTCTCCGGAAAGGGAACACCTTTGCCGCCATTCATCTGGGTGGAGTGGGGATGCACAACTACCCCACACACAAGACTGTGTTCCGGAATCCTGAGTGCAGGGAAGTTCCTCCAACTGACATCAGCGCCTGGGTTCTAATTGAATCCCTGTGCTTGTCTTCCCTGATGGTTTGCCTAGGCGGGAGTGCGGGGGAACGTGTGGTTTGGGCTCCAAAACCAAGTATTTGCGAGTACCTCTCTATGGTTAGTGGAGGTGTTTAACTTACATCCCTAAACTGGGAACACCTGTGGCCCCATATAGCTCCGTGGAGTCTTTTTCCAGACTTCCAGCACACACACGAACACTTGCACATTTATCCTGAGGTTGGGTAGCCTCCTCCAACTGACAGTAAGACCTGGGTTCTAATAAAATCTCTTAACTTGTCTTCCCTGTTTGGTTGCCTGATACGGAATGCGGGGTAAAGTGGGGTTTGGCCTCTAAATGCAAGTATTAACGAGTGCGTCTCCATGGGACGTGGAGGTTATTAACCAAAACCCACAGTCTGGGAATACCTGTGCTCCTTGAAAAATGCGTGGACTCTGTTTCCCCACTTCTAACACACACATGAAAAAGTGTTCTGGTATCATGAGTGTGTGGAGGCACCTCCAATTTACAGCAGCATCTGTTATCTAATCGGATCCCTGAGGTTGACTTCCCTGAGTGTTTTCCATGGACGGGCTGGGAGCGAAGGTGGGGGTTGGTTGGGCTCTAAAGCCAAGTAATAGCGAGTGCCTCTCTTTGGGCAGTGGAGGTGTTTAAAGTAAATTCCCTCCCTGGGAACACCTGTGCCCCCATAAACTTGCGTGGACTATGTATCCCCAACACCAGCACACACACAAAGAAATCTTCAGGTATCCTGAGTGTGCGGAGTCTCCTCTAACTGGCAGCAGCGCCTGGGTTCTAATAGAATCCCTAAACATATATTCCTTGATGGCATGCCTAGGCTGGAGAGTGGGGGAGAGTGGGGGTTGGGCTTGAAGTAAAAGTAGCAACGAGTGCACCCCGATTTACTGAGGAAGTACTTAGAGGATTGCACCCAAAATTGGAACACTTCTGCCCCCATTCATCTGCGTGGACTGGGTCTCCACAACTCCCCCACACACAAGGCTGCGATCCGGAATCCTGAATGTGTGGAAGTTCCTCCAAATGACAGCAGCGCCTGCGTTCTAATAGAATAACTCAGCTTGTATTCCATGAGTGTTTCCCTAGGCCGGGCTGTGAGCGAAAGCTGGGTGTTGGGCTTGGAGGCCAAGTAGCAGCTTGTGCCACCGATTGACTGAGGATGTTCTTAGAGACTCCCCTCCCGCGGAACACTTGTGTCACCATTCATCTGCGTAGATTGGAGCTTCACAACTCCCCCACACACAAGAGTTTCTCCGGAGTCCTAAGTGTTGGGAAGTTCCTCCAAGTGACAGCAGCAACTGGGTTTTATACAATACCTTAGATTGTATTTCCTGATGGCTTGTCCTGCCAGGAGTGCGGAGGAAATTGGAGGTTGGGCTCTAAAACGAAGTATTAACGAGTGCACATCCGTGGAGTTGTTTAAGCTACATCCTCCAACCGAGGCATACCTGTGCCCCATGAAAAATGCGTGGACTCTGTTTCCACAACTCCAGCACACATTCGAAGAAGTGTTCTGGTTTCCTGAGTGTGGGGAGGCTCCTCCAACTAAAAGCAACACCAGGGATCTAACAGAATTCCATAGCTTGACTTACTAGAGTGTTCTCATACGGAGGTCTTTGAGCGAAGGAGGTGGTTGGGCTCTAAAGCCAAGTAATAGCCAGTGCCTCACTATGGTCATTGAAGGTGTTTAAACTACATCATCTATCTTGGAAAAACAATGCCCCCATAAAGATGCATGGACTCTGTTTCCCCACTTCCAACACACACACGAAGACGTGTTCAGGTTTCCTGAGTGTGGGCCGGCACTTTCATGTGTCAGCAGCACCTGGGTTCTAATAGAATCCCTTAGATTGTAATCCCTGATTGTTTCCCTAGGCCTGGCTCTGAGGGAAAGCTGGGGGTTGGGCTTTGAGGCCAAATATTAGCAAGTGCCCCCCGATGGACTGAGGAAGTATTTAGATGAATTCCCCCCCTTAAGGGGAACCCCTGTGCCCACATCCATCTACGTGGTTTGGGGATACACAAATCCCCCTCCCCAAAAGTCTGGCTTCCGGAATCCTAAGAGTGGGAAATTTCCTCCAACTGAGAGCAGTGCCAGTGTTCTAGTAGAATCCTTAAGCTTCTCTTCCCTGATGGATTGCATAAGCCGGAGGCGATTGAAAGCTGGATTTGGGCTCTAAATCGAAGTATTAGTGAGTGCCTTTCCATGGGAAGTGGAGGAGTTTAACCAAAAACCCCCAACAAGGGAATACCTGTGCCCCCTGAAATATGCGTGGACTCTGTTTCTGCACAAAAAGCACACACACGATGTAGTTTTCTGGAATCCTGAGCATGGGGAGGCTACTCCAAATGACAGCAGCACCTGGGTTGTATTAGAATCCCTCAGCTTGTGTTCCCTGAGTGTTTCCTTAGGCCGGGCCATGAGGGAAAGCTGGGGGTTGGGCTTGGAGGCCAAGTAGCAGCGAGTACCCCCGATGACCTGAGGAAGTTCTTAGAGGAATTCTTCCGAAAGAGAAACACCTGAGCACCCATTCATCTGCATGGATTGGGACTCCACACCACCCCACCACACAAGGTTGGGTTCCAGAATCCTGAGGATTTCGTAGTTCCTCCAAGTGACATCAGCTTCTTGGTTTTAATAGAATCCCTTTGCTTATCTTCCCTGATGGTTTGCCTAGGCCAGAGTGTGGTTGAAAGTGGGATTTGTGCTCTAAAACCAAGTATCAGTGTGTGCATCTCCATGGGAATTGGAGATGTTTAGCCTACAACCAACATCCTTGGAATAACTGTGCCCACTAAAAAATGCGTGTGTTTGTTTCCCCATCTCCAGCACACACATGAAGTTTTCTGGTATTTGGAGTGTGGGGTGGCTCCTGCAACTGACAGTAGCACCTGGGTTCAAATTGGATCCATTAGGTTGACTTCCCTGAGTATTATCCTTGGCTGGGTTGTGAGCAAAGTTGGGGGTTGTGCTCTAAAACCAACTACTAGCGAGTTCCTATCTTTTGACAGTGGAGGTGGTTAAAGTATATCCCCAACCTGGGAACACCTGTGCCCCCACAAAGATGCGTGGACTCTCTTTCCCTCCTCCAGCACACACACGATATCGGGTTCAGATGTCTTGAGTGTGGGGAGGTTCCTCCAACAAACAGCAGTGCCTGGGTTCTAATAAAATACCTTAACTTGTATTCCATGATGGCTTGCCAAGGCCGGTGTGCGGGGGAATGTTGGGACTGGGCTCTAAACCAAGTATTAGTGTGAGCTCATCCATGGGATGTGGGTGTTTAACATAGAACCCACAAGCATGGAATAACTTTGCCCCCTGAAAGATACTTTGACTCTGTTTCCCTACATCCAGCACACACATGAAGAAGTTTTCTGGTGTTCTCAGTGTAGGGAGGATCCTCCAAAAGACAGAAGCACCTGGGTTCTAATAAAATCACTTAGCTTGATTTCCCTAAGTGTTTTTCTAGGCCTAGCATTGAGCGATGGTGGGCGAAGGGCTCTAAAATCAAGTATTAGCGAGTGCAACTCTGTGGGCAGTGGAGGGTTTGTAACGACTTCCCCAACCTTGGACAACCTGTGCCCATATAAAGATGCGTGGACTCTGTTTCCCCACCTCCAACACACACACGGAGACGTGCTCAGGAATCCTGGGGGTGGGGAGGCTCCTCCAAATGACAGCAGCGCCTGGGATCTAATAGAATCCCTTAGATTGTATTCCTTGAGTGTGTCCCTAGGCCGGGCTGAGAGGAAAAGCTGGGAGTTTGGCTTGGAGGTCAAGTAGTTGCAACTGCCCCCCGATGGAATGTGTAAGTATTTAGAGGACTTCTCCCTAATGGGGAACAAGTGTGACCCCATTCTTCTACTTGGATTATGGCTCCACAACTCCTTGCCACAAAATGTTGGGTTCTGGAATCCTGAGTGTTGGGAAGAACCTCCAACTGTCAGCATCACTTGTGTTCTACTTGAATCCCTTAACTTGCCTTCCCTGATGGTTTGCCTATGCTGGAGTGCAGGGGATTGTGGGGTTTCTGCTCTAATACCAAGTATTAGCCAATGCATCTATAGGGAAAGTTGAGAAATTTTACCTACAACCAGCAACGTGGGATTACATGTGCCACCTGAAAGATGCCTGAACTCTGTTTCCCCACTTGCAGCACACAAACGAGGAAGTGTTCTTCTATCGTGAATGTGGGGGCTTTCCTCCAAATGACAGCAGCACCTGGGGTCTAATAGAATCCCTTAGCTTGTCTTCCCTGATGGCATGCCTAAGCTGGAGAGTGAAGGGAAGTGGGGGTTTGGCTTGAAGTCCAATTAGATACGAGTGCCCCCGATTTACTGAGAACGTACTTAGAAGATTTCACCCTAAAGTGAAACACCTGTGCCCCCATTCAACTGCGTGGACTGGGTCTCCACATCTCCCCCCCACACAAGGCTGGGATCCGGAATCCTGAGTGTGTGGAAGTTCCTCCAACTGACAGCAGCTCCTGCGTTCTAATATAATAAATCAGCTTGCATTCCCTAGATATTTCCCTAGGCCGGGCAGCGAGCGAAAACTGGGGGTTGGGCTTGAGTCCAAGTAGCAGCTTGTGCCAACCGATTGACTGAGGAAGTACTTAGGGAACTCCCCTAATGGGGAACTCCTGTGTCACCATTCATCTGCTTGGATTGGGGCTGCATATCTCCCCCTCACACAAGAGTGTCTCCGGAGTCCTGAATGTTGGGAAGTTCCTCCAAGAGAAAGCAGCACATGGGTTCAATACAATCCCTTAGCTTGTCTTCCCTGATGGCTTGCCCTGCCAAGGGTGCGGGGGAAATTGGAGGTTGGGCTCCAAAACGAAATATTAGTGAGTTCCTATCCATGGTATGTGGAGATGTTTAACCTACATCCTCCAACCTAGGAATACCTGTGCCCCAAGGAAATGTGTGGACTCTGTTTCCAAACCTCCATCACACGTGCAAAAAGTTTTCTGGTTTCCTGAATGTGGGGAGGCTCCTCAAACTGACAGCAGCACCTGGGTTCTAATAGACTCCCTTAGCTTGACTTCCCTAAGTGTTTTCCTAGGCCTCGCAGTGAGCGATGGTGAGGGATGTGCTCTAAATAAAAGTAATAGCAAGTGCCTCTCTATGAGAAGTGAAGGTATTTAAACTACATCATCTACCTGGGAAAAACTGTGCCCCCATAAAGATGCATGGACTCTGTTTCCCCACTTCCAACACACACACGAAGATGTGTTCAGGTATCCTGAGTGTGGGCCGGCACTTTCAATGACAGCAGTGTCTGGGTTCAAATAGAATCCCTTAGCTTGTAATCGCTGAGTGTTTCCCTAGGCCTGGCTCTGAGGGAAAGCTGGGGCTTGGTATTTGAGGCCAAATAGTAGCGAGTGCCGCCGATGGGCTGAGGAAGTATTTAGATGAACTCACCCTAAATGGGAACAACTGTGCCCACATCCATCTACGTGGAGTGGGGATACACAAATCCGCCCCCACAAGAGTGGCTTCCGGAATCCTGAGAGTGGGAAGGTTCCTCCAACTGATAGCAGTGCCAGTGTTCTAATAGAATCTTTAAGTTTCTGTTCCATAATGGATTGCATATGCCGGAGTGTGGTTCAAAGTGGGATTTGGGCTCTACATCCAAGTATTAATGAGTGTCTCTCCAGGGGAACTGGAGGTGTTTAACCAACAAGACCCAACAAGGGAATACCTGTGCCCCCTGAAATATGCTTGGACTCTTTTTCTCCCCCAACAGCACACACATGAATACGTGTTCAAGTATCATGGTTTTGGAAGGCTCCTCCAACTTAGAGCAGAGCCTGGGTTTTAATAGAATCCCTTAGTTTGTATTCCCTGAGTGTTTCCTTAGTCCGGGCAGCAAGGGAATGCTGGGGGTTGGGCTTGGAGGCCAAGTAGCAGCTAGTGTCCCCCGAAGGACTGATTAAGTATTTAGAGGACTTCTCTCTATCGGGGAAAACCTGTGCAGCCTTTCATGGGCGTGGACTTTGGCTCCACACACCCCCACACAAGACGGGTTTCCAGAATCCTGAGTGTGGGGAAATTCCTCCAACTGACAGCAGCACCTGTGTTTTAATAGAATCCCTTAGCTTTTATTCCCTCATGGTTTGCCTAGATTGGAGTGCGGGGAAAAGTGGACTGTGGGCTCTAAATCCAAGTACTAGCGAGAGCCTCTCCTTGGGAAGTGGAGGTGTTTAACATACAACCCTCATCCTGGGAATACCTGTATCCACTTAAAGTTGTGTGGGATCTGTTTCCCTGCCTTCTGTTCACACACGAAGAAGTGTTCTGGTGTCCTGATTTTATTGAGACTCCTCCAAATGACACCAGGACCAGGGATCTAATTGTATCTCTTAGGTTGTTATCCCTGTGTGTTTCCTAGGACGCAGTGTTAGTGAATGTTGGGTTTGGGCTCTTAGGCCAAGTGTTAGCGAGTGCCTCTCTATGGTCAGTGGAGTTATATAAACTACATACCCAAACTGGGAACACCTGTGCCCCCAGAAAAATGCTTAGACAATTTTTCCACACCTGAGCACAGAAAGTAAGACGTGTTCAGGTATCCTGAGTGTGGGGAGACTCCTCCAAAATATAGCAGTGCCTGGGTTATATTAGAATCCCTTAGCTTGTGTTCCCTGAGTGTTTACAAAGGCCAGGCCTTAATCTATTGTGGGGTTTGTTCTCTATAGCTAGGTTTTAGGGATTGCCTTTCTATGGGCATGGAAGTTTTTAAAACTGCATCCCTATCCTTCAAACACCTGTCCCCCATATAAATGCGTGGTCTCTCTTTCCCCACCTCCAGCAAACCCACGAAGAACAGTTCTGGTATACTGAATGTAGATAGGCACCTCCAAATGACAACAGTACCTGAGATCTTATAATATCAATTGGCTTGCTTTCCCTGACTGTTTTAATTGGCCAGGCTGTGAGCAAAGGTGAGTGTTGGGCTCTAAAGACAAGGAATAGCGAGTGCCACCCTATGGGCAGTGGAGGTGTTTAAACAAAGTCCCCAAATTTGGGACACCCTTACCCCCATAAAGATGCGTGAAATGTCTTTCCCTGGTCCAGAACACACAAGAAGACTTTCAGATATCCTTAGTGTGGGGGGGCTCCTCAAAATGACAGCAGAGCCTGGGATATAATAGGATCCCTTAGCTTCTAATATGAGTTTTTCCCTGGTCCGGGATATGAGGGAAAGTTGGGGTTGGGCTTGGAGAACAAGTAGCAGTGAGTGCTCCTGATCGATTGAGGAAGTGCTTAGAGGCCTTCTCCCAAAAGAGAACATCTTTGCCCCCATTCATCTGGGTGGAGTCGGGCTACACAACTCCCCCACACACAAGAATGTGTTCCAGAATCCTGAGTGCAGGGAAGTTCCTCCAACTGACAGCAGCGCCTGGGTTCTAATTGAATCCCTGTGCTTGTCTTCCCTGATGGTTTGCCTAGGCGGGAGTGCGGGGGAAAGTGTGGTTTGGGCTCCAAAACCAAGTATTTGCGAGTACCTCTCTATGGTTAGTGGAGGTTTATAAACTACATCCCTAACGTGGGAACACCTGTGCCCTCATGAAGATCGGTGTAGTCTGTTTCCAGGCCTCCAGCACAAACACGAACACTTGCACAGTTATCCAAAGATTGGGTAGCCTCCTCCAACAGACAGCGGGGCCTGGGATCTAATAAAATCGCTTAACTTGTCTTCCCTCTTTGGTTGCCTGATACGGAGTGCGGGGGAAAGTGGGGGTTGGGCTCTAAAACCAAGTATTAGCGAGTGCTTCTCCATGGGATGTGGAGGTTATTAACCAAATATCCACAACCTGGGAATAAATGTGTTCCTTGATAACTGTGCGTGGTCTCTGTTTCCCCACCTCCAGCACACACATGAAGAATTGTTCAGATATCCTGAGTGTGAGGAGGCAACTCCAACTGACAGCAGCATCTGGGATCAAATAGGATCCCTTAGGTTGACTTCCCTGAGTGTTTTCCAAGGACGAGCTGTGAGCGAAGTTGGGGGTTGGGATCTAAAGCCAAGTAATAGCGAGTGCCTCTCTATGGGCAGTGGAGGTGTTTAAAGTACATTCCCTCCCTGGGAACACCTGTGCCCCCATAAAGTTGCGTGGACTATGTATCCCCAACACCAGCACAAACACAAAGACTTGTTTAGGTATCCTGAGTGTGGGGAGTCTCCTCCAAGTGACAGCAGCGCCTGGGTTCTAATAGAATAACTCAGCTTGTATTCCTTGAGTGTTTCCCTAAGCCGGGCAGCGTGGGAAAGCTGGGGACTGGTTTAGGGAGTCAAGTAGATGCGAGTGCCCCCCGATGGACTGAGGAAGCATTTAGAGGACTTCTCCCTAACGGGGAACACCTTTTCCCCCATTCATCTGCTTGGCTTGGGGCTCCACAACTCCCCCACACAGAATTCTTGTTTCCGGAATCCTGAGAGTATGGAAGACCCTGCAAATAACAGCAGAACCTGGGCTGTAATAGAATTCTTTAGCTTGCCTTGCCTGATTGTTTGCCTAGGCCTCAGTGCAGGGGAAAGTGTGGTATGGGCTCTAAAACCAAGAAATAACGAGTGCCTCTCCATGGGATTTGGAGGTGTTTATCCTACAACTCCCAAACTGTGAATACCTGTGCCCCCTGAAAGATGCATGGACTCGGTTTCCCCACCTCCAGCAAACACACAAAGAATTCTTCTGGTATCCTGAATGTGGGTAGGCTCCTCCAACTGACAGCAGCACCTGGGATCTAATAGAATCCCTTTGCTTGTATTCCCTGAGTGTTAACCTAGGCCAGGCTGTGAGGAAAAGGTTTGGGTTGGGCTTGATGGCCAATTAGAATGGAGTGCCCCCTGACAGACTGAAGAAATACTTAGAGGAATTCTCCCAACTGGAGAACACCTGTGCCCCCAATCATCTGCGTGAATTGGGGCTCCACAATTCCCTCACACACAAGGTTGTGTTCCGGAATACGGAGTGTGTGGAAGTTCCTCCACCTGACAGCAAATCCTGGGTTCTAATAGAATCCCTTAACTTGTCTTCCCTGATGTTTTGCCAAGACCAGAGTAATTAGGAGTGTGGGCGTTATGATCTTCAACCAAGTATTAGTGAGTGCCTCTCTATGGGAAATGGACGTCTTTATACTACAACAATCATCCTGGAAATACCTGTGCTCCCAGGAAAATGCGTGGACTCTGTTTCCTAACCTAGAGCACACACACGAAAAATTGTTCAGGTATCCTGAGTGTGGGGAGGAATCTCCAACTGACAGCAGCAACTGGAATCTAATAGCATCCCTTAGGTTGACTTCCCTGACTGATTTCCTTGGGTGGGCTTTGTGCGAAAGTGGGGGTTGTGCTCAAAAGCCAAGTATTAGTGAATGCCTTTGTATGGGCTGTGGAGGTTTTTATCCTACATTCCTAAACTGAGATCACCTGTGCACCCATAAAGAAGCGTGGAGTATTTTTCCCCACCTCCAGCACACACACGAAGACGTGTTCTGGCTTCCTGAGTGTGGGGAGGATCCTCCAACTGACAGCAGCGCTTCGGTTCGAATAGAATCCCTTAGCTTGTATTCCCTGAGTGTTTCCCTAGGCCGGGCAGTGAGGGAGAGTTACAGGTTGGGCTTGGAGGGCAAGTAGCTGTAAGTGCCCCCTGATGGACTGAAGTAGTACTAAGAGGAGTTCCCCCTATGGGGAACCCCTGTACCCCCATTCATCTGCATGGAATGGGGCTCCAAACCCCCCCAACAAAAGGCTGCATTCAGAATTCCTGAGTTTGTGGAAGATCCCCCAACTGACAGCAGCTACTGGTCTCAAATTGAATCCATTAGCTTGGTTTCCCTGATGCTTTGCCTAGAACGGAGTGCGGGGTAATTTGGGGTTTGGGCTCTTAAGCCAAGTATTAGCGAGTGCCTCTCCATTTGATTTGGAGATCTTTAACTTACATGCCACAACCTGGGAATACCTTTGCCCCCTGTATGATGCGAGGACAATATTTCCCCAACTTCAGCACACACACGGAGAGGTGTTCTGCTATCCTTAGTGTGGGGAGGCTCCTCCAAATGACAGCAGTGCCTGGCTTCTAATAGAATTCCTTAGCTGGTTTTCCCTGATGGCTTGCCTTGGCCGGGGTCCGGGGGATAGTGGGGGTGGCCTCTAAAACCCAATATTAGCGAGTGCCTCTCAATGGGATGTGGAAGTGTTTAACATACAACCCACAACCGGGTAATACCTGTGCCCCCTGAAAGATGCGTGGACTCTGTTTCCCCACCTCCAGCACAGTCACGAAGAAGTGTTATGTTATCCTGAGTGTGGGGAGGCTCCTCCAACTGACAGCAGCGCCTGGGTTCTAATTAAATGCTTTAACTTGTATTGACTTACTGTTTCCCTAGGCCGGGTGGCAAGGGATAGATAAGGGTTGTGCTTTGAGGCCATGTAGCAGCGAGTGCCCCCTGAAGGACTGACAAAAAACTTAGAGGACTTCTCCCTGACCGGGAACACCTGTGCCCGCATTCATCTGCGTGGACTGGGGCTCCACTATTTCCCCACACACAAGGCTGTGTTCCGGAATCCTGAGAGTGGGGAAGTTCTTCCAACTGACAGCAGCGCCTGGATAAAAATAGAATCCCTTAGCATGTCTTCCCTGATGGTTTGCCTAGGCCAGAGTTTGGGGGAAAGTAGGGGTTGGGCTCTAAACCGAGTATTAGCGAGTGCCTCTGCATGAGAAGTGGAGGTGTTTAACCAAAAACCCCCAAACTGGGAATACCCGTGGCCCTGGAAGTATGTTTGAACTTTGTTTCCCCACTTCCAGCAGACACACGGAGAAGCGTTCTGTTATCTTGAGTGTGGGGAGGCTCCTCGAAATCACAGCAGAACCTGGGATGTAATAGGATCCCTTACGTTGACTTCCCTGAGGGTTTGCCCAAGCTGGGCTGTGAGCGAAGGTGGAGATTGGGCTCTTAAGCCAAGTATTAGCAAGGGCCACTCTATGGGAAGTGGAGGTGTTTAAACTACATCCTCAACCTGGGAACACCTGTGCCCACATAAATATGAGTAGAATCTGTATCCCCAACTCCAGCACACACAAGAAGACTTGTTCAGGTATCCTGAATGTGGGGATACAACTCCAACAGACAGCAGCGCCTGGGATCTATTAGAATCCCTTAGCTTGTATTCCCTGAATTTTTCCCTAGGCCAGGCTATCAGGAAAAGCTGAGGGTTGGGCATGGAATCCAAGTAGCATCGAGTGCCCCCAATGTACTGAGGAAGAACTTAGAGGACTTCTCCCTAACGGGGAACACCTGTGCCCTTATTCAACTGCGTGAAGTGGGGCTCCACATTTCCTCCACACACAAGGTTGGGTTCTGGAATCCTGAGAGTGGGGAAGTTCCTCCAACTGACAGCAGCGCCTGGGTTCTAAAAGAATCCTTTAACTTGTATCCACTGAGCGTGTCCCTAGGCCGGGATGCGAAGGAAGCAGGGGGTTACTCTTGGAGTTCAATTAGCAGCGAGTGCTCACAAATGGACTGAGGAAGAGCTTAAAGGGCTTCTCCCTAACGGGGAAGAGCTGTGCCCCCATTCATCTGCGTGGGGGTGGGGATCCACAACTCCCACACACAAAGATGGGTTCTGGAATCCTGAGTGGGGGAAGTTCCTCCAACTGAGAGCATTCCGTGAGTTCTAAGAGAATCCCTTAGCTTGACTTCACTGATGGTTTGCCTAGGCCTGAGGGCGGGGGAAAGTGAGGTTTGGTCTCTTAAACCAAGTATTAGCGAGATCCTCTCCATGTGAGATGCAGCTGTTTTACCTACAACCCCCAATCTGTGAATACCTGTGCCCAATGTAATATGCATGGACTCTGTTTTCCCACCTCCAGCACACTGACGAAGAAGTGTTCTCGTGTCTTGAGTGTGGGGAGGATGCCCCAACTTACAGCAGCACCTGGGATATTAAAGTATCCCTCAGCTTGACTTCCCTGAGTGTCTTCCTAGGCCGCGCTGTGAGCAATCGTGGGGGTTGGGCTCTAAAACCAAGTATTATCGAGTGCAACTCTATGGGCATTTTAGGTGTTAAATAACATCCCTAACCTGTGAAAAACTCTGCCCCCATAAATATGCGTGGACTCTATTACCCCACATCCAGTACAACACACAGACTTTTTAAGGTATCCTGATTGAGGGGAGGCTCTTCCAAATGACAGCAGCGCCTTGGTTCTAATAGTATCCCTTACCTTGTCTTCCCTGATGGCATGCCTAGGCCGGAGTGCGGGAGGAAGTGGGGTTTGGGCTCTAAATCCAAGTATTATGGAGTGCTTCTCCATGAGATGTGGAGTCGTTTACCTAAAACCCCCAACCTGGGAATTCCTAAGCCCCCTGAAATATGCGTGGACTCTGCTTCACCACCTCCAGCACACACATGAAGAAGAGTTCTGATATTCTCAGTGTTGGGTGGCTCCTCCAAATGACAGCAGCACCTGGGATGTAGTAGGATCCCTTGCTTGATTTCCTTGAGTGTTTTTCCATGCCGGGCTGTGAGCAAAGGTGGGGGTTGGGCTCTAAATCCAAGTATTAGCGAGTGCCTCTCTATGGGCAATGAGGTGTTTAAACATCATCCCAAACCTGGAAACACCTGTGACCCAAAAAATAAGCGTGGACCCTTTTTCCCCACCTCCAGCACACACACGAAGACGTGTTCAGGTATCCTGAGTGAGGGGAGGCTCCTCCAACTGACAGCAGCCCCTGGGTCCTAATAAAATCCCTTAGCTCTATTCCCTGAGTGTTTCCCTAACCCGGGCAGCGTGGGAAAGCTGGGGACTGGTTTAGGGAGTCAAGTAGATGCGAGTGCCCCCCGATGGACTGAGGAAGCATTTAGAGGACTTCTCCCTAACGGGGAACACCTTTTCCCCCATTCATCTGCTTGGCTTGGGGCTCCACAACTCCCCCACACAGAATTCTTGTTTCCGGAATCCTGAGAGTATGGAAGACCCTGCAAATAACAGCAGAACCTGGGCTGTAATAGAATTCTTTAGCTTGCCTTGCCTGATTGTTTGCCTAGGCCTCAGTGCAGGGGAAAGTGTGGTATGGGCTCTAAAACCAAGAAATAACGAGTGCCTCTCCATGGGATTTGGAGGTGTTTATCCTACAACTCCCAAACTGTGAATACCTGTGCCCCCTGAAAGATGCATGGACTCGGTTTCCCCACCTCCAGCAAACACACAAAGAATTCTTCTGGTATCCTGAATGTGGGTAGGCTCCTCCAACTGACAGCAGCACCTGGGATCTAATAGAATCCCTTTGCTTGTATTCCCTGAGTGTTAACCTAGGCCAGGCTGTGAGGAAAAGGTTTGGGTTGGGCTTGATGGCCAATTAGAATGGAGTGCCCCCTGACAGACTGAAGAAATACTTAGAGGAATTCTCCCAACTGGAGAACACCTGTGCCCCCAATCATCTGCGTGAATTGGGGCTCCACAATTCCCTCACACACAAGGTTGTGTTCCGGAATACGGAGTGTGTGGAAGTTCCTCCACCTGACAGCAACTCCTGGGTTCTAATAGAATCCCTTAACTTGTCTTCCCTGATGTTTTGCCAAGACCAGAGTAATTAGGAGTGTGGGCGTTATGATCTTCAACCAAGTATTAGTGAGTGCCTCTCTATGGGAAATGGACGTCTTTATACTACAACAATCATCCTGGAAATACCTGTGCTCCCAGGAAAATGCGTGGACTCTGTTTCCTAACCTAGAGCACACACACGAAAAATTGTTCAGGTATCCTGAGTGTGGGGAGGAATCTCCAACTGACAGCAGCAACTGGAATCTAATAGCATCCCTTAGGTTGACTTCCCTGACTGATTTCCTTGGGTGGGCTTTGTGCGAAAGTGGGGGTTGTGCTCAAAAGCCAAGTATTAGTGAGTGCCTTTGTATGGGCTGTGGAGGTTTTTATCCTACATTCCTAAACTGAGATCACCTGTGCACCCATAAAGAAGCGTGGAGTATTTTTCCCCACCTCCAGCACACACACGAAGACGTGTTCTGGCTTCCTGAGTGTGGGGAGGATCCTCCAACTGACAGCAGCGCTTCGGTTCGAATAGAATCCCTTAGCTTGTATTCCCTGAGTGTTTCCCTAGGCCGGGCAGTGAGGGAGAGTTACAGGTTGGGCTTGGAGGGCAAGTAGCTGTAAGTGCCCCCTGATGGACTGAAGTAGTACTAAGAGGAGTTCCCCCTATGGGGAACCCCTGTACCCCCATTCATCTGCATGGAATGGGGCTCCAAACCCCCCCAACAAAAGGCTGCATTCAGAATTCCTGAGTTTGTGGAAGATCCCCCAACTGACAGCAGCTACTGGTCTCAAATTGAATCCATTAGCTTGGTTTCCCTGATGCTTTGCCTAGAACGGAGTGCGGGGTAATTTGGGGTTTGGGCTCTTAAGCCAAGTATTAGCGAGTGCCTCTCCATTTGATTTGGAGATCTTTAACTTACATGCCACAACCTGGGAATACCTTTGCCCCCTGTATGATGCGAGGGCAATATTTCCCCAACTTCAGCACACACACGGAGAGGTGTTCTGCTATCCTTAGTGTGGGGAGGCTCCTCCAAATGACAGCAGTGCCTGGCTTCTAATAGAATTCCTTAGCTGGTTTTCCCTGATGGCTTGCCTTGGCCGGGGTCCGGGGGATAGTGGGGGTGGCCTCTAAAACCCAATATTAGCGAGTGCCTCTCAATGGGATGTGGAAGTGTTTAACATACAACCCACAACCGGGTAATACCTGTGCCCCCTGAAAGATGCGTGGACTCTGTTTCCCCACCTCCAGCACAGTCACGAAGAAGTGTTATGTTATCCTGAGTGTGGGGAGGCTCCTCCAACTGACAGCAGCGCCTGGGTTCTAATTAAATGCTTTAACTTGTATTGACTTACTGTTTCCCTAGGCCGGGTGGCAAGGGATAGATAAGGGTTGTGCTTTGAGGCCATGTAGCAGCGAGTGCCCCCTGAAGGACTGACAAAAAACTTAGAGGACTTCTCCCTGACCGGGAACACCTGTGCCCGCATTCATCTGCGTGGACTGGGGCTCCACTATTTCCCCACACACAAGGCTGTGTTCCGGAATCCTGAGAGTGGGGAAGTTCTTCCAACTGACAGCAGCGCCTGGATAAAAATAGAATCCCTTAGCATGTCTTCCCTGATGGTTTGCCTAGGCCAGAGTTTGGGGGAAAGTAGGGGTTGGGCTCTAAACCGAGTATTAGCGAGTGCCTCTGCATGAGAAGTGGAGGTGTTTAACCAAAAACCCCCAAACTGGGAATACCCGTGGCCCTGGAAGTATGTTTGAACTTTGTTTCCCCACTTCCAGCAGACACACGGAGAAGCGTTCTGTTATCTTGAGTGTGGGGAGGCTCCTCGAAATCACAGCAGAACCTGGGATGTAATAGGATCCCTTACGTTGACTTCCCTGAGGGTTTGCCCAAGCTGGGCTGTGAGCGAAGGTGGAGATTGGGCTCTTAAGCCAAGTATTAGCAAGGGCCACTCTATGGGAAGTGGGGGTGTTTAAACTACATCCTCAACCTGGGAACACCTGTGCCCACATAAATATGAGTGGAATCTGTATCCCCACCTCCAGCACACACAAGAAGACGTGTTCAGGTATCCTGAATATGGGGAAACTCCTCCAACAGACAGCAGCGCCTGGGATCTATTAGAATCCCTTAGCTTGTATTCCCTGAATTTTTCCCTAGGCCAGGCTATCAGGAAAAGCTGAGGGTTGGGCATGGAATCCAAGTAGCATCGAGTGCCCCCCGATGTACTGAGGAATTACTTAGAGGAATTCTCCCTAACGGGGAACACCTGTGCCCCTATTCAACTGCGTGAAGTGGGGCTCCACATTTCCTCCACACACAAGGTTGGGTTCTGGAATCCTGAGAGTGGGGAAATTCCTCCAACTGACAGCAGTGCCTGGGTTCTAAAAGAATCCTTTAACTTGTATCCACTGAGCGTGTCCCTAGGGCGGGATGCGAAGGAAGCAGGGGGTTACTCTTGGAGTTCAATAAGCAGCGAGTGATCACAAATGGACTGAGGAAGAGCTTAAAGGGCTTCTCCCTAACGGCGAAGTGCTGTACCCCCATTCATCTGCGTGGGGGTGGGGATCCACACCTCCCACACACAAAGATGGGTTCTGGAATCCTGAGTGGGGGAAGTTCCTCCAACTGAGAGCATTCCGTGAGTCCTAAGAGAATCCCTTAGCTTGACTTCATTGATGGTTTGCCTAGGCCTGAGGGCGGGGGAAAGTGAGGTTTGGTCTCTTAAACCAAGTATTAGCGAGATCCTCTCCATGTGAGATGCAGCTGTTTTACCTACAATCCCCAATATGTGAATACCTGTGCCCAATGAAATATGCGTGGACTCTCTTTTCCCACATCCAGCACACTGACGATGAAGTGTTCTCGTGTCTTGAGTGTGGGGAGGATCCCCCAACTTACAGCAGCTCCTGGGATATTAAAGTATCCCTCAGCTTGACTTCCCTGAGTGTCTTCCTAGGCCGCGCTGTGAGAAATCGTGGGTGTTGGGCTCTAAGTCCAAGTATTATCGAGTGCAACTCTATGGGCATTTTAGGTGTTAAATAACATCCCTAACCTGTGAGCAACTCTGCCCCCATAAATATGCGTGGACTCTATTTCCCCACATCCAGTACAACACACAGACTTTTTAAGGTATCCTGATTGAGGGGAGGCTCTTCCAAATGACAGCAGCGCCTTGGTTCTAATAGTATCCCTTACCTTGTCTTCCCTGATGGCATGCCTAGGCCGGAGTGCGGGAGGAAGTGGGGTTTGGGCTCTAAATCCAAGTATTATGGAGTGCTTCTCCTTGAGATGTGGAGCCGTTTACCTAAAACCCACAACGTGGGAATTCCTAAGCCCCCTGAAATATGCGTGGACACTGCTTCCCCACCTCCAGCACACACATGAAGCAGAGTTCTGATATTCTCAGTGTTGGGTGGCTCCTCCAAATGACAGCAGCACATGGGGTGTAGTATTATCCCTTGCTTGACTTCCTTGAGTGTATTTCCAGGCCAGGCTGTGAGCAAATGTGGGGGTTGTGCTCTAAATCCAAGTATTAGCGAGTGCCTCTCTATGGGCAATGAGGTGTTTAAACAACATCCCAAACCTGGAAACACCTGTGACCAAAATAAGATGCGTGGATTCATTTTCCCCACCACCAGCACACACACAAAGACGTGTTCATGTATCATGAGTGAGGGGAGGCTCCTCCCACTGACAGCAGCCCCTGGGTCCTAATAAAATCAGTTAGCTGTATTCCCTGAGTGTTTCCCTAACCCGGGCTTCGTGGGAAAGCTGGGGACTGGTTTAGGGAGTCATGTAGATGCGAGTGTCACCCAATGGGATGAGGAATCTTTTAGATAAATTTTCCATAAAGGGGAATACCTGTGCCCACATCCAACTTCATGGAGTGGGGATAAACAAATCTCCCCCGACAAGAATGGCTTCCAGAATCCTGAGAGTGGGAAAGTTCCTCCAACTTACAACAGTGCCAGTGTTCTAGTAGAATCCTTAAGCTTCTCTTCCCTGATGGATTGCATAAGCTGGAGTGCGGTTCAAAATGGGATTTGGGATCTAAATCCAAGTATTTTTGCCTCTCCATGGTAAGTGGAAGTGTTTAATCAAAAACCACCAACAAGGGTATACCTGTGCCCCTGAAATATGCGTGGACTCTGTTTCTCAACCATCAGCACCCTCACGAAGAAGTTTTCTGGAATCCAGAGCATGGGGAGGCTACTCCAAATGACAGCAGCACCTGGGTTCTATTAGAATCACTTAGTTTGTGTTCCTTGAGTGTTTCCTTAGTCCTGGGCATGAGGGAAAGCTGGGGGTAGGGCTTTGAGGCCTAATAGCAGCGACTACCACCCGATGGACTGAGAAGTTCTTAGAGGAATTCTCCCTAAATGGAAACACCTGAGAACCCATTCATTTGCGTGGAGTGGGGCTCCACACCTCCCCACCACACAAGGTTGGGTTCCAGAATCCTGAGTGTGGGGTAGTACCTCCAAGTGACATCAGCTTCTTGGTTTTAATAGAATCATTTTGCTTGTGTTCCCTGATGGTTTGCCTAGGCCAGAGTGTGGTTGAAAGTTTGATTTGGGCTCTAATATCAAGAATCAGTGTGTGCCTCTCCATGGGAAGTGGAGATGTTTAACCTAAAACCCACAACCTTGGAATTACTGTGCTCCCTGAAAAATGCGTGTGCTTTGTTTCCCCAACTCCAGCACACACACGAAGTTTTCTGGTATCCTTAGTGTGGGGAGGCTCCTACAACTGACAGTAGTACCAGGGATCTAATTGGATCCATTAGGTTGACTTACCTGAGTACTTTCCTTGGCCGGGATTTTTGCGAATTTGGGGTATATTCTCTAAAACCAAGTATTAGCGAGTTCCTATATTTTGGCAGTGGAGGTGGTTAAAGTATATCCCCAACCTGGAAACACCTGTGACCCCATAAAGATGCGTGGACTCTGATTCCCTCATCCGGCCCACACATGACATCGGCTTCAGATGTCTTGAGTGTGGGGATGTTCCTCCAACTAACAGCAGTGCCTGGGTTCTAATACAATACCTTAACTTGTCTTCCATGATGGATTGCCAAGGCCGGTGTGTGGGGTAAAGTTGGGAATGGGCTCCAAACCAAGTATTTGCGAGAGCATATTCATGGGATGTGGGTGTTTAACCTACAACCCACAACCATGGAATAACTGTGCCCCAGGAAAGATGCTTTGTTTCTGATTCCCTACATCCAGCACACACACAAACATGTGTTCTGGAGTTCAGAGTGTGGGGAAGTTCCTCCAGCTGACAGCAGCGCCTGGGTTCTAACTGAATCCATTTGCTTTTCTACCATGATGGTATGCCTAGGCGGGAGTGCGGGGGAAACTGTGGTTTGGGCTAAAAAACCCAGTATTTGTGAGTACCTCTCTATGGTTAGTGGAGGTGTTTAAATTACATCCCTTACCTGGGAACACCTGTGCCCCCATAAATTTCCATGGAGTCAGTTTCCAGACCTCCATCACACACACGAACACTTGCACAGTTATCCTGAGAGTGGGCAGGCTCCTCCAACTGACAGCAGGGACTGGGTTCTAATAAAATCGCTAAACTTGCCTTCCCTGTTTGGTTGCCTGATAGGGAGTGCGGGGGAAAGTGGGGGTTGTGGTCTAAACCAAGTATTAGCGAGTGCTTCTTCATGGGATGTGGAGGTTATTAACCAAAAACCCACAACCTGGGAATAACTGTGCTCCTTGAAAAATGCGTGGTCTCTGTTTCCCCACCTCCAGCACACACATGAAGAAGTGTTCTGGTATCCTGAGTGTGGGGAGGCACCTCCAACTGACAGCAGCATTTGGGATCTAATAGGACCCCTTAGGTGGTCTTCCCTGAGTGTTTTTCAAGGACGGGCTGGGAGCGAATTTGGAGGTTGGGCTCTATAGCTAAATAATAGCGAGTGCCTCTCTATGGGCAGTGGAGGTGTTCAAAGTTCATTCCCTCCCTGGGAACACCTGTGACTCCATAAATTTGAGTGGACTATGTATCACCAACACGAGCACACACACAAAGACTTGTTCAGGTCTCCTGAGTGTGGGAAGTCTCCTACAAATGACAGCAGCGCCTGGGTTCTAATTGAATCCCTTAGCTTGTCTTCCCTGATGGCATTCCTAGGCTGGAGTGTGGGGGAAAGTGGGGTTTGGGCTTGAAGTCCAAGTAGAAACGAGTGCCTCCTGATTTACTGGGGAAGTACATAGAGGATTTCACCCTAAAATGGAACACCTGTGCCCCCATTCATCTGCGTGGACTGGGTCTCCACAACTCCCCCCCACACAAGGCTGGGATCCGGAATCCTGAGTGTGTGGAAGTTCCTCCAACTGACCGCAGCGCCTGCGTTCAAATAGAATAACTCAGCTTGCATTCCCTGAGTGTTTCCCTAGGCCGGGGTGCCAGCGAAACCTGGGGGTTGTTCTTTGAAGCCAAGTAGCAGCTTGTGCCAACAGATTGACTGAGGATTTACTTAGGGAACTCCCCTACCGGGGAACACCTGTGTCACCATTCATCTGCGTGGATTGGGGCTGCACACCTCCCCCACACACAAGAGTGTCTCCGGAGTCCTGAGTGTTGGGAAGTTCCTCCATGTGACAGCAGCATCTAGGTTAAATACAATCCCTTATCTTGTCTTCCGTGATGGCTTGCCCTGCCAGGAAGTCGGGAGAAATTGGAGGTTGGGCTCTAAAACGAAGTATTAGCCAGTGCCTATCCATGGGATGTGGAGGTGTTTAACCTACATCCTTCAAACTATGAATACCTGTGCCCCAGGAAAAATGCGTGGACTCTGTTTCCACACCACCAGCACACGTGCGAAGAATTGTTCTCATTTCCTGAGTGTGGGGAGGCTCCTCCAACTAACAGCAGCACCAGGGATCTAGTAGAATCCCTTAGCTTGACTTCCATGAGTGTTCTCCTAGGCCGGGCTTTGAGCGAAGGTGGGGGTTGGGCTGTAAAGCCAAGTAATATCCAGTGCCTCTCTATGGGCAGTGAAGGTGTTTAAACTACATCATCTACCTAGGAATAACTGTGCCCCCATAAAGATGCAAGGACACTGTTTCACCGCCTTCAGCACACACACTAGGTGGTGTTCTGGTATCCTGAGTGTGGGGAGGCTCCTACAAGTGACAGTAGCACCTGGAATCTAATTGGATCCATTAGGTTGATATTCCTGAGTATTTCCCTTGGCCGGGTTGTGAGCGAAATTGGGGGTTGTGCTCTAAAACCAAGTATTAGCGAGTTCCTATATTTTTGCAGTGGAGGTGGTTAAAGTAAATCCCCAACCTGGGAACACATGTGCTCCCATAAAGATGCGTGGACACTGTTTCCCTCCTGCAGAAAACACACGATATTTGGTTCAGATGTCTTGAGTGTGGGGAGGTTCCTCCAACTGACAGCAGAACCTGGGTTCGAGTAGAATCCCTTAGCTGGACTTCCCTAAGTGTTTTCCTAGGCCTAGCAGTGAGCGATGGTGGGGATGGGCTCTAAAGCCAATTATAAGCGAGTGCAACACTGTGTGCAGTGGAGAGTTTGAAACAACCTCCCCAACTTTGGAACACCTGTGCCCCCATAAAGATGCGTGGGCTCTGTTTCTCCACCTCAATCACACACACGGAGACGTGCTCAGGTATCCTGATTGTGGGGATGCTCCTCCAAATTACAGCAGCGCCTCGGTTCTAATAGAATCCCTTAGCTTGTATTCCTTGAGTGTTTCCCTAGGCTGGGCTGAGAGGGAAAGCTGGGAGATTGGTTTGGAGGCCAAGTAGCAGCAACTGTCCCCGATGGAATGTGTAAGTATTTAGAGGACTTCTCCCTAATGGGGAACCAATATGACCCCATTCATCTAGTTGGATTGTGGCTCCACTTCTCCCCGACACACAAGGTTGGGTTCCGGAATCCTAAGTGTGGTGATGTTCCTCCAACAGTCAGCAACGCTTGTGTTCTACTTGAATCCCTTAACTTCCCTTCCCTGATTGTTTGCCTAGGATGGAGTGCAGAGGAATGTGTTTTCGTCTCTAATACCAAGTTTTAGCCAATGCATCTACATGGGAATTTGAGAAATTTTACCTACAACCAGCAACGTGGGAATACATGTGCCACCTGAAAGATTCCTGGACTCTGTTTCCCCACTTCCAGCACACACACTAGGTGGTGTTCTGGTATCCGGAGTGTGGGGAGACTCCTCAAACTGACAGCAGCACCTGGGATCTAATATAATCCCTATGTTTGACATCCTTCAGTGTTTTCCTAGGCCGGGCTCTGAGCCTAGGTGGGGGTTGGGCTCTAAAGCCAAGTATTAGCATGTGCGTCTCTATGTTCAGTGGAGGTGTTTAAACTACATCCAAACCTGGGAACACCTGTGCCCTCATGAAGATGCGTGGAGACACTCTTTCACCACCTCCAGCACACACACGAAAATGTGTTCAGGTATCCTGAGAGTGGGGAAGATCTTCCAAATGACAGCAGTGCCTGCGTTCTAATAGAATAACACAGCTTGTATTCCCTGAGTGTTTCCCTAGGCCGGGCTGCGAACGAAAGCTGGGGGTTGGGCTTGGTGGCCAAGTAGCAGCTTGTGCCAAACAATTGACTGAGGAAGTACTTAGGGAACTCCCCTACCGGGGAACACCTGTGTCACCATTCATCTGCGTGGTTGGGGCTGTCCACCTCCCCAACACACAAGAGTTTCTCCGGAGTTCTGAGTGTTGGGAAGTTCCTCCATGTGACAGCAGCATTCGGGTTCAATACAATCCCTTAGCTTGTCTTCCGTGATGGCTTGCCCTGACACGAGTGCGGGGGAAATTGGAGGTTGGGCTCTAAAACGAAGTATTAGCGAGTGCCTATCCATGGGATATTTAGGAGTTTAAACTACATCCTCCAAACTACGAATACCTGTGCCCCAGGAAAAATGCAAGGACACTGTTTCCCCGCCTTCAGCACACACACAAGGTGGTGTCCGTGTATCCTGAGTGTGGGGAGGCTCCTGCAAGTGACAGTAGCACCTGGGATCTAATTGGATCCATTAGGTTGATATTCCTGAGTATTTTCCTTGGCCGGTTTGTGAGCGAAATTGGGGGTTGTGCTCTAAACCAAGAATTAGCGAGTTCCTATAATTTGGCAGTGGAGGTGGTTAAAGTATATCCCCAACCTGGGAACACCTGTGCCCCCATAAAGATGCGTGGACTCTGTTTCCCTCCTGCAGCACACACACGACATTGGGTTCAGATGTCTTGAGTGTGGGGAGGTTCCTGCAACTAACAGCAGCGCCTGGGTTGTAATACAATACCTTAACTGGTCTTCCATGATGGTTTGCCATGGCCGGTGTGCGGGGGAAAGTTGGGATTGGGCTCTAAACCAAGTATTGGCGTGAGCCTATCCATGGGATGTGGGTGTGTAACCTACAAACCACAACCATGAAATAACTGTGCCCACTGAAAGAAGCTTTGACTCTGTTTCCCTACATCCAGCACACACACGTAGAAGTTTTCTGGTGTTCTGAGTTTGGGCAGGTCCTTCCAACTGACAGCAACACCTGGGTTCGAGTAGAATCCCTTAGCTTGACTTCCCTAAGGGTTTTCCTAGGCCTAGCATTGAGCGATGGTGGGGGATGGGCTCTAAATCCAAGTATTAGAGAGTGCATCTCTGTGGGCAGTGGAGGGTTTGAAACTACTTCCTCAACCTTGGAACACCTGTGCCCCCATAAAGATGCGTGGACTATTTTTCCCCCCTGAAGAACACACACGGAGACGTGCTCAGGTATCCTGATTGTGTGGAGGCTCCTCCAAATGACAGCAGGGCCTGGGTTCTAATAGTATTCCTTAGATTGTTTTCCTTGAGAGTTTCCCTAGGCCGGGCTTAGAGGGAAAGCTGGGAGTTTGGCTTGGAGGCCAAGTAGAAGCAACTGCCTCCCGATGGATTGTGGAAGTATTTAGAGGACTTCTCCCTAGTGGGGAACACGTGTGACCCCATTCATCTACTTGGATTTTGGCTCCACATCTCCCCGCCACAATGTGTTGGGTTCCGAAATCCTGAGTTTTGGGATGTTCCTCCAACTGTCAGCAGCGCTTGTGTTCTTGAATCCCTTAACTTGCCTTCCCTGATGATTTGCTTATGCTGGAGTGCAGGGGAAAGTGGGGTTTCGGCTCTAATACCAAGTATTAGCCAATGCGTCTACATGTGAAGTTGAGAAATTTTAACTACAACCAACAACGAAGGAATACATGTGCCCCCGAAAGATGCCTGGACTCTGTTTCCCCACTTCCAGCACACAAACGAGGAAGTGTTCTTCTATCCGGAATGTGGGGAGTTTCCTCCAAATGACAGCAGAACCTGAGGTCTAATAGAATCCGTTAGCTTGACTTCCTTGAGTGTTAACCTAGGACGGTCTTTAAGCGAATGTGGGGGTTGGGCCCTAAAGGATTAGCGAGTGCCCCTCTATGGGCAGTGGAGGTGTTTAAACCAAATCCCCAACTTTGGAACACCTGTGCCCCCATAAAGATGCGTGGAATATCTTTCCCACCTCCAGAACACACACGAAGACTTTCAGATATCCTTAGTGTGGGGGGGCTCCTCAAAATGACGGCAGCGTCTGGGTTCTAATAGAATCCCTTAGCTTGTAATACGAGTGTTTCCCTGGTCCGGGATGTGAGGGAAAGCTGGGGGTTGGGCTTGGAGTCCAAGTAGCAGTGAGTGCCCCCTGATCGATTGAGGAAGTACTTAGAGGACTTCTCCCTAAAGGGAACACTTTTGCCCCCATTCACCTGGGTGGAGTGGGGCTGCACAACTCCCCCACACACAAGAATGTGTTCCGGGATCCTGAGTGAATAGAAGTTCCTCCAACTGACAGCAGCGCCTGGGTTCTAACTGAATCCCTTTGCTTGTCTTCCCTGATGGTATGCCTAGTCGGGATTGCGGGGGATAGTGTGGTTTCGGATCCAAACCAAGTATTTGCGAGTACCTCTCTATGGTTAGTGGAGGTTTTTAAACTACATCCCTAACCTGGGAACACCTGTGCCCCCATATAGATCCGTGGAGTCTGTTTCCAGTCCTCCAGCACACACACGAACACTTGCACAGTTATCCTGAGAGTGGGCAGCCTCCTCCAACTGACAGCAGGGCCTGGGTTCTAATAAAATCGCTTAACTTGTCTTCCCTGTTTGGTTGCCTGATACGGAGTGCGGGGGAAAGTGGGGGTTGGGCTTTAAATCCAAGTATTAGCGAGTGCTTCTTCATGGGAAGTGGAGGTTATAAACCAAAAACCCACAACCTGGGAACACCTGTGCTCCTTGAAGAAAGCGTGGACTCTGTTTCCCCAGTTCCAGCACACACATGAAGAAGTGTTCTGGTATCCTGAGTGTGGGGAGGCACCTCCAACTGACAGCAGCATCTGGGATCAAATAGGATCCCTTAGGTTGACTTCCCTGTGTGTTTTCCAAGGACCGGCTGGGAGTGATGGTGGGGGTTGGGCTCTAAAGCCAAGTAATAGCGAGTGCCTCTCTATGGGCAGTGGAGGTGTTTAAAGTACATTCCCTCCCTGGGAACACCTGTGCCCCCATAAAGTTGCGTGGACTATGTATCCCCAAAACCATCATAGACATAAAGACTTGTTCAGGTATCCTGAGTATGGGGAGACTCCTCCAACTGACAGCAGCGCCTGGGTTCTAATAGAATCCCAAAGCTTGTCTTCCCTGATGGCATGCCTAGGCTGGAGTGTGGGGGAAAGTGGGGTTTGGGCTTGAAGTCTAAGTAGCAACGAGTGCCCCCTGATTTACTGGGGAAGTACTTAGAGGATTTCACCCTAAAATGGAACACCTGTGCCCCCATTCATCTGCGTGGACTGGGTCTCCACAACTCCCCCACACACAAGGCTGGGATCCGGAATCCTGAGTGTGTGGAAGTTCCTCCAACTGACAGCAGCGCCTGCGTTTGAATAGAATAACTCAGCTTGTATTCGCTGAGTGTTTCCCTAGGCCGGGCTGCGAGCGAAAGCTGGGGGTTGTGCATGGAGGCCAAGTAGCAGCTTGTGCCAACTGATTGACTGAGGAATTACTTAGGGAACTCCCCTACCGGGGAACACCTGTGTCACCATTCATCTGCGTGGATTGGGGCTGCACACTTCCCCCACACACAAGAGTGTCTCCGGATTCCTGAGTGTTGGGAAGTTCCTCCATGTGACAGCAGCATCTAGGTTCAATACAATCCCTTAGCTTGTCTTCCGTGATGGCTTGCCCTGCCAGGAGTGCGGGAGAAATTGGAGGTTGGGCTCTATAACGAAGTATTAGCGAGTGCCTATCCATGGGATGTGGAGGTGTTTAACCTACATCCTCCAAACTAGGAATACCTGTGCCCCAGGAAAAATGCGTGGACTCTGTTTCCAAACCACCAGCACACGTGCGAAGAATTGTTCTCGTTTCCTGAGTGTGGGGAGACTCCTCCAACTAACAGCAGCACCAGGGATCTAGTAGAATCCCTTAGCTTGACTTCTTTGAGTGTTCTCCTAGGCCGGGCTTTGAGCGAAGGTGGGGGTTGGGCTGTAAAGCCAAGTAATATCCAGTGCCTCTCTAAGGGCAGTGAAGGTGTTTAAACTACATCATCTACCTAGGAATAACAGTGCCCCATAAAGATGCATGGACTCTGTTTCCCCACTTCCAACACACACACAAAGACGTGCTCAGGTATCCTGAGTGTGGGCCGGCACTTTCAAGTGACAGCAGCGCCTGGGTTCTAATAGTATCCTTTAGCTTGTAATACCTGAGTTGTTCCCTAGGCCTGGCTCTTAGGGAAAGCTGGGGGTTGGGATTTGAGGCCAAATAATAGCGAGTGCCCCCCGATGGACTGAGGAAGTATTTAGATGAATTCTCCCTAAAGGGGTACACCTGTGCCCACATCCATCTACGTGGAGTGCGGATATAAAATTCCCTCCCCCTACAAGTCTGGCTACCGGAATATGAGAGTGGGAAAGTTCCTCCAGCATACATCAGTGCCAGTGTTCTAGTAGAATCCTTAAGCTTCTCTTCCCTGATGGATTGCATTAGCTGGAGTGCGGTTCATCGTGGGATATGTTCTCTAAATCCTAGTAATATTGAGTTCCTCTCCATGGGAATTGGAGGTGTTTAACCAACAACCCCCAACAAGGGAATACCTTTGCCCCCTGGAATATGCGTGGACACTGTTTCTCTACCAACAGTACACACACGAAGAAGCTTTCTGGAATCCTGAGCATGGGGAGACTACTCCAAATGACAGCAGCACCTGGGTTCTATTAGAAACCCTTAGCTTGTGTTCCCTGAGTATTTACATAGGCCAGGCTTTGATCTATTGTGGGGTTTGGTCTCTATAGCTTGCTTTTAGAGAGTGCCTCTCAATTGTCAAGGAGATTTTAAAACTATATCCCTAAACTTTAAACACCTGCCCCCCATAGAAATGTGTGGTCTCCCTTTCCCCAATTCCAGCACACCCACGAAAAACAATTCTGGTATACTGAGTGTGGGTAGGCACCTCCAAATGACAGCAGCACCTGGGACCTTATAATATCACTTGGCTTGCTTTCCCTGAGTGTTTCCTTTGGCCAGGCTCTGAGCGAAGGTGGGAGTTGGGCACTAAAGACTAGTAATAGCGAGTGCCTCTCTATGGGCATTGGAGGTGTTTAAAATACATCCCCAAACTTGGAACACCTGTGCCCCCCCAAAAATTCGTGGACTCTTTTTCCCCACCTCCAGCACACACACGAAAACCGGTTGAGGTTTCCTGAGTGTGGGGAGGCACCTACAACTGACAGCAGGGCCTGGGTTCTAATACAATCCATTAACTTGTCTTCACTGATGGCTAGCCTAGGCGGGAGTGCGGGGGAATGTGAGGGTTGGGCTCTAAATCCAAGTATTATTGAGTGCCTCTCCACGGGATTTGTAGTGGTTTAACCAACAACCAAATATTTGGGAATACCTGTGCCCCCTGAAAGATGCAAGGACACTGTTTCCCCGCTTTCAGCACTCACACTACGTTGTGTCCTGGTATCCTGAGTGTGGGGAGGGTCCTGCAAGTGACAGTAGCACCTGGGATCTAATTGGATCCATTAGGTTGATATTCCTGAGTATTTTCCTTGGCCGGGTTGTGAGCGAAATTGGGGGTTGTGCTCTAAAACCAAGTATTAGCGAGTTCCTTTATTTTGGCAGTGGAGGTGGTTAAAGTATATCCCCAACCTGGGAACACCTGTGCCCCCATAAAGATGCGTGGACTCTGTTTCCCTCCTGCAGCACACTCACGACATTGGGTTCAGATGTCTTGAGTGTGGGGAGGTTCCTGCAACTAACAGCAGCGCCTGGGTTGTAATACAATACCTTAACTGGTATTCCATGATGGCTTGCCACGACCGGTGTGCGGGGGAAAGTTGGGATTGGGCTCTAAACCAAGTATTAGCGAGAGCCTATTCATGGGATGTGGGTGTTTAACCTAAAAAACAACCACCATGGAATAACTGTGCCCCATGAAAGATGCTTTGACTCTGTTTCCCTACATCCAGCACACACACGAAGAAGTGTTCTGGTGTTCTGAGTGTGGGGAGGTTCCTCCAACTGACAGCAGCACCTGGGTTCGAGTAGAATCCCTTAGCTTGTCTTCCATGATGGCATGCCTAGGCTGGAGAGTGGGGGAAAGTGGTGCTTGGGCTTGAAATCAAAGTAGCAACGAGTGCCCCCCGATTTACTGAGGAAGTACTTAGAGGATTTCACCCTAAAATTGAACACCTGTGCCCCCATTCATCTGCGTGGACTGGGTCTCCACAACTCCCCCACACACAAGGCTGGGATCCGGAATCCTGAGTGTGTGGAAGTTCCTCCAACTGACAGCAGCGCCTGCGTTCGAATAGAATAACTCAGCTTGTATTCCCTAAGTGTTTCGATAGGCCAGGCTGTGAGGGAAAGCTGGGGGTTGGGCTTGGAAGCCAAGTAGCCGCTTGTGCCAACCGATTGACAGAGGATTTACTTAGGGAACTCCCCTACCGGGGAACACCTGTGTCACCATTCATCTGCGTGGATTGGGGCTGCACACCTCTCCCACACACAAGAGTGTCTCCGGAGCCCTGAGTGTTAGGAAGTTCCTCCAAGTGACAGCAGCATCTAGGTTCAAAACAATCCCTTAGCTTGTCTTCCGTGATGGCTTGCTCTGCCAGGAGTGCGGGAGAAATGGAGGTTGGGCTCTAAAACGAAGAATTAGCGAGTGCCTATCCATAGGATGTGGAGGTGTTTAACCTACATCCTCCAACCTAGGAATACCTGTGCCCCAGGAAAAATGCGTGGACTCGGTTTCCACACCACCAGCACACGTGTGAAGAAGTGTTCTCATTTCCTGAGTGTGGGGAGGCTCCTCCAACTAACAGCAGCACCAGGGATCTAGTAGAATCCCTTAGCTTGACTTCCTTGAGTGTTCTCCTAGGCCGGGCTTTGAGCGAAGGTGGGGTTGGGCTGTAAAGCCAAGTAATATCCAGTGCCTCTCTAAGGGCAGTGAAGGTGTTTAAACTACATCATCTAACTAGGAATAACTGTGCCCCCGTAAAAATGCATGGACTCTGTTTCCCCACTTCCAACACACACACAAAGGCGTGCTCAGGTATCCTGAGTGTGGGCCGGCAATTTCAAGTGACAGCAGCGCCTGGGTTCTAATAGTATCATTTAGCTTGTAATACCTGAGTTGTTCTTCAGGCCTGGCTCTGAGGGAAAGCTGGGGGTTGGGCTTTGAGGCCAAATAGTAGCGAGTGCCCCCCGATGGACTGAGGAAGTATTTAGATGAATTCTCCCTAAAGGGGTACACCTGTGCCCACATCCATCTACGTGGAGTGCGGATACACTAATCCCTCCCCCCACAAGTCTGGCTACCGGAATATGAGTGTGGGAAAGTTCCTCCAGCTTACATCAGTGCCAGTGTTCTAGTAGAATCCTTAAGCTTCTGTTCCCTGATGGATTGCATTAGCTGGAGTGCGGTTCAAAGTGGGATTTGTTCTCTAAATCCAAGTAATAATGAGTGCCTCTCCATGGGAATTGGAGGTGTTTAACCAACAACCCCCAACAAGGGAATACCTTTGCCCCCTGGAATATGCGTGGACACTGTTTCTCCACCAACAGTACACACACGAAGAAGCTTTCTGGAATCCTGAGCATGGGGAGACTACTCCAAATGACAGCAGCACCGGGGTTCTATTAGAATCCCTTAGCTTGTGTTCCCTGAGTATTTACATAGGCCAGGCTTTGATCTATTGTGGGGTTTTGTCTCTATAGCTAGGTTTTAGCGAGTGCCTCTCTATTGGCATGGAGATTTTAAAACTACATCACTAACCTTTAAACACCTGCCCCCCATATAAATGCGTGGTCTCCCTTTCCCCACCTCCAGCACACCCACGAAAAACAGTTCTGGTATACTGAGTGTGGGTAGGCACCTCCAAATGACAGCAGCACCTGGGACCTTATAATATCACTTGGCTTGCTTTCCCTGAGTGTTTCCTTTGGCCAGGCTGTGAGCGAAGGTGGGTGTAGGGCACTAAAGTCTAGTAATAACGAGTGCCTCTCTATGGGCATTGGAGGTGTTTAAAATACATCCCCAAACTTGGAACACCTGTGCCCCCCCCAAAATGCGTGGACTCTGTTTCCCCACCTCCAGCACACACACGAAAACGGGTTGAGGTTTCCTGAGTGTGGGGAGGCACCTACAACTGACAGCAGGGCCTGGGTTCTAATACAATCCATTAACTTGTCTTCAATGATGGCTAGCCTAGGCAGGAGTGCGGGGGAATGTGAGGGTTGGACTCTAAATCCAAGTATTATTGAGTGCCTCTCCACGGGATTTGTAGTGGTTTAACCTACAACCAAATATTTGGGAATACCTGTGCCCCCTGAAAGATGCAAGGACACTGTTTCCCCACCTTCAGCACACACACTAGGTGGTGTCCTTGTATCCTGAGTGTGGGGAGGCTCCTGCAAGTGACAGTAGCACCTGGGATCTAATTGGATCCATTAGGTTGATATTCCTAAGTATTTTCCTTGGCCGGTTTGTGAGCGAAATTGGGGGTTATGCTCTAAACCAAGTATTAGCGGGTTCCTACAATTTGGCAGTGGAGGTGGTTAAAGTATATCCCCAACCTGGGAACACCTGTGCCCCCATAAAAATGCGTGGACTCTGTTTCCCTCCTGCAGCACACACACGACATTGGGTTCAGATGTCTTGAGTGTGGGGAGGTTCCTGCAACTAACAGCAGCGCCTGGGTTGTAATTCAATACCTTAACTGGTATTCCATGATGGATTGCCATGGCCTGTGTGCGGGGGAAAGTTGGGATTGGGCTCTAAACCAAGTATTGGCGTGAGCCTATCCATAGGATGTGGGTGTTTAACTTACAAACCACAACCATGAAATAACTGTGCCCCCTGAAATAAGCTTTGAATCTGTTTCCCTACATCCAGCACACACACGAAGTAGTTTTCTGGTGTTCTGAGTTTTGGCAGGTTCTTCCAACTGACAGCAACACCTGGGTTCGAGTAGAATCCCTTAGCTAGTCTTCCTTAAGGGTATTCCTAGGCCTAGCAGTGAGAGATGGTGGGGGATGGGCTCTAAAGCCAGGTATTAGAGAGTGCATCTCTGTGGGCATTGGAGGGTTTGAAACTACTTCCTCAACCTTGGAACACCTGTGCCCCCATAGAGATGCGTGGACTATTTTTCCCCCCTGCAGCACACACAGGGAGACGTGCTCAGGTATCCTGATTGTGTGGAGGCTCCTCCAAATGACAGCAGGGCCTGGGTTCTAATAGTATTCCTTAGATTGTTTTCCTTGAGTGTTTCCCTAGGCCGGGCTTAGAGGGAAAGCTGGGAGTTTGGCTTGGAGGCCAAGTAGAAGCAACTGCCTCCCGATGGATTGTGGAAGTATTTAGAGGACTTCTCCCTAATGGGGAACACGTGTGACCCCATTCATCTACTTGGATTTTGCTCCACATCTCCCCGCCACAATATGTTGGGTTCCGAAATCCTGAGTTTTGGGACGTTCCTCCAACTGTCAGCAGCGCTTGTGTTCTTGAATCCCTTAAATTGCCTTCCCTGATGGTTGCCTATGCTGGAGTGCAGGGGAAAGTGGGGTTTCGGCTCTAATACCAAGTATTAGCCAATGCGTCTACATGTGAAGTTGAGAAATTTTAACTACAACCAACAACGAAGGAATACATGTGCCCCCGAAAGATGCCTGGACTCTGTTTCCCCACCTCCAGCACACAAACGAGGAAGAGTTCTTCTATCCTGAATGTGGGGAGTTTCCTCCAAATGACAGCAGAACCTGAGGTCTAATAGAATCTGTTAGCTTGAATTCCTTGGGTGTTAACCTAGGCCGGTCTTTAAGCGAATGTGGGGGTTGGGCCCTAAAGGATTAGCGAGTGCCCCTCAACGGGCAGTGGAGTTGTTTAAACCAAATCCCCAACTTTGGAACACCTGTGCCCCCATAAAGATGCGTGGAATATCTTTCCCAACTCCAGAACACACACGAAGACTTTCAGATATCCTTAGTGTGGGGGGGCTCCTCAAAATGACGGCAGCGTCTGGGTTCTAATAGAATCCCTTAGCTTGTAATACGAGTGTTTCCCTGGTCCGGGATGTGAGGGAAACCTGGGGGTTGGGCTTGGAGTCCAAGTAGCAGTGAGTGCCCCCTGATCGATTGAGGAAGTACTTAGAGGACTTCTCCCTAAAGGGAACACTTTTGCCCCCATTCACCTGGGTGGAGTGGGGCTGCACAACTCCCCCACACACAAGAATGTGTTCCGGAATCCTGAGTGCAGAGAAGTTCCTCCAAGTGACAGCAGCGCCTGGGTTCTAACTGAATACCTTTGCTTGTCTTCCCTGATGGTATGCCTAGGCGGGAGTGCGGGGGATAGTGTGGTTTCGGATCCAAACCAAGTATTTGCGAGTACCTCTCTATGGTTAGTGGAGGTTTTTAAACTACATCCCTAACCTGGGAACACCTGTGCCCCCATATAGATCCGTGGAGTCTGTTTCCAGACCTCCAGCACAAACACGAACACTTGCACAGTTATCCTGAGAGTGGGCAGCCTCCTCCAACTGACAGCAGGGCCTGGGTTCTAATAAAATCGCTTAACTTGTCTTCCCTGTTTGGTTGCCTGATACGGAGTGCGGGGGAAAGTGGGGGTTGGGCTTTAAATCCAAGTATTAGCGAGTGCTTCTTCATGGGAAGTGGAGGTTATTAACCAAAAACCCACAACCTGGGAACACCTGTGCTCCTTGAAAAATGCGTGGACTGTGTTTCCCCACCTCCAGCACACACATGAAGAAGTGTTCTGGTATCCTGAGTGTGGGGAGGCACCTCCAACTGACAGCAGCATCTGGGATCAAATAGGATCCCTTAGGTTGACTTCCCTGTGTGTTTTCCAAGGACCGGCTGGGAGCGAAAGTGGGGGTTGGGCTCTAAAGCCAAGTAATAGCGAGTGCCTCTCTATGGGCAGTGGAGGTGTTTAAAGTACATTCCCTCCCTGGGAACACCTGTGCCCCCATAAAGTTGCGTGGTCTATGTATCCCCAAAACCATCATACACATAAAGACTTGTTCAGGTATCCTGAGTATGGGGAGACTCCTCCAACTGACAGCAGCGCCTGGGTTCTAATAGAATCCCAAAGCTTGTCTTCCCTGATGACATGCCTAGGCTGGAGTGTGGGGAAAGTGGGGTTTGGGCTTGAAGTCTAAGTAGCAACGAGTGCCCCCTGATTTACTGGGGAAATACTTAGAGGATTTCACCCTAAAATGGAACACCTGTGCCCCCATTCATCTGCGTGGATTGGGTCTCAACAACTCCCCCACACACAAGGCTGGGATCCGGAATCCTGAGTGTGTGGAAGTTCCTCCAACTGACAGCAGCGCCTGCGTTTGAATAGAATAACTCAGCTTGTATTCGCTGAGTGTTTCCCTAGGCCGGGCTGCGAGCGAAAGCTGGGGTTTGTGCTTGGAGGCCAAGTAGCAGCTTGTGCCAACTGATTGACTGAGGAATTACTTAGGGAACTCCCCTACCGGGGAACACCTGTGTCACCATTCATCTGCGTGGATTGGGGCTGCACACCTCCCCCACACACAAGAGTGTCTCCGGAGTCCTGAGTGTTGGGAAGTTCCTCCATGTGACAGCAGCATCTAGGTTCAATACAATCCCTTAGCTTGTCTTCCGTGATGGCTTGCCCTGCCAGGAGTGCGTGAGAAATTGGAGGTTGGGCTCTAAAACGAAGTATTAGCGAGTGCCTATCCATGGGATGTGGACGTGTTTAACCTACATCCTCCAAACTAGGAATACCTGTGCCCCAGGAAAAATGCGTGGACTCTGTTTCCAAAACACCAGCACACGTGCGAAGAATTGTTCTCGTTTCCTGAGTGTGTGGAGACTCCTCCAACTAACAGCAGCACCAGGGATCTAGTAGAATCCCTTAGCTTGACTTCCTTGAGTGTTCTCCTAGGCCGGGCTTTGAGCGAAGGTGGGGGTTGGGCTGTAAAGCCAAGTAATATCCAGTGCCTCTCTAAGGGCAGTGAAGGTGTTTAAACTACATCATCTACCTAGGAATAACTGTGCCCCCATAAAGATGCATGGACTCTGTTTCCCCACTTCCAACACACACACACAAAGACGTGCTCAGGTATCCTGAGTGTGGGCCGGCACTTTCAAGTGACAGCAGCGCCTGGGTTCTAATAGTATCCTTTAGCTTGTAATACCTGAGTTGTTCCCTAGGCCTGGCTCTGAGGGAAAGCTGGGGATTGGGATTTGAGGCCAAATAATAGCGAGTGCCCCCCGATGGACTGAGGAAGTATTTAGATGAATTCTCCCTAAAGGGGTACACCTGTGCCCACATCCATCTACGTGGAGTGCGGATATAAAATTCCCTCCCCCTACAAGACTGGCTACCGGAATATGAGAGTGGGAAAGTTCCTCAAGCATACATCAGTGCCAGTGTTCTAGTAGAATCCTTAAGCTTCTCTTCCCTGATGGATTGCATTAGCTGGAGTGCGGTTCAAAGTGGGATATGTTCTCTATATCCTAGTAATATTGAGTGCCTCTCCATGGGAATTGGAGGTGTTTAACCAACAACCCCCAACAAGGGAATACCTTTGCCCCCTGGAATATGCGTGGACACTGTTTCTCTACCAACAGTACACACACGAAGAAGCTTTCTGGAATCCTGAGCATGGGGAGACTACTCCAAATGACAGCAGCACCTGGGTTCTATTAGAATCCCTTAGCTTGTGTTCCCTGAGTATTTACATAGGACAGGCTTTGATCTATTGTGTGGTTTGGTCTCTATAGCTTGGTTTTAGAGAGTGTCTCTCAATTGGCATGGAGATTTTAAAACTACATCCCTAAACTTTAAACACCTGCCCCCCATATAAATGTGTGGTCTCCTTTTCCCCACATCCAGCACACCCACGAAGAACAGTTCTGGTATACTGAGTGTGGGTAGGCACCTCCAAATTACAGCAGCACCTGGGACCTTATAATATCACTTGGCTTGCTTTCCCTGAGTGTTTCCTTTGGCCAGGCTGTGAGCAAAGTTGGGTGTTGGGCACTAAAGACTAGTAATAGCGAGTGCCTCTCTATGGGCATTGGAGGTGTTTAAAATACATCCCCAAACTTGGAACACCTGTGCCCCCCCAAAAATGCGTGGACTCTTTTTCCCCACCTCCAGCACACACACGAAAACGGGTTGAGGTTTCCTGAGTGTGGGGAGGCACTTACAACTGACAGCAGGGCCTGGGTTCTAATACAATCCATTAACTTGTCTTCACTGATGGCTAGCCTAGGCGGGAGTGCGGGGGAATGTGAGGGTTGGGCTCTAAATCCAAGTATTATTGAGTGCCTCTCCACGGGATTTGTAGTGGTTTAACCTACAACCAAATATTTGGGAATACCTGTGCCCCCTGAAAGATGCAAGGTCACTGTTTCCCCGCTTTCAGCACTCACACTAAGTTGTGTCCTGGTATCCTGAGTGTGGGGAGGCTCCTGCAAGTGACAGTAGCACCTGGGATCTAATTGGATCCATTAGGTTGATATTCCTGAGTATTTTCCTTGGCCGGGTTGTGAGCGAAATTGTGGGTTGTGCTCTAAAACCAAGTATAAACGAGTTCCTATATTTTGGCAGTGGAGGTGGTTAAAGTATATCCCCAACCTGGGAACACCTGTGCCCCCATAAAGATGCGTGGACTCTGTTTCCCTCCTGCACCACACTCACGACATTGGGTTCAGATGTCTTGAGTGTGGGGAGGTTCCTGCAACTAACAGCAGCGCCTGGGTTGTAATACAATACCTTAACTGGTATTCCATGATGGATTTCCATGGCCGGTGTGCGGGGGAAATTCGGGATTGGGTTCTAAACCAAGTATTGGCGTGAGCCTATCCATGGGATGTGGGTGTTTAACCTACAGACCACAACCATGAAATATCTGTGCCCCCTGAAAGAAGCTTTGACTCTGTTTCCCTTCATTCAGCACACACACGAAAAAGTTTTCTGGTGTTCTGAATTTGGGCAGGTTCTTCCAACTGACAGCAACACCTGGGTTCGAGTAGAATCCCTTAGCTTGACTTCCCTAAGTGTTTTCCTAGGCCTAGCAGTGAACGATGGTGGGGGATGGGCTCTAAAGCCAAGTATTAGAGAGTGCATCTCTGTGGGCAGTGGAGGGTTTGAAACTACTTCCTCAACCTTGGAACACCTGTGCCCCCATAGAGATGCGTGGACTATTTTTCCCCCCTGCAGCACACACACGGATACGTGCTCAGGTATCCTGATTGTGTGGAGGCTCCTCCAAATGACAGCAGGGCCTGGGTTCTAATAGTATTCCTTAGATTGTTTTCCTTGAGTGTTTCCCTAGGCCGGGCTTAGAGGGAAAGCTGGGAGTTTGGCTTGGAGGCCAAGTAGAAGCAACTGCCTCCCGATGGATTGTGGAAGTATTTAGAGGACTTCTCCCTAATGGGGAACACGTGTGACCCCATTCATCTACTTGGATTTTGGCTCCACATCTCCCCGCCACAATATGTTGGGTTCCGAAATCCTGAGTTTTGGGACGTTCCTCCAACTGTCAGCAGCGCTTGTGTTCTTGAATCCCTTAACTTGCCTTCCCTGATGATTTGCCTATGCTGGAGTGCAGGGGAAAGTGGGGTTTCGGCTCTAATACCAAGTATTAGCCAATGCGTCTACATGTGAAGTTGAGAAATTTTAACTACAACCAACAACGAAGGAATACATGTGCCCCCGAAAGATGCCTGGACTCTGTTTCCCCACCTCCAGCACACAAACGAGGAAGTGTTCTTCTATCCGGAATGTGGGGTGTTTCCTCCAAATGACAGCAGAACCTGAGGTCTAATAGAATCCGTTAGCTTGAATTCCTTGGGTGTTAACCTTGGCCGGTCTTTAAGCGAATGTGGGGGTTGGGCCCTAAAGGATTAGCGAGTGCCCCTCTATGGGCAGTGGAGGTGTTTAAACCAAATCCCCAACTTTGGAACACCTGTGCCCCCATAAAGATGCGTGGAATATCTTTCCCAACTCCAGAACACACACGAAGACTTTCAGATATCCTTAGTGTGGGGGGGCTCCTCAAAATGACGGCAGCGTCTGGGTTCTAATAGAATCCCTTAGTTTGTAATACGAGTGTTTCCCTGGTCCGGGATGTGAGGGAAACCTGGGGGTTGGGCTTGGAGTCCAAGTAGCAGTGAGTGCCCCCTGATCGATTGAGGAAATACTTAGAGGACTTCTCCCTAAAGGGAACACTTTTGCCCCCATTCACCTGGGTGGAGTGGGGCTGCACAAGTCCCCCACACACAAGAATATGTTCCGGAATCCTGAGAGCAGAGAAGTTCCTCCAACTGACAGCAGCGCCTGGGATCTAACTGAATCCCTTTGCTTGTCTTCCCTGATGGTATGCCTAGTCGGGATTGCGGGGGATAGTGTGGTTTCGGATCCAAACCAAGTATTTGCGAGTACCTCTCTATGGTTAGTGGAGGTTTTTAAACTACATCCCTAACCTGGGAACACCTGTGCCCCCATATAGATCCGTGGAGTCTGTTTCCAGACCTCCAGCACACACACGAACACTTGCACAGTTATCCTGAGAGTGGGCAGCCTCCTCCAACTGACAGCAGGGCCTGGGTTCTAATAAAATCGCTTAACTTGTCTTCCCTGTTTGGTTGCCTGATACGGAGTGCGGGGGAAAGTGGGGGTTGGGCTTTAAATCCAAGTATTAGCGAGTGCTTCTTCATGGGAAGTGGAGGTTATTAACCAAAAACCCACAACCTGGGAACACCTGTGCTCCTTGAAAAATGCGTGGACTGTGTTTCCCCACCTCCAGCACACACATGAAGAAGTGTTCTGGTATCCTGAGTGTGGGGAGGCACCTCCAACTGACAGCAGCATCTGGGATCTAATAGGATCCCTTAGGTTGACTTCCCTGTGTGTTTTCCAAGGACCGGCTGGGAGCGAAGGTGGGGGTTGGGCTCTAAAGCCAAGTAATAGCGAGTGCCTCTCTATGGGCAGTGGAGGTGTTTAAAGTACATTCCCTCCCTGGGAACACCTGTGCCCCCATAAAGTTGCGTGGACTATGTATCCCCAAAACCATCATACACATAAAGACATGTTCAGGTATCCTGAGTATGGGGAGACTCCTCCAACTGACAGCAGCGCCTGGGTTCTAATAGAATCCCAAAGCTTGTCTTCCCTGATGACATGCCTAGGCTGGAGTGTGGGGAAAGTGGGGTTTGGGCTTGAAGTCTAAGTAGCAACGAGTGCCCCCTGATTTACTGGGGAAATACTTAGAGGATTTCACCCTAAAATGGAACACCTGTGCCCCCATTCATCTGCGTGGATTGGGTCTCAACAACTCCCCCACACACAAGGCTGGGATCCGGAATCCTGAGTGTGTGGAAGTTCCTCCAACTGACAGCAGCGCCTGCGTTTGAATAGAATAACTCAGCTTGTATTCGCTGAGTGTTTCCCTAGGCCGGGCTGCGAGCGAAAGCTGGGGTTTGTGCTTGGAGGCCAAGTAGCAGCTTGTGCCAACTGATTGACTGAGGAATTACTTAGGGAACTCCCCTACCGGGGAACACCTGTGTCACCATTCATCTGCGTGGATTGGGGCTGCACACCGCCCCCACACACAAGAGTGTCTCCGGAGTCCTGAGTGTTGGGAAGTTCCTCCATGTGACAGCAGCATCTAGGTTCAATACAATCCCTTAGCTTGTCTTCCGTGATGGCTTGCCCTGCCAGGAGTGCGTGAGAAATTGGAGGTTGGGCTCTAAAACGAAGTATTAGCGAGTGCCTATCCATGGGATGTGGACGTGTTTAACCTACATCCTCCAAACTAGGAATACCTGTGCCCCAGGAAAAATGCGTGGACTCTGTTTCCAAAACACCAGCACACGTGCGAAGAATTGTTCTCGTTTCCTGAGTGTGTGGAGACTCCTCCAACTAACAGCAGCACCAGGGATCTAGTAGAATCCCTTAGCTTGACTTCCTTGAGTGTTCTCCTAGGCCGGGCTTTGAGCGAAGGTGGGGGTTGGGCTGTAAAGCCAAGTAATATCCAGTGCCTCTCTAAGGGCAGTGAAGGTGTTTAAACTACATCATCTACCTAGGAATAACTGTGCCCCCATAAAGATGCATGGACTCTGTTTCCCCACTTCCAACACACACACACAAAGACGTGCTCAGGTATCCTGAGTGTGGGCCGGCACTTTCAAGTGACAGCAGCGCCTGGGTTCTAATAGTATCCTTTAGCTTGTAATACCTGAGTTGTTCCCTAGGCCTGGCTCTGAGGGAAAGCTGGGGATTGGGATTTGAGGCCAAATAATAGCGAGTGCCCCCCGATGGACTGAGGAAGTATTTAGATGAATTCTCCCTAAAGGGGTACACCTGTGCCCACATCCATCTACGTGGAGTGCGGATATAAAATTCCCTCCCCCTACAAGACTGGCTACCGGAATATGAGAGTGGGAAAGTTCCTCCAGCATACATCAGTGCCAGTGTTCTAGTAGAATCCTTAAGCTTCTCTTCCCTGATGGATTGCATTAGCTGGAGTGCGGTTCAAAGTGGGATATGTTCTCTATATCCTAGTAATATTGAGTGCCTCTCCATGGGAATTGGAGGTGTTTAACCAACAACCCCCAACAAGGGAATACCTTTGCCCCCTGGAATATGCGTGGACACTGTTTCTCTACCAACAGTACACACACGAAGAAGCTTTCTGGAATCCTGAGCATGGGGAGACTACTCCAAATGACAGCAGCACCTGGGTTCTATTAGAATCCCTTAGCTTGTGTTCCCTGAGTATTTACATAGGACAGGCTTTGATCTATTGTGGGGTTTGGTCTCTATAGCTTGGTTTTAGAGAGTGTCTCTCAATTGGCATGGAGATTTTAAAACTACATCCCTAAACTTTAAACACCTGCCCCCCATATAAATGTGTGGTCTCCTTTTCCCCACATCCAGCACACCCACGAAGAACAGTTCTGGTATACTGAGTGTGGGTAGGCACCTCCAAATTACAGCAGCACCTGGGACCTTATAATATCACTTGGCTTGCTTTCCCTGAGTGTTTCCTTTGGCCAGGCTGTGAGCAAAGTTGGGTGTTGGGCACTAAAGACTAGTAATAGCGAGTGCCTCTCTATGGGCATTGGAGGTGTTTAAAATACATCCCCAAACTTGGAACACCTGTGCCCCCCCAAAAATGCGTGGACTCTTTTTCCCCACCTCCAGCACACACACGAAAACGGGTTGAGGTTTCCTGAGTGTGGGGAGGCACTTACAACTGACAGCAGGGCCTGGGTTCTAATACAATCCATTAACTTGTCTTCACTGATGGCTAGCCTAGGCGGGAGTGCGGGGGAATGTGAGGGTTGGGCTCTAAATCCAAGTATTATTGAGTGCCTCTCCACGGGATTTGTAGTGGTTTAACCTACAACCAAATATTTGGGAATACCTGTGCCCCCTGAAAGATGCAAGGTCACTGTTTCCCCGCTTTCAGCACTCACACTAAGTTGTGTCCTGGTATCCTGAGTGTGGGGAGGCTCCTGCAAGTGACAGTAGCACCTGGGATCTAATTGGATCCATTAGGTTGATATTCCTGAGTATTTTCCTTGGCCGGGTTGTGAGCGAAATTGTGGGTTGTGCTCTAAAACCAAGTATAAACGAGTTCCTATATTTTGGCAGTGGAGGTGGTTAAAGTATATCCCCAACCTGGGAACACCTGTGCCCCCATAAAGATGCGTGGACTCTGTTTCCCTCCTGCACCACACTCACGACATTGGGTTCAGATGTCTTGAGTGTGGGGAGGTTCCTGCAACTAACAGCAGCGCCTGGGTTGTAATACAATACCTTAACTGGTATTCCATGATGGATTTCCATGGCCGGTGTGCGGGGGAAATTCGGGATTGGGTTCTAAACCAAGTATTGGCGTGAGCCTATCCATGGGATGTGGGTGTTTAACCTACAGACCACAACCATGAAATATCTGTGCCCCCTGAAAGAAGCTTTGACTCTGTTTCCCTTCATTCAGCACACACACGAAAAAGTTTTCTGGTGTTCTGAATTTGGGCAGGTTCTTCCAACTGACAGCAACACCTGGGTTCGAGTAGAATCCCTTAGCTTGACTTCCCTAAGTGTTTTCCTAGGCCTAGCAGTGAACGATGGTGGGGGATGGGCTCTAAAGCCAAGTATTAGAGAGTGCATCTCTGTGGGCAGTGGAGGGTTTGAAACTACTTCCTCAACCTTGGAACACCTGTGCCCCCATAGAGATGCGTGGACTATTTTTCCCCCCTGCAGCACACACACGGATACGTGCTCAGGTATCCTGATTGTGTGGAGGCTCCTCCAAATGACAGCAGGGCCTGGGTTCTAATAGTATTCCTTAGATTGTTTTCCTTGAGTGTTTCCCTAGGCCGGGCTTAGAGGGAAAGCTGGGAGTTTGGCTTGGAGGCCAAGTAGAAGCAACTGCCTCCCGATGGATTGTGGAAGTATTTAGAGGACTTCTCCCTAATGGGGAACACGTGTGACCCCATTCATCTACTTGGATTTTGGCTCCACATCTCCCCGCCACAATATGTTGGGTTCCGAAATCCTGAGTTTTGGGACGTTCCTCCAACTGTCAGCAGCGCTTGTGTTCTTGAATCCCTTAACTTGCCTTCCCTGATGATTTGCCTATGCTGGAGTGCAGGGGAAAGTGGGGTTTCGGCTCTAATACCAAGTATTAGCCAATGCGTCTACATGTGAAGTTGAGAAATTTTAACTACAACCAACAACGAAGGAATACATGTGCCCCCGAAAGATGCCTGGACTCTGTTTCCCCACCTCCAGCACACAAACGAGGAAGTGTTCTTCTATCCGGAATGTGGGGTGTTTCCTCCAAATGACAGCAGAACCTGAGGTCTAATAGAATCCGTTAGCTTGAATTCCTTGGGTGTTAACCTTGGCCGGTCTTTAAGCGAATGTGGGGGTTGGGCCCTAAAGGATTAGCGAGTGCCCCTCTATGGGCAGTGGAGGTGTTTAAACCAAATCCCCAACTTTGGAACACCTGTGCCCCCATAAAGATGCGTGGAATATCTTTCCCAACTCCAGAACACACACGAAGACTTTCAGATATCCTTAGTGTGGGGGGGCTCCTCAAAATGACGGCAGCGTCTGGGTTCTAATAGAATCCCTTAGTTTGTAATACGAGTGTTTCCCTGGTCCGGGATGTGAGGGAAACCTGGGGGTTGGGCTTGGAGTCCAAGTAGCAGTGAGTGCCCCCTGATCGATTGAGGAAATACTTAGAGGACTTCTCCCTAAAGGGAACACTTTTGCCCCCATTCACCTGGGTGGAGTGGGGCTGCACAAGTCCCCCACACACAAGAATATGTTCCGGAATCCTGAGAGCAGAGAAGTTCCTCCAACTGACAGCAGCGCCTGGGATCTAACTGAATCCCTTTGCTTGTCTTCCCTGATGGTATGCCTAGTCGGGATTGCGGGGGATAGTGTGGTTTCGGATCCAAACCAAGTATTTGCGAGTACCTCTCTATGGTTAGTGGAGGTTTTTAAACTACATCCCTAACCTGGGAACACCTGTGCCCCCATATAGATCCGTGGAGTCTGTTTCCAGACCTCCAGCACACACACGAACACTTGCACAGTTATCCTGAGAGTGGGCAGCTTCCTCCAACTGACAGCAGGGCCTGGGTTCTAATAAAATCGCTTAACTTGTCTTCCCTGTTTGGTTGCCTGATACGGAGTGCGGGGGAAAGTGGGGGTTGGGCTTTAAATCCAAGTATTAGCGAGTGCTTCTTCATGGGAAGTGGAGGTTATTAACCAAAAACCCACAACCTGGGAACACCTGTGCTCCTTGAAAAATGCGTGGACTGTGTTTCCCCACCTCCAGCACACACATGAAGAAGTGTTCTGGTATCCTGAGTGTGGGGAGGCACCTCCAACTGACAGCAGCATCTGGGATCTAATAGGATCCCTTAGGTTGACTTCCCTGTGTGTTTTCCAAGGACCGGCTGGGAGCGAAGGTGGGGGTTGGGCTCTAAAGCCAAGTAATAGCGAGTGCCTCTCTATGGGCAGTGGAGGTGTTTAAAGTACATTCCCTCCCTGGGAACACCTGTGCCCCCATAAAGTTGCGTGGACTATGTATCCCCAAAACCATCATACACATAAAGACTTGTTCAGGTATCCTGAGTATGGGGAGACTCCTCCAACTGACAGCAGCGCCTGGGTTCTAATAGAATCCCAAAGCTTGTCTTCCCTGATGACATGCCTAGGCTGGAGTGTGGGGAAAGTGGGGTTTGGGCTTGAAGTCTAAGTAGCAACGAGTGCCCCCTGATTTACTGGGGAAATACTTAGAGGATTTCACCCTAAAATGGAACACCTGTGCCCCCATTCATCTGCGTGGACTGGGTCTCCACAACTCCCCCCCACACAAGGCTGGGATCCGGAATCCTGAGTGTGTGGAAGTTCCTCCAACTGACAGCAGCGCCTGCGTTCGAATAGAATAACTCAGCTTGTATTCCCTGAGTGTTTCCCGAGGCCGGGCTGCGAGCGAAAGCTGGGGTTTGTGCTTGGAGGCCAAGTAGCAGCTTGTGCCAACTGATTGACTGAGGAATTACTTAGGGAACTCCCCTACCGGGGAACACCTGTGTCACCATTCATCTGCGTGGATTGGGGCTGCACACCTCCCACACACACAAGAGTGTCTCCGGATTCCTGAGTGTTGGGAAGTTCCTCCATGTGACAGCAGCATCTAGGTTCAATACAATCCCTTAGCTTGTCTTCCGTGATGGCTTGCCCTGCCAGGAGTGCGGGAGAAATTGGAGGTTGGGCTCTATAACGAAGTATTAGCGAGTGCCTATCCATGGGATGTGGAGGTGTTTAACCTACATCCTCCAAACTAGGAATACCTGTGCCCCAGGAAAAATGCGTGGACTCTGTTTCCAAACCACCAGCACACGTGCGAAGAATTGTTCTCGTTTCCTGAGTGTGGGGAGACTCCTCCAACTAACAGCAGCACCAGGGATCTAGTAGAATCCCTTAGCTTGACTTCCTTGAGTGTTCTCCTAGGCCGGGCTTTGAGCGAAGGTGGGGGTTGGGCTGTAAAGCCAAGTAATATCCAGTGCCTCTCTAAGGGCAGTGAAGGTGTTTAAACTACATCATCTACCTAGGAATAACAGTGCCCCCATAAAGATGCATGGACTCTGTTTCCCCACTTCCAACACACACACAAAGACGTGCTCAGGTATCCTGAGTGTGGGCCGGCACTTTCAAGTGACAGCAGCGCCTGGGTTCTAATAGTATCCTTTAGCTTGTAATACCTGAGTTGTTCCCTAGGCCTGGCTCTGAGGGAAAGCTGGGGGTTGGGATTTGAGGCCAAATAATAGCGAGTGCCCCCCGATGGACTGAGGAAGTATTTAGATGAATTCTCCTTAAAGGGGTACACCTGTGCCCACATCCATCTACGTGGAGTGCGGATATAAAATTCCCTCCCCCTACAAGTCTGGCTACCGGAATATGAGAGTGGGAATGTTCCTCCAGCATAAATCAGTGCCAGTGTTCTTGTAGAATCCTTAAGCTTCTCTTCCCTGATGGATTGCATTAGCTGCAGTGCAGTTCAAATTGGGATTTGTTCTCTAAATCCAAGTAATAATGAGTGCCTCTCCATGGGAATTGGAGGTGTTTAACCAACAACCCCCAACAAGAGAATACCTTGGCCTCCTGGAATATGCGTGGACACTGTTTCTCCACCAACAGTACACACACGAAGAAGCTTTCTGGAATCCTGAGCATGGGGAGACTACTCCAAATGACAGCAGCACCTGGGTTCTATTAGAATCCCTTAGCTTGTGTTCCCTGAGTATTTACATAGGCCAGGCTTTGAACTATTGTGGGGTTTGTTCTCTATAGCTAGATTTTAGCGAGTGCCTCTCTATTGGCATGGAGATTTTAAAACTACATCCCTAACCTTTAAATACCTGCCCCCCATATAAATGCGTGGTCTCACTTTCCCCACCACCAGCACACCCACGAAGAACAGTTCTGTTATACTGAGTGTGGGTTGGCACCTCCAAATGACAGCAGCACCTGGGACCTTATAATATCACTTGGCTTGCTTTCCCTGAGTGTTTCCTTTGGCCAGGCTGTGAGCGAAGGTGGGTGTTGGGCACTAAAATCTAGTAATAGCGAGTGCCTCTCTATGGGCATTGCAGGTGTTTAAAATACATCCCCAAACTAGGAACACCTCTGCCCCCCCAAAAATGCGTGGACTCTGTTTCCCCACCTCCAGCACACACACGAAAGCAGGTTGAGGTTTCGTGAGTTTGGGGAGGCACCTACAACTGACAGCAGGGCCTGGGTTCTAATACAATCCGTTAACTTGTCTTCACTGATGGCTAGCCTAGGCGGGAGTGCGGGGGAATGTGAGGGTTGGGCTCTACATCCAAGTATTATTGAGTGCCTCTCCACGGGATTTGAAGTGGTTTAACCTACAACCAAATATTTGGGAATACCTGTGCCCCCTGAAGGTGCAAGGACACTGTTTCCCCGACTTCAGCACTCACATTAGGTGGTGTTCTGGTATCCTGAGTGTGGGGAGGCTCCTGCAAGTGACAGTAGCACCTGGGATCTAATTGGATCCATTAGGTTGATATTCCTGAGTATTTTCCTTTGCCGGGTTGTGAGCGAAAATGGGGGTTCTGCTATAAAGCCAAGTATTAGCGAGTTCCTATATTTTGGCAGTGGAGGTGGTTAAAGTATATCCCCAACCTGGGAACACCTGTGCCCCCATAAAGATGCGTGGACTCTGTTTCCCTCCTGCAGCACACACACGACATTTGGTTCAGATGTCTTGAGTGTGGGGAGGTTCCTCCAAATAACAGCAGCCCCCGGGTTGTAATACAATACCTTACCTGGTCTTAAATGATGGCTTGCCATGGCCGGTGTGCGGGGGAAAGTTGGGATTGGGCTCTAAACCAAGTATTAGCGAGAGCCTATCCATGGGATGTGGGTGTTTAACCTACAAACCACCACCATGAAATATCTGTGCCCCCTGAAAGATGATTTGACTCTGTTTCCCTACATCGAGCACACTCACGAAGAATTGTTCTGGAGTTCTTAGGGTGGGAAGGTTCCTCCAACTGACAGCAGCAACTGGGTTCGAGTAGAATCCCTTAGCTTGACTTCCCTATGTGTTTTCCTAGGCCTAGCAGTGAGCGATGGTGGGGGATGGGCTCTAAAGCCAAGTATTAGAGAGTGCATCTCTGTGGGCAGTGGAGTGATTGAAACTACTTTCCCAACCTTGGAACACCTGTGCCCCCATAAATAAGAGTGGACACTGTTTCCCCCCTGCAGCACACACACGGAGACGTGGTCAGGTATCCTGATAGTGGGGAGGCTCCTCCAAATGACAGCAGTGCCTGGGTTCTAATAGAATCCCTTAGATTGTTTTCCTTGAGTGTTTCCCTAGGCCGGGCTTAGAGGGAAAGCTGGGAGTTTGGCTTGGAGGCCAAGTAGAAGCAACTGCCTCCCGATGGAATGTGTAAGTATTTAGAGGACTTCTCCCTAACGGGGAACCAGTGTGACCCCATTCATCTACTTGGATTTTGGCTCCACATCTCCCCGCCAAAAAATGTTGTGTTCCGGTATCCTGAGTGTTGGGAAGATCCTCCAAATGTCAGCATCGCTTGTGTTTTACTTGAATCCATTAACTTGCCTTCCCTGATGGTTTGCCAAAGCTGGAGTTCAGGAGAATGTGGGGTTTCGTCTCTAATACCAAGTATTAGCCAATGCATCTACACGTGAAGTTGATAAATTTTACCTACAACCATCAACGTGGGATTACATGTGCCACCTGAAGATGCCTGGACTCTGTTTCCCCACTTCCAGCACACAAACGAGGAAGTGTTTTTCTATCGTGAATGTGGGGGTTTCCTCCAAATGACAGCAGCACTTTGGGTCTAATAGAATCCGTTAGCTTGACTTCCTTGAGTGTGTACCTAGGCCGGGCTGTAAGTGAATGTGGGGGTTCGGCCCTAAAGACAAGGATTAGCGAGTTCCCCTCTATGCGCAGTGGAGGTTCTTAAACCAAATCCCCAACTTTGGAACACCTGTGCCCCCATAAAGATGCGTGGAATATCTTTCCCACCTCCAGAACACACACGAAGACTTTCAGATATCCTTATTGTGGGGGGGCTGCTCAAAATGACGGCAGCGTCTGGGTTCTAATAGAATCCCTTAGCTTGTAATACGAGTGTTTCCCTGGTCCGGGATGTGAGGGAAAGCTGGGGGTTGGGCTTGGAGTCTAAGTAGCAGTGAGTGTCCCCTGATGGACAGAATTAGTACTCAGAGGGGTTCCCCCAAAAAGGAATACATGTACTCCCATTCATCTGCGTGGATTTTGGCTCCAAAGCCCGCCCAACAAAAGGTTGCATTTAGAATTCCTGAGTTTGTGGAAGATCTTCCAACTCATACCAACTAGTGGCCTCAAATTGAATCCATTATCTTGGTTTCAATGATGATTTTCCTAGAACGGAGTGCGGGGTAATGTGGGGTTTTGGTTCTTAAGCCAAGTATTAGCGAGTGCCTCTCCATTTGATGTGGAGAACTGTAACCTACATACCACAACCTGGGAATATCTTTGCCCCATGTATGATGCGAGGAAAATATTTCCCCAACTTCAGCACACACACGGAGAGGTGTTCTGCTATCCTTATTGTGGGGAGTCTCCTCCAACTGACAGCAGTGCCTGGCTTCAAAGGGAATTCCTTAGCTGGTTTTCCCTGATGGCTTGCCTTGGCCGGGGTCCGGGGGATTTTGAGGGTGGCCTCTAAAACCGAATATTAGCGAGTGCCTCTTAATGGGATGTGGAAGTGTTTAACCTACAACCGCAAACCGGGTAATACCTGTGCCCACTGAAAAATGTGTAGACTCTGTTTCCCCACATCCAGCACAGTCACGAAGAAGTGTTAAGTTATCCTGAGTGTGGGGAGGCTCCTCCAACTGACAGCAGCGCCTGGGTTCTAATTAAATGCTTTAACTTGTATTGACTTACTGTTTCCCTAGGCTGGGTGGCAAAGGAAAGATAGGGGTTGGGCTTGAGGCCAAGTAGCAGCGAGTGCCCCCTGAAGGACTGACAAAGATCTTAGAGGACTTGTCCCTAACCGGGAACACCTGTGCCCCCATTCATCTGCGTGAACTGGTGTTCCACTACTTAAATACACACAAGGCTGTGTTCCGGAATCCTGAGTGTGGGGAAGTTCTTCCAAGTTACAGCAGCGCCTGGATTAAAATAGAATCCCTTAGCATGTCTTCCCTGATTGTTTGCCTAGGCCAGAATTTGGGGGAAAGTAGGGGTTGGGCTCTAAACCGAGTATTAGCGAGTGCCTCTGCATGGGAAGTGGAGGGGTTTAACCAACAACCCCCAAACTGATAATACCAGTGTCCTCTGAAATATGCCTGAACTCTGTTTCCCCACTTCCAGCAAACACACGGAAAAGTGTTCTGTTATCATGAGTGTGGGGAGGCTCCTCCAAATCACAGCAGAACCTGGGATCAAATAGGATCCCTTATGTTGTCTTCCCAGTGTGTTTTCCAAAGCCATTCAGTTAGCGAAGGTGGAGATTGGGCTCTAAAGCCAAGTATTAGCGAGGGACACTCTATGGGAAGTGGAGGTGTTTAAGATATATCCTCAACCAGGGAACACCTGTGCCCAAATAAAGATGAGTAGAATCTGTATCCCCACCTCCAGCACACACAAGAAGACGTGTTCAGGTATCCTGAATGTGGGGAAACTCCTCCAACAGACAGCAGCGCCTGGGATCTAATAGAATCCCTTAGCTAGTATTCCCTGAATTTTTCCCTAGGCTAGCTTATCAGGAAAAGCTGAGGGTTGGGCATGGAGTCCAATTAGCATCATTTGCCCCCAATGTACTGAGGAATTATTTAGAGGAATTCTCCCTAACGGGGAACACCTGTACCCTTATTCAACTGCGTGAAGTGGGGCTCCATAATTCCTCCACACAAAAGTTTGGGTTCTGGAATCCTGAGAGTGGGGAAGTTCCTCCAACTGACAGCAGCGCCTGGGTTCTAAAAGAATCCTTTAACTTGTATCCCCTGAGCGCATCCCTAGGCCGGGATGCGAGGGATGCTGGGGGATACTCTTGGAGTTCAATTAGCAGCGAGTGCTCACAAATGGACTGAGGAAGTGCTTAAAGGGCTTCTCCCTAACGGGGAAGAGCTGTGCCCCCATTCATCTGGGGTGGGGTGGGGTGGGGATCCACACCTCCCACACACAAAGTTGGGTTCCTGAATCCTGAGTGGGGGAAGTTTCTCCAACTGAGAGCATTCCGTGAGTTCTAATAGAATCCCTTTGCTTGACTTCATTGATGGTATGCCTAGGCCTGAGGGCGGGGGAAAGTGAGGTTTGGGCTCTTAAACCAAGTATTAGCGAGTTCCTCTCCATGTGCTATGCAGGTGTTTTACCTACAACCCCCAATCTGCGAATACCTGTGACCAATGGAATATGCTTGGGCTCTGTTTTCCCACCTCCAGCACACTGACGAAGAATTGTTCTCGTGTCTTGAGTGTGGGGAGGATCCTCCAACTTACAGCAGCACCTGGGATATTAAAGTATCCCTCAGCTTGACTTCCCTGAGTGTCTTCCTAGGCCGCGCTTTGAGCAATGGTGGGGTTTGGGCTCTAAAACCAAGTATTATCGAGTGCATCTCTATGGGCATTATAGGTGTTAAATAACATACACAACCTGTGAACAACTCTGCCCCCATAAATATGCGTGGACTCTATTTCCCCACATCCAGTACAACACACAGACATTTAAGGTATTCCGATTGAGGGGAGGCTCTTCCAAATGACAGCAGCACCTGTGTTCTGATAGTATCCGTTACCTTGTCTTCCGTGATGGCATGCCTAGGCAGGAATGCGGCATAGACTGGGGTTTGGGCTCTAAATCCAAGTATTATGGAGTGCTTCTCCTTGAGATGTGGAGTCGTTTACCTACAACCCCCAACCTGGGAATACCTTAGCCCCCTGAAATATGCGTGGACTCTGCTTCCCCACCTCCAGCACACACAAGAAGAAGAGTTCTGATATTCTCAGTGTCGGCTGGCTCCTCCAAGTGACAGCAGCACCTGGGATCTAGAAGAATCCCTTTTCTTGACTTCCTTGAGTGTTTTTCCATGCCGGGCTGTGAGCGAAGGTGGGGGTTGGGCTCTAAATCCAAGTAATAGCGATTGCCTCTCTATGGGTAATGAGGTCTTTAAACAACATCCCAAACTTGGAAACACCTGTGACCCAAAAAAGATGCGTGGACTCTGTTTCCCCACCTCCAGCACACACACGAAGACGTGTTCAGGTATCCGGAGTGAGGGGAGGCTCTTCCAACTGACAGCAGCCCCTGGGTTCTAATAGAATCACTTAGCTTGCATTCCCGGAGTGTTACCCTAGGCTGAGATGCATGGGAAAGCTGGGGGGTGGGCTTGGAAGTCAAGTAGAAGCGAGTGCCCCCTGATGGACTGAGAAAGTATTTAGAGGAATTCTCCCTAACAGGGAACACCTGTGCCCCCAATCATCTGCGTGGATTAGCGCTCCACAACTCCCCCACCCAGAAGTCTGGTTTTCGGAATCCTGAGTGTAAGGAAGATCCTCCAACTGACAGCAGCGCATGGGCTGTCATAGTATACCTTATCTTATCTTCCCTGAAGGTTTCCCTAGGATGGAGTGCGAAGGAAAGTGGGTTTGGTCTCTAAAACCAAGTATTAACGAGTTCCACTCCATGGGAATAGGAGGTGTTTTTCCTGCAACCACCAACCTGAGAATATCTGAGTGCCCTGAAAGCTGCGTGGGCTCTCTTTCCCCTCCTCCAGCACACACACGAAGAACTGTTCTTGTTTTCTGAGTGTGGGTGGCTCCTCCAACTGACAGCAGCAACTGGTATCTAATAGGATCCCAAAGGTTGACCTCCCTGAGTGTTATCATATGCCGGTCTTTGAGCAAAGTTGGAGGTTGGGCTCTAAAGCCAAGTATTAGCGAGAGCCTCTCTATGGGCAGTGAAGATGTTTAAGCTACATCCCCAACCTGGGAACACCTGGCCCCCATAAAGATTCGTGGACACTCTTTCCCCAAATCCAGGACACACACGAAGGCCTGTTCAGTTATCCTGAGTGTGGGGAGGCTGCTGCAACTGACAGCAGTGCCTGGGTTCTAATAGAACACCTTCGCTTGTATTCACTGTGTTTCCCTAGGCCTGGCTGCGAGGGAAAGCTGGGAGCTGGGCTTGGAGGCCAAGTAGCAGCGAGTGTCCCCTGATTGACTGAAGAGGTACAAAGAGAACTTCTCCCTAACGGGGAACACCTGTGCCCACATACATCTGCGTGGTGTGGGGCCCCACACATCCCCCCCACTCAAGGCTGAGTACCGGAATCCTGAGTGTGGGGAAGTTCCTCCAACTGAAAGCAGGGCCTGGGTTCTAGTAGAATCCTATAGCTAGTCTTCCCTGATGGTTTGCCTAGGCCGGAGTGCAGGGGGAAGTGGGGTTTGGGCTCTAAAACCAAGTATTAGCGTGTGCCCTTCCATGGGAACTGGTGGTGTTTAACCGGCAACCAGCAACCTGGGAATACCTGTGCCCCCAGAAAGATGCGTGGACTCTGTTTCCCCACCACTAACACACACACGAAGAAGTCTTCTGGTATCCTGAGTGTGGGAAAGCTCCTCTAACTGAGAGCAGAACCTGGGAACAACTAGGATCCGTTAGCTTGAAAACTTTGAGTGTTTTCCTAGGCCGGGTTGTGAGCAAAAGTGGGGTTTGGGCATAAAGCCAAGTAATAGCAAGTGCCTCTCTATGGGCAGTGGAGGTATTTAAACTACAGCCCCAACCCGGGAAAACTGTGCCCCCATAAAGTTGCGTGGACTCATTTTCCCAAACTCCAGCAAACACACGAAGACGTGTTCAGGTATCCTGATTGAGGGGAGGCTCCTCCAACTGACAGCAGCGCCTGGGTTCTAATTAAGTGCTTTAACTTGTATTGACTTACTGTTTCCCTAGGCCGGGTGGCAAGGGATAGATAAGGGTTGTGCTTTGAGGCCAAGTAGCAGCGAGTGCCCCCTGAAGGACTGACAAAGAACTTAGAGGATTCTCCCTAACTGGGAACACCTGTGCCCCCATTTATCTGCGTGGACTGGGGCTCCAATATTTCCCCACACACAAGGCTGTGTTCTGGAATCCTGAGAGTGGGGAAGTTCTTCCAACTGACAGCAGCGCCTGGATAAAAATAGAATCCCTTAGCATGTCTTCCCTGATGGTTTGCCTAGGACAGAGTGCGGGGGAAAGTAGGGGTTGGGCTCTAAACCGAGTATTAGCGAGTGCCTCTGCATGGGATTTGGAGGTGTTTAACCAAAAAAGCCCAAAATGGGAATACCAGTGACCCTGGAAATATTCTTGAACTCTGTTTTCCCACTTCCAGCAGACACACGGAGAAGTGTTCTGTTATCTTGAGTGTGGGGAGGCTCCTCGAAATCACAGCAGAACCTGGGATCTAATAGGATCCCTTAGGTTGAATTCCCTGAAAGTTTGCCCAAGCCGGGTTTTGAGCGATGGTGGAGATTGGGCTCTAAAGCCAAGTATTAGCAAGGGCCACTCTATGGGAAGTGGAGGTGTTTAAACTACATCCTCAACCTGGGAACACCTGTGCCCACATAAAGATGAGTAGAATCTGTATCCCCACCTCCAGCACACACAAGAAGACGTGTTCAGGTATCCTGAATGTGGGGAAACTCCTCCAACAGACAGCAGCGCCTGGGATCTATTAGAATCCCTTAGCTTGTATTCCCTGAATTTTTCCCTAGGCCAGCTTATCAGGAAAAGCTGAGGGTTGGGCATGGAATCCAAGTAGCATCGAGTGCCCCCCGATGTACTGAGGAAGTACTTAGAGGACTTCTCCATAACGGGGAACACCTGTGCCCCTATTCAACTGCGTGAAGTGGGGCTCCACATTTCCTCCACACACAAGGTTGGTTTCTGGAATCCTGAGATTGGGGAAGCTCCTCCAACTGACAGCAGCGCCTGGGTTCTAAAAGAATCCTTTAACATGTATCCACTGAGCGTGTCCCTAGGCCGGGATGCGAAGGAAGCAGGGGGTTACTCTTGGAGTTCAATTAGCAGCGAGTGCTCACAAATGGACTGAGGAAGAGCTTAAAGGGCTTCTCCCTAACGGGGAAGAGCTGTGCCCCCATTCATCCTCGTGGGGGTGGGGATCCACACCTCCCACACACAAAGTTGGGTTCTGGAATCCTGAGTGGGGGAAGTTCCTCCAACTGAGAGCATTCCGTGAGTTCTAAGAGAATCCCTTAGCTTGACTTCACTGATGGTTTGCCTAGGCCTGAGGGCGGGGGAAAGTGAGGTTTGGGGTCTTAAACCAAGTATTAGCCAGATCCTCTACATGTGCGATGCAGCTGTTTTACCTACAACCCCCAATCTGTGAATACCTGTGCCCAATGAAATATGCGTGTACTCTGTTTTCCCACCTCCAGCACACTGACGATGAAGTGTTCTCGTGTCTTGAGTGTAGGGAGGATCCCCCAACTTACAGCAGCTCCTGGGATATTAAAGTATCCCTCAGCTTGACTTCCCTGAGTGTCTTCCTAGGCCGCGCTGTGAGCAATCGTGGTGGTTGGGCTCTAAAACCAAGTATTATCGAGTGCATCTCTATGGGCATTATAGGTGTTAAATAACATCCCTAACCTTTGAACAACTCTGCCCCCATAAATATGCGTGGACTCTATTTCCCCACATCCAGTACAACACATAGACTTCTTAAGGTATCCTGATTGAGGGGAGGCTCTTCCAAATTACAGCAGCTCCTTTGTTCTAATAGTATCCCTTACCTTATCTTCCCTGATGGCATGCCTATGCAGGAGTGCGGGAGAAAGTGGGGTTTGGGCTCTAAATCCAAGTATTATGGAGTGCTTCTCCATGAGATGTGGAGTCGTTTACATAAAACCCCCAACGTGGGAATACCTAAGCCCCCTGAAATATGCGTGGACACTGCTTCCCCACCTCCAGCACACACATGAAGCAGAGTTCTGATATTCTCAGTGTTGGGTGGCTCCTCCAAATGACAGCAGCACATGGGATGTAGTAGGATCCCTTGTTTGATTTCCTTGAGTGTATTTCCATGCCGGGCTGTGAGCAAAGGTGGGGGTTGGGCTCTAAATCCAAGTATTAGCGAGTGCCTCTCTATGGGCAATGAGGTGTTTAAACAACATCCCAAACCTGGAAACACCTGTGACCAAAAAAAGATGCGTGGACTCTTTTTCCCCACCACCAGCACACACTTGAAGACGTGTTCAGGTATCCTGAGTGAGGGGAGGCTCCTCCTACTGACAGCAGCCCCTGGGTCCTAATAAAATCAGTCAGCTGTATTCCCTGAGTGTTTCCCTAACCCGGGCTGAGTGGGAAAGCTGGGGCCTGGTTTAGGGAGTCAAGTAGAAGCGAGTGTCCCCCAATGGGATGAGGAATCATTTAGATAAATTTTCCCTAAAGGGGAATACCTGTGCCCACATCCAACTTCATGGAGTGGGGATAATCAAATCCCCCCCGACAAGAATGGCTTCCAGAATCCTGAGAGTGGGAAAGTTCCTCCAACTTACAACAGTGCCAGTGTTCTAGTAGAATCCTTAAGCTTCTCTTCCCTGATGGATTGCATAAGCTGGAGTGCGGTTCAAAGTGGGATTTGGGATCTAAATCCAAGTATTATTGCCTCTCCATGGTAAGTGGAAGTGTTAGTCAACAACCACCAACAAGGGTATACCTGTGCCCCCTGAAATATGCGTGGACTCTGTTTCTCCACCAACAGCACCCTCACGAAGAAGTTTTCTGAAATCCTGAGCATGGGGAGGCTACTCCAAATGACAGCAGCACCTGGGTTCTATTAGAATCCCTTAGCTTGTGTTCCCTGAGTGTTTCCTTATTCCTGGCCATGAGGGAAAGCTGGGGGTAGGGCTTTGAGGCCTAGTAGCAGCGACTACCGCCCGACGGACTGAGAAGTTCTTAGAGGAATTCTCCCTAAAGGGAAACACCTGAGCACCCATTCATCTGCGTGGAGTGGGACTCCACACCTCCCCAACACACAAGGTTGGGTTCCAGAATCCTGAGTGTGGGGTAGTACCTCCAAGTGACATCAGCTTCTTGGTTTTAATAGAATCATTTTGCTTGTCTTCCCTGATGGTATGCCTAGGCCAGAGTGTGGTTGAAAGTTGGATTTGGGCTCTAATATCAACGATCAGTGTGTGCCTCTCCATGGGAAGTGGAGATGTTTAACCTAAAACCCACAACCTTGGAATTACTGTGCTCTCTGAAAAATGCGGGTGCTTTGAGTGCCCACCTCCTGCACACACAGGAGGTTTTCTGGTATCCTGAGTGTGGGGAGGGTCCTGCAACTGAGAGTAGCACCTGGGATCTAATTGGATACATTAGGTTGAATTCCATGAGTATTTTCCTTGGCCGGGTTTGAGCGAAGTTGTGGTTTGTTCTCTAAATCCAAGTATTATCGAGTTTCTATCTCTTGGCATGGAGGTGGTTAAATTAAATCCCCAACCTGGGAACACCAGTGCCCCCATAAAGATACGTTGACTCTGTTTCCCCACCTGCAGCACACACACGGAGATGTACTGAGGTATCCTGATTGTGGGAAAGCTCCTCCAAATGACAGCAGAGCATGGGTTCTAATAGAATCCCTTAAATTGTATTCCATGAGTGTTTCCCTAGGCCGGGCTGAGAGGGAAAGCTGGGAGTTTGGCTTGGAGGCCAAGTAGCAGCAACTGCCCCCCGATGGAATGTGGAAGTATTTAGAGGACTTCTCCCTAATGGGGAACAAGTGTGACCCCATTCATCTACTTGGATTAAGGCTCCACAACTCCCCGCCACACAAGGCTGGGATCCGGAATCCTGAGTTTGGGGATGTTCCTCCAACAGTCAGCAGCGCTTGTGTTCTACTTGAATCCCTTAACTTGCCTTCCCTGATGGTTTGCCTATGCTGGAGTGCAGGGGAATGTGGGGTTTCGGCTCTAATTCCAAGTATAAGCCAATGCATCTACATGGGAAGTTGAGAAATTGTACCTAAAACAAGCAACGTCGGAATACATGTGCCACCTGAAAGATGCCTGGACTTTGATTCCCCACTTCCAGCACACAAACGAGGACGTGTTCTTCTATCCTGAATGTGGGGAGTTTCCTCCAAATGACAGCAGCACCTGGGGTCTCAGAGAATCCCTAAGATTGACTTCCTTGAGTGTTTACCTAGGCCGGGCTGTGAGCGAATGTGGGGGATGGGCTCTAAAGACAAGGATTAGCGAGTGCCCCTCTATGGGCAGTGGAGGTGTTTAAACCAAATCCCCAACTTTGGAACACCTGTGCCCCCATAAAATGCGTGGAATGCCTTTCCCAGCTCCAGAACACACACGAAGACTTTCAGATATCTTTAGTGTGGGGAGGCTCCTCAAAATGACAGCAGCTCCTGTGTTCTAATAGTATCCCTTAGCTTGTAAGAAGAGTGTTTCCCTGGTGCGGGATGTGAGGGAAAGCTGGGGCTTGGGCTTGGAGACCAAGTAGCAGTGGGTGCCCCCTGATCCATTGAGTAAGTACTTAGAGGACTTCTCCCTAAAGGGAACACCTTTGCCCCCATTCATCTGGGTGGAATGGGGATGCACAACTCTCCCACACACAAGAATGCATTCTGGAATCCTGAGTGCAGGGAAGTTCCTCCAACTGACAGCAGAGCCTGGGTTCTAATTGAATCCCTGTGCTTGTCTTTCCTGATGGTTTGCCTAGGCGGGAGTGCGGGGGAAAGTGTGGTTTGGGCTCCAAAACCAAGTATTTGCGAGTACCTCTCTATGGTTAGTGGAGGTGTTGAAACTACATCCCTAAACTGGGAACATCTGTGGCCCCATAAAGATCCGTGGAGTCGGTTTCCAGACCTCCAGGACACACACGAACACTTGCACAGTTATCCTGAGAGTGGGCAGCCACCTCCAATTGACAGCAGGGCCTGGGTTCTAATAAAATCGCTTAACTTGTCTACCCTGTTTGGTTGCCTTATACGGAGTGCGGGAGAAAGTGGGGGTTGGGCTCTAAAATTGAGTATTAGCTAGTGCGTCTCCATGGGAAGTGGAGGTTATTAACCAAAAATCCACAACCTGGGAATACCTGTGCTCCTTGAAAAATGCGTGGACTCTGTTTCCCCACCTCCAGCACACACATGAAAAAGTGTTCTGGTATCCTGAGTGTGTGGAGGCACCTCCAACTGACAGCAGCATCTGGGATCAAATAGGATCCCTTAGGTTGACTTCCCTTACTGTTTTCCATGGACAGGTTGGGAGCGAAGGTGGGGGTTGGTTGGGCTCTAAAGCCAAGTAATAGCGAGTTCCTCTCTATGGGCAGTGGAGGTTTTTAAAGTACATTCCCTCCCTGGGAACACCTGTGCCCCCGTAAAGTTGCGTGGACTATATATTCCCAACACCAGCACACACACAAAGACTTGTTCAGGTCTCCTGAGTGTGGGGAGTCTCCTCCAACTGACAGCAGCGCCTGGGTTCTATTTGAATCCATTAGCTTGTCTTCCCTGATGGCATGCCTAGGCTGGAGTGTGGGGGAAAGGGAGGGTTGGGCTTGAAGTCCAAGTATCAACGAGTGCCCCCCGATTTACTGAGGAAATACTTAGAGGTTTTCACACTAAATTGAAACACCTGTGCCCCCATTCAACTGCGTGGACTGGGTCTCCACAACTCCCCCACACACAAGGCTGGGATCGGAAACCCTGAGTGTGTGGAAGTTCCTCCAATTGACAGCAGTGTCTGCGTTCTAATAGAATAACGCAGCTTGTATTCCCTGAGTGTTTCCCTAGGCCGGGTTGCGAGCGAAAGCTGGGAGTTGAGCTTGGAGGCCAAGTAGCAGCTTGTGCTAACCGATTGACTGAGGAAGTCCTTAGGGAACTGCCCTACCAGGAAACACCTTTGTCACCAATCATCTGCGTGGATTGGTGCTGCACACCTCCCAAACACACAAGAGTGTCTCCGGATTCCTGTGTGTTGGGAAGTTCCTCCATGTGACAGCAGCTCCTGGGATCAATACTATCCATTTGCTTGTGTTCTCTGATGGCTAGCCCTGCCAGGAGTGTGGGCGAAATTGGAGTTTGGGCTCTAAAACGAAGTATTAGCAAGTGCCTATCCATGGTATGTGGAGGTGTTTAACCTACATCCTCCAACCTAGGAATACCTGTGCCCAAAGTAAAATGAGTGGACTCTGTTTCCACACGTCCAGCACACGAGCGAAGAATTGTTCTGGTTTCCTGAGTATGGGGAGGATCCTCCAACTTACAGCAGCACCAGGGATCTAATAGAATTCCTGAGCTTGACTTCCTTGATTGTTCTCCTAGGCTGGGCTTTGAGCGAAGATGTGGGTTGGGCTCTAAAGCCAAGAAATATCCAGTACCTCTCTATGGGCAGTGAAGGTGTTTAAACTACATCATCTACCTGGGAAAAACTGAGCCCCCATAAAGATGCATGGACTCTGTTTCCCCACTTCCAAAACACACATGAATACTTGTTCAGTTATCCTGAGTGCGGGCCGGCACTTTCATGTGACAGATTCGCCTGGGTTCTATTACAATCCCTTAGCTTGTAATCCTTGAGTGTTTCCTTAGGCTTAGCTCTGAGGGAAAGCTGGAAGTTGGGCTTTGAGTCAAAATTGTAGCAAGTGCACCCCGATGGACTGAGGAATAATTTAGATGAATTTTTCCTAATGGGGAACACCTGTGCCCACATCCAACTACGTGGAGTGGGGATACACAAATCCCCCCCCACATGAATGGATTTCGGAATCCTGAGAGAGGGAAAGTTCCTCCAACTGACAACAGTGCCAGTGTTCTAGTAGAATCCTTAAGCTTCTCTTCCCTGATGGATTGCATTAGCTGGAGTGCGTTTCAAAGTGGGATTTGGGAGCTAAATCCAAGTATTACTGCCTCTCAATGGTAACTGGAGGTGTTTAACCAACAACCAACAACAAGGGAATACCTGTGCCCCCTGAAATATGAGTGGACTCTGTTTCTCCACCAACAGCACACACACGAAGAAGTTTTCTGAAATCCTGAGCATGGGGAGGCTACTCCAAATGACAGCAGCACCTGGGTTCTATTAGAATCCCTTAGCTTGTGTTCCCTGAGTGTTTCCTTATTCCTGGCCATGAGGGAAAGCTGGAGGTTGGACTTGGAGTCCAAGTAGCAGCGAGTACCCCCCGAAGGAATGTGAAAGTTCTTAAAGGAATTCTCCCTAAAGGGAAACACCTGAGCACCCATTCATCTGCGTGGATTGGGGCTCCACACCTCCCCACCACACAAGGTTGGGTTCCAGAATCCTGAGGGTGGGGTAATTCCTCCAAGTGACATCAGCGTCTTGGTTTTAATAGAATCCCTTTGCTTGTCTTCCCTGATGGTTTTCCTAGGCCAGAGTGTGGTTGAAATTCGGATTTGGGCTCTAAAACCAAATATCAGCGTGTGCCTCTCCATGGGAACTGGAGATGTTGAACCTACAACCCACAACCTTTGAATTACTGTGCCCTCTGAAAATTGCGTGTGCTTTGTTTCCCCACCTACAGCACACACAAGAAGTTTTCTCGTATCCTGAGTGTGGGGAGGCTCCTACAACTGACAGTAGCATCTTGGATCTAATTGGATCCATTAGGTTGACTTCCCTGAGTATTTTCCTTGGCCGGGTTTTGAGCAAATTTGGGGTTGTGCTCTAAAACCAAGTATTAGCGAGTTCCTATCTTTTGGCAGTGGAGGTGGTTAAAGTATATCCTCAAACTGAAAACACCTGTGCCCCCATAAAAATGCGTGGATCCTGTTTCCCTCATCCGGAACACACACGATATCGGGATCAGATGTCTTGAGTTTGGGGAGGTTCCTCCAACTAACACCAGCGCCTGGGTTCTAATACAATACCTTAACTTGTCTTCCATGATGGGTTGCCAAGGCCAGTGTGCGTGGGAAATTTGGGATTGGGCTCTAAACCAAGTATTAGTGACAGCCTTTCCATGGGATGTGGGTGTTTAGCCTACAACCCACAACCATGGAATAACTGTGCCCCCTGAAAGATGCTTTGACTCTGTTTCCCTACATCCCGCACACACACGAAGAAATGTTCTGGTGTTCTGAGTGTTGGGAAGTTCCTCCAAGCAACAGCAGCACCTGGGTTCAATACAATCCCTTAGCTTGTCTTCCCTGATTGCTTGCCTGCTAGGAGTGCGTGGGAATTTGGAGGTTGGGCTCTATAACGAAACATTAGCGAGTGCCTATCCATGGAATGTGGAGTTGTTTCACCTACATCCTCCAACTTTGGAATACCTGTGCCCCAAGAAAAACGTGTGGACTCAGTTTCCATACCACCAGCACACGTGCGAAGAAGTTTTCTGTTTTCCTGAGTGTGGGGACGCTCCTCCAACTGACAACAGCACCTTGGTTCTAATAGAATCCCTTAGCTGGACTTCCCTAAGTGTTTTCCTAGGCCTAGCAGTGAGCGATGGTGGGGGATGGGCTCTAAAGCCAATTATTAGAGAGTGCAACACTGTGTGCTGTGGAGGGTTTGAAGCCACTTCCCCAACTTTGGAACACCTGTGCCCCCATAAAGATGCGTGGGCTCTGTTTCTCCACCTCCATCACACACACGGAGACGTGCTCAGGTATCCTGATTGTGGGGATGCTCCTCCAAATTACAGCAGCGCCTCGGTTCTAATAGAATCCCTTAGCTTGTATTCCTTGAGTGTTTCCCTAGGCTGGGCTGAGAGGGAAAGCTGGGAGATTGGTTTGGAGGCCAAGTAGCAGCAACTGCCCCCGATGGAATGTGTAAGTATTTAGAGGACTTCTCCCTAATGGGGAACCAATATGACCCCATTCATCTAGTTGGATTGTGGCTCCACTTCTCCCCGACACACAAGGTTGGGTTCCGGAATCCTAAGTGTGGGGATGTTCCTCCAGCAGTCAGCAGCGCTTGTGTTCTACTTGAATCCCTTAACTTCCCTTCCCTGATTGTTTGCCTAGGATGGAGTGCAGAGGAATGTGTTTTCGTCTCTAATACCAAGTTTTAGCCAATGCATCTACATGGGAATTTGAGAAATTTTACCTACATCCAGCAACGTTGGAATACATGTGCCACCTCAAATATTCCTGGACTCTGTTTCCCCACCTCCAGCACACACACTAGGTGGTGTTCTGGTATCCTGAGTGTGGGGAGACTCCTCAAACTGACAGCAGCACCTGGGATCTAATATAATCCCTATGTTTGACATCCTTCAGTGTTTTCCTAGGCCGGGCTCTGAGCCTAGGTGGGGGTTGGGCTCTAAAGCCAAGTATTAGCATGTGCGTCTCTATGTTCAGTGGAGGTGTTTAAACTACATCCAAACCTGGGAACACCTGTGCCCTCACGAAGTTGCGTGGAGACACTCTTTCACCACCTCCAGCACACACACGAAAATGTGTTCAGGTATCCTGAGAGTGGGGAAGATCTTCCAAATGACAGCAGTGCCTGGGTTCAAATAAAACCCCTTAGCTTGTATTTTCTGTGTGTTTCCCTATGCCGGACTGCGAGGGAAACCTGGGGGTTGGGATTGGAGTCCATGTAGCATCGAGTGCCTCCATTGGACTGAGGAATTATTTTGAGGAATTCTCCCTAACGTGGAACACCTGTGCCCCCATATTTCTGAGTGGGGTGGGTCTCCACACATCCCCCACACTAAAGGCTGGATTCTGGATCCTGAGTGTGGGGAAGATTCTCCAACTGACAACAGCGACTGGGTTCTAATAGAATCCCTAAGTTTGCCTTCGCTGATGACTTGTCTATGCCAGAGTGCGGGGGAATGTGGGGTTCAGCCTCGACATCCAAGTACTATCGAGTGCCTCTCCATGGGATGTGGAGGACTTTGAACTGCAATCCACAACCTGTGAATACCTGTGCCCCTTGAAAGATGTGTAGATTCGTTTCCCCAACTCCAGCACACACACAAAGAATTATTATGTTATCCTAAGTGTGGGGAGGCTCCTTAAACTGACAGCAGCACCTGGGATCTAATAGAATCTCTGGAATTGACATCCCTGATTGTTTCCTTTGGCGGCGATGTGAGTTAAGGTGGGGTTGTGCACTAAACCAAAGTAATAGCGAGTGCCTATCGATGAGCAGTGGAAGAGTTTAACTACATCCCCAACGTGGGAACACCTGTGCCCCCATAAAGATGAGTGGACTCTGTTTCCCTCCTCCAGCACACACACGACATTGTGTTCAGATGACTTGAGTGTGGGGAGGTTCTTCCAACTAACAGCAGCTCATGGGTTCTAATACAATACCTTAACTTGTCTTCCATGATGGCTTGCCAAGGCCGGTGTGCGGGGGATAGTTGGGATTGGGCTCTAAATCAAGTATTAGCGAGAGCCTATTTATGGGATGTGGGTGTTTAACCTAGAACCCACAAACATGGAATAACTCTGCCCCCTGAAAAATGCGTGTGCTAAGTTTCCCCACCTCCAGCAAACACAGGAAGAAGTGTTCTGATTTTCTGAGTGTGGGGAGGTTCCTCCAACAGACAGAACACCTGGGTTCTAATAGAATCCCTTAGCTTGACATGCATATGTGTTTTCCTAGACCTATTAGTGAGCGATGGTGGGGGATTGGCTCTAAAGCCAAGTAATAGCGAGTGTATTTCTGTGGGTAGTGGAGGGTTTCAAAATACTTCAACAACCTTGGAACACCTGTGCCCCCATAAAGATGTGTGGACTCTGTTTCCCCACCTCCAGCACACACACGGAGACGTACTGAGGTATCCTGATTGTGGGAAAGCTCCTCCAAATGACAGCAGCGCCTGCGTTCTAATACAATCCCTTAGCTTGTATTTCTTGAGTGTTTCCCTAGGCCGGGCTGAGAGGGAAACCTGGGAGTTTGGCTTGGAGGCCAAGTAGCAGCAACTGCCCCCCAATGGAATGTGGAAGTATTTAGAGGACTTCTCCCTAATGGGGAACAAGTGTGACCCCATTCATCTACTTGGATTGAGGCTCCACATCTTCCCGCCACACAAGGTTGGGTTCCGGAATCCTGAGTGTGGGGATGTTCCTCCAACAGTCAGCAGCGCTTGTGTTCTACTTGAATCCCTTAGCTTGCCTACCCTGATGGTTTGCCTATGCTGGAGTGCAGGGGAATGTGGGGTTTCGGCTGTAATACCAAGTATTAGCCAATGCATCTACATGGGAAGTTGAGAAATTTACCTGCAACCAGCAACGTGGGAATACATGTGCCACCTGAAAGATGCCTGGACTCGGTTTCCCCACCTCCATCACACAAACGAAGATTTGTACTTCTATCCTGAATGTGGGGAGTTTCCTCCAAATGACAGCAGCACCTGGGGTCTCAGAGAATCCTTTAGATTGACTTCCTTGAGTGTTTACCTAGGCCGGGCTGTGAGCGAATGTGGGGGATGGGCTCTAAAGACAAGGATTAGCGAGTGCCCCTCTATGGGCAGTGGAGGTGTTTAAACCAAATCCCCAACTTTGGAACACCTGTGCCCCCATAAAATGCGTGGAATGCCTTTCCCAGCTCCAGAACACACACGAAGACTTTCAGATATCTTTAGTGTGGGGAGGCTCCTCAAAATGACAGCAGCTCCTGGGTTCTAATAGTATCCCTTAGCTTGTAAGAAGAGTGTTTCCCTGGTGCGGGATGTGAGGGAAAGCTGGGGCTTGGGCTTGGAGACCAAGTAGCAGTGGGTGCCCCCTGATCCATTGAGTAAGTACTTAGAGGACTTCTCCCTAAAGGGAACACCTTTGCCCCCATTCATCTGGGTGGATTGGGGATGCACAACTCTCCCACACACAAGAATGCATTCTGGAATCCTGAGTGCAGGGAAGTTCCTCCAACTGACAGCAGAGCCTGGGTTCTAATTGAATCCCTGTGCTTGTCTTTCCTGATGGTTTGCCTAGGCGGGAGTGCGGGGGAAAGTGTGGTTTGGGCTCCAAAACCAAGTATTTGCGAGTACCTCTCTATGGTTAGTGGAGGTGTTGAAACTACATCCCTAACCTGGGAACACCTGTGGCCCCATAAAGATCCGTGGAGTCGGTTTCCAGACCTCCAGGACACACACGAACACTTGCACAGTTATCCTGAGAGTGGGCAGCCACCTCCAATTGACAGCAGGGCCTGGGTTCTAATAAAATCGCTTAACTTGTCTACCCTGTTTGGTTGCCTTATACGGAGTGCGGGAGAAAGTGGGGGTTGGGCTCTAAAATTGAGTATTAGCTAGTGCGTCTCCATGGGAAGTGGAGGTTATTAACCAAAAATCCACAACCTGGGAATACCTGTGCTCCTTGAAAAATGCGTGGACTCTGTTTCCCCACCTCCAGCACACACATGAAAAAGTGTTCTGGTATCCTGAGTGTGTGGAGGCACCTCCAACTGACAGCAGCATCTGGGATCTAATCGGATCCCTTAGGTTGACTTCCCTTAGTGTTTTCCATGGACAGGTTGGGAGCGAAGGTGGGGGTTGGTTGGGCTCTAAAGCCAAGTAATAGCGAGTTCCTCTCTATGGGCAGTGGAGGTTTTTAAAGTACATTCCCTCCCTGGGAACACCTGTGCCCCCGTAAAGTTGCGTGGACTATATATTCCCAACACCAGCACACACACAAAGACTTGTTCAGGTCTCCTGAGTGTGGGGAGTCTCCTCCAACTGACAGCAGCGCCTGGGTTCTATTTGAATCCATTAGCTTGTCTTCCCTGATGGCATGCCTAGGCTGGAGTGTGGGGGAAAGGGAGGGTTGGGCTTGAAGTCCAAGTATCAACGAGTGCCCCCCGATTTACTGAGGAAATACTTAGAGGTTTTCACACTAAATTGAAACACCTGTGCCCCCATTCAACTGCGTGGACTGGGTCTCCACAACTCCCCCACACACAAGGCTGGGATCGGAAACCCTGAGTGTGTGGAAGTTCCTCCAATTGACAGCAGTGTCTGCGTTCTAATAGAATAACGCAGCTTGTATTCCCTGAGTGTTTCCCTAGGCCGGGTTGCGAGCGAAAGCTGGGAGTTGAGCTTGGAGGCCAAGTAGCAGCTTGTGCTAACCGATTGACTGAGGAAGTCCTTAGGGAACTGCCCTACCAGGAAACACCTTTGTCACCAATCATCTGCGTGGATTGGGGCTGCACACCTCCCAAACACACAAGAGTGTCTCCGGATTCCTGTGTGTTGGGAAGTTCCTCCATGTGACAGCAGCTCCTGGGATCAATACTATCCATTTGCTTGTGATCCCTGATGGCTTGCCCTGCCAGGAGTGTGGGCGAAATTGGAGTTTGGGCTCTAAAACGAAGTATTAGCAAGTGCCTATCCATGGTATGTGGAGGTGTTTAACCTACATCCTCCAACCTAGGAATACCTGTGCCCAAAGTAAAATGAGTGGACTCTGTTTCCACACGTCCAGCACACGAGCGAAGAATTGTTCTGGTTTCCTGAGTATGGGGAGGATCCTCCAACTTACAGCAGCACCAGGGATCTAATAGAATTCCTGAGCTTGACTTCCTTGATTGTTCTCCTAGGCTGGGCTTTGAGCGAAGATGTGGGTTGGGCTCTAAAGCCAAGAAATATCCAGTACCTCTCTATGGGCAGTGAAGGTGTTTAAACTACATCATCTACCTGGGAAAAACTGAGCCCCCATAAAGATGCATGGACTCTGTTTCCCCACTTCCAAAACACACATGAATACTTGTTCAGTTATCCTGAGTGCGGGCCGGCACTTTCATGTGACAGATTCGCCTGGGTTCTATTACAATCCCTTAGCTTGTAATCCTTGAGTGTTTCCTTAGGCTTAGCTCTGAGGGAAAACTGGAAGTTGGGCTTTGAGTCAAAATTGTAGCAAGTGCACCCCGATGGACTGAGGAATAATTTAGATGAATTTTTCCTAATGGGAAACACCTGTGCCCACATCCAACTACGTGGAGTGGGGATACACAAATCCCCCCCCACAAGAATGGATTTCGGAATCCTGAGAGAGGGAAAGTTCCTCCAACTGACAACAGTGCCAGTGTTCTAGTAGAATCCTTAAGCTTCTCTTCCCTGATGGATTGCATTAGCTGGAATGCGTTTCAAAGTGGGATTTGGGAGCTAAATCCAAGTATTACTGCCTCTCAATGGTAACTGGAGGTGTTTAACCAACAACCAACAACAAGGGAATACCTGTGCCCCCTGAAATATGAGTGGACTCTGTTTCTCCACCAACAGCACACACACGAAGAAGTTTTCTGAAATCCTGAGCATGGGGAGGCTACTCCAAATGACAGCAGCACCTGGGTTCTATTAGAATCCCTTAGCTTGTGTTCCCTGAGTGTTTCCTTATTCCTGGCCATGAGGGAAAGCTGGAGGTTGGACTTGGAGTCCAAGTAGCAGCGAGTACCCCCCGAAGGAATGTGAAAGTTCTTAAAGGAATTCTCCCTAAAGGGAAACACCTGAGCACCCATTCATCTGCGTGGATTGGGGCTCCACACCTCCCCACCACACAAGGTTGGGTTCCAGAATCCTGAGGGTGGGGTAATTCCTCCAAGTGACATCAGCGTCTTGGTTTTAATAGAATCCCTTTGCTTGTCTTCCCTGATGGTTTTCCTAGGCCAGAGTGTGGTTGAAATTCTTATTTGGGCTCTAAAACCAAATATCAGCGTGTGCCTCTCCAAGGGAACTGGAGATGTTGAACCTACAACCCACAACCTTGGAATTACTGTGCCCTCTGAAAATTGCGTGTGCTTTGTTTCCCCACCTACAGCACACACAAGAAGTTTTCTCGTATCCTGAGTGTGGGGAGGCTCCTACAACTGACAGTAGCATCTTGGATCTAATTGGATCCATTAGGTTGACTTCCCTGAGTATTTTCCTTGGCCGGGTTTTGAGCAAATTTGGGGTTGTGCTCTAAAACCAAGTATTAGCGAGTTCCTATCTTTTGGCAGTGGAGGTGGTTAAAGTATATCCTCAAACTGAAAACACCTGTGCCCCCATAAAAATGCGTGGATCCTGTTTCCCTCATCCGGAACACACACGATATCGGGATCAGATGTCTTGAGTTTGGGGAGGTTCCTCCAACTAACACCAGCGCCTGGGTTCTAATACAATACCTTAACTTGTCTTCCATGATGGGTTGCCAAGGCCAGTGTGCGTGGGAAATTTGGGATTGGGCTCTAAACCAAGTATTAGTGACAGCCTTTCCATGGGATGTGGGTGTTTAACCTACAACCCACAACCATGGAATAACTGTGCCCCCTGAAAGATGCTTTGACTCTGTTTCCCTACATCCCGCACACACACGAAGAAATGTTCTGGTGTTCTGAGTGTTGGGAAGTTCCTCCAAGCAACAGCAGCACCTGGGTTCAATACAATCCCTTAGCTTGTCTTCCCTGATTGCTTGCCTGCTAGGAGTGCGTGGGAATTTGGAGGTTGGGCTCTATAACGAAACATTAGCGAGTGCCTATCCATGGAATGTGGAGTTGTTTCACCTACATCCTCCAACTTTGGAATACCTGTGCCCCAAGAAAAACGTGTGGACTCAGTTTCCATACCACCAGCACACGTGCGAAGAAGTTTTCTGTTTTCCTGAGTGTGGGGACGCTCCTCCAACTGACAACAGCACCTTGGTTCTAATAGAATCCCTTAGCTGGACTTCCCTAAGTGTTTTCCTAGGCCTAGCAGTGAGCGATGGTGGGGGATGGGCTCTAAAGCCAATTATTAGAGAGTGCAACACTGTGTGCTGTGGAGGGTTTGAAGCCACTTCCCCAACTTTGGAACACCTGTGCCCCCATAAAGATGCGTGGGCTCTGTTTCTCCACCTCCATCACACACACGGAGACGTGCTCAGGTATCCTGATTGTGGGGATGCTCCTCCAAATTACAGCAGCGCCTCGGTTCTAATAGAATCCCTTAGCTTGTATTCCTTGAGTGTTTCCCTAGGCTGGGCTGAGAGGGAAAGCTGGGAGATTGGTTTGGAGGCCAAGTAGCAGCAACTGCCCCCGATGGAATGTGTAAGTATTTAGAGGACTTCTCCCTAATGGGGAACCAATATGACCCCATTCATCTAGTTGGATTGTGGCTCCACTTCTCCCCGACACACAAGGTTGGGTTCCGGAATCCTAAGTGTGGGGATGTTCCTCCAGCAGTCAGCAGCGCTTGTGTTCTACTTGAATCCCTTAACTTCCCTTCCCTGATTGTTTGCCTAGGATGGAGTGCAGAGGAATGTGTTTTCGTCTCTAATACCAAGTTTTAGCCAATGCATCTACATGGGAATTTGAGAAATTTTACCTACATCCAGCAACGTTGGAATACATGTGCCACCTCAAATATTCCTGGACTCTGTTTCCCCACCTCCAGCACACACACTAGGTGGTGTTCTGGTATCCTGAGTGTGGGGAGACTCCTCAAACTGACAGCAGCACCTGGGATCTAATATAATCCCTATGTTTGACATCCTTCAGTGTTTTCCTAGGCCGGGCTCTGAGCCTAGGTGGGGGTTGGGCTCTAAAGCCAAGTATTAGCATGTGCGTCTCTATGTTCAGTGGAGGTGTTTAAACTACATCCAAACCTGGGAACACCTGTGCCCTCACGAAGATGCGTGGAGACACTCTTTCACCACCTCCAGCACACACACGAAAATGTGTTCAGGTATCCTGAGAGTGGGGAAGATCTTCCAAATGACAGCAGTGCCTGGGTTCAAATAAAACCCCTTAGCTTGTATTTTCTGTGTGTTTCCCTATGCCGGACTGCGAGGGAAACCTGGGGGTTGGGATTGGAGTCCATGTAGCATCGAGTGCCTCCATTGGACTGAGGAAATATTTTGAGGAATTCTCCCTAACGTGGAACACCTGTGCCCCCATACTTCTGAGTGGGGTGGGTCTCCACACATCCCCCACACTAAAGGCTGGATTCCGGATCCTGAGTGTGGGGAAGATTCTCCAACTGACAACAGCGACTGGGTTCTAATAGAATCCCTAAGTTTGCCTTCGCTGATGACTTGTCTATGCCAGAGTGCGGGGGAATGTGGGGTTCAGCCTCGACATCCAAGTACTATCGAGTGCCTCTCCATGGGATGTGGAGGACTTTGAACTGCAATCCACAACCTGTGAATACCTGTGCCCCTTGAAAGATGTGTAGATTCGTTTCCCCAACTCCAGCACACACACAAAGAATTATTATGTTATCCTAAGTGTGGGGAGGCTCCTTAAACTGACAGCAGCACCTGGGATCTAATAGAATCTCTGGAATTGACATCCCTGATTGTTTCCTTTGGCGGCGATGTGAGTTAAGGTGGGGTTGTGCACTAAACCAAAGTAATAGCGAGTGCCTATCGATGAGCAGTGGAAGAGTTTAACTACATCCCCAACGTGGGAACACCTGTGCCCCCATAAAGATGAGTGGACTCTGTTTCCCTCCTCCAGCACACACACGACATTGTGTTCAGATGACTTGAGTGTGGGGAGGTTCTTCCAACTAACAGCAGCTCATGGGTTCTAATACAATACCTTAACTTGTCTTCCATGATGGCTTGCCAAGGCCGGTGTGCGGGGGATAGTTGGGATTGGGCTCTAAATCAAGTATTAGCGAGAGCCTATTTATGGGATGTGGGTGTTTAACCTAGAACCCACAAACATGGAATAACTCTGCCCCCTGAAAAATGCGTGTGCTAAGTTTCCCCACCTCCAGCAAACACAGGAAGAAGTGTTCTGATTTTCTGAGTGTGGGGAGGTTCCTCCAACAGACAGAACACCTGGGTTCTAATAGAATCCCTTAGCTTGACATGCATATGTGTTTTCCTAGACCTATTAGTGAGCGATGGTGGGGGATTGGCTCTAAAGCCAAGTAATAGCGAGTGTATTTCTGTGGGTAGTGGAGGGTTTCAAAATACTTCAACAACCTTGGAACACCTGTGCCCCCATAAAGATGTGTGGACTCTGTTTCCCCACCTCCAGCACACACACGGAGACGTACTGAGGTATCCTGATTGTGGGAAAGCTCCTCCAAATGACAGCAGCGCCTGCGTTCTAATACAATCCCTTAGCTTGTATTTCTTGAGTGTTTCCCTAGGCCGGGCTGAGAGGGAAACCTGGGAGTTTGGCTTGGAGGCCAAGTAGCAGCAACTGCCCCCCAATGGAATGTGGAAGTATTTAGAGGACTTCTCCCTAATGGGGAACAAGTGTGACCCCATTCATCTACTTGGATTGAGGCTCCACATCTTCCCGCCACACAAGGTTGGGTTCCGGAATCCTGAGTGTGGGGATGTTCCTCCAACAGTCAGCAGCGCTTGTGTTCTACTTGAATCCCTTAACTTGCCTTCCCTGATGGTTTGCCTATGCTGGAGTGCAGGGGAATGTGGGGTTTCGGCTGTAATACCAAGTATTAGCCAATGCATCTACATGGGAAGTTGAGAAATTTACCTGCAACCAGCAACGTGGGAATACATGTGCCACCTGAAAGATGCCTGGACTCGGTTTCCCCACCTCCATCACACAAACGAAGATTTGTACTTCTATCCTGAATGTGGGGAGTTTCCTCCAAATGACAGCAGCACCTGGGGTCTCAGAGAATCCTTTAGATTGACTTCCTTGAGTGTTTACCTAGGCCGGGCTGTGAGCGAATGTGGGGGATGGGCTCTAAAGACAAGGATTAGCGAGTGCCCCTCTATGGGCAGTGGAGGTGTTTAAACCAAATCCCCAACTTTGGAACACCTGTGCCCCCATAAAATGCGTGGAATGCCTTTCCCAGCTCCAGAACACACACGAAGACTTTCAGATATCTTTAGTGTGGGGAGGCTCCTCAAAATGACAGCAGCTCCTGGGTTCTAATAGTATCCCTTAGCTTGTAAGAAGAGTGTTTCCCTGGTGCGGGATGTGAGGGAAAGCTGGGGCTTGGGCTTGGAGACCAAGTAGCAGTGGGTGCCCCCTGATCCATTGAGTAAGTACTTAGAGGACTTCTCCCTAAAGGGAACACCTTTGCCCCCATTCATCTGGGTGGATTGGGGATGCACAACTCTCCCACACACAAGAATGCATTCTGGAATCCTGAGTGCAGGGAAGTTCCTCCAACTGACAGCAGAGCCTGGGTTCTAATTGAATCCCTGTGCTTGTCTTTCCTGATGGTTTGCCTAGGCGGGAGTGCGGGGGAAAGTGTGGTTTGGGCTCCAAAACCAAGTATTTGCGAGTACCTCTCTATGGTTAGTGGAGGTGTTGAAACTACATCCCTAACCTGGGAACACCTGTGGCCCCATAAAGATCCGTGGAGTCGGTTTCCAGACCTCCAGGACACACACGAACACTTGCACAGTTATCCTGAGAGTGGGCAGCCACCTCCAATTGACAGCAGGGCCTGGGTTCTAATAAAATCGCTTAACTTGTCTACCCTGTTTGGTTGCCTTATACGGAGTGCGGGAGAAAGTGGGGGTTGGGCTCTAAAATTGAGTATTAGCTAGTGCGTCTCCATGGGAAGTGGAGGTTATTAACCAAAAATCCACAACCTGGGAATACCTGTGCTCCTTGAAAAATGCGTGGACTCTGTTTCCCCACCTCCAGCACACACATGAAAAAGTGTTCTGGTATCCTGAGTGTGTGGAGGCACCTCCAACTGACAGCAGCATCTGGGATCTAATCGGATCCCTTAGGTTGACTTCCCTTAGTGTTTTCCATGGACAGGTTGGGAGCGAAGGTGGGGGTTGGTTGGGCTCTAAAGCCAAGTAATAGCGAGTTCCTCTCTATGGGCAGTGGAGGTTTTTAAAGTACATTCCCTCCCTGGGAACACCTGTGCCCCCGTAAAGTTGCGTGGACTATATATTCCCAACACCAGCACACACACAAAGACTTGTTCAGGTCTCCTGAGTGTGGGGAGTCTCCTCCAACTGACAGCAGCGCCTGGGTTCTATTTGAATCCATTAGCTTGTCTTCCCTGATGGCATGCCTAGGCTGGAGTGTGGGGGAAAGGGAGGGTTGGGCTTGAAGTCCAAGTATCAACGAGTGCCCCCCGATTTACTGAGGAAATACTTAGAGGTTTTCACACTAAATTGAAACACCTGTGCCCCCATTCAACTGCGTGGACTGGGTCTCCACAACTCCCCCACACACAAGGCTGGGATCGGAAACCCTGAGTGTGTGGAAGTTCCTCCAATTGACAGCAGTGTCTGCGTTCTAATAGAATAACGCAGCTTGTATTCCCTGAGTGTTTCCCTAGGCCGGGTTGCGAGCGAAAGCTGGGAGTTGAGCTTGGAGGCCAAGTAGCAGCTTGTGCTAACCGATTGACTGAGGAAGTCCTTAGGGAACTGCCCTACCAGGAAACACCTTTGTCACCAATCATCTGCGTGGATTGGGGCTGCACACCTCCCAAACACACAAGAGTGTCTCCGGATTCCTGTATGTTGGGAAGTTCCTCCATGTGACAGCAGCTCCTGGGATCAATACTATCCATTTGCTTGTGATCCCTGATGGCTTGCCCTGCCAGGAGTGTGGGCGAAATTGGAGTTTGGGCTCTAAAACGAAGTATTAGCAAGTGCCTATCCATGGTATGTGGAGGTGTTTAACCTACATCCTCCAACCTAGGAATACCTGTGCCCAAAGTAAAATGAGTGGACTCTGTTTCCACACGTCCAGCACACGAGCGAAGAATTGTTCTGGTTTCCTGAGTATGGGGAGGATCCTCCAACTTACAGCAGCACCAGGGATCTAATAGAATTCCTGAGCTTGACTTCCTTGATTGTTCTCCTAGGCTGGGCTTTGAGCGAAGATGTGGGTTGGGCTCTAAAGCCAAGAAATATCCAGTACCTCTCTATGGGCAGTGAAGGTGTTTAAACTACATCATCTACCTGGGAAAAACTGAGCCCCCATAAAGATGCATGGACTCTGTTTCCCCACTTCCAAAACACACATAAATACTTGTACAGTTATCCTGAGTGCGGGCCGGCAGTTTCATGTGTCAGATTCGTCTGGGTTCTATTACAATCCCTTAGCTTGTAATCCTTGAGTGTTTCCTTAGGCTTAGCTCTGAGGGAAAACTGGAAGTTGGGCTTTGAGTCAAAATTGTAGCAAGTGCACCCCGATGGACTGAGGAATAATTTAGATGAATTTTTCCTAATGGGAAACACCTGTGCCCACATTCAACTACGTGGAGTGGGGATACACAAATCCCCCCCCACAAGAATGGATTTCGGAATCCTGAGAGAGGGAAAGTTCCTCCAACTGACAACAGTGCCAGTGTTCTAGTAGAATCCTTAAGCTTCTCTTCCCTGATGGATTGCATTAGCTGGAGTGCGTTTCAAAGTGGGATTTGGGAGCTAAATCCAAGTATTACTGCCTCTCAATGGTAACTGGAGGTGTTTAACCAACAACCAACAACAAGGGAATACCTGTGACCACTGAAATATGAGTGGACTCTGTTTCTCCACCAACAGCACACACACGAAGAAGTTTTCTGAAATCCTGAGCATGGGGAAGCTACTCCAAATGACAGCAGCACCTGGGTTCTATTAGAATCCCTTAGCTTGTGTTCCCTGAGTGTTTCCTTATTCCTGGCCATGAGGGAAAGCTGGAGGTTGGACTTGGAGTCCAAGTAGCAGCGAGTACCCCCCGAAGGAATGTGAAAGTTCTTAAAGGAATTCTCCCTAAAGGGAAACACCTGAGCACCCATTCATCTGCGTGGATTGGGGCTCCACACCTCCCCACCACACAAGGTTGGGTTCCAGAATCCTGAGGGTGGGGTAATTCCTCCAAGTGACATCAGCGTCTTGGTTTTAATAGAATCCCTTTGCTTGTCTTCCCTGATGGTTTTCCTAGGCCAGAGTGTGGTTGAAATTCGGATTTGGGCTCTAAAACCAAATATCAGCGTGTGCCTCTCCATGGGAACTGGAGATGTTGAACCTACAACCCACAACCTTTGAATTACTGTGCCCTCTGAAAATTGCGTGTGCTTTGTTTCCCCACCTACAGCACACACAAGAAGTTTTCTCGTATCCTGAGTGTGGGGAGGCTCCTACAACTGACAGTAGCATCTTGGATCTAATTGGATCCATTAGGTTGACTTCCCTGAGTATTTTCCTTGGCCGGGTTTTGAGCAAATTTGGGGTTGTGCTCTAAAACCAAGTATTAGCGAGTTCCTATCTTTTGGCAGTGGAGGTGGTTAAAGTATATCCTCAAACTGAAAACACCTGTGCCCCCATAAAAATGCGTGGATCCTGTTTCCCTCATCCGGAACACACACGATATCGGGATCAGATGTCTTGAGTTTGGGGAGGTTCCTCCAACTAACACCAGCGCCTGGGTTCTAATACAATACCTTAACTTGTCTTCCATGATGGGTTGCCAAGGCCAGTGTGCGTGGGAAATTTGGGATTGGGCTCTAAACCAAGTATTAGTGACAGCCTTTCCATGGGATGTGGGTGTTTAACCTACAACCCACAACCATGGAATAACTGTGCCCCCTGAAAGATGCTTTGACTCTGTTTCCCTACATCCCGCACACACACGAAGAAATGTTCTGGTGTTCTGAGTGTTGGGAAGTTCCTCCAAGCAACAGCAGCACCTGGGTTCAATACAATCCCTTAGCTTGTCTTCCCTGATTGCTTGCCTGCTAGGAGTGCGTGGGAATTTGGAGGTTGGGCTCTATAACGAAACATTAGCGAGTGCCTATCCATGGAATGTGGAGTTGTTTCACCTACATCCTCCAACTTTGGAATACCTGTGCCCCAAGTAAAACGTGTGGACTCAGTTTCCATACCACCAGCACACGTGCGAAGAAGTTTTCTGTTTTCCTGAGTGTGGGGACGCTCCTCCAACTGACAACAGCACCTGGGTTCTAATAGAATCCCTTAGCTGGACTTCCCTAAGTGTTTTCCTAGGCCTAGCAGTGAGCGATGGTGGGGGATGGGCTCTAAAGCCAATTATTAGAGAGTGCAACACTGTGTGCTGTGGAGGGTTTGAAGCCACTTCCCCAACTTTGGAACACCTGTGCCCCCATAAAGATGCGTGGGCTCTGTTTCTCCACCTCCATCACACACACGGAGACGTGCTCAGGTATCCTGATTGTGGGGATGCTCCTCCAAATTACAGCAGCGCCTCGGTTCTAATAGAATCCCTTAGCTTGTATTCCTTGAGTGTTTCCCTAGGCTGGGCTGAGAGGGAAAGCTGGGAGATTGGTTTGGAGGCCAAGTAGCAGCAACTGCCCCCGATGGAATGTGTAAGTATTTAGAGGACTTCTCCCTAATGGGGAACCAATATGACCCCATTCATCTAGTTGGATTGTGGCTCCACTTCTCCCCGACACACAAGGTTGGGTTCCGGAATCCTAAGTGTGGGGATGTTCCTCCAGCAGTCAGCAGCGCTTGTGTTCTACTTGAATCCCTTAACTTCCCTTCCCTGATTGTTTGCCTAGGATGGAGTGCAGAGGAATGTGTTTTCGTCTCTAATACCAAGTTTTAGCCAATGCATCTACATGGGAATTTGAGAAATTTTACCTACATCCAGCAACGTTGGAATACATGTGCCACCTCAAATATTCCTGGACTCTGTTTCCCCACCTCCAGCACACACACTAGGTGGTGTTCTGGTATCCTGAGTGTGGGGAGACTCCTCAAACTGACAGCAGCACCTGGGATCTAATATAATCCCTATGTTTGACATCCTTCAGTGTTTTCCTAGGCCGGGCTCTGAGCCTAGGTGGGGGTTGGGCTCTAAAGCCAAGTATTAGCATGTGCGTCTCTATGTTCAGTGGAGGTGTTTAAACTACATCCAAACCTGGGAACACCTGTGCCCTCACGAAGATGCGTGGAGACACTCTTTCACCACCTCCAGCACACACACGAAAATGTGTTCAGGTATCCTGAGAGTGGGGAAGATGTTCCAAATGACAGCAGTGCCTGGGTTCAAATAAAACCCCTTAGCTTGTATTTTCTGTGTGTTTCCCTATGCCGGACTTCGAGGGAAACCTGGGGGTTGGGATTGGAGTCCATGTAGCATCGAGTGCCTCCATTGGACTGAGGAAATATTTTGAGGAATTCTCCCTAACGTGGAACACCTGTGCCCCCATATTTCTGAGTGGGGTGGGTCTCCACACATCCCCCACACTAAAGGCTGGATTCCGGATCCTGAGTGTGGGGAAGATTCTCCAACTGACAACAGCGACTGGGTTCTAATAGAATCCCTAAGTTTGCCTTCGCTGATGACTTGTCTATGCCAGAGTGCGGGGGAATGTGGGGTTCAGCCTCGACATCCAAGTACTATCGAGTGCCTCTCCATGGGATGTGGAGGACTTTGAACTGCAATCCACAACCTGTGAATACCTGTGCCCCTTGAAAGATGTGTAGATTCGTTTCCCCAACTCCAGCACACACACAAAGAATTATTATGTTATCCTAAGTGTGGGGAGGCTCCTTAAACTGACAGCAGCACCTGGGATCTAATAGAATCTCTGGAATTGACATCCCTGATTGTTTCCTTTGGCGGCGATGTGAGTTAAGGTGGGGTTGTGCACTAAACCAAAGTAATAGCGAGTGCCTATCGATGAGCAGTGGAAGAGTTTAACTACATCCCCAACGTGGGAACACCTGTGCCCCCATAAAGATGAGTGGACTCTGTTTCCCTCCTCCAGCACACACACGACATTGTGTTCAGATGACTTGAGTGTGGGGAGGTTCTTCCAACTAACAGCAGCTCATGGGTTCTAATACAATACCTTAACTTGTCTTCCATGATGGCTTGCCAAGGCCGGTGTGCGGGGGAAAGTTGGGATTGGGCTCTAAATCAAGTATTAGCGAGAGCCTATTTATGGGATGTGGGTGTTTAACCTAGAACCCACAAACATGGAATAACTCTGCCCCCTGAAAAATGCGTGTGCTAAGTTTCCCCACCTCCAGCAAACACAGGAAGAAGTGTTCTGATTTACTGAGTGTGGGGAGGTTCCTCCAACAGACAGAACACCTGGGTTCTAATAGAATCCCTTAGCTTGACATGCATATGTGTTTTCCTAGACCTATTAGTGAGCGATGGTGGGGGATTGGCTCTAAAGCCAAGTAATAGCGAGTGTATTTCTGTGGGTAGTGGAGGGTTTGAAAATACTTCAACAACCTTGGAACACCTGTGCCCCCATAAAGATGTGTGGACTCTGTTTCCCCACCCCCAGCACACACACGGAGACGTACTGAGGTATCCTGATTGTGGGAAAGCTCCTCCAAATGACAGCAGCGCCTGCGTTCTAATACAATCCCTTAGCTTGTATTTCTTGAGTGTTTCCCTAGGCCGGGCTGAGAGGGAAACCTGGGAGTTTGGCTTGGAGGCCAAGTAGCAGCAACTGCCCCCCAATGGAATGTGGAAGTATTTAGAGGACTTCTCCCTAATGGGGAACAAGTGTGACCCCGTTCATCTACTTGGATTGAGGCTCCACATCTTCCCGCCACACAAGGTTGGGTTCCGGAATCCTGAGTGTGGGGATGTTCCTCCAACAGTCAGCAGCGCTTGTGTTCTACTTGAACCCCTTAGCTTGCCTACCCTGATGGTTTGCCTATGCTGGAGTGCAGGGGAATGTGGGGTTTCGGCTGTAATACCAAGTATTAGCCAATGCATCTACATGGGAAGTTGAGAAATTTACCTGCAACCAGCAACGTGGGAATACATGTGCCACCTGAAAGATGCCTGGACTCGGTTTCCCCACCTCCATCACACAAACGAAGATTTGTACTTCTACCCTGAATGTGGGGAGTTTAACTCTAAATGACACCAGCACCTGGGGTCTAATAGTATCCGTTAGCTTGACTTCCTTGAGTGTTTACCTAGGCCGGGCTGTGAGGGATTGTGGGGGTTGGGCTCTAAAGACAAGGATTAGCGAGTGCCCCTCTATGGGCAGTGGAGGTGTTTAAACCAAATCCCCAACTTGGAACTCCTGTGTCCCCATAAAGATGCGTGGAATGCCTTTCCCACCTGCAGAACACACACGAAGACTTTCATATATCCTTAGTGTGGGGGGGCTCCTCAAAATGACAGCAGCGCTTGGGTTCTAATAGAATCCCTTAGCTTGTAAAACGAGTATTTCCCTCGTCCGGGATGTGAGGGAAAACTCAGGGTTGGTCTTGGAGGCCAAGTAGCAATGTTGGCCCCCTGATCAAATGAGGAATTACTTAGAGTACTTCTCCCTAAAGATAACACATTTGACCCATTCATCTGGGTGGAGTGGGAATGCACAACTCCACCACACACAACAATGTTTTCCGGAATCCTGACTACTGTGAAGATGCTTCAACTGACAGCAGCGCCTGTGTTCTAATTGAATTCCTTTGCATCTCTTCCATGATTGTATCCCTAGGCGGGAGTGCGGGGGAAAGTGTGGTTTGGGCTCCAAAACCAAGTATTTGTGTGAACCTGTCTATGGTAAGTGGAGGTGTTTAAAATATATCCCTAACCTGGGAACACCTGTGGCCTCATAAAATGCGTGGACTCCGTTTCCAGACCTCCAGCACACACACAAACACTTGCACAGTTATCCTGAGAGTGGGCAGCCTCCACCAACTGACAGCAGGTCCTGTGTTCTAATAAAATCGCTTAACTTGTCTTCCCTGTTTGGCTGTGTGATACGGAATGCGGGCCAAAATGGGGGTTGGGCTCTAAAACCAAGTATTAGAGAGTGTTTCTCCATGGGAAGTGGAGGTTATTAACCAAAAATTCACAACCTGGGAATACCTGTGCTCCTTGAAAAATGCGTGGACTCTGTTTCCCCACCTCCAGCACACACATGAAAAAGTGTTCTGGTATCATGAGTGTGTGGCGGCACCTCCAACTGACAGCAGCATCTGGGATCTAATTGGATGCCTTAGATTGACTTCCCTGAGTGTTTTCCATGGACAGGCTGGGAGCGAAGGTGGGGGTTGGTTGGGCTCTAAAGCCAAGTAATAGCGAGTGCCTCTCTATGGGCAGTGGAGGTGTTTAAAGTACATTCCCTCCCTGGGAACACCTGTGCCCCCATAAAGTTGCGTGGACTATGTATCCCCAACACCAGCACACACACAAAGATTTATTCAGGTCTCCTGAGTGTGGGGAGTCTCCTAAAACTGACAGCAGCGCCTGGGTTCTATTTGAATCCCTTAGCTTGTCTTCCCTGATGGCATGCCTAGGCTGGACTGTGGGGGAAAGGGAGGGTTGGGCTTGAAGTCCAAGTAGCAACTAGTGCCCCCCGATTTACTGAGGAAGTACTTAGAGGTTTTCACCCTAAATTGAAACACCTGTGCCCCCATTCACCTGCGTGGAATGGGTCTCCACAACTCCCACACACACAAGGCTGGGATCGGGAATCCTGAGTGTGTGGAAGTTCCTCCAATTGACAGCAGTGCCTCAGGTTTAATAGAATAACGCAGCTTGTATTCCCTGAGTGTTTCCCTAGGCCGGGCTGCGAGCAAAAGCTGGGAGTTGAACTTGGAGGCCAAGTAGCAGCTTGTGCCAACCGATTGACTGAGGAAGTTCTTAGGGAACTGCCCTACAAGGGAACACCTTTGTCACCATTCATCTGCGTGGATTGGGGCTGCACACCTCCCAAACACACATGAGTGTCTCCGGAGTCCTGAGTTTTGGGAAGTTACTCCATGTGACAACTGCTCCTGGGATCAATACAATCCCTTTGCTTGTGTTCCCTGATGGCTTGCCCTGCCAGGAGTGCGGGGGAAATTGGAATTTGGGCTCTAAAACGAAGTATTATCGATTGCCTATCCATGGTATGTGGAGGTGTTTAACCGACATCCTCCAACCTAGGAATACCTGTGCCCAAAATAAAATGAGTGGACTCTGTTTCCACACGTCCAGCACACGAGCGAAGAATTGTTCTGGTTTCCTGAGTGTGGGGAGGATCCTCCAACTAACAGCAGCACCAGGGATCTAATAGAATTCCTGAGCTTGATTTCCTTGATTGTTCTCCTAGGCTGGGCTTTCAGCGAAGATGTGGGTTGGGCTCTAAAGCCAAGAAATATCCAGTGCCTCTCTATGGGCAGTGAAGGTGTTTAAACTACATCATCTACCTGGGAAAAACTGAGCCCCCATAAAGATGCATGGACTCTGTTTCCCCACTTCAAAAACACACATGAATACTTGTTCAGATATCCTGAGTGCGGGCCGGCACTTTCATGTGACAGATGCGCCTGGGTTCTATTACAATCCCTTTGCTTGTAATCCTTGAGTGTTTCCTTAAGCTTGGCTCTGAGGGAAAGCTGGAGGTTGGGGTTTGAGTCAAAAAAGTAGCAAGTGCACCCCGATGGACTGAGGAATAATTTAGCTGAATTATCCCTAATGGGAAACACCTGTGCCCACATCGAACTACGTGGTGTGGGGATACACAAATCCCACCCCCACAAGAATGGATTCCGGAATCCTGAGAGAGGGAAAGTTCCTCCAACTGACAACAGTGCCAGTGTTCTAGTAGAATCCTTAAGCTTCTCTTCCCTGATGGATTGCATTAGCTGGAGTGCATTTCAAAGTTGAATTTGGGAGCTAAATCCAAGTATTTGTGCCTCTCAATGGTAAATGGAGGTGTTTAACCAACAGCCCACAACAAGGGAATACCTGTGACCACTGAAATATGAGTGGACTCTGTTTCTCCACCAACAGCACACACACGAAGAAGTTTTCTGAAATCCTGAGCATGGGGAGGCTACTCCAAATGACAGCAGCACCTGGGTTCTATTAGAATCCCTTAGCTTGTGTTCCCTGAGTGTTTCCTTATTCCTGGCCATGAGGGAAACTGGAGGTTGGACTTGGAGTCCAAGTAGCAGCGAGTACCCCCCGAAGGAATGTGAAAGTTCTTAAAGGAATTCTCCCTAAAGGGAAACACCTGAGCACCCATTCATCTGCGTGGATTGGGGCTCCACACCTCCCCACCACACAAGGTTGGGTTCCAGAATCCTGAGGGTGGGGTAATTCCTCCAAGTGGCATCAGCGTCTTGGTTTTAATAGAATCCCTTTGCTTGTCTTCCCTGATGGTTTTCCTAGGCCAGAGTGTGGTTGAAAGTCGGATTTGGGCTCTAAAACCAAGTATCAGCGTGTGCCTCTCCATGGGAACTGGAGATGTTGAACCTACAACCCACAACCTTGGAATTACTGTGCCCCCTGGAAATTGGGTGTGCTTTGTTTCCCCACCTACAGCACACACACGAAATTTTCTGGTATCCTGAGTGTGGGGAGGCTCCTACAACTGACAGTAGCATCTTGGATCTAATTGTATCCATTAGGTTGACTTCCCTGAGTATTTTCCTTGGCCGGGTTTTGAGCAAATTTGGGGTTGTGCTCTAAAACCAAGTATTAGCGAGTTCCTATCTTTTGGCAGTGGAGGTGGTTAAAGTATATCCTCAAACTGAAAACACCTGTGCCCCCATAAAAATGTGTGGATCCTGTTTCCCTCATCCGGAACACACACGATATCGGGATCAGATGTCTTGAGTTTGGGGAGGTTCCTCCAACTAACACCAGCGCCTGGGTTCTAATACAATACCTTAACTTGTCTTCCATGATGGGTTGCCAAGGCCAGTGTGCGTGGGAAATTTGGGATTGGGCTCTAAACCAAGTATTAGTGACAGCCTTTCCATGGGATGTGGGTGTTTAACCTACAACCCACAACCATGGAATAACTGTGCCCCCTGAAAGATGCTTTGACTCTGTTTCCCTACATCCCGCACACACACGAAGAAATGTTCTGGTGTTCTGAGTGTTGGGAAGTTCCTCCAAGCAACAGCAGCACCTGGGTTCAATACAATCCCTTAGCTTGTCTTCCCTGATTGCTTGCCTGCTAGGAGTGCGTGGGAATTTGGAGGTTGGGCTCTATAACGAAACATTAGCGAGTGCCTATCCATGGAATGTGGAGTTGTTTCACCTACATCCTCCAAATTTGGAATACCTGTGCCCCAAGAAAAACGTGTGGACTCAGTTTCCATACCACCAGCACACGTGCGAAGAAGTTTTCTGTTTTCCTGAGAGTGGGGATGCTCCTCCAACTGACAACAGCACCTGGGTTCTAATAGAATCCCTTAGCTGGACTTCCCTAAGTGTTTTCCTAGGCCTAGCAGTGAGCGATGGTGGGGGATGGGCTCTAAAGCCAATTATTAGAGAGTGCAACACTGTGTGCTCTGGAGGGTTTGAAACAACTTCCACAACTTTGGAACACCTGTGCCCCCATAAAGATGCGTGGGCTCTGTTTCTCCACCTCCATCAGACACACGGAGACGTGCTCAGGTATCCTGAGTGTGTGGAAGTTCCTCCAACTGACAGCAGCGCCTGCGTTCGAATAGAATAACTCAGCTTGTATTCCCTGAGTGTTTCCCTAGGCCGGGCTGCGAGCGAAAGCTGGGGGTTGTGCTTGGAGGCCAAGTAGCAGCTTGTGCCAACCGATTGACTGAGGAATTACTTAGGGAAATCCCCTACCGTGGAACACCTGTGTCACCATTCATCTGCGTGGATTGGGGCTGCACACCTCCGCCAAACACAAGAGTGTCTCCGGAGTCCTGAGAGTTGGGAAGTTCCTCCATGTGACAGCAGCATCTAGGTTCAATACAATCCCATAACTTGTCTTCCGTGATGGCTTGCCCTGCCAGGAGTGCGGGAGAAATTGGAGGTTGGGCTCTAAAACGAAGTATTAGCGAGTGCATATCCATGGGTTGTGGAGGTGTTTAACCTACATCCTCCAACCTAGGAATAACTGTGCCCCAGGAAAAATGCGTGGACTATGTTTCCACACCACCAGCACACGTGTGAAGAATTGTTCTGGTTTCCTGAATGTGGGGAGGCTCCTCCAACTAACAGCAGCACCAGGGATCTAGTAGAATCCCTTAGCTTGACTTCCTTGAGTGTTCTCCTAAGCTGGGCTTTGAGCGAAGGTGTGGGTTGGGCTGTAAAGCCAAGTAATATCCAGTGCCTCTCTAAGGGCAGTGAAGGTGTTTAAACTACATCATCTACCTAGGAATAACTGTGCCCCCATAAAGATGCATGGACTCTGTTTCCCCACTTCCAACACACACACAAAGACGTGCTCAGGTATCCTGAGTGTGGGCCGGCACTTTCAAGTGACAGTAGCGCCTGGGTTCTAATAGTATCCTTTAGCTTGTAATACCTGATTTGTTCCCTAGGCCTGGCTCTGAGGGAAAGCTGGGGCTTGGGCTTTGAGGCCATATTGTAGCGAGTGCCCCCCGATGGACTGAGGAAATATTTAGATGAATTTCCCTAAAGGGGTACACCTGTGCCCACATCCATCTACGTGGAGTGCGGATACACAATTCCCTTCCCCCACAAGTCTGGCTACCGTAATATGAGAGTGGGAAAGTTCCTCCAGCTTACATCAGTGCCAGGGTTCTACTAGAATCCTTAAGCTCCTGTTCCCTGATGGATTGCATTAGCTGCAGTGCGGTTCAAAGTGGGATTTGCTCTCTAAATCCAAGTAATAATGAGTGCCTCTCCATGGGAATTGGAGGTGTTTAACCAACAACCCCCAACAAGGGAATACCTTTGCCCCCTGGAATATGCGTGGACACTGTTTCTCCACCAACAGTACACACACGAAGAAGCTTTCTGGAATCCTGAGCATGGGGAGACTACTCCAAATGACAGCAGCACCTGGGTTCTATTAGAATCCCTTAGCTTGTGTTCCCTGAGTATTTACATAGGCCAGGCTTTGATCTATTGTTGGGTTTGGTCTCTATAGCTAGGTTTTAGCGAGTGCCTCTCTATTGGATTGGAGATTTTAAAACTACATCCCTAACCTTGAAACATCTGCCCCCCATATAAATGCGTGGTCTTACTTTCACCACCTCCAGCACACCCACGAAGAACATTTCTGGTATACTGAGTGAGGGTAGGCACCTCCAAATGACAGCAGCACCTGGGACCTTATAATATCTCTTGGCTTGCTTTCCCTGAGTGTTTCCTTTGGCCAGGCTGTGAGCGAAGGTGGGTGTTGGGCACTAAAGACTAGTAATAGCGAGTGCATCTCTATGGGCATTAGAGGTGTTTAAAACACATCCCCAAACTTGGAACACCTGTGCCCTCCCAAAAATGGGTGGACTCTGTTTCCACAACTCCAGCACACTCACGAAAACGGGTTGAGGATTCCTGAGAGTGGGGAGGCACCTACAACTGACAGCAGGGCCTGGGTTCTAATACAATCCATTAATTTGTCTTCACTGATGGCTATCCTAGGTGGGAGTGCGAGGGAATGTGAGGGTTGGGCTCTAAATCCAAGTATTATTGAGTGCCTCTCCACGGGATTTGAAGTGGTTTAACCTAGAACCAATTATTTGAAAGATGCAAGGACACTGTTTCCCCGGCTTCAGCACACACACACTGTTTTCTGTTATCCTGAGTGTGGGGAGGCTCCTGCAAGTGACAGTAGCACCTGGGATCTAATTGGATCCATTAGGTTGATATTCCTGAGTATTTTCCTTGGCCGGGTTGTGAGCGAAATTGGGGGATGTGCTCTAAAACCAAGTATTAGCGAGTTCCTATATTTTGGCAGTGGAGGTGGTTAAAGTATATCCCCAACCTGGGAACACCTGTGCCCCCATAAAGATGAGTGGACTCTGTTTCCCCCCTGCAGCACACACACGGAGACGTGGTCAGGTATCCTGATAGTGGGGAGTCTCCTCCACATGACAGCAGCCCCTAGGTTCTAATAGAATCCCTTAGATTGTTTTCCTTGAGTGTTTCCCTAGGCCTGGCTTAGAGGGAAAGCTGGGAGATTGGCTTGGAGGCCAAGTAGCAGCAACTGCCCCCCGATGGAATGTGGAAGTATTTAGAGGACTTCTCCCTAATGGGGAACAAGTGTGACCCCATTCATCTACTTGGATTTTGGCTCCACATCTCCCCGCCACAAAATGTTGGGTTCCGGAATCCTGAGCTTTGGGAAGTTCCTCCAAATTTCAGCAGCGCTTGTGTTCTTGAATTCCTTAACTTGCCTTCCCTGATGGTTTGCCTATGCTGGAGTGCATTGGAATATGGGGTTACGGCTCTAATACCAAGTAATAGCCAATGCATCTACATGTGAAGTTGAGAAAATTTAACTACAACCAGCAACGTAGGAATATATGTGCCACCTGAAAGATGCCTGGACTCTGTTTCCCCACCTCCAGCACACAAACGAGGAAGTGTTCTTCTATCCTGAATGTGGGGAGTTTCCTCCAAATGACAGCAGCACCTGAGGTCTAATAGAATCCGTTAGCTTGACTTCCGTGAGTGTTTACCTAGGCCGGGCTGTGAGCGAATGTGGGGGTTGGGCCCTAAAGACAAGGATTAGCGAGTGCCCCTCTATGGGCAGTGGAGTTGTTTAAACCAAATCCCCAAATTTGGAACACTTGTGCCCCCATAAAGATGCGTGGAATATCTTTCCCACCTCCAGAACACACACAAAGACTTTCAGATATCCTTAGTGTGGGGGTCTCCTTAAAATGACAGCAGCGTCTGGGTTCTAATAGAATCCCTTAGCTTGTAATACGAGTGTTTCCCTGGTCCGGGATGTGAGGGAAAGCTGGAGGTTGGGCTTGGAGTCCAAGTAGCATTGAGTGCCCCCTGATCGATTGAGGAAGTACTTAGAGGACTTCTCCTTAAAGGGAACACTTTTGCCCCCATTCATCTGGGTGGAGTGGGGCTGCACAACTCCCCCCCACACAAGAATGTGTTCCGGAATCCTGAGTGCAGAGAAGTTCCTCCAACTGACAGCAGCGCCTGGGTTCTAACTGAATCCCTTTGCTTGTCTTCCCTGATGGTATGCCTAGGCGGGAGTGCGGGGGAAAGTGTGGTTTGGGATCCAAACCAAGTATTTGCGAGTACCTCTCTATGGTTAGTGGAGGTTTTTAAACTACATCCCTAACCTGGGAACACCTGTGCCCCCATATAGATCCGTGGAGTCTGTTTCCAGACCTCCAGCACACACACGAACACTTGCCCAGTTATCCTGAGAGTGGGCAGCCTCCTCCAACTGACAGCAGGGCCTGGGTTCTAATAAAATCGCTTAACTTGTCTTCCCTGTTTGGTTGCCTGATACGGAGTGCGGGGAAAAGTGGGGGTTGGGCTTTAAATCCAAGTATTAGCGAGTGCTTCTTCATGGGATGTGGAGGTTATTAACCAAAAACCCACAACCTGGGAACACCTGTGCTCCTTGAAAAATGCGTGGACTCTCTTTCCCCACCTCCAGCACACACATGAAGTAGTGTTCTGGTATCCTGAGTGTGGGGAGGCACCTCCAACTGACAGCAGCATCTGGGATCTAATAGGATCCCTTAGGTTGACTTCCCTGTGTGTTTTCCAAGGACCGGCTGGGAGCGAATTTGGGGGTTGGGCTCTAAAGCCAAGTAATAGCGAGTGCCTCTCTATGGGCAGTGGAGGTGTTTAAAGTACATTCCCTCCCTGGGAACACCTGTGCCCCATAAAGTTGCGTGTACTATGTGTCCCCAACACCAGCACAAACACAAAGAATTGTTCAGGTATCCTGAGTGTGGGGAGTCTCCTCCACCTGACAGCAGCGCCTGGGTTCTAATAGTATCCCATAGCTTGTCTTCCATGATGGCATGCCTAGGCTGGAGTGTGGGGGGAAGTGGGGTTTGGGCTTGAAGTCCAAGTAGCAATGAGTGCACCCTGATTTACTGGGGAAGTACTTAGAAGATTTCACCCTAAAATGGAACACATGTGCCCCCATACATCTGCGTGGACTGGGTCTCCACAACTCCCCCCACACACAAGGCAGGGATCCGGAATCCTGAGTGTGTGGAAGTTCCTCCAACTGACAGCAGCGCCTGCGTTCGAATAGAATAACTCAGCTTGTATTCCCTGAGTGTTTCCCTAGGCCGGGCTGCGAGCGAAAGCTGGGGGTTGTGCTTGGAGGCCAAGTTGCAGCTTTTCCAACAGATTGATTGAGGAATTACTTAGGGAACTCCCCTACCGAGGAACACCTGTGTCAACATTCATCTGTGTGGATTGGGGCTGCACACCTCCCCCACACACAAGAGTGTCTCCGGAGACCTGAGTGTTGGGAAGTTCCTCCATGTGACAGCAGCATCTAGGTTCAATACAATCCCTTAGCTTGTCTTCCGTGATGGCTTGCCCTGCCAGGAGTGCGTGAGAAATTGGAGGTTGGGCTCTAAAACGAAGTATTAGCGAGTGCCTATCCATCGGATGTGGAGGTGTTTAACCTACATCCTCCAACCTAGGAATACCTGTGCCCCAGGAAAAATGCGTGGACTCTGTTTCCAAACCACCAGCACACGTGCGAAGAATTGTTCTCGTTTCCTGAGTGTGCGGAGGCTCCTCCAACTAACAGCAGCACCAGGGATCTAGTAGAATCCCTTAGCTTGACTTCCTTGAGTGTTCTCCTAGGCTGGGCTTTGAGCGAAGGTGGGGGTTGGGTTGTAAAGCCAAGTAATATCCAGTGCCTCTCTAAGGGCAGTGAAGGTGTTTAAACTACATCACCTACCTAGGAATAACTGTGCCCCCATAAACATGCATGGACTCTGTTTCCCCATTTTCAACACACACACAAAGACGTGCTCAGATATCCTGAGTGTGGGCCGGCACTTTCAAGTGACAGCAGCGCCTGGGTTCTAATAGTATCCTTTTGCTTGTAATACCTGAGTTGTACCCTAGGCCTGGCTCTGAGGGAAAGCTGGGGTTTGGGATTTGAGTCCAAATAGTAGCGAGTGCCCCCCGATGGACTGAGGAAGTATTTAGATGAATTCTCCCTAAAGGGGTACACCTGTGCCCACATCCATCTTCGTGGAGTGCGGATACAAAAATCCCTCCCCCCACAAGTCTGGCTACCGGAATATGAGAGTGGGAAAGTTCCTCCAGCTTACATCAGTGCCAGTGTTCTAGTAGAATCCTTAAGCTTCTGTTCCCTGATGGATTGCATGAGCTGGAGTGCGGTTCAAAGTGGGATTTGTTCTCTAAATCCAAGTAATAATGAGTGCCTCTCCACGGGAATTGGAGGTGTTTAACCAACAACCCCCAACAAGGGAATACCTTTGCCCCCTGGAATATGCGTGGACACTGTTTCTCCACCAACAGTACACACACGAAGAAGCTTTCTGGAATCCTGAGCATGGGGAGATACTCCAAATGACAGCAGCACCTGGGTTCTATTAGAATCCCTTAGCTTGTGTTCCCTGAGTATTTCCATAGGCCAGGCTTTGATCTATTGTGGGGTTTGGTCTCTATAGCTAGGTTTTAGCGAGTGCCTCTCTATTGGCATGGAGATTTTAAAACTACATCCCTAACCTTTAAACACCTGCCGCCCATATAAATGCATGGTCTCCCTTTCCCCACCTCCAGCACACCCACGAAGAACAGTTCTGGTATACTGAGTGTGGGTAGGCACCTCCAAATGACAGCAACACCTGGGTCCTTATAATATCACTTGGCTTGCTTTCCCTGAGTGTTTCTTTGGCCAGGCTGTGAGCGAAGGTGTGTGTGGGGCACTAAAGTCTAGTAATAGCGAGTGCCTCTCTATGGGTATTGGAGGTGTTTAAAATACATCCCCAAACTTGGAAAAACTGTGCCCCCCCCAAAAATGCGTGGACTCTGTTTCCCCACCTCCAGCACACACAAGAAAACGGGTTGAGGTTTCCTGAGTGTGGGGAGGCATCTATAGCTGACAGCAGGGCCTGGGTTCTAATACAATCCATTAACTCGTCTTCAATGATGGCTAGCCTAGGCGGGAGTGCGGGGGAATGTGAGGGTTGGGCTCTAAAACCAAGTATTATTGAGTGCCTCTCCACGGGATTTGAAGTGGTTTAAACTACAACCAAATATTTGGGAATAGGTGTGCCCCCTGAAAGATGCAAGGACACTCTTTCCCTGCCTTCAGCACACACACTAGGTGGTGTTCTGGTGTCCTGAGTGTGGGGAGGCTCCTGCAAGTGACAGTAGCACCTGGGATCTAATTGGATCCATTAGGTTGATATTCCTGAGTAGTTTCCTTAGCCGGGTTGTGAGCGAAATTGGGGGTTTGCTCTAAAACCAAGTATTAGCGAGTTCCTATATTTTGGCAGTGGAGGTGGTTAAAGTATATCCCCAACCTGGGAACACCTGTGCCCCCATAAAGATGCGTGGACGCTGTTTCCCTCCTGCACCACACACACGACATTGGGTTCAGATGTCTTGAGTGTGGGGAGGTTCCTGCAACTAACAGCAGCGCCTGGGTTGTAATACAATACCTTAACTGGTCTTCCATGATGGCTTGCCATGGCCGGTGTGCGGGGAAAAGTTGGGATTGGGCTCTAAACCAAGTATTGGCGTGAGCCTATCCATGGGATGTGGGTATTTAACCTACAAACCACCACCATGAAATAACTGTGCCCCCTGAAAGATGCTTTAACTGTGTTTCCCTACATCCAGCACACACACGAAGAAGTGTTCTGGTGTTCTGAGTGTGGGGAGGCTCCTCCAACTGACAGCAGCACCTGGGTTCGAATAGAATCCCTTAGCTTGACTTCCCTAACTGTTTTCCTAGGCCTAGCAGTGAGCGATGGTGTGGAATGGGCTCTAAAGCCAAGTATTAGAGAGTGCATCTCTGTGGGCAGTGGAGGGTTTGAAACTACTTCCCCAACCTTGGAACACTTGTGCCCCCATAAAGATGAGTGGACTCTGTTTTCCCCCTGCAGCACACACACGGAGACGTGGTCAGGTATCCTGATAGTGGGGAGGCTCCTCCACATGACAGCAGCGCCTGGGTTCTAATAGAATTCCTTAGATTGTTTTCTTTGAGTGTTTCCCTAGGCCGGGCTTAGAGGGAAAGCTGGGAGTTTGGCTTGGAGGCCAAGTAGCAGCAACTGCCCCCCGATGGAATGTGGAAGTATTTAGAGGACTTCTCCCTAATGGGGAACAACTGTGACCCCATTCATCTACTTGGATTTTGGCTCCACATCTACCCGCCACAAAGTGTTGGGTTCCGGAATCCTGAGTTTTGGGACGTTCCTCCAACTGTCAGCAGCGCTTGTGTTCTTGAATCCCTTAACTTGCCTTCCCTGATGGTTTACCTATGCTGGAGTGCAGGGGAAAGTGGGGTTTCGGCTATACTACCAAGTATTAGCCAATGCATCTACATGTGAAGTTGAGAAAATTTAACTACAACCAGCAACAAAGGAATACATGTGCCACCTGAAAGATGCCTGGACTCTGTTTCCCCACTTCCAGCACACAAACGAGGAAGTGTTCTTCTATCCTGAATATGGGGAGTTTCCTCCAAATGACAGCAGAACCTGAGGTGTAATACAATCCGTTAGCTTGACTTCCTTGAATGTTTACCTTGGCCGGGCTGTACGAGAATGTGGGGGTTGGGCCCTAAAGACAAGGATTAACGAGTGCCCCTCTATGGGCAGTGGAGGTGTTTAAACCAAATCCCCAACTTTGGAACACCTGTGCCCCCATAAAGATGCGTGGAATATCTTTCCCACCTCCAGAACACACACGAATACTTTCAGATATCCTTAGTGTGGGGCGGCTCCTCAAAATGACAGCAGCGTCTGGGTTCTAATAGAATCCCTTAGCTTGTAATATGAGTGTTTCCCTGGTCCGGGATGTGAGGGAAACCTGGGGGTTGGGCTTGGAGTTCAAGTAGCAGTGAGTGCCCCCTGATCGATTGAGGAAGTACTTAGAGGACTTCTCCCTAAAGGGAACACTTTTGCCCCCATTCATCTGGGTGGAGTGGGGCTGCACAACTCCCCCACACACAAGAATGTGTTCCGGAATCCTGAGTGCAGAGAAGTTCCTCCAACTGACAGCAGCGCCTGGGTTCTAACTGAATCCCTTTGCTTGTCTTCCCTGATGGTATGCCTAGGCGGGAGTGCGGGGGAAAGTGTGGTTTGGGATCCAAACCAAGTATTTGCGAGTACCTCTCTATGGTTAGTGGAGGTTTTTAAACTACATCCCTAACCTGGGAACACCTGTGCCCCCATATAGATCCGTGGAGTCTGTTTCCAGACCTCCAGCACACACACGAACACTTGCCCAGTTATCCTGAGAGTGGGCAGCCTCCTCCAACTGACAGCAGGGCCTGGGTTCTAATAAAATCGCTTAACTTGTCTTCCCTGTTTGGTTGCCTGATACGGAGTGCGGGGAAAAGTGGGGGTTGGGCTTTAAATCCAAGTATTAGCGAGTGCTTCTTCATGGGATGTGGAGGTTATTAACCAAAAACCCACAACCTGGGAACATCTGTGCTCCTTGAAAAATGCGTGGTCTCTCTTTCCCCACCTCCAGCACACAGATGAAGAAGTGTTCTGGTATCCTGAGTGTGGGGAGGCACCTCCAACTGACAGCAGCATCTGGGATCTAATAGGATCCCTTAGGTTGACTTCCCTGTGTGTTTTCCAAGGACCGGCTGGGAGCGAAGGTGGGGGTAGGGCTCTAAAGCCAAGTAATTGCGAGTGCCTCTCTATGGGCAGTGGAGGTGTTTTAAGTACATTCCCTCCCTGGGAACACCTGTGCCCCCATAAAGTTGCGTGGACTATGTATCCCCAAAACCATCATACACATAAAGACTTGTTCAGGTATCCTGAGTATGGGGAGACTCCTCCAACTGACAGCAGCGCCTGGGTTCTAATTGAATCCCAAAACTTGTCTTCCCTGATGGCATGCCTAGGCTGGAGTGTGGGGGAAAGTTGTGTTTGGGCTTGAAGTCCAAGTACCAACGAGTGCCCCCTGATTTACTGGGGAAGTACTTAGAGGATTTCACCCTAAAATGGAACACCTGTGCCCCCATTCATCTGCGTGGACTGGGTCTCCACAACTCCCCCACACACAAGGCTGGGATCCGGAATCCTGAGTGTGTGGAAGTTCCTCCAACTGACAGCAGCGCCTGCGTTCGAATAGAATAACTCAGCTTGTATTCCCTGAGTGTTTCCCTAGGCCGGGCTGCGAGCGAAAGCTGGGGGTTGTGCTTGGAGGCCAAGTAGCAGCTTGTGCCAACCGATTGACTGAGGAATTACTTAGGGAACTCCCCTACCGGGGAACACCTGTGTCACCATTCATCTGCGTGGATTGGGGCTGCACACCTCCCCCACACACAAGAGTGTCTCCGGATTCCTGAGTGTTGGGAAGTTCCTCCATGTGACAGCAGCATCTAGGTTCAATACAATCCCTTAGCTTATCTTCCGTGATGGCTTGCCCTGCCAGGAGTGCGGGAGAAATTGGAGGTTGGGCTCTAAAACGAAGTATTAGCGAGTGCCTATCCATGGGTTGTGGAGGTGTTGAACCTACATCCTCCAACCTAGGAATACCTGTGCCCCAGGAAAAATGCGTGGACTCTGTTTCCACACCACCAGCACACGTGCGAAGAATTGATCTCGTTTCCTGAGTGTGGGGAGGCTCCTCCAACTAACAGCAGCAACAAGGATCTAGTAGAATCCCTTAGCTTGACTTCCTTGAGTGTTCTCCTAGGCTGGGCTTTGAGCGAAGGTGGGGGTTGGGCTGTAAAGCCAACTAATATCCAGTGCCTCTCTAAGGGCAGTGAAAATTTTTAAACTATATCATCTACCTAGGAATAACTGTGCCCCCATAAAGATGCATGGACTCTGTTTCCCCATTTCCAACACAAACACAAAGACTTGCTCAGGTATCCTGAATGTGGGCCGGCACTTTCAAGTGACAGCAGCGCCTGGGTTCTAAAAGTATCCTTTAGCTTGTAATACCTGAGTTGTTCCCTAGGCCTGGCTCTGAGGGAAAGCTGGGGGTTGGGCTTTGAGGCCAAATTGTAGCGAGTGCCCCCCGATGGACTGAGGAAGTATTTTGATGAATTCTCCCTAAAGGGGTACTCATGTGCCCACATACATCTACGTGGAGTGCGGATACACATATCCCTCCCCCCACAAGTCTGGCTACCAGATTATGAGAGTGGGAAAGTTCCTCCAGCTTATATCAGTGCCAGTGTTCTAGTAGAATCCTTAAGCTTCTGTTCCCTGATGGATTGCATTAGCTGGAGTGCGGTTCAAAGTGGGATTTGTTCTCTAAATCCAAGTAATAATGAGTGCCTCTCCATGGGAATTGGAGGTGTTTAACCAACAACCCCCAACAAGGGAATACCTTTGCCCCCTGGAATATGCGTGGACACTGTTTCTCCACCAACAGTACACACACGAAGAAGCTTTCTGGAATCCTGAGCATGGGGAGACTACTCCAAATGACAGCAGCACCTGGGTTCTATTAGAATCCCTTAGCTTGTGTTCCCTGAGTATTTACATAGGCCAGGCTTTGATCTATTGTTGGGTTTGGTCTCTATAGCTAGGTTTTAGCGAGTGCCTCTCTATTGGATTGGAGATTTTAAAACTACATCCCTAACCTTGAAACATCTGCCCCCCATATAAATGCGTGGTCTTACTTTCACCACCTCCAGCACACCCACGAAGAACATTTCTGGTATACTGAGTGAGGGTAGGCACCTCCAAATGACAGCAGCACCTGGGACCTTATAATATCTCTTGGCTTGCTTTCCCTGAGTGTTTCCTTTGGCCAGGCTGTGAGCGAAGGTGGGTGTTGGGCACTAAAGACTAGTAATAGCGAGTGCCTCTCTATGGGCATTAGAGGTGTTTAAAACACATCCCCAAACTTGGAACACCTGTGCCCTCCCAAAAATGGGTGGACTCTGTTTCCACAACTCCAGCACACACACGAAAACGGGTTGAGGATTCCTGAGAGTGGGGAGGCACCTACAACTGACAGCAGGGCCTGGGTTCTAATACAATCCATTAATTTGTCTTCACTGATGGCTATCCTAGGTGGGAGTGCGAGGGAATGTGAGGGTTGGGCTCTAAATCCAAGTATTATTGAGTGCCTCTCCACGGGATTTGAAGTGGTTTAACCTAGAACCAATTATTTGAAAGATGCAAGGACACTGTTTCCCCGGCTTCAGCACACACACACTGTTTTCTGTTATCCTGAGTGTGGGGAGGCTCCTGCAAGTGACAGTAGCACCTGGGATCTAATTGGATCCATTAGGTTGATATTCCTGAGTATTTTCCTTGGCCGGGTTGTGAGCGAAATTGGGGGATGTGCTCTAAAACCAAGTATTAGCGAGTTCCTATATTTTGGCAGTGGAGGTGGTTAAAGTATATCCCCAACCTGGGAACACCTGTGCCCCCATAAAGATGAGTGGACTCTGTTTCCCCCCTGCAGCACACACACGGAGACGTGGTCAGGTATCCTGATAGTGGGGAGTCTCCTCCACATGACAGCAGCCCCTAGGTTCTAATAGAATCCCTTAGATTGTTTTCCTTGAGTGTTTCCCTAGGCCTGGCTTAGAGGGAAAGCTGGGAGATTGGCTTGGAGGCCAAGTAGCAGCAACTGCCCCCCGATGGAATGTGGAAGTATTTAGAGGACTTCTCCCTAATGGGGAACAAGTGTGACCCCATTCATCTACTTGGATTTTGGCTCCACATCTCCCCGCCACAAAATGTTGGGTTCCGGAATCCTGAGCTTTGGGAAGTTCCTCCAAATTTCAGCAGCGCTTGTGTTCTTGAATTCCTTAACTTGCCTTCCCTGATGGTTTGCCTATGCTGGAGTGCATTGGAATATGGGGTTACGGCTCTAATACCAAGTAATAGCCAATGCATCTACATGTGAAGTTGAGAAAATTTAACTACAACCAGCAACCTAGGAATATATGTGCCACCTGAAAGATGCCTGGACTCTGTTTCCCCACCTCCAGCACACAAACGAGGAAGTGTTCTTCTATCCTGAATGTGGGGAGTTTCCTCCAAATGACAGCAGCACCTGAGGTCTAATAGAATCCGTTAGCTTGACTTCCTTGAGTGTTTACCTAGGCCGGGCTGTGAGCGAATGTGGGGGTTGGGCCCTAAAGACAAGGATTAGCGAGTGCCCCTCTATGGGCAGTGGAGTTGTTTAAACCAAATCCCCAACTTTGGAACACTTGTGCCCCCATAAAGATGCGTGGAATATCTTTCCCACCTCCAGAACACACACAAAGACTTTCAGATATCCTTAGTGTGGGGGTCTCCTTAAAATGACAGCAGCGTCTGGGTTCTAATAGAATCCCTTAGCTTGTAATACGAGTGTTTCCCTGGTCCGGGATGTGAGGGAAAGCTGGAGGTTGGGCTTGGAGTCCAAGTAGCATTGAGTGCCCCCTGATCGATTGAGGAAGTACTTAGAGGACTTCTCCTTAAAGGGAACACTTTTGCCCCCATTCATCTGGGTGGAGTGGGGCTGCACAACTCCCCCACACACAAGAATGTGTTCCGGAATCCTGAGTGCAGAGAAGTTCCTCCAACTGACAGCAGCGCCTGGGTTCTAACTGAATCCCTTTGCTTGTCTTCCCTGATGGTATGCCTAGGCGGGAGTGCGGGGGAAAGTGTGGTTTGGGATCCAAACCAAGTATTTGCGAGTACCTCTCTATGGTTAGTGGAGGTTTTTAAACTACATCCCTAACCTGGGAACACCTGTGCCCCCATATAGATCCGTGGAGTCTGTTTCCAGACCTCCAGCACACACACGAACACTTGCCCAGTTATCCTGAGAGTGGGCAGCCTCCTCCAACTGACAGCAGGGCCTGGGTTCTAATAAAATCGCTTAACTTGTCTTCCCTGTTTGGTTGCCTGATACGGAGTGCGGGGAAAAGTGGGGGTTGGGCTTTAAATCCAAGTATTAGCGAGTGCTTCTTCATGGGATGTGGAGGTTATTAACCAAAAACCCACAACCTGGGAACACCTGTGCTCCTTGAAAAATGCGTGGACTCTCTTTCCCCACCTCCAGCACACACATGAAGTAGTGTTCTGGTATCCTGAGTGTGGGGAGGCACCTCCAACTGACAGCAGCATCTGGGATCTAATAGGATCCCTTAGGTTGACTTCCCTGTGTGTTTTCCAAGGACCGGCTGGGAGCGAATTTGGGGGTTGGGCTCTAAAGCCAAGTAATAGCGAGTGCCTCTCTATGGGCAGTGGAGGTGTTTAAAGTACATTCCCTCCCTGGGAACACCTGTGCCCCATAAAGTTGCGTGTACTATGTGTCCCCAACACCAGCACAAACACAAAGAATTGTTCAGGTATCCTGAGTGTGGGGAGTCTCCTCCACCTGACAGCAGCGCCTGGGTTCTAATAGTATCCCATAGCTTGTCTTCCATGATGGCATGCCTAGGCTGGAGTGTGGGGGGAAGTGGGGTTTGGGCTTGAAGTCCAAGTAGCAATGAGTGCACCCTGATTTACTGGGGAAGTACTTAGAAGATTTCACCCTAAAATGGAACACATGTGCCCCCATACATCTGCGTGGACTGGGTCTCCACAACTCCCCCCACACACAAGGCAGGGATCCGGAATCCTGAGTGTGTGGAAGTTCCTCCAACTGACAGCAGCGCCTGCGTTCGAATAGAATAACTCAGCTTGTATTCCCTGAGTGTTTCCCTAGGCCGGGCTGCGAGCGAAAGCTGGGGGTTGTGCTTGGAGGCCAAGTTGCAGCTTTTCCAACAGATTGATTGAGGAATTACTTAGGGAACTCCCCTACCGAGGAACACCTGTGTCAACATTCATCTGTGTGGATTGGGGCTGCACACCTCCCCCACACACAAGAGTGTCTCCGGAGACCTGAGTGTTGGGAAGTTCCTCCATGTGACAGCAGCATCTAGGTTCAATACAATCCCTTAGCTTGTCTTCCGTGATGGCTTGCCCTGCCAGGAGTGCGTGAGAAATTGGAGGTTGGGCTCTAAAACGAAGTATTAGCGAGTGCCTATCCATCGGATGTGGAGGTGTTTAACCTACATCCTCCAACCTAGGAATACCTGTGCCCCAGGAAAAATGCGTGGACTCTGTTTCCAAACCACCAGCACACGTGCGAAGAATTGTTCTCGTTTCCTGAGTGTGCGGAGGCTCCTCCAACTAACAGCAGCACCAGGGATCTAGTAGAATCCCTTAGCTTGACTTCCTTGAGTGTTCTCCTAGGCTGGGCTTTGAGCGAAGGTGGGGGTTGGGCTGTAAAGCCAAGTAATATCCAGTGCCTCTCTAAGGGCAGTGAAGGTGTTTAAACTACATCATCTACCTAGGAATAACTGTGCCCCCATAAACATGCATGGACTCTGTTTCCCCATTTTCAACACACACACAAAGACGTGCTCAGATATCCTGAGTGTGGGCCGGCACTTTCAAGTGACAGCAGCGCCTGGGTTCTAATAGTATCCTTTTGCTTGTAATACCTGAGTTGTACCCTAGGTCTGGCTCTGAGGGAAAGCTGGGGTTTGGGATTTGAGTCCAAATAGTAGCGAGTGCCCCCCGATGGACTGAGGAAGTATTTAGATGAATTCTCCCTAAAGGGGTACACCTGTGCCCACATCCATCTTCGTGGAGTGCGGATACAAAAATCCCACCCCCCACAATTCTGGTTACCGGAATATGAGAGTGGGAAAGTTCCTCCAGCTTACATCAGTGCCAGTGTTCTAGTAGAATCCTTAAGCTTCTGTTCCCTGATGGATTGCATGAGCTGGAGTGCGGTTCAAAGTGGGATTTGTTCTCTAAATCCAAGTAATAATGAGTGCCTCTCCACGGGAATTGGAGGTGTTTAACCAACAACCCCCAACAAGGGAATACCTTTGCCCCCTGGAATATGCGTGGACACTGTTTCTCCACCAACAGTACACACACGAAGAAGCTTTCTGGAATCCTGAGCATGGGGAGATACTCCAAATGACAGCAGCACCTGGGTTCTATTAGAATCCCTTAGCTTGTGTTCCCTGAGTATTTCCATAGGCCAGGCTTTGATCTATTGTGGGGTTTGGTCTCTATAGCTAGGTTTTAGCGAGTGCCTCTCTATTGGATTGGAGATTTTAAAACTACATCCCTAACCTTGAAACATCTGCCCCCCATATAAATGCGTGGTCTTACTTTCACCACCTCCAGCACACCCACGAAGAACATTTCTGGTATACTGAGTGAGGGTAGGCACCTCCAAATGACAGCAGCACCTGGGACCTTATAATATCTCTTGGCTTGCTTTCCCTGAGTGTTTCCTTTGGCCAGGCTGTGAGCGAAGGTGGGTGTTGGGCACTAAAGACTAGTAATAGCGAGTGCCTCTCTATGGGCATTAGAGGTGTTTAAAACACATCCCCAAACTTGGAACACCTGTGCCCTCCCAAAAATGGGTGGACTCTGTTTCCACAACTCCAGCACACACACGAAAACGGGTTGAGGATTCCTGAGAGTGGGGAGGCACCTACAACTGACAGCAGGGCCTGGGTTCTAATACAATCCATTAATTTGTCTTCACTGATGGCTATCCTAGGTGGGAGTGCGAGGGAATGTGAGGGTTGGGCTCTAAATCCAAGTATTATTGAGTGCCTCTCCACGGGATTTGAAGTGGTTTAACCTAGAACCAATTATTTGAAAGATGCAAGGACACTGTTTCCCCGGCTTCAGCACACACACACTGTTTTCTGTTATCCTGAGTGTGGGGAGGCTCCTGCAAGTGACAGTAGCACCTGGGATCTAATTGGATCCATTAGGTTGATATTCCTGAGTATTTTCCTTGGCCGGGTTGTGAGCGAAATTGGGGGATGTGCTCTAAAACCAAGTATTAGCGAGTTCCTATATTTTGGCAGTGGAGGTGGTTAAAGTATATCCCCAACCTGGGAACACCTGTGCCCCCATAAAGATGAGTGGACTCTGTTTCCCCCCTGCAGCACACACACGGAGACGTGGTCAGGTATCCTGATAGTGGGGAGTCTCCTCCACATGACAGCAGCCCCTAGGTTCTAATAGAATCCCTTAGATTGTTTTCCTTGAGTGTTTCCCTAGGCCTGGCTTAGAGGGAAAGCTGGGAGATTGGCTTGGAGGCCAAGTAGCAGCAACTGCCCCCCGATGGAATGTGGAAGTATTTAGAGGACTTCTCCCTAATGGGGAACAAGTGTGACCCCATTCATCTACTTGGATTTTGGCTCCACATCTCCCCGCCACAAAATGTTGGGTTCCGGAATCCTGAGCTTTGGGAAGTTCCTCCAAATTTCAGCAGCGCTTGTGTTCTTGAATTCCTTAACTTGCCTTCCCTGATGGTTTGCCTATGCTGGAGTGCATTGGAATATGGGGTTACGGCTCTAATACCAAGTAATAGCCAATGCATCTACATGTGAAGTTGAGAAAATTTAACTACAACCAGCAACGTAGGAATATATGTGCCACCTGAAAGATGCCTGGACTCTGTTTCCCCACCTCCAGCACACAAACGAGGAAGTGTTCTTCTATCCTGAATGTGGGGAGTTTCCTCCAAATGACAGCAGCACCTGAGGTCTAATAGAATCCGTTAGCTTGACTTCCTTGAGTGTTTACCTAGGCCGGGCTGTGAGCGAATGTGGGGGTTGGGCCCTAAAGACAAGGATTAGCGAGTGCCCCTCTATGGGCAGTGGAGTTGTTTAAACCAAATCCCCAACTTTGGAACACTTGTGCCCCCATAAAGATGCGTGGAATATCTTTCCCACCTCCAGAACACACACAAAGACTTTCAGATATCCTTAGTGTGGGGGTCTCCTTAAAATGACAGCAGCGTCTGGGTTCTAATAGAATCCCTTAGCTTGTAATACGAGTGTTTCCCTGGTCCGGGATGTGAGGGAAAGCTGGAGGTTGGGCTTGGAGTCCAAGTAGCATTGAGTGCCCCCTGATCGATTGAGGAAGTACTTAGAGGACTTCTCCTTAAAGGGAACACTTTTGCCCCCATTCATCTGGGTGGAGTGGGGCTGCACAACTCCCCCCCACACAAGAATGTGTTCCGGAATCCTGAGTGCAGAGAAGTTCCTCCAACTGACAGCAGCGCCTGGGTTCTAACTGAATCCCTTTGCTTGTCTTCCCTGATGGTATGCCTAGGCGGGAGTGCGGGGGAAAGTGTGGTTTGGGATCCAAACCAAGTATTTGCGAGTACCTCTCTATGGTTAGTGGAGGTTTTTAAACTACATCCCTAACCTGGGAACACCTGTGCCCCCATATAGATCCGTGGAGTCTGTTTCCAGACCTCCAGCACACACACGAACACTTGCCCAGTTATCCTGAGAGTGGGCAGCCTCCTCCAACTGACAGCAGGGCCTGGGTTCTAATAAAATCGCTTAACTTGTCTTCCCTGTTTGGTTGCCTGATACGGAGTGCGGGGAAAAGTGGGGGTTGGGCTTTAAATCCAAGTATTAGCGAGTGCTTCTTCATGGGATGTGGAGGTTATTAACCAAAAACCCACAACCTGGGAACACCTGTGCTCCTTGAAAAATGCGTGGACTCTCTTTCCCCACCTCCAGCACACACATGAAGTAGTGTTCTGGTATCCTGAGTGTGGGGAGGCACCTCCAACTGACAGCAGCATCTGGGATCTAATAGGATCCCTTAGGTTGACTTCCCTGTGTGTTTTCCAAGGACCGGCTGGGAGCGAATTTGGGGGTTGGGCTCTAAAGCCAAGTAATAGCGAGTGCCTCTCTATGGGCAGTGGAGGTGTTTAAAGTACATTCCCTCCCTGGGAACACCTGTGCCCCATAAAGTTGCGTGTACTATGTGTCCCCAACACCAGCACAAACACAAAGAATTGTTCAGGTATCCTGAGTGTGGGGAGTCTCCTCCACCTGACAGCAGCGCCTGGGTTCTAATAGTATCCCATAGCTTGTCTTCCATGATGGCATGCCTAGGCTGGAGTGTGGGGGGAAGTGGGGTTTGGGCTTGAAGTCCAAGTAGCAATGAGTGCACCCTGATTTACTGGGGAAGTACTTAGAAGATTTCACCCTAAAATGGAACACATGTGCCCCCATACATCTGCGTGGACTGGGTCTCCACAACTCCCCCCACACACAAGGCAGGGATCCGGAATCCTGAGTGTGTGGAAGTTCCTCCAACTGACAGCAGCGCCTGCGTTCGAATAGAATAACTCAGCTTGTATTCCCTGAGTGTTTCCCTAGGCCGGGCTGCGAGCGAAAGCTGGGGGTTGTGCTTGGAGGCCAAGTTGCAGCTTTTCCAACAGATTGATTGAGGAATTACTTAGGGAACTCCCCTACCGAGGAACACCTGTGTCAACATTCATCTGTGTGGATTGGGGCTGCACACCTCCCCCACACACAAGAGTGTCTCCGGAGACCTGAGTGTTGGGAAGTTCCTCCATGTGACAGCAGCATCTAGGTTCAATACAATCCCTTAGCTTGTCTTCCGTGATGGCTTGCCCTGCCAGGAGTGCGTGAGAAATTGGAGGTTGGGCTCTAAAACGAAGTATTAGCGAGTGCCTATCCATCGGATGTGGAGGTGTTTAACCTACATCCTCCAACCTAGGAATACCTGTGCCCCAGGAAAAATGCGTGGACTCTGTTTCCAAACCACCAGCACACGTGCGAAGAATTGTTCTCGTTTCCTGAGTGTGCGGAGGCTCCTCCAACTAACAGCAGCACCAGGGATCTAGTAGAATCCCTTAGCTTGACTTCCTTGAGTGTTCTCCTAGGCTGGGCTTTGAGCGAAGGTGGGGGTTGGGCTGTAAAGCCAAGTAATATCCAGTGCCTCTCTAAGGGCAGTGAAGGTGTTTAAACTACATCATCTACCTAGGAATAACTGTGCCCCCATAAAGATGCATGGACTCTGTTTCCCCATTTCCAACACAAACACAAAGACGTGCTCAGATATCCTGAGTGTGGGCCGGCACTTTCAAGTGACAGCAGCGCCTGGGTTCTAAAAGTATCCTTTAGCTTGTAATACATGAGTTGTTCCCTAGGCCTGGCTCTGAGGGAAAGCTGGGGGTTGGGCTTTGAGGCCAAATTGTAGCGAGTGCCCCCCTATGGACTGAGGAAGTATTTTGATGAATTCTCCCTAAAGGGGTACTCATGTGCCCACATACATCTACGTGGAGTGCGGATACACATATCCCTCCCCCCACAAGTCTGGCTACCAGATTATGAGAGTGGGAAAGTTCCTCCAGCTTACATCAGTGCCAGTGTTCTAGTAGAATCCTTAAGCTTCTGTTCCCTGATGGATTGCATTAGCTGGAGTGCGGTTCAAAGTGGGATTTGTTCTCTAAATCCAAGTAATAATGAGTGCCTCTCCATGGGAATTGGAGGTGTTTAACCAACAACCCCCAACAAGGGAATACCTTTGCCCCCTGGAATATGCGTGGACACTGTTTCTCCACCAACAGTACACACACGAAGAAGCTTTCTGGAATCCTGAGCATGGGGAGACTACTCCAAATGACAGCAGCACCTGGGTTCTATTAGAATCCCTTAGCTTGTGTTCCCTGAGTATTTACATAGGCCAGGCTTTGATCTATTGTTGGGTTTGGTCTCTATAGCTAGGTTTTAGCGAGTGCCTCTCTATTGGATTGGAGATTTTAAAACTACATCCCTAACCTTGAAACATCTGCCCCCCATATAAATGCGTGGTCTTACTTTCACCACCTCCAGCACACCCACGAAGAACATTTCTGGTATACTGAGTGAGGGTAGGCACCTCCAAATGACAGCAGCACCTGGGACCTTATAATATCTCTTGGCTTGCTTTCCCTGAGTGTTTCCTTTGGCCAGGCTGTGAGCGAAGGTGGGTGTTGGGCACTAAAGACTAGTAATAGCGAGTGCCTCTCTATGGGCTTTAGAGGTGTTTAAAACACATCCCCAAACTTGGAACACCTGTGCCCTCCCAAAAATGGGTGGACTCTGTTTCCACAACTCCAGCACACACACGAAAACGGGTTGAGGATTCCTGAGAGTGGGGAGGCACCTACAACTGACAGCAGGGCCTGGGTTCTAATACAATCCATTAATTTGTCTTCACTGATGGCTATCCTAGGTGGGAGTGCGAGGGAATGTGAGGGTTGGGCTCTAAATCCAAGTATTATTGAGTGCCTCTCCACGGGATTTGAAGTGGTTTAACCTAGAACCAATTATTTGAAAGATGCAAGGACACTGTTTCCCCGGCTTCAGCACACACACACTGTTTTCTGTTATCCTGAGTGTGGGGAGGCTCCTGCAAGTGACAGTAGCACCTGGGATCTAATTGGATCCATTAGGTTGATATTCCTGAGTATTTTCCTTGGCCGGGTTGTGAGCGAAATTGGGGGATGTGCTCTAAAACCAAGTATTAGCGAGTTCCTATATTTTGGCAGTGGAGGTGGTTAAAGTATATCCCCAACCTGGGAACACCTGTGCCCCCATAAAGATGAGTGGACTCTGTTTCCCCCCTGCAGCACACACACGGAGACGTGGTCAGGTATCCTGATAGTGGGGAGTCTCCTCCACATGACAGCAGCCCCTAGGTTCTAATAGAATCCCTTAGATTGTTTTCCTTGAGTGTTTCCCTAGGCCTGGCTTAGAGGGAAAGCTGGGAGATTGGCTTGGAGGCCAAGTAGCAGCAACTGCCCCCCGATGGAATGTGGAAGTATTTAGAGGACTTCTCCCTAATGGGGAACAAGTGTGACCCCATTCATCTACTTGGATTTTGGCTCCACATCTCCCCGCCACAAAATGTTGGGTTCCGGAATCCTGAGCTTTGGGAAGTTCCTCCAAATTTCAGCAGCGCTTGTGTTCTTGAATTCCTTAACTTGCCTTCCCTGATGGTTTGCCTATGCTGGAGTGCATTGGAATATGGGGTTACGGCTCTAATACCAAGTAATAGCCAATGCATCTACATGTGAAGTTGAGAAAATTTAACTACAACCAGCAACGTAGGAATATATGTGCCACCTGAAAGATGCCTGGACTCTGTTTCCCCACCTCCAGCACACAAACGAGGAAGTGTTCTTCTATCCTGAATGTGGGGAGTTTCCTCCAAATGACAGCAGCACCTGAGGTCTAATAGAATCCGTTAGCTTGACTTCCGTGAGTGTTTACCTAGGCCGGGCTGTGAGCGAATGTGGGGGTTGGGCCCTAAAGACAAGGATTAGCGAGTGCCCCTCTATGGGCAGTGGAGTTGTTTAAACCAAATCCCCAACTTTGGAACACTTGTGCCCCCATAAAGATGCGTGGAATATCTTTCCCACCTCCAGAACACACACAAAGACTTTCAGATATCCTTAGTGTGGGGGTCTCCTTAAAATGACAGCAGCGTCTGGGTTCTAATAGAATCCCTTAGCTTGTAATACGAGTGTTTCCCTGGTCCGGGATGTGAGGGAAAGCTGGAGGTTGGGCTTGGAGTCCAAGTAGCATTGAGTGCCCCCTGATCGATTGAGGAAGTACTTAGAGGACTTCTCCTTAAAGGGAACACTTTTGCCCCCATTCATCTGGGTGGAGTGGGGCTGCACAACTCCCCCCCACACAAGAATGTGTTCCGGAATCCTGAGTGCAGAGAAGTTCCTCCAACTGACAGCAGCGCCTGGGTTCTAACTGAATCCCTTTGCTTGTCTTCCCTGATGGTATGCCTAGGCGGGAGTGCGGGGGAAAGTGTGGTTTGGGATCCAAACCAAGTATTTGCGAGTACCTCTCTATGGTTAGTGGAGGTTTTTAAACTACATCCCTAACCTGGGAACACCTGTGCCCCCATATAGATCCGTGGAGTCTGTTTCCAGACCTCCAGCACACACACGAACACTTGCCCAGTTATCCTGAGAGTGGGCAGCCTCCTCCAACTGACAGCAGGGCCTGGGTTCTAATAAAATCGCTTAACTTGTCTTCCCTGTTTGGTTGCCTGATACGGAGTGCGGGGAAAAGTGGGGGTTGGGCTTTAAATCCAAGTATTAGCGAGTGCTTCTTCATGGGATGTGGAGGTTATTAACCAAAAACCCACAACCTGGGAACACCTGTGCTCCTTGAAAAATGCGTGGACTCTCTTTCCCCACCTCCAGCACACACATGAAGTAGTGTTCTGGTATCCTGAGTGTGGGGAGGCACCTCCAACTGACAGCAGCATCTGGGATCTAATAGGATCCCTTAGGTTGACTTCCCTGTGTGTTTTCCAAGGACCGGCTGGGAGCGAATTTGGGGGTTGGGCTCTAAAGCCAAGTAATAGCGAGTGCCTCTCTATGGGCAGTGGAGGTGTTTAAAGTACATTCCCTCCCTGGGAACACCTGTGCCCCATAAAGTTGCGTGTACTATGTGTCCCCAACACCAGCACAAACACAAAGAATTGTTCAGGTATCCTGAGTGTGGGGAGTCTCCTCCACCTGACAGCAGCGCCTGGGTTCTAATAGTATCCCATAGCTTGTCTTCCATGATGGCATGCCTAGGCTGGAGTGTGGGGGGAAGTGGGGTTTGGGCTTGAAGTCCAAGTAGCAATGAGTGCACCCTGATTTACTGGGGAAGTACTTAGAAGATTTCACCCTAAAATGGAACACATGTGCCCCCATACATCTGCGTGGACTGGGTCTCCACAACTCCCCCCACACACAAGGCAGGGATCCGGAATCCTGAGTGTGTGGAAGTTCCTCCAACTGACAGCAGCGCCTGCGTTCGAATAGAATAACTCAGCTTGTATTCCCTGAGTGTTTCCCTAGGCCGGGCTGCGAGCGAAAGCTGGGGGTTGTGCTTGGAGGCCAAGTTGCAGCTTTTCCAACAGATTGATTGAGGAATTACTTAGGGAACTCCCCTACCGAGGAACACCTGTGTCAACATTCATCTGTGTGGATTGGGGCTGCACACCTCCCCCACACACAAGAGTGTCTCCGGAGACCTGAGTGTTGGGAAGTTCCTCCATGTGACAGCAGCATCTAGGTTCAATACAATCCCTTAGCTTGTCTTCCGTGATGGCTTGCCCTGCCAGGAGTGCGTGAGAAATTGGAGGTTGGGCTCTAAAACGAAGTATTAGCGAGTGCCTATCCATCGGATGTGGAGGTGTTTAACCTACATCCTCCAACCTAGGAATACCTGTGCCCCAGGAAAAATGCGTGGACTCTGTTTCCAAACCACCAGCACACGTGCGAAGAATTGTTCTCGTTTCCTGAGTGTGCGGAGGCTCCTCCAACTAACAGCAGCACCAGGGATCTAGTAGAATCCCTTAGCTTGACTTCCTTGAGTGTTCTCCTAGGCTGGGCTTTGAGCGAAGGTGGGGGTTGGGCTGTAAAGCCAAGTAATATCCAGTGCCTCTCTAAGGGCAGTGAAGGTGTTTAAACTACATCATCTACCTAGGAATAACTGTGCCCCCATAAAGATGCATGGACTCTGTTTCCCCATTTCCAACACAAACACAAAGACGTGCTCAGATATCCTGAGTGTGGGCCGGCACTTTCAAGTGACAGCAGCGCCTGGGTTCTAAAAGTATCCTTTAGCTTGTAATACATGAGTTGTTCCCTAGGCCTGGCTCTGAGGGAAAGCTGGGGGTTGGGCTTTGAGGCCAAATTGTAGCGAGTGCCCCCCTATGGACTGAGGAAGTATTTTGATGAATTCTCCCTAAAGGGGTACTCATGTGCCCACATACAATTACGTGGAGTGCGGATACACATATCCCTCCCCCCACAAGTCTGGCTACCAGATTATGAGAGTGGGAAAGTTCCTCCAGCTTACATCAGTGCCAGTGTTCTAGTAGAATCCTTAAGCTTCTGTTCCCTGATGGATTGCATTAGCTGGAGTGCGGTTCAAAGTGGGATTTGTTCTCTAAATCCAAGTAATAATGAGTGCCTCTCCATGGGAATTGGAGGTGTTTAACCAACAACCCCCAACAAGGGAATACCTTTGCCCCCTGGAATATGCGTGGACACTGTTTCTCCACCAACAGTACACACACGAAGAAGCTTTCTGGAATCCTGAGCATGGGGAGACTACTCCAAATGACAGCAGCACCTGGGTTCTATTAGAATCCCTTAGCTTGTGTTCCCTGAGTATTTACATAGGCCAGGCTTTGATCTATTGTTGGGTTTGGTCTCTATAGCTAGGTTTTAGCGAGTGCCTCTCTATTGGATTGGAGATTTTAAAACTACATCCCTAACCTTGAAACATCTGCCCCCCATATAAATGCGTGGTCTTACTTTCACCACCTCCAGCACACCCACGAAGAACATTTCTGGTATACTGAGTGAGGGTAGGCACCTCCAAATGACAGCAGCACCTGGGACCTTATAATATCTCTTGGCTTGCTTTCCCTGAGTGTTTCCTTTGGCCAGGCTGTGAGCGAAGGTGGGTGTTGGGCACTAAAGACTAGTAATAGCGAGTGCCTCTCTATGGGCTTTAGAGGTGTTTAAAACACATCCCCAAACTTGGAACACCTGTGCCCTCCCAAAAATGGGTGGACTCTGTTTCCACAACTCCAGCACACACACGAAAACGGGTTGAGGATTCCTGAGAGTGGGGAGGCACCTACAACTGACAGCAGGGCCTGGGTTCTAATACAATCCATTAATTTGTCTTCACTGATGGCTATCCTAGGTGGGAGTGCGAGGGAATGTGAGGGTTGGGCTCTAAATCCAAGTATTATTGAGTGCCTCTCCACGGGATTTGAAGTGGTTTAACCTAGAACCAATTATTTGAAAGATGCAAGGACACTGTTTCCCCGGCTTCAGCACACACACACTGTTTTCTGTTATCCTGAGTGTGGGGAGGCTCCTGCAAGTGACAGTAGCACCTGGGATCTAATTGGATCCATTAGGTTGATATTCCTGAGTATTTTCCTTGGCCGGGTTGTGAGCGAAATTGGGGGATGTGCTCTAAAACCAAGTATTAGCGAGTTCCTATATTTTGGCAGTGGAGGTGGTTAAAGTATATCCCCAACCTGGGAACACCTGTGCCCCCATAAAGATGAGTGGACTCTGTTTCCCCCCTGCAGCACACACACGGAGACGTGGTCAGGTATCCTGATAGTGGGGAGTCTCCTCCACATGACAGCAGCCCCTAGGTTCTAATAGAATCCCTTAGATTGTTTTCCTTGAGTGTTTCCCTAGGCCTGGCTTAGAGGGAAAGCTGGGAGATTGGCTTGGAGGCCAAGTAGCAGCAACTGCCCCCCGATGGAATGTGGAAGTATTTAGAGGACTTCTCCCTAATGGGGAACAAGTGTGACCCCATTCATCTACTTGGATTTTGGCTCCACATCTCCCCGCCACAAAATGTTGGGTTCCGGAATCCTGAGCTTTGGGAAGTTCCTCCAAATTTCAGCAGCGCTTGTGTTCTTGAATTCCTTAACTTGCCTTCCCTGATGGTTTGCCTATGCTGGAGTGCATTGGAATATGGGGTTACGGCTCTAATACCAAGTAATAGCCAATGCATCTACATGTGAAGTTGAGAAAATTTAACTACAACCAGCAACCTAGGAATATATGTGCCACCTGAAAGATGCCTGGACTCTGTTTCCCCACCTCCAGCACACAAACGAGGAAGTGTTCTTCTATCCTGAATGTGGGGAGTTTCCTCCAAATGACAGCAGCACCTGAGGTCTAATAGAATCCGTTAGCTTGACTTCCGTGAGTGTTTACCTAGGCCGGGCTGTGAGCGAATGTGGGGGTTGGGCCCTAAAGACAAGGATTAGCGAGTGCCCCTCTATGGGCAGTGGAGTTGTTTAAACCAAATCCCCAACTTTGGAACACTTGTGCCCCCATAAAGATGCGTGGAATATCTTTCCCACCTCCAGAACACACACAAAGACTTTCAGATATCCTTAGTGTGGGGGTCTCCTTAAAATGACAGCAGCGTCTGGGTTCTAATAGAATCCCTTAGCTTGTAATACGAGTGTTTCCCTGGTCCGGGATGTGAGGGAAAGCTGGAGGTTGGGCTTGGAGTCCAAGTAGCATTGAGTGCCCCCTGATCGATTGAGGAAGTACTTAGAGGACTTCTCCTTAAAGGGAACACTTTTGCCCCCATTCATCTGGGTGGAGTGGGGCTGCACAACTCCCCCCCACACAAGAATGTGTTCCAGAATCCTGAGTGCAGAGAAGTTCCTCCAACTGACAGCAGCGCCTGGGTTCTAACTGAATCCCTTTGCTTGTCTTCCCTGATGGTATGCCTAGGCGGGAGTGCGGGGGAAAGTGTGGTTTGGGATCCAAACCAAGTATTTGCGAGTACCTCTCTATGGTTAGTGGAGGTTTTTAAACTACATCCCTAACCTGGGAACACCTGTGCCCCCATATAGATCCGTGGAGTCTGTTTCCAGACCTCCAGCACACACACGAACACTTGCCCAGTTATCCTGAGAGTGGGCAGCCTCCTCCAACTGACAGCAGGGCCTGGGTTCTAATAAAATCGCTTAACTTGTCTTCCCTGTTTGGTTGCCTGATACGGAGTGCGGGGAAAAGTGGGGGTTGGGCTTTAAATCCAAGTATTAGCGAGTGCTTCTTCATGGGATGTGGAGGTTATTAACCAAAAACCCACAACCTGGGAACACCTGTGCTCCTTGAAAAATGCGTGGACTCTCTTTCCCCACCTCCAGCACACACATGAAGTAGTGTTCTGGTATCCTGAGTGTGGGGAGGCACCTCCAACTGACAGCAGCATCTGGGATCTAATAGGATCCCTTAGGTTGACTTCCCTGTGTGTTTTCCAAGGACCGGCTGGGAGCGAATTTGGGGGTTGGGCTCTAAAGCCAAGTAATAGTGAGTGCCTCTCTATGGGCAGTGGAGGTGTTTAAAGTACATTCCCTCCCTGGGAACACCTGTGCCCCATAAAGTTGCGTGTACTATGTGTCCCCAACACCAGCACAAACACAAAGAATTGTTCAGGTATCCTGAGTGTGGGGAGTCTCCTCCACCTGACAGCAGCGCCTGGGTTCTAATAGTATCCCATAGCTTGTCTTCCATGATGGCATGCCTAGGCTGGAGTGTGGGGGGAAGTGGGGTTTGGGCTTGAAGTCCAAGTAGCAATGAGTGCACCCTGATTTACTGGGGAAGTACTTAGAAGATTTCACCCTAAAATGGAACACATGTGCCCCCATACATCTGCGTGGACTGGGTCTCCACAACTCCCCCCACACACAAGGCAGGGATCCGGAATCCTGAGTGTGTGGAAGTTCCTCCAACTGACAGCAGCGCCTGCGTTCGAATAGAATAACTCAGCTTGTATTCCCTGAGTGTTTCCCTAGGCCGGGCTGCGAGCGAAAGCTGGGGGTTGTGCTTGGAGGCCAAGTTGCAGCTTTTCCAACAGATTGATTGAGGAATTACTTAGGGAACTCCCCTACCGAGGAACACCTGTGTCAACATTCATCTGTGTGGATTGGGGCTGCACACCTCCCCCACACACAAGAGTGTCTCCGGAGACCTGAGTGTTGGGAAGTTCCTCCATGTGACAGCAGCATCTAGGTTCAATACAATCCCTTAGCTTGTCTTCCGTGATGGCTTGCCCTGCCAGGAGTGCGTGAGAAATTGGAGGTTGGGCTCTAAAACGAAGTATTAGCGAGTGCCTATCCATCGGATGTGGAGGTGTTTAACCTACATCCTCCAACCTAGGAATACCTGTGCCCCAGGAAAAATGCGTGGACTCTGTTTCCAAACCACCAGCACACGTGCGAAGAATTGTTCTCGTTTCCTGAGTGTGCGGAGGCTCCTCCAACTAACAGCAGCACCAGGGATCTAGTAGAATCCCTTAGCTTGACTTCCTTGAGTGTTCTCCTAGGCTGGGCTTTGAGCGAAGGTGGGGGTTGGGCTGTAAAGCCAAGTAATATCCAGTGCCTCTCTAAGGGCAGTGAAGGTGTTTAAACTACATCACCTACCTAGGAATAACTGTGCCCCCATAAACATGCATGGACTCTGTTTCCCCATTTTCAACACACACACAAAGACGTGCTCAGATATCCTGAGTGTGGGCCGGCACTTTCAAGTGACAGCAGCGCCTGGGTTCTAATAGTATCCTTTAGCTTGTAATACATGAGTTGTACCCTAGGCCTGGCTCTGAGGGAAAGCTGGGGTTTGGGATTTGAGTCCAAATAGTAGCGAGTGCCCCCCGATGGACTGAGGAAGTATTTAGATGAATTCTCCCTAAAGGGGTACACCTGTGCCCACATCCATCTTCGTGGAGTGCGGATACAAAAATCCCTCCCCCCACAAGTCTTGCTACCGGAATATGAGAGTGGGAAAGTTCCTCCAGCTTACATCAGTGCCAGTGTTCTAGTAGAATCCTTAAGCTTCTGTTCCCTGATGGATTGCATGAGCTGGAGTGCGGTTCAAAGTGGGATTTGTTCTCTAAATCCAAGTAATAATGAGTGCCTCTCCACGGGAATTGGAGGTGTTTAACCAACAACCCCCAACAAGGGAATACCTTTGCCCCCTGGAATATGCGTGGACACTGTTTCTCCACCAACAGTACACACACGAAGAAGCTTTCTGGAATCCTGAGCATGGGGAGATACTCCAAATGACAGCAGCACCTGGGTTCTATTAGAATCCCTTAGCTTGTGTTCCCTGAGTATTTCCATAGGCCAGGCTTTGATCTATTGTGGGGTTTGGTCTCTATAGCTAGGTTTTAGCGAGTGCCTCTCTATTGGCATGGAGATTTTAAAACTACATCCCTAACCTTTAAACACCTGCCGCCCATATAAATGCGTGGTCTCCCTTTCTCCACCTCCAGCACACCCACGAAGAACAGTTCTGGTATACTGAGTGTGGGTCGGCACCTCCAGATGACAGCAACACCTGGGTCCTTATAATATCCCTTGGCTTGCTTTCCCTGAGTGTTTCTTTGGCCAGGCTGTGAGCGAAGGTGTGTGTGGGGCACTAAATTCTAGTAATAGCGAGTGCCTCTCTATGGGCATTGGAGGTGTTTAAAATACATCCCCAAACTTGGAAAAACTGTGCCCCCCCAAAAATGCGTGGACTCTGTTTCCCCACCTCCAGCACACACAAGAAAACGGGTTGAGGTTTCCTGAGTGTGGGGAGGCATCTATAGCTGACAGCAGGGCCTGGGTTCTAATACAATCCATTAACTCGTCTTCAATGATGGCTAGCCTAGGCGGGAGTGCGGGGGAATGTGAGGGTTGGGCTCTAAAACCAAGTATTATTGAGTGCCTCTCCACGGGATTTGAAGTGGTTTAACCTACAACCAAATATTTGGGAATACCTGTGCCCCCTGAAAGATGCAAGGACACTGTTTCCCCGCCTTCAGCACACACACTAGGTGGTGTTCTGGTATCCTGAGTGTGGGGAGGCTCCTGCAAGTGACAGTAGCACCTGGGATCTAATTGGATCCATTAGGTTGATATTCCTGAGTAGTTTCCTTAGCCGGGTTGTGAGCGAAATTGGGGGTTTGCTCTAAAACCAAGTATTAGCGAGTTCCTATATTTTGGCAGTGGAGGTGGTTAAAGTATATCCCCAACCTGGGAACACCTGTGCCCCCATAAAGATGCGTGGACGCTGTTTCCCTCCTGCACCACACACACGACATTGGGTTCAGATGTCTTGAGTGTGGGGAGGTTCCTGCAACTAACAGCAGCGCCTGGGTTGTAATACAATACCTTAACTGGTCTTCCATGATGGCTTGCCATGGCCGGTGTGCGGGGAAAAGTTGGGATTGGGCTCTAAACCAAGTATTGGCGTGAGCCTATCCATGGGATGTGGGTATTTAACCTACAAACCACCACCATGAAATAACTGTGCCCCCTGAAAGATGCTTTAACTGTGTTTCCCTACATCCAGCACACACACGAAGAAGTGTTCTGGTGTTCTGAGTGTGGGGAGGCTCCTCCAACTGACAGCAGCACCTGGGTTCGAATAGAATCCCTTAGCTTGACTTCCCTAACTGTTTTCCTAGGCCTAGCAGTGAGCGATGGTGTGGAATGGGCTCTAAAGCCAAGTATTAGAGAGTGCATCTCTGTGGGCAGTGGAGGGTTTGAAACTACTTCCCCAACCTTGGAACACCTGTGCCCCCATAAAGATGAGTGGACCCTGTTTTCCCCCTGCAGCACACACACGGAGACGTGGTCAGGTATCCTGATAGTGGGGAGGCTCCTCCACATGACAGCAGCGCCTGGGTTCTAATAGAATTCCTTAGATTGTTTTCTTTGAGTGTTTCCCTAGGCCGGGCTTAGAGGGAAAGCTGGGAGTTTGGCTTGGAGGCCAAGTAGCAGCAACTGCCCCCCGATGGAATGTGGAAGTATTTAGAGGACTTCTCTCTAATGGGGAACAATTGTGACCCCATTCATCTACTTGGATTTTGTCTTCACATCTCCCCGCCATAAAATATTGGGTTCCGGAATCCTGAGTTTTGGGACTTTCCTCCAACTGTCAGCAGCGCTTGTGTTCTTGAATCCCTTAACTTGCCTTCCCTGATGGTTTACCTATGCTGGAGTGCAGGGGAAAGTGGGGTTTCGGCTATACTACCAAGTATTAGCCAATGCATCTACATGTGAAGTTGAGAAAATTTAACTACAACCAGCAACATAGGAATACATGTGCCACCTGAAAGATGCCTGGACTCTGTTTCCCCACCTCCAGCACACAAACGAGGAAGTGTTCTTCTATCCTGAATATGGGGAGTTTCCTCCAAATGACAGCAGAACCTGAGGTGTAATACAATCCGTTAGCTTGACTTCCTTGAATGTTTACCTTGGCCGGGCTGTACGAGAATGTGGGGGTTGGGCCCTAAAGACAAGGATTAACGAGTGCCCCTCTATGGGCAGTGGAGGTGTTTAAACCAAATCCCCAACTTTGGAACACCTGTGCCCCCATAAAGATGCGTGGAATATCTTTCCCACCTCCAGAACACACACGAATACTTTCAGATATCCATAGTGTGGGGCGGCTCCTCAAAATGACAGCAGCGTCTGGGTTCTAATAGAATCCCTTAGCTTGTAATACGAGTGTTTCCCTGGTCCGGGATGTGAGGGAAACCTGGGGGTTGGGCTTGGAGTTCAAGTAGCAGTGAGTGCCCCCTGATCGATTGAGGAAGTACTTAGAGGACTTCTCCCTAAAGGGAACACTTTTGCCCCCATTCATCTGGGTGGAGTGGGGCTGCACAACTCCCCCACACACAAGAATGTGTTCCGGAATCCTGAGTGCAGAGAAGTTCCTCCAAATGACAGCAGCGCCTGGGTTCTAACTGAATCCCTTTGCTTGTCTTCCCTGATGGTATGCCTAGGCGGGAGTGCGGGGGAAAGTGTGGTTTGGGATCCAAACCAAGTATTTGCGAGTACCTCTCTATGGTTAGTGGAGGTTTTTAAACTACATCCCTAACCTGGGAACACCTGTGCCCCCATATAGATCCGTGGAGTCTGTTTCCAGACCTCCAGCACACACACGAACACTTGCCCAGTTATCCTGAGAGTGGGCAGCCTCCTCCAACTGACAGCAGGGCCTGGGTTCTAATAAAATCGCTTAACTTGTCTTCCCTGTTTGGTTGCCTGATACGGAGTGCGGGGAAAAGTGGGGGTTGGGCTTTAAATCCAAGTATTAGCGAGTGCTTCTTCATGGGATGTGGAGGTTATTAACTAAAAACCCACAACCTGGGAACATCTGTGCTCCTTGAAAAATGCGTGGTCTCTCTTTCCCCACCTCCAGCACACAGATGAAGAAGTGTTCTGGTATCCTGAGTGTGGGGAGGCACCTCCAACTGACAGCAGCATCTGGGATCTAATAGGATCCCTTAGGTTGACTTCCCTGTGTGTTTTCCAAGGACCGGCTGGGAGCGAAGGTGGGGGTAGGGCTCTAAAGCCAAGTAATTGCGAGTGCCTCTCTATGGGCAGTGGAGGTGTTTTAAGTACATTCCCTCCCTGGGAACACCTGTGCCCCCATAAAGTTGCGTGGACTATGTATCCCCAAAACCATCATACACATAAAGACTTGTTCAGGTATCCTGAGTATGGGGAGACTCCTCCAACTGACAGCAGCGCCTGGGTTCTAATTGAATCCCAAAACTTGTCTTCCCTGATGGCATGCCTAGGCTGGAGTGTGGGGGAAAGTTGTGTTTGGGCTTGAAGTCCAAGTACCAACGAGTGCCCCCTGATTTACTGGGGAAGTACTTAGAGGATTTCACCCTAAAATGGAACACCTGTGCCCCCATTCATCTGCGTGGACTGGGTCTCCACAACTCCCCCACACACAAGGCTGGGATCCGGAATCCTGAGTGTGTGGAAGTTCCTCCAACTGACAGCAGCGCCTGCGTTCGAATAGAATAACTCAGCTTGTATTCCCTGAGTGTTTCCCTAGGCCGGGCTGCGAGCGAAAGCTGGGGGTTGTGCTTGGAGGCCAAGTAGCAGCTTGTGCCAACCGATTGACTGAGGAATTACTTAGGGAACTCCCCTACCGGGGAACACCTGTGTCACCATTCATCTGCGTGGATTGGGGCTGCACACCTCCCCCACACACAAGAGTGTCTCCGGATTCCTGAGTGTTGGGAAGTTCCTCCATGTGACAGCAGCATCTAGGTTCAATACAATCCCTTAGCTTATCTTCCGTGATGGCTTGCCCTGCCAGGAGTGCGGGAGAAATTGGAGGTTGGGCTCTAAAACGAAGTATTAGCGAGTGCCTATCCATGGGTTGTGGAGGTGTTGAACTTACATCCTCCAACCTAGGAATACCTGTGCCCCAGGAAAAATGCGTGGACTCTGTTTCCACACCACCAGCACACGTGCGAAGAATTGATCTCGTTTCCTGAGTGTGCGGAGGCTCCTCCAACTAACAGCAGCAACAGGGATCTAGTAGAATCCCTTAGCTTGACTTCCTTGAGTGTTCTCCTAGGCTGGGCTTTGAGCGAAGGTGGGGGTTGGGCTGTAAAGCCAACTAATATCCAGTGCCTCTCTAAGGGCAGTGAAGATGTTTAAACTATATCATCTACCTAGGAATAACTGTGCCCCCATAAAGATGCATGGACTCTGTTTCCCCATTTCCAACACAAACACAAAGACGTGCTCAGGTATCCTGAATGTGGGCCGGCACTTTCAAGTGACAGCAGCGCCTGGGTTCTAAAAGTATCCTTTAGCTTGTAATACATGAGTTGTTCCCTAGGCCTGGCTCTGAGGGAAAGCTGGGGGTTGGGCTTTGAGGCCAAATTGTAGCGAGTGCCCCCCGATGGACTGAGGAAGTATTTTGATGAATTCTCCCTAAAGGGGTACTCATGTGCCCACATACATCTACGTGGAGTGCGGATACACATATCCCTCCCCCCACAAGTCTGGCTACCAGATTATGAGAGTGGGAAAGTTCCTCCAGCTTATATCAGTGCCAGTGTTCTAGTAGAATCCTTAAGCTTCTGTTCCCTGATGGATTGCATTAGCTGGAGTGCGGTTCAAAGTGGGATTTGTTCTCTAAATCCAAGTAATAATGAGTGCCTCTCCATGGGAATTGGAGGTGTTTAACCAACAACCCCCAACAAGGGAATACCTTTGCCCCCTGGAATATGCGTGGACACTCTTTCTCCACCAACAGTACACACACGAAGAAGCTTTCTGGAATCCTGAGCATGGGGAGACTACTCCAAATGACAGCAGCACCTGGGTTCTATTAGAATCCCTTAGCTTGTGTTCCCTGAGTATTTACATAGGCCAGGCTTTGATCTATTGTTGGGTTTGGTCTCTATAGCTAGGTTTTAGCGAGTGCCTCTCTATTGGATTGGAGATTTTAAAACTACATCCCTAACCTTGAAACATCTGCCCCCCATATAAATGCGTGGTCTTACTTTCACCACCCCCAGCACACCCACGAAGAACATTTCTGGTATACTGAGTGAGGGTAGGCACCTCCAAATGACAGCAGCACCTGGGACCTTATAATATCTCTTGGCTTGCTTTCCCTGAGTGTTTCCTTTGGCCAGGCTGTGAGCGAAGGTGGGTGTTGGGCACTAAAGACTAGTAATAGCGAGTGCATCTCTATGGGCATTAGAGGTGTTTAAAACACATCCCCAAACTTGGAACACCTGTGCCCTCCCAAAAATGGGTGGACTCTGTTTCCACAACTCCAGCACACTCACGAAAACGGGTTGAGGATTCCTGAGAGTGGGGAGGCACCTACAACTGACAGCAGGGCCTGGGTTCTAATACAATCCATTAATTTGTCTTCACTGATGGCTATCCTAGGTGGGAGTGCGAGGGAATGTGAGGGTTGGGCTCTAAATCCAAGTATTATTGAGTGCCTCTCCACGGGATTTGAAGTGGTTTAACCTAGAACCAATTATTTGAAAGATGCAAGGACACTGTTTCCCCGGCTTCAGCACACACACACTGTTTTCTGTTATCCTGAGTGTGGGGAGGCTCCTGCAAGTGACAGTAGCACCTGGGATCTAATTGGATCCATTAGGTTGATATTCCTGAGTATTTTCCTTGGCCGGGTTGTGAGCGAAATTGGGGGATGTGCTCTAAAACCAAGTATTAGCGAGTTCCTATATTTTGGCAGTGGAGGTGGTTAAAGTATATCCCCAACCTGGGAACACCTGTGCCCCCATAAAGATGAGTGGACTCTGTTTCCCCCCTGCAGCACACACACGGAGACGTGGTCAGGTATCCTGATAGTGGGGAGTCTCCTCCACATGACAGCAGCCCCTAGGTTCTAATAGAATCCCTTAGATTGTTTTCCTTGAGTGTTTCCCTAGGCCTGGCTTAGAGGGAAAGCTGGGAGATTGGCTTGGAGGCCAAGTAGCAGCAACTGCCCCCCGATGGAATGTGGAAGTATTTAGAGGACTTCTCCCTAATGGGGAACAAGTGTGACCCCATTCATCTACTTGGATTTTGGCTCCACATCTCCCCGCCACAAAATGTTGGGTTCCGGAATCCTGAGCTTTGGGAAGTTCCTCCAAATTTCAGCAGCGCTTGTGTTCTTGAATTCCTTAACTTGCCTTCCCTGATGGTTTGCCTATGCTGGAGTGCATTGGAATATGGGGTTACGGCTCTAATACCAAGTAATAGCCAATGCATCTACATGTGAAGTTGAGAAAATTTAACTACAACCAGCAACCTAGGAATATATGTGCCACCTGAAAGATGCCTGGACTCTGTTTCCCCACCGCCAGCACACAAACGAGGAAGTGTTCTTCTATCCTGAATGTGGGGAGTTTCCTCCAAATGACAGCAGCACCTGAGGTCTAATAGAATCCGTTAGCTTGACTTCCGTGAGTGTTTACCTAGGCCGGGCTGTGAGCGAATGTGGGGGTTGGGCCCTAAAGACAAGGATTAGCGAGTGCCCCTCTATGGGCAGTGGAGTTGTTTAAACCAAATCCCCAAATTTGGAACACTTGTGCCCCCATAAAGATGCGTGGAATATCTTTCCCACCTCCAGAACACACGCAAAGACTTTCAGATATCCTTAGTGTGGGGGTCTCCTTAAAATGACAGCAGCGTCTGGGTTCTAATAGAATCCCTTAGCTTGTAATACGAGTGTTTCCCTGGTCCGGGATGTGAGGGAAAGCTGGAGGTTGGGCTTGGAGTCCAAGTAGCATTGAGTGCCCCCTGATCGATTGAGGAAGTACTTAGAGGACTTCTCCTTAAAGGGAACACTTTTGCCCCCATTCATCTGGGTGGAGTGGGGCTGCACAACTCCCCCCCACACAAGAATGTGTTCCGGAATCCTGAGTGCAGAGAAGTTCCTCCAACTGACAGCAGCGCCTGGGTTCTAACTGAATCCCTTTGCTTGTCTTCCCTGATGGTATGCCTAGGCGGGAGTGCGGGGGAAAGTGTGGTTTGGGATCCAAACCAAGTATTTGCGAGTACCTCTCTATGGTTAGTGGAGGTTTTTAAACTACATCCCTAACCTGGGAACACCTGTGCCCCCATATAGATCCGTGGAGTCTGTTTCCAGACCTCCAGCACACACACGAACACTTGCCCAGTTATCCTGAGAGTGGGCAGCCTCCTCCAACTGACAGCAGGGCCTGGGTTCTAATAAAATCGCTTAACTTGTCTTCCCTGTTTGGTTGCCTGATACGGAGTGCGGGGAAAAGTGGGGGTTGGGCTTTAAATCCAAGTATTAGCGAGTGCTTCTTCATGGGATGTGGAGGTTATTAACCAAAAACCCACAACCTGGGAACACCTGTGCTCCTTGAAAAATGCGTGGACTCTCTTTCCCCACCTCCAGCACACACATGAAGTAGTGTTCTGGTATCCTGAGTGTGGGGAGGCACCTCCAACTGACAGCAGCATCTGGGATCTAATAGGATCCCTTAGGTTGACTTCCCTGTGTGTTTTCCAAGGACCGGCTGGGAGCGAATTTGGGGGTTGGGCTCTAAAGCCAAGTAATAGCGAGTGCCTCTCTATGGGCAGTGGAGGTGTTTAAAGTACATTCCCTCCCTGGGAACACCTGTGCCCCATAAAGTTGCGTGTACTATGTGTCCCCAACACCAGCACAAACACAAAGAATTGTTCAGGTATCCTGAGTGTGGGGAGTCTCCTCCACCTGACAGCAGCGCCTGGGTTCTAATAGTATCCCATAGCTTGTCTTCCATGATGGCATGCCTAGGCTGGAGTGTGGGGGGAAGTGGGGTTTGGGCTTGAAGTCCAAGTAGCAATGAGTGCACCCTGATTTACTGGGGAAGTACTTAGAAGATTTCACCCTAAAATGGAACACATGTGCCCCCATACATCTGCGTGGACTGGGTCTCCACAACTCCCCCCACACACAAGGCAGGGATCCGGAATCCTGAGTGTGTGGAAGTTCCTCCAACTGACAGCAGCGCCTGCGTTCGAATAGAATAACTCAGCTTGTATTCCCTGAGTGTTTCCCTAGGCCGGGCTGCGAGCGAAAGCTGGGGGTTGTGCTTGGAGGCCAAGTTGCAGCTTTTCCAACAGATTGATTGAGGAATTACTTAGGGAACTCCCCTACCGAGGAACACCTGTGTCAACATTCATCTGTGTGGATTGGGGCTGCACACCTCCCCCACACACAAGAGTGTCTCCGGAGACCTGAGTGTTGGGAAGTTCCTCCATGTGACAGCAGCATCTAGGTTCAATACAATCCCTTAGCTTGTCTTCCGTGATGGCTTGCCCTGCCAGGAGTGCGTGAGAAATTGGAGGTTGGGCTCTAAAACGAAGTATTAGCGAGTGCCTATCCATCGGATGTGGAGGTGTTTAACCTACATCCTCCAACCTAGGAATACCTGTGCCCCAGGAAAAATGCGTGGACTCTGTTTCCAAACCACCAGCACACGTGCGAAGAATTGTTCTCGTTTCCTGAGTGTGCGGAGGCTCCTCCAACTAACAGCAGCACCAGGGATCTAGTAGAATCCCTTAGCTTGACTTCCTTGAGTGTTCTCCTAGGCTGGGCTTTGAGCGAAGGTGGGGGTTGGGCTGTAAAGCCAAGTAATATCCAGTGCCTCTCTAAGGGCAGTGAAGGTGTTTAAACTACATCATCTACCTAGGAATAACTGTGCCCCCATAAAGATGCATGGACTCTGTTTCCCCATTTCCAACACAAACACAAAGACGTGCTCAGGTATCCTGAATGTGGGCCGGCACTTTCAAGTGACAGCAGCGCCTGGGTTCTAAAAGTATCCTTTAGCTTGTAATACATGAGTTGTTCCCTAGGCCTGGCTCTGAGGGAAAGCTGGGGGTTGGGCTTTGAGGCCAAATTGTAGCGAGTGCCCCCCTATGGACTGAGGAAGTATTTTGATGAATTCTCCCTAAAGGGGTACTCATGTGCCCACATACATCTACGTGGAGTGCGGATACACATATCCCTCCCCCCACAAGTCTGGCTACCAGATTATGAGAGTGGGAAAGTTCCTCCAGCTTACATCAGTGCCAGTGTTCTAGTAGAATCCTTAAGCTTCTGTTCCCTGATGGATTGCATTAGCTGGAGTGCGGTTCAAAGTGGGATTTGTTCTCTAAATCCAAGTAATAATGAGTGCCTCTCCATGGGAATTGGAGGTGTTTAACCAACAACCCCCAACAAGGGAATACCTTTGCCCCCTGGAATATGCGTGGACACTGTTTCTCCACCAACAGTACACACACGAAGAAGCTTTCTGGAATCCTGAGCATGGGGAGACTACTCCAAATGACAGCAGCACCTGGGTTCTATTAGAATCCCTTAGCTTGTGTTCCCTGAGTATTTACATAGGCCAGGCTTTGATCTATTGTTGGGTTTGGTCTCTATAGCTAGGTTTTAGCGAGTGCCTCTCTATTGGATTGGAGATTTTAAAACTACATCCCTAACCTTGAAACATCTGCCCCCCATATAAATGCGTGGTCTTACTTTCACCACCTCCAGCACACCCACGAAGAACATTTCTGGTATACTGAGTGAGGGTAGGCACCTCCAAATGACAGCAGCACCTGGGACCTTATAATATCTCTTGGCTTGCTTTCCCTGAGTGTTTCCTTTGGCCAGGCTGTGAGCGAAGGTGGGTGTTGGGCACTAAAGACTAGTAATAGCGAGTGCCTCTCTATGGGCTTTAGAGGTGTTTAAAACACATCCCCAAACTTGGAACACCTGTGCCCTCCCAAAAATGGGTGGACTCTGTTTCCACAACTCCAGCACACACACGAAAACGGGTTGAGGATTCCTGAGAGTGGGGAGGCACCTACAACTGACAGCAGGGCCTGGGTTCTAATACAATCCATTAATTTGTCTTCACTGATGGCTATCCTAGGTGGGAGTGCGAGGGAATGTGAGGGTTGGGCTCTAAATCCAAGTATTATTGAGTGCCTCTCCACGGGATTTGAAGTGGTTTAACCTAGAACCAATTATTTGAAAGATGCAAGGACACTGTTTCCCCGGCTTCAGCACACACACACTGTTTTCTGTTATCCTGAGTGTGGGGAGGCTCCTGCAAGTGACAGTAGCACCTGGGATCTAATTGGATCCATTAGGTTGATATTCCTGAGTATTTTCCTTGGCCGGGTTGTGAGCGAAATTGGGGGATGTGCTCTAAAACCAAGTATTAGCGAGTTCCTATATTTTGGCAGTGGAGGTGGTTAAAGTATATCCCCAACCTGGGAACACCTGTGCCCCCATAAAGATGAGTGGACTCTGTTTCCCCCCTGCAGCACACACACGGAGACGTGGTCAGGTATCCTGATAGTGGGGAGTCTCCTCCACATGACAGCAGCCCCTAGGTTCTAATAGAATCCCTTAGATTGTTTTCCTTGAGTGTTTCCCTAGGCCTGGCTTAGAGGGAAAGCTGGGAGATTGGCTTGGAGGCCAAGTAGCAGCAACTGCCCCCCGATGGAATGTGGAAGTATTTAGAGGACTTCTCCCTAATGGGGAACAAGTGTGACCCCATTCATCTACTTGGATTTTGGCTCCACATCTCCCCGCCACAAAATGTTGGGTTCCGGAATCCTGAGCTTTGGGAAGTTCCTCCAAATTTCAGCAGCGCTTGTGTTCTTGAATTCCTTAACTTGCCTTCCCTGATGGTTTGCCTATGCTGGAGTGCATTGGAATATGGGGTTACGGCTCTAATACCAAGTAATAGCCAATGCATCTACATGTGAAGTTGAGAAAATTTAACTACAACCAGCAACGTAGGAATATATGTGCCACCTGAAAGATGCCTGGACTCTGTTTCCCCACCTCCAGCACACAAACGAGGAAGTGTTCTTCTATCCTGAATGTGGGGAGTTTCCTCCAAATGACAGCAGCACCTGAGGTCTAATAGAATCCGTTAGCTTGACTTCCGTGAGTGTTTACCTAGGCCGGGCTGTGAGCGAATGTGGGGGTTGGGCCCTAAAGACAAGGATTAGCGAGTGCCCCTCTATGGGCAGTGGAGTTGTTTAAACCAAATCCCCAAATTTGGAACACTTGTGCCCCCATAAAGATGCGTGGAATACCTTTCCCACCTCCAGAACACACACAAAGACTTTCAGATATCCTTAGTGTGGGGGTCTCCTTAAAATGACAGCAGCGTCTGGGTTCTAATAGAATCCCTTAGCTTGTAATACGAGTGTTTCCCTGGTCCGGGATGTGAGGGAAAGCTGGAGGTTGGGCTTGGAGTCCAAGTAGCATTGAGTGCCCCCTGATCGATTGAGGAAGTACTTAGAGGACTTCTCCTTAAAGGGAACACTTTTGCCCCCATTCATCTGGGTGGAGTGGGGCTGCACAACTCCCCCCCACACAAGAATGTGTTCCGGAATCCTGAGTGCAGAGAAGTTCCTCCAACTGACAGCAGCGCCTGGGTTCTAACTGAATCCCTTTGCTTGTCTTCCCTGATGGTATGCCTAGGCGGGAGTGCGGGGGAAAGTGTGGTTTGGGATCCAAACCAAGTATTTGCGAGTACCTCTCTATGGTTAGTGGAGGTTTTTAAACTACATCCCTAACCTGGGAACACCTGTGCCCCCATATAGATCCGTGGAGTCTGTTTCCAGACCTCCAGCACACACACGAACACTTGCCCAGTTATCCTGAGAGTGGGCAGCCTCCTCCAACTGACAGCAGGGCCTGGGTTCTAATAAAATCGCTTAACTTGTCTTCCCTGTTTGGTTGCCTGATACGGAGTGCGGGGAAAAGTGGGGGTTGGGCTTTAAATCCAAGTATTAGCGAGTGCTTCTTCATGGGATGTGGAGGTTATTAACCAAAAACCCACAACCTGGGAACACCTGTGCTCCTTGAAAAATGCGTGGACTCTCTTTCCCCACCTCCAGCACACACATGAAGTAGTGTTCTGGTATCCTGAGTGTGGGGAGGCACCTCCAACTGACAGCAGCATCTGGGATCTAATAGGATCCCTTAGGTTGACTTCCCTGTGTGTTTTCCAAGGACCGGCTGGGAGCGAATTTGGGGGTTGGGCTCTAAAGCCAAGTAATAGCGAGTGCCTCTCTATGGGCAGTGGAGGTGTTTAAAGTACATTCCCTCCCTGGGAACACCTGTGCCCCATAAAGTTGCGTGTACTATGTGTCCCCAACACCAGCACAAACACAAAGAATTGTTCAGGTATCCTGAGTGTGGGGAGTCTCCTCCACCTGACAGCAGCGCCTGGGTTCTAATAGTATCCCATAGCTTGTCTTCCATGATGGCATGCCTAGGCTGGAGTGTGGGGGGAAGTGGGGTTTGGGCTTGAAGTCCAAGTAGCAATGAGTGCACCCTGATTTACTGGGGAAGTACTTAGAAGATTTCACCCTAAAATGGAACACATGTGCCCCCATACATCTGCGTGGACTGGGTCTCCACAACTCCCCCCACACACAAGGCAGGGATCCGGAATCCTGAGTGTGTGGAAGTTCCTCCAACTGACAGCAGCGCCTGCGTTCGAATAGAATAACTCAGCTTGTATTCCCTGAGTGTTTCCCTAGGCCGGGCTGCGAGCGAAAGCTGGGGGTTGTGCTTGGAGGCCAAGTTGCAGCTTTTCCAACAGATTGATTGAGGAATTACTTAGGGAATTCCCCTACCGAGGAACACCTGTGTCAACATTCATCTGTGTGGATTGGGGCTGCACACCTCCCCCACAAACAAGAGTGTCTCCGGAGACCTGAGTGTTGGGAAGTTCCTCCATGTGACAGCAGCATCTAGGTTCAATACAATCCCTTAGCTTGTCTTCCGTGATGGCTTGCCCTGCCAGGAGTGCGTGAGAAATTGGAGGTTGGGCTCTAAAACGAAGTATTAGCGAGTGCCTATCCATCGGATGTGGAGGTGTTTAACCTACATCCTCCAACCTAGGAATACCTGTGCCCCAGGAAAAATGCGTGGACTCTGTTTCCAAACCACCAGCACACGTGCGAAGAATTGTTCTCGTTTCCTGAGTGTGCGGAGGCTCCTCCAACTAACAGCAGCACCAGGGATCTAGTAGAATCCCTTAGCTTGACTTCCTTGAGTGTTCTCCTAGGCTGGGCTTTGAGCGAAGGTGGGGGTTGGGCTGTAAAGCCAAGTAATATCCAGTGCCTCTCTAAGGGCAGTGAAGGTGTTTAAACTACATCATCTACCTAGGAATAACTGTGCCCCCATAAAGATGCATGGACTCTGTTTCCCCATTTCCAACACAAACACAAAGACGTGCTCAGGTATCCTGAATGTGGGCCGGCACTTTCAAGTGACAGCAGCGCCTGGGTTCTAAAAGTATCCTTTAGCTTGTAATACATGAGTTGTTCCCTAGGCCTGGCTCTGAGGGAAAGCTGGGGGTTGGGCTTTGAGGCCAAATTGTAGCGAGTGCCCCCCTATGGACTGAGGAAGTATTTTGATGAATTCTCCCTAAAGGGGTACTCATGTGCCCACATACATCTACGTGGAGTGCGGATACACATATCCCTCCCCCCACAAGTCTGGCTACCAGATTATGAGAGTGGGAAAGTTCCTCCAGCTTACATCAGTGCCAGTGTTCTAGTAGAATCCTTAAGCTTCTGTTCCCTGATGGATTGCATTAGCTGGAGTGCGGTTCAAAGTGGGATTTGTTCTCTAAATCCAAGTAATAATGAGTGCCTCTCCATGGGAATTGGAGGTGTTTAACCAACAACCCCCAACAAGGGAATACCTTTGCCCCCTGGAATATGCGTGGACACTGTTTCTCCACCAACAGTACACACACGAAGAAGCTTTCTGGAATCCTGAGCATGGGGAGACTACTCCAAATGACAGCAGCACCTGGGTTCTATTAGAATCCCTTAGCTTGTGTTCCCTGAGTATTTACATAGGCCAGGCTTTGATCTATTGTTGGGTTTGGTCTCTATAGCTAGGTTTTAGCGAGTGCCTCTCTATTGGATTGGAGATTTTAAAACTACATCCCTAACCTTGAAACATCTGCCCCCCATATAAATGCGTGGTCTTACTTTCACCACCTCCAGCACACCCACGAAGAACATTTCTGGTATACTGAGTGAGGGTAGGCACCTCCAAATGACAGCAGCACCTGGGACCTTATAATATCTCTTGGCTTGCTTTCCCTGAGTGTTTCCTTTGGCCAGGCTGTGAGCGAAGGTGGGTGTTGGGCACTAAAGACTAGTAATAGCGAGTGCCTCTCTATGGGCTTTAGAGGTGTTTAAAACACATCCCCAAACTTGGAACACCTGTGCCCTCCCAAAAATGGGTGGACTCTGTTTCCACAACTCCAGCACACACACGAAAACGGGTTGAGGATTCCTGAGAGTGGGGAGGCACCTACAACTGACAGCAGGGCCTGGGTTCTAATACAATCCATTAATTTGTCTTCACTGATGGCTATCCTAGGTGGGAGTGCGAGGGAATGTGAGGGTTGGGCTCTAAATCCAAGTATTATTGAGTGCCTCTCCACGGGATTTGAAGTGGTTTAACCTAGAACCAATTATTTGAAAGATGCAAGGACACTGTTTCCCCGGCTTCAGCACACACACACTGTTTTCTGTTATCCTGAGTGTGGGGAGGCTCCTGCAAGTGACAGTAGCACCTGGGATCTAATTGGATCCATTAGGTTGATATTCCTGAGTATTTTCCTTGGCCGGGTTGTGAGCGAAATTGGGGGATGTGCTCTAAAACCAAGTATTAGCGAGTTCCTATATTTTGGCAGTGGAGGTGGTTAAAGTATATCCCCAACCTGGGAACACCTGTGCCCCCATAAAGATGAGTGGACTCTGTTTCCCCCCTGCAGCACACACACGGAGACGTGGTCAGGTATCCTGATAGTGGGGAGTCTCCTCCACATGACAGCAGCCCCTAGGTTCTAATAGAATCCCTTAGATTGTTTTCCTTGAGTGTTTCCCTAGGCCTGGCTTAGAGGGAAAGCTGGGAGATTGGCTTGGAGGCCAAGTAGCAGCAACTGCCCCCCGATGGAATGTGGAAGTATTTAGAGGACTTCTCCCTAATGGGGAACAAGTGTGACCCCATTCATCTACTTGGATTTTGGCTCCACATCTCCCCGCCACAAAATGTTGGGTTCCGGAATCCTGAGCTTTGGGAAGTTCCTCCAAATTTCAGCAGCGCTTGTGTTCTTGAATTCCTTAACTTGCCTTCCCTGATGGTTTGCCTATGCTGGAGTGCATTGGAATATGGGGTTACGGCTCTAATACCAAGTAATAGCCAATGCATCTACATGTGAAGTTGAGAAAATTTAACTACAACCAGCAACGTAGGAATATATGTGCCACCTGAAAGATGCCTGGACTCTGTTTCCCCACCTCCAGCACACAAACGAGGAAGTGTTCTTCTATCCTGAATGTGGGGAGTTTCCTCCAAATGACAGCAGCACCTGAGGTCTAATAGAATCCGTTAGCTTGACTTCCGTGAGTGTTTACCTAGGCCGGGCTGTGAGCGAATGTGGGGGTTGGGCCCTAAAGACAAGGATTAGCGAGTGCCCCTCTATGGGCAGTGGAGTTGTTTAAACCAAATCCCCAAATTTGGAACACTTGTGCCCCCATAAAGATGCGTGGAATACCTTTCCCACCTCCAGAACACACACAAAGACTTTCAGATATCCTTAGTGTGGGGGTCTCCTTAAAATGACAGCAGCGTCTGGGTTCTAATAGAATCCCTTAGCTTGTAATACGAGTGTTTCCCTGGTCCGGGATGTGAGGGAAAGCTGGAGGTTGGGCTTGGAGTCCAAGTAGCATTGAGTGCCCCCTGATCGATTGAGGAAGTACTTAGAGGACTTCTCCTTAAAGGGAACACTTTTGCCCCCATTCATCTGGGTGGAGTGGGGCTGCACAACTCCCCCCCACACAAGAATGTGTTCCAGAATCCTGAGTGCAGAGAAGTTCCTCCAACTGACAGCAGCGCCTGGGTTCTAACTGAATCCCTTTGCTTGTCTTCCCTGATGGTATGCCTAGGCGGGAGTGCGGGGGAAAGTGTGGTTTGGGATCCAAACCAAGTATTTGCGAGTACCTCTCTATGGTTAGTGGAGGTTTTTAAACTACATCCCTAACCTGGGAACACCTGTGCCCCCATATAGATCCGTGGAGTCTGTTTCCAGACCTCCAGCACACACACGAACACTTGCCCAGTTATCCTGAGAGTGGGCAGCCTCCTCCAACTGACAGCAGGGCCTGGGTTCTAATAAAATCGCTTAACTTGTCTTCCCTGTTTGGTTGCCTGATACGGAGTGCGGGGAAAAGTGGGGGTTGGGCTTTAAATCCAAGTATTAGCGAGTGCTTCTTCATGGGATGTGGAGGTTATTAACCAAAAACCCACAACCTGGGAACACCTGTGCTCCTTGAAAAATGCGTGGACTCTCTTTCCCCACCTCCAGCACACACATGAAGTAGTGTTCTGGTATCCTGAGTGTGGGGAGGCACCTCCAACTGACAGCAGCATCTGGGATCTAATAGGATCCCTTAGGTTGACTTCCCTGTGTGTTTTCCAAGGACCGGCTGGGAGCGAATTTGGGGGTTGGGCTCTAAAGCCAAGTAATAGCGAGTGCCTCTCTATGGGCAGTGGAGGTGTTTAAAGTACATTCCCTCCCTGGGAACACCTGTGCCCCATAAAGTTGCGTGTACTATGTGTCCCCAACACCAGCACAAACACAAAGAATTGTTCAGGTATCCTGAGTGTGGGGAGTCTCCTCCACCTGACAGCAGCGCCTGGGTTCTAATAGTATCCCATAGCTTGTCTTCCATGATGGCATGCCTAGGCTGGAGTGTGGGGGGAAGTGGGGTTTGGGCTTGAAGTCCAAGTAGCAATGAGTGCACCCTGATTTACTGGGGAAGTACTTAGAAGATTTCACCCTAAAATGGAACACATGTGCCCCCATACATCTGCGTGGACTGGGTCTCCACAACTCCCCCCACACACAAGGCAGGGATCCGGAATCCTGAGTGTGTGGAAGTTCCTCCAACTGACAGCAGCGCCTGCGTTCGAATAGAATAACTCAGCTTGTATTCCCTGAGTGTTTCCCTAGGCCGGGCTGCGAGCGAAAGCTGGGGGTTGTGCTTGGAGGCCAAGTTGCAGCTTTTCCAACAGATTGATTGAGGAATTACTTAGGGAACTCCCCTACCGAGGAACACCTGTGTCAACATTCATCTGTGTGGATTGGGGCTGCACACCTCCCCCACACACAAGAGTGTCTCCGGAGACCTGAGTGTTGGGAAGTTCCTCCATGTGACAGCAGCATCTAGGTTCAATACAATCCCTTAGCTTGTCTTCCGTGATGGCTTGCCCTGCCAGGAGTGCGTGAGAAATTGGAGGTTGGGCTCTAAAACGAAGTATTAGCGAGTGCCTATCCATCGGATGTGGAGGTGTTTAACCTACATCCTCCAACCTAGGAATACCTGTGCCCCAGGAAAAATGCGTGGACTCTGTTTCCAAACCACCAGCACACGTGCGAAGAATTGTTCTCGTTTCCTGAGTGTGCGGAGGCTCCTCCAACTAACAGCAGCACCAGGGATCTAGTAGAATCCCTTAGCTTGACTTCCTTGAGTGTTCTCCTAGGCTGGGCTTTGAGCGAAGGTGGGGGTTGGGCTGTAAAGCCAAGTAATATCCAGTGCCTCTCTAAGGGCAGTGAAGGTGTTTAAACTACATCACCTACCTAGGAATAACTGTGCCCCCATAAACATGCATGGACTCTGTTTCCCCATTTTCAACACACACACAAAGACGTGCTCAGATATCCTGAGTGTGGGCCGGCACTTTCAAGTGACAGCAGCGCCTGGGTTCTAATAGTATCCTTTAGCTTGTAATACATGAGTTGTACCCTAGGCCTGGCTCTGAGGGAAAGCTGGGGTTTGGGATTTGAGTCCAAATAGTAGCGAGTGCCCCCCGATGGACTGAGGAAGTATTTAGATGAATTCTCCCTAAAGGGGTACACCTGTGCCCACATCCATCTTCGTGGAGTGCGGATACAAAAATCCCTCCCCCCACAAGTCTTGCTACCGGAATATGAGAGTGGGAAAGTTCCTCCAGCTTACATCAGTGCCAGTGTTCTAGTAGAATCCTTAAGCTTCTGTTCCCTGATGGATTGCATGAGCTGGAGTGCGGTTCAAAGTGGGATTTGTTCTCTAAATCCAAGTAATAATGAGTGCCTCTCCACGGGAATTGGAGGTGTTTAACCAACAACCCCCAACAAGGGAATACCTTTGCCCCCTGGAATATGCGTGGACACTGTTTCTCCACCAACAGTACACACACGAAGAAGCTTTCTGGAATCCTGAGCATGGGGAGATACTCCAAATGACAGCAGCACCTGGGTTCTATTAGAATCCCTTAGCTTGTGTTCCCTGAGTATTTCCATAGGCCAGGCTTTGATCTATTGTGGGGTTTGGTCTCTATAGCTAGGTTTTAGCGAGTGCCTCTCTATTGGCATGGAGATTTTAAAACTACATCCCTAACCTTTAAACACCTGCCGCCCATATAAATGCGTGGTCTCCCTTTCTCCACCTCCAGCACACCCACGAAGAACAGTTCTGGTATACTGAGTGTGGGTCGGCACCTCCAGATGACAGCAACACCTGGGTCCTTATAATATCACTTGGCTTGCTTTCCCTGAGTGTTTCTTTGGCCAGGCTGTGAGCGAAGGTGTGTGTGGGGCACTAAATTCTAGTAATAGCGAGTGCCTCTCTATGGGCATTGGAGGTGTTTAAAATACATCCCCAAACTTGGAAAAACTGTGCCCCCCCAAAAATGCGTGGACTCTGTTTCCCCACCTCCAGCACACACAAGAAAACGGGTTGAGGTTTCCTGAGTGTGGGGAGGCATCTATAGCTGACAGCAGGGCCTGGGTTCTAATACAATCCATTAACTCGTCTTCAATGATGGCTAGCCTAGGCGGGAGTGCGGGGGAATGTGAGGGTTGGGCTCTAAAACCAAGTATTATTGAGTGCCTCTCCACGGGATTTGAAGTGGTTTAACCTACAACCAAATATTTGGGAATACCTGTGCCCCCTGAAAGATGCAAGGACACTGTTTCCCCGCCTTCAGCACACACACTAGGTGGTGTTCTGGTATCCTGAGTGTGGGGAGGCTCCTGCAAGTGACAGTAGCACCTGGGATCTAATTGGATCCATTAGGTTGATATTCCTGAGTAGTTTCCTTAGCCGGGTTGTGAGCGAAATTGGGGGTTTGCTCTAAAACCAAGTATTAGCGAGTTCCTATATTTTGGCAGTGGAGGTGGTTAAAGTATATCCCCAACCTGGGAACACCTGTGCCCCCATAAAGATGCGTGGACGCTGTTTCCCTCCTGCACCACACACACGACATTGGGTTCAGATGTCTTGAGTGTGGGGAGGTTCCTGCAACTAACAGCAGCGCCTGGGTTGTAATACAATACCTTAACTGGTCTTCCATGATGGCTTGCCATGGCCGGTGTGCGGGGAAAAGTTGGGATTGGGCTCTAAACCAAGTATTGGCGTGAGCCTATCCATGGGATGTGGGTATTTAACCTACAAACCACCACCATGAAATAACTGTGCCCCCTGAAAGATGCTTTAACTGTGTTTCCCTACATCCAGCACACACACGAAGAAGTGTTCTGGTGTTCTGAGTGTGGGGAGGCTCCTCCAACTGACAGCAGCACCTGGGTTCGAATAGAATCCCTTAGCTTGACTTCCCTAACTGTTTTCCTAGGCCTAGCAGTGAGCGATGGTGTGGAATGGGCTCTAAAGCCAAGTATTAGAGAGTGCATCTCTGTGGGCAGTGGAGGGTTTGAAACTACTTCCCCAACCTTGGAACACCTGTGCCCCCATAAAGATGAGTGGACCCTGTTTTCCCCCTGCAGCACACACACGGAGACGTGGTCAGGTATCCTGATAGTGGGGAGGCTCCTCCACATGACAGCAGCGCCTGGGTTCTAATAGAATTCCTTAGATTGTTTTCTTTGAGTGTTTCCCTAGGCCGGGCTTAGAGGGAAAGCTGGGAGTTTGGCTTGGAGGCCAAGTAGCAGCAACTGCCCCCCGATGGAATGTGGAAGTATTTAGAGGACTTCTCTCTAATGGGGAACAATTGTGACCCCATTCATCTACTTGGATTTTGTCTTCACATCTCCCCGCCATAAAATATTGGGTTCCGGAATCCTGAGTTTTGGGACTTTCCTCCAACTGTCAGCAGCGCTTGTGTTCTTGAATCCCTTAACTTGCCTTCCCTGATGGTTTACCTATGCTGGAGTGCAGGGGAAAGTGGGGTTTCGGCTATACTACCAAGTATTAGCCAATGCATCTACATGTGAAGTTGAGAAAATTTAACTACAACCAGCAACATAGGAATACATGTGCCACCTGAAAGATGCCTGGACTCTGTTTCCCCACCTCCAGCACACAAACGAGGAAGTGTTCTTCTATCCTGAATATGGGGAGTTTCCTCCAAATGACAGCAGAACCTGAGGTGTAATACAATCCGTTAGCTTGACTTCCTTGAATGTTTACCTTGGCCGGGCTGTACGAGAATGTGGGGGTTGGGCCCTAAAGACAAGGATTAACGAGTGCCCCTCTATGGGCAGTGGAGGTGTTTAAACCAAATCCCCAACTTTGGAACACCTGTGCCCCCATAAAGATGCGTGGAATATCTTTCCCACCTCCAGAACACACACGAATACTTTCAGATATCCATAGTGTGGGGCGGCTCCTCAAAATGACAGCAGCGTCTGGGTTCTAATAGAATCCCTTAGCTTGTAATACGAGTGTTTCCCTGGTCCGGGATGTGAGGGAAACCTGGGGGTTGGGCTTGGAGTTCAAGTAGCAGTGAGTGCCCCCTGATCGATTGAGGAAGTACTTAGAGGACTTCTCCCTAAAGGGAACACTTTTGCCCCCATTCATCTGGGTGGAGTGGGGCTGCACAACTCCCCCACACACAAGAATGTGTTCCGGAATCCTGAGTGCAGAGAAGTTCCTCCAAATGACAGCAGCGCCTGGGTTCTAACTGAATCCCTTTGCTTGTCTTCCCTGATGGTATGCCTAGGCGGGAGTGCGGGGGAAAGTGTGGTTTGGGATCCAAACCAAGTATTTGCGAGTACCTCTCTATGGTTAGTGGAGGTTTTTAAACTACATCCCTAACCTGGGAACACCTGTGCCCCCATATAGATCCGTGGAGTCTGTTTCCAGACCTCCAGCACACACACGAACACTTGCCCAGTTATCCTGAGAGTGGGCAGCCTCCTCCAACTGACAGCAGGGCCTGGGTTCTAATAAAATCGCTTAACTTGTCTTCCCTGTTTGGTTGCCTGATACGGAGTGCGGGGAAAAGTGGGGGTTGGGCTTTAAATCCAAGTATTAGCGAGTGCTTCTTCATGGGATGTGGAGGTTATTAACTAAAAACCCACAACCTGGGAACATCTGTGCTCCTTGAAAAATGCGTGGTCTCTCTTTCCCCACCTCCAGCACACAGATGAAGAAGTGTTCTGGTATCCTGAGTGTGGGGAGGCACCTCCAACTGACAGCAGCATCTGGGATCTAATAGGATCCCTTAGGTTGACTTCCCTGTGTGTTTTCCAAGGACCGGCTGGGAGCGAAGGTGGGGGTAGGGCTCTAAAGCCAAGTAATTGCGAGTGCCTCTCTATGGGCAGTGGAGGTGTTTTAAGTACATTCCCTCCCTGGGAACACCTGTGCCCCCATAAAGTTGCGTGGACTATGTATCCCCAAAACCATCATACACATAAAGACTTGTTCAGGTATCCTGAGTATGGGGAGACTCCTCCAACTGACAGCAGCGCCTGGGTTCTAATTGAATCCCAAAACTTGTCTTCCCTGATGGCATGCCTAGGCTGGAGTGTGGGGGAAAGTTGTGTTTGGGCTTGAAGTCCAAGTACCAACGAGTGCCCCCTGATTTACTGGGGAAGTACTTAGAGGATTTCACCCTAAAATGGAACACATGTGCCCCCATTCATCTGCGTGGACTGGGTCTCCACAACTCCCCCACACACAAGGCTGGGATCCGGAATCCTGAGTGTGTGGAAGTTCCTCCAACTGACAGCAGCGCCTGCGTTCGAATAGAATAACTCAGCTTGTATTCCCTGAGTGTTTCCCTAGGCCGGGCTGCGAGCGAAAGCTGGGGGTTGTGCTTGGAGGCCAAGTAGCAGCTTGTGCCAACCGATTGACTGAGGAATTACTTAGGGAACTCCCCTACCGGGGAACACCTGTGTCACCATTCATCTGCGTGGATTGGGGCTGCACACCTCCCCCACACACAAGAGTGTCTCCGGATTCCTGAGTGTTGGGAAGTTCCTCCATGTGACAGCAGCATCTAGGTTCAATACAATCCCTTAGCTTATCTTCCGTGATGGCTTGCCCTGCCAGGAGTGCGGGAGAAATTGGAGGTTGGGCTCTAAAACGAAGTATTAGCGAGTGCCTATCCATGGGTTGTGGAGGTGTTGAACCTACATCCTCCAACCTAGGAATACCTGTGCCCCAGGAAAAATGCGTGGACTCTGTTTCCACACCACCAGCACACGTGCGAAGAATTGATCTCGTTTCCTGAGTGTGGGGAGGCTCCTCCAACTAACAGCAGCAACAGGGATCTAGTAGAATCCCTTAGCTTGACTTCCTTGAGTGTTCTCCTAGGCTGGGCTTTGAGCGAAGGTGGGGGTTGGGCTGTAAAGCCAAGTAATATCCAGTGCCTCTCTAAGGGCAGTGAAGATGTTTAAACTACATCATCTACCTAGGAATAACTGTGCCCCCATAAAGATGCATGGACTCTGTCTTCCCACTCCCAACACACACACAAAGACGTGCTCAGGTATCCTGAGTGTGGGCCGGCACTTTCAAGTGACAGCAGCGCCTGGGATCTAATAGTATCTTTAGCTTGTAATACCTGAGTTGTTCCCTAGGCCTGGCTCTGAGGGAAAGCTGGGGGTTGGGCTTTGAGGCCAAATAGTAGCGAGTGCCCCCCGATGGACTGAGGAAGTATTTAGATGAATTCTCCCTAAAGGGGTACACCTGTGCCCACATCCATCTACGTGGAGTGCGGATACACAAATCCCTCCCCCCACAAGTCTGGCTACCGGAATATGAGAGTGGGAAAGTTCCTCCAGCTTACATCAGTGCCAGTGTTCTAGTAGAATCCTTAAGCTTCTGTTCCCTGATGGATTGCATGAGCTGGAGTGCGGTTCAAAGTGGGATTTGTTCTCTAAATCCAAGTAATAATGAGTGCCTCTCCATGGGAATTGGAGGTGTTTAACCAACAACCCCCAACAAGGGAATACCTTTGCCCCGTGGAATATGCGTGGACACTGTTTCTCCACCAACAGTACACACACGAAGAAGCTTTCTGGAATCCTGAGCATGGGGAGACTACTCCAAATGACAGCAGCACCTGGGTTCTATTAGAATCCCTTAGCTTGTGTTCCCTGAGTATTTACATAGGCCAGGTTTTGATCTGTTGTGTGGTTTGGTCTCTATAGCAAGGTTTTAGCGAGTGCCTCTCTATTGGCATGGAGATTTTAAAACTACATCCCTTACCTTTAAACACCTGCCCCCCATATACATGCGTGGTCTCCCTTTCCCCACCTCCAGCACACCCAGGAAAAACAGTTCTGGTATACTGAGTGTGGGTAGGCACCTCCAAATGACAGCAGCACTTGGGACCTTACAATATCACTTGGCTTGCTTTCCCTGAGTGTTTCCTTTGGCCAGGCTGTGAGCGAAAGTGGGTGTTGGGCACTAAATAATAGTAATAGCTAGTGCCTCTCTATGGGAATTGTAGGTGTTTAAAATACATCCCCAAACTTGGAACACCTGTGCCCCCCCAAAAATGCGTGGACTCTGTTTCCCCACCTCCAGCACACACACGAAAACCGGTTGAGGTTTCCTGAGTGTGGGGAGGCACCTACAACTGACAGCAGGGCCTGGGTTCTAATACAATCCATTAACTTGTCTTCACTGATAGCTAGCCTAGGCGGGAGTGCGGGGGAATGTGAAGGTTGGGCTCTAAAACCAAGTATTATTGAGTGCCTCTCCACGGGATTTGAAGTGGTTTAATCTACAACCAAATATTTGGGAATACCTGTGCCCCCTGAAAGATGCATGGACACTGTTTCCCCGCCTTCAGCACACACACTAGGTGGTGTTCTGGTATCCTGAGTGTGGGGAGGCTCCTGCAAGTGACAGTAGCACCTGGGATCTAATTGGATCCATTAGGTTGATATTCCTGAGTATTTTCCTTGGCCGGGTTGTGAGCGAAATTGGGGGTTTGCTCTAAAACCAAGTATTAGCGAGTTCCTATATATTGGCAGTGGAGTTAGTTAAAGTATATCCCCAACCTGGGAACACCTGTGCCCCCATAAAGATGCGTGGACTCTGTTTCCCTCCTGCACCACACACACGACATTTGGTCCAGATGTCTTGAGTGTGGGGAGGTTCCTGCAACTAACAGCAGCTCCTTGGTTATAATACAATACCTTAACTGGTCTTCCATGATGGCTTGCCAAAACTGGTGTGCGGGGAAAAATTGGGATTGGGCTCTAAACCAAGTATTAGCGAGAGCCTCTCCATGGGATGTGGGTGTTTAACCTACAAACCACAACCATGAAATAACTGTGCCCCCTGAAAGATGCTTTGACTCTGTTTCCCTACATCCAGCACACACACGAAGAATTGTTCTGGTGTTCTGAGTGTGGGGAGGTTCCTCCAACTGACAGCAGCACCTGGGTTCGAGTAGAATCCCTCAGCTTGAATTCCCTAAGTGTTTTCCTAGGCCTAGCAGTGAGCGATGGTGGGGGATGGGCTCTAAAGCCAAGTATTAGAGAATGCATCTCTGTGGGCAGTGGAGGGTTTGAAACTACTTCCCCAACCTTGGAACACCTGTGCCCCCATAAAGATGCGTGGACTCTGTTTCCCTCCTGCACCACACACACGACATTGGATTCAGATGTCTTGAGTGTGGGGAGGTTCCTGCAACTAACAGCAGCGCCTGGGTTGTAATACAATACCTTAACTGGTCTTCCATGATGGCTTGCCAAAACTGGTGTGCGGGGAAAAATTGGGATTGGGCTCTAAACCAAGTATTAGCGAGAGCCTCTCCATGGGATGTGGGTGTTTAACCTACAAACCACAACCATGAAATAACTGTGCCCCCTGAAAGATGCTTTGACTCTGTTTCCCTACATCCAGCACACACACGAAGAAGTTTTCTGGTGTTCTGAGTGTGGGGAGGTTCCTCCAACTGACAGCAGCACCTGGGTTCGAGTAGCATCCCTTAGCTTGACTTCCCTAAGTGTTTTCCTAGGCCTAGCAGTGAGCGATGGTGGGGGATGGGCTCTAAAGCCAAGTATTAGAGGGTGCATCTCTGTGGGCAGTGGAGGGTTTGAAACTACTTCCCCAACCTTGGAACACCTATGCCCCAATAAAGATGAGTGGCCTCTGTTTCCCCCCTGCAGCACACACACGGAGACGTGGTCAGGTATCCTGATAGTGGGGAGGCTCCTCCACATGACAGCAGCGCCTGGGTTCTATTAGATTCCCTTAGATTGTTTTCCTTGAGTGTTTCCCTATGCCGGGCTTAGAGGGAAATCTGAGAGTTTGGCTTGGAGGCCAATTAGCAGCAACTGCCCCCCGATGGAATGTGGAAGTATTTAGAGGTCTTCTCCCTAATGGGGAACAAGTGTGTCCCCTTTCATCTACTTGGATTTTGGCTCCACATGTAACCGCCACAAAGTTTTCGGTTCCGGAATCCTGAGTTTTGGGAAGTTCCTCCAAATTTCAGCAGCGCTTGTGTTCTTGAATCCCTTAACTTGCCTTCCCTGATGGTTTGCCTATGCTGGAGTGCAGGGGAATGTGGGGTTTCGGGTCTAATACCAAGTATTAGCCAATGCATCTACATGTGAAGTTGAGAAAATTTAACTACAACCAGCAACGTAGGAATATATGTGCCACCTGAAAGATGCCTGGACTCTGTTTCCACACCTCCAGCACACAAACAAGGAAGTGTTCTTCTATCCTGAATGTGTGGATTTTCCTCCAAATGGCAGCAGCACCTGAGGTCTAATAGAATCCTTTAGCTTGACTTCCTTGAGTGTTTACCTAGGCCGGGCTGTGAGCGAATGTGGGGGTTGGGCCCTAAAGACAAGGAATAGCGAGTGCCCCTCTATGGGCAGTGGAGGGCTTTAAACCAAATCCCCAACTTTGGAACACCTGTGCCCCCATAAAGATGCGTGGAATATCTTTCCCACCTCCAGAACACACACGAAGACTTTCAGATATCCTTAGTTTGGGGGGCTCCTCAATATGACAGCAGCGTCTGGGTTCTAATAGAATCCCTTAGCTTGTAATACGAGTGTTTCCCTGGTCAGGGATGTGAGGGAAACCTGGGGGTTGGGCTTGGAGTCCAAGTAGCAGTGAGTGCCTCCTGATCGATTGAGGAAGTACTTAGAGGACTTCTCCCTAAACGGAACACTTTTGCCTCCAATCATCTGGGTGGAGTGGGGCTGCACAACTCCCCCCCCCCACAAGAATGTGTTCCGGAATCCTGAGTGCAGAGAAGTTCCTCCAACTGACAGCAGCGCCTGGGTTCTAACTGAATCCCTTTGCTTGTCTTCCCTGATGGTATGCCTAGGCGGGAGTGCGGGGGAAAGTGTGGTTTGGGATCCAAACCAAGTATTTGCGAGTACCTCTCTATGGTTAGTGGAGGTTTTTAAACTACATCCCTAACCTGGGAACACCTGTGCACCCATATAGATCCGTGGAGTCTGTTTCCAGACCTCCAGCACACACACGAACACTTGCACAGTTATCCTGGAAGTGGGCATCCTCCTCCAACTGACAGCAGGGCCTGGGTTCTAATAAAATCGCCTAACTTGTCTTCCCCGTTTGGCTTTGTGATACGGAATGCGGGCCAAAGTGGGAGTTGGGCTCTAAAACCAAGTATTAGAGAGTGTTTCTCCATGGGAAGTGGAGGTTATTAATCAAAAACCCACAACCTGGGAACACCTGTGCTCCTTGAAAAATGCGTGGACTCTGTTTCCACTCATCCAGCACACACATGAAAAAGTGTTCTGGTATCCTGAGTGTGTGGAGGCACCTCCAACTGATAGCAGCATCTGGGATCTAATCGGATCCCTTAGGTTGACTTCCCTGAGTATTTTCCATGGACAGGCTGGGAGCGAAAGTGGGGGTTGTTTGGGCTCTAAAGCCAAGTAATAGCGAGTGCCTCTCTATGGGCAGTGGAGGTGTTTAAAGTACATTCCCTCCCTGGGAACACCTGTGCCCCCATAAAGTTGCGTGGACTATGTATCCCCAAAACCAGCACACACACAAAGATTTATTCAGCTCTCCTGAGTGTGGGGAGTCTCCTCCAACTGACAGCAGCGCCTGGGTTCTATTTGAATCTCTTAGCTTGTCTTCCCTGATGGCATGCCTAGGCTGGATTGTGGGGGAAAGGGGGGTTGGGCTTGAAGTCCAGGTAGCAACGAGTGCCCCCCGAATTACTGAGGATGTACTTAGAGGTTTTCACCCTAAATTGAAACACCTCTGTCCCCATTCAACTGCGTGGCCTGGGTCTCCACAACTACCCCACACACAAGGATGGGATCGGGAATCCTGAATGTTTGAGGGTTCCTCCAATTGACAGCCGTGCCTGAGGTTTAATAGAATAACACAGCTTGTATTCCCTGAGTGTTTCCCTAGGCAGAGCTGCGAGCGAAAGCTGGGAGTTGAACTTGGAGGCCAAGTAGCAGCTTCTGCCAGCCGATTGACTGAGGAAGTTCTTAGGGATCTGCCCTACAAGGGAACACTTTTGTCAGCATTCATCTGCGTGGATTGGGGCTGCACACCTCCCAAACACACATGAGTGTCTCCGGAGTCCTGAGTTTTGGGAAGTTCCTCCATGAGACAGCAGCTCCGGAGATCAATACAATCCCTTTGCTTGTGTTCCCTGATGGCTTGCCCTGCCAGGAGTGCGGGGGAAATTGGAATTTGGGCTCTAAAACGAAGTATTAGCAATTGCCTATCCATAGTATGTGGAGGTGTTTAACCGACATCCTCCAACCTAGGAATACCTGTGCCCAAAATAAAATGAGTGGACTCTGTTTCCACACGTCCAGCACACGAGCGAAAAATTGTTCTGGTTTTCTGAGTGTGGGGAGGATCCTCCAACTAACAGCAGCACCAGTTATCTAAAAGAATTCCTGAGCTTGACTTCCGTGATTGTTCTCCTAGCCTGGGCTTTGAGTGAAGATGTGGGTTGGGCTCTAAAGCCAAGAAATATCCAGTGCCTCTCTATGGGCAGTGAAGGTGTTTAAACTACATCATCTACCTGGGAAAAACTGAGCCCCCATAAAGATGCATGGACTCTGTTTCCCCACTCCCAAAACACACATGAATTCTTGTTCAGATATCCTGAGTGCGGGCCGGCACTTTCATGTGACAGATGCGCCTGGGTTCTATTACAAACTTTTGCTTGTAATCCTTGAGTGTTTCCTTAGGCTTGGCTCTGAGGGAAAGCTGGAGGTCGGGGTTTGAGTCAAAAGAGTAGCACGTGCACCCCGATGGACTGAGGAATAAGTTAGATGAATTATCCTTAATTGGGAACACCTGTGCCCACATCGAACAATGTGGAGTGGGGATACACAAATCCCCCCCCACAAGAATGGATTCCGGGATCCTGAGAGAGGGAAAGTTCCTCCAAATGACAACAGTGCCAGTGTTCTAGTAGAATCTTTAAGCTTCTGTTCCCTGATGTGTTGCATTAGCTGGAGTGCGGTTCAAAGTGGGATTTGTTCTCTAAATCCAAGTAATAATGAGTGCCTCTCCATGGGATTTGGAGGTGTTTAACCAACAACCCCCAACAAGGGAATACCTTTGCCCCCTGGAATATGCGTGGACACTCTTTCTCCACCAACAGTACACACACGAAGATGCTTTCTGAAATCCTGAGCATGGGGAGACTACTCCAAATGACAGCAACACCTGGGTTCAATTAGAATCCCTTAGCTTGTGTTCCCTGAGTATTTACATAGGCCAGGCTTTGATGTATGGTGGGGTTTGGTCTCTATAGCTAGGTTTTAGCGAGTGCCTCTCTATTGGCATGGAGATTTTAAAACTACATCCCTAACCTTTAAACACCTGCCCCCCATATAAATGCGTGGTCTCCCTTTCCCCACCTCCAGCACACCCACGAAGAACACTTCTGATATAATGAGTGTGGGTAGGCATCTCCAAATGACAGCAGCACCTGGGAACTTATAATATCACTTGGCTTGCTTTCCCTGAGTGTTTCCTTTGGCCAGGGTGTGAGCGAAAATGGGTGTTGGGCACTAAATTCTAGTAATAGCGAGTGCCTCACTATGGGCATTGGAGGTGTTTAAAATACATCCCCAAAGTTGGAACAACTGTGCCCCCTCAAAAATGCGTGGACTCTGTTTCCCCACCTCCAGCACACAAACGAAAACGGGTTGAGGTTTCATGAGTGTGGGGAGGCACATACAACTGACAGCAGGGCCTGGGGTCTAATACAATCCATTAACTTGTATTCACTGATGGCTTGCCTAGGCGGGAGTGCAGGGGAATGTGAGGGTTGGGCTCTAAAACCAAGTATTATTGAGTGCCTCTCCACGGGATTTGAAGTGGTTTAATCTACAACCAAATATTTGGGAATACCTGTGCCCCCTGAAGGTGCAAGGACACTGTTTCCCCGCCTTCAGCACACACACTAGGTGGTGTTCTAGTATCCTGAGTGTGGGGAGGCTCCTGCAAGTGACAGTAGCACCTGGGATCTAATTGGAGCCATTAGGTTGATATTCCTGAGTATTTTCCGTGGCCGGGTTGGGAGCGAAATTGGGGGTTGTGCTCTAAAACCAAGAATTAGCGAGTTCCTATATTTTGGCAGTGGAGGTGGTTAAAGTATATCCCCAACCTGGGAACACCTGTTCCCCCATAAAGATGCGTGGACCCTGTTTCCCTCCTGCAGCACACACACGACATTGGGTTCAGATGTCTTGAGTGTGGGGATGTACCTGCATCTAACAGCAGCGCCTGGGTTGTAATTCAACACGGTAACTGGTCTTCCATGATGGCTTGCCATGGCCGGGTTGCGGGGGAAAGTTGGGATTGGGCTCTAAACCAAGTATTAGCGAGAGCCTATCCATGGGATGTGGGTGTTTAACCTACAAACCACCACCATGAAATAACTGTGCCCCCTGAAAAATGCTTTGATTTTGTTTCCCTACATCCAGCACACCCACGAAGAAGTGTTCTGGTGTTCTGAGTGTGGGGAGGTTCCTCCAACTGACAGCAGCACTTGGGTTCGAATAGAATCCCTTAGCTTGACTTCACTAAGTGTTTTCCTTTGCCTAGCATTGAGCGATGGTGGGGGATGGGCTCTAAATCCAAGTATTAGACAGTGAATCTCTGTGGGCAGTGGAGGGTTTGAAACTACTTCCCCAACCTTGGAACACCTGTGCCCCCATAAAAATGAGTGGACTCTGTTACCCCCCTGCAGCACACACACGGAGACGTGGTCAGGTATCCTGATAGTGGGGAGGCTCCTCCAAATGACAGCAGCGCCTGGGTTCTAATAGAATCCCTTAGATTGTTTTCCTTGAGTGTTTCCCTAGGCCTTTCTTAGAGGGAAAGCTGGGAGTTTGGCTTGGAGGCCAAGTAGCAGCAACTGCCCCCCGATGGAATGTGGAATTATTTAAAGGACTTCTCCCTAATGGGGAACAAGTGTGACCCCATTCATCTACTTGGATTTTGGCTCCACATCTACCCGCCACAAAATGTTGGGTTCCGGAATCCTGAGCTTTGGGACGTTCTTACAACTGTCAGCAGCGCTTGTGTTCTTGAATCCCTTAACTTGCCTTCCCTGATGGTTTGCCTATGCTGGAGTGCAGGGGAATGTGGGGTTTCGTCTCTAATACCAAGTATTAGCCAATGCATCTACATGTGAAATTGAGAAATTTTAACTACAACCAGCAACGTAGGAATACATATGCCACCTGATAGATGCCTGGACTCTCTTTCCCCACTTCCAGCACACAAACGAGGAATTGTTCTTCTTTCCTGAATGTGGGGAGTTTCCTCCAAATGACAGCAGCACCGGAGGTCTAATATAATCCGTTAGCTTGACTTCCTTGAGTGTTTACCTAGGCCGGGCTGTGAGCGAATTTGGGGGTGGGGCCATAAAAACAAGGCTTAGTGAGTGCCCCTCTATGGGCAGTGGAGTTGTTTAAACCAAATCCCCAACTTTGGAACACCTGTGCCCCCATAAAGATGCGTGGAATATCTTTCCCACCTCCAGAACACACACGAAGACTTTCATATATCCTTATTGTGGGTGGGCTCCTCAAAATGACAGCACCGTCTGGGTTCTAATAGAATCCCTTATCTTGTCTTCCTTGATGGCATGCCTAGGCTGGAGTGTGGGAGATAGTGGGGTTTGGGCTTGAAGTCCAAGAAGCAACGAGTGCCCCCTGATTTACTGGGGATGTACTTAGATGATTTCACCCTAAATTGGAATACCTGTGCCCCCATTAATCTGCGTGGACTGGGTCTCCACAACTCTCCCCCACACAAGGCTGGGATCCGGAATCATGAGTGTGTGGAAGTTCCTCCAACTGACAGCAGCAACTGCGTTCGAATAGTATAACTCAGCTTGTATTCCCTGAGTGTTGCCCTAGGCCGGGCTGCGAGCAAAGCTGGGGATTGTGCTTGGAGGCCAAGTAGCAGCTTGTGCCAACCGATTGACTGAGGATTTTCTTAGGGAACTCCCCTACAGGGGAACACCTGTGTCACCATTCATCTGCGTGGATTGGCGCTGCACACCTCCCCCACACACAAGAGTGACTCCGGAGTCCTGAGTGTTGGGAAGTTCCTCCATGTGACAGCAGCATCTAGGTTCAATACAATCCCTTAGCTTGTCTTCCGTGATGGCTTGCCCTGCCAGGAGTGCGGGAGAAATTCAAGTTGGGCTCTAAAACGAAGTATTAGCGAGTGCCTATCCATGGTAAGTGGAGGTGTTTAACTTACATCCTTCAACCTAGGAATACCTGTGCCCAAAGTAAAATGAGTGGACTCTGTTTCCACACGTCCAGCACACGAGCGAAGAATTGTTCTGGTTTCCTGAGTGTGGGGAAGATCCTCCAACTAACAGCAGCACCAGGGATCTAATAGAATTCCTGAGCTTGACTTCCTTGATTGTTCTCCTAGGCTAGGCGTTGAGTGTAGATGTGGGTTGGGCTCTAAAGCCAAGAAATATCCAGTGCCTCTCTATGGTCAGTGAAGGTGTTTAAACTACATCATCTACCTGGGAAAAACTGAGCCCCCATAAAGATGCATGGACTCTGTTTCCCCACTTCAAAAACACACATGAATACTTGTTCAGTTATCCTGAGTGCGGGCCGGCACTTTCATGTGACAGATGCGCCTGGGTTCTATTACAAATCGCTTAGCTTGTAATCCTTGTGTGTTTCCTTAGGCTTAGCTCTGAGGGAAAACTGGAAGTTGGGCTTTGAGTCAAAATTGTAGCAAGTGCACCCCGATGGACTGAGGAATAATTTAGATGAATTATCCCTAATGAGGAATACCTGTGCCCACATCCAACTACGTGGAGTGGGGATACACAAATCCCCCCCCACAAGAATGGATTCCGGAATCCTGAGAGAGGGAAAGTTCCTCCAACTTACAACAGTGCCAGTGTTCTAGTAGAATCCTTAAGCTTCTCTTCCCTGATGGATTGCATTAGCTGGAGTGCGGTTCAAAGTGAGATTTGGGAGCTAAATCCAAGTATTTGTGCCTCTCAATGGTAAATGGAGGTGTTTAACCAACAACCCACAACAAGGGAATACCTGTGCCCCCTGAAATATGAGTGGACTCTGTTTCTCCACCAACAGCACACACACGAAGAAGTTTTCTGGAATCCTGAGCATGGGGAGGCTACTCCAAATGACAGCAGCACCTGGGTTCTATTAGTATCCCTTAACTTGTGTTCCCAGAGTGTTTCCTTATTCCTGGCCATGAGGGAAAGCTGGAGGTTGGACTTGGAGTCCAAGTAGCAGCGAGTAACCCCCGAAGGAAAGTGAAAGTTCTTAAAGTAATTCTCCCTAAAGGGAAACACCTGAGCACCCATTCATCTGCGTGGATTGGGGCTCCACACCTCCCCACCACACAAGGTTGGGTTCCAGAATCCTGAGGGTGGGATAGTTCCTCCAAGTGTCATCAGCGCCTTGGTTTTAATAGAATCCCTTTGCTTGTCTTCCCTGATGGTTTTCCTAGGCCAGAGTGTGGTTGAAAGTCGGATTTGGGCTCTAAAACCAAGTATCAGCGTGTGCCTCTCCATGGGAACTGGAGATGTTGAACTTACAACCCACAAACTTTGAATTACTGTGCCCTCTGAAAATTGCGTGTGCTTTGTTTCCCCACCTAAAGCACACACACGAAGTTTTCTGGTATCCTGAGTGTGGGGAGGCTCCTACAACTGACAGTAGCAACTTGGATCTAATTGGATCCATTAGGTTGACTTCCCTGAGTATTTTCCTTGGCTGGGTTTTGAGCGAATTTGTGGGTTGTGCTCTAAAACCAAGTATTAGCGAGTTCCTATCTTTTGGCAGAGGAGGTGGTTAAAGTATATCCTCAAACTGAAAACACCTGTGCCCCCATAAAAATGCATGGATCCTGTTTCCCTCATCCGGCACACACACGATATCAGGATCAGATGTCTTGAGTTTGTGGAGTTTTCTCCAACTAACACCAGCACCTGGGTTCTAATACAATACCTTAACTTGTCTTCCATGATGGGTGGCCAAGGCCAGTGTGCGTGGGAAATTTGGGATTGGGCTCTAAACCAAGTATTAGTGAGAACCTTTCCATGGGATGTGGGTGTTTAACATACAGCCCACAAACATGGATTAACTGTGACCCATGAAAGATGCTTTCACTCTGTTTCCCTACATCCCGCACACACACGAAGAAATGTTCTGGTGTTCTAAGTGTTGGGAAGTTCCTCCAAGCAACAGCAGCACCTGAGTTAAATACAATCCCTTAGCTTGTCTTCCCTGATTGCTTGCCTGCTAGGAGTGCGTGGGAATTTGGAGGTTGGGCTCTATAACGAAATATTAGCGAGTGCCTATCCATGGAATGTGGAGTTGTTTCACCTACATCCTCCAACTTTGGAATACCTGTGCCCCAAGAGAATCGTGTGGACTCAGTTTCCATACCACCAGCGCACGTGTGAAGAAGTGTTCTGTTTTCCTGTGTGTGAGGACGCTCCTCCAAATGACAGCAGCACCTGGGTTCTAATAGAATCCCTTAGCTGGACTTCCCTAAGTGTTTTCCTAGGCCTAGCAGTGAGCGATGGTGGGGGATGGGCTCTAAAGACAATTATTAGCGAGTGCAACACTGTGTGCTGTGGAGGGTTTGAAACAACATCCCCAAAATTGGAACACCTGTGCCCCCATAAATATGCGTGGGCTCTGTTTCCCCACCTCCATCACACACACGGAGACGTGCTCAGGTATCCTGATTGTGGGGAGGCTCCTCCAAATTACAGCAGCGCCTCGGTTCTAATAGAATAACATATCTTGTATTCCTTGAGTGTTTCCATTGGCTGGGCTGAGAGGGAAAGCTGGGAGATTGGTTTGGAGGCCAAGTAGCAGCAACTGCCCCCCGATGGAATGTGTAAGTATTTAGAGGACTTCTCCCTAATGGGAAACCAATATGACCCCATTCATTTAGTTGGATTGTGGCTCCACTTCTCCCCGACACACAAGGTTGGGTTCCGGAATCCTAAGTTTGGGGATGTTCCTCCAACAGTCAGCAGCGCTTGTGTTCTACTTGAATCCCTTAACTTCCCTTCCCTGATGGTTTGCCTAGGATGGAGTGCAGAGGAATGTGTTTTCGTCTCTAATACCAAGTTTTAGCCAATGCATCTACATGGGAATTGGAGAAATTTTACCTACAACCAGCAACGTGGGAATACATGTGCCACCTGAAAGATTCCTGGACTCTGTTTCCCCACCTCCAGCACACACACTAGGTGGTGTTCTGGTATCCTGAGTGTGGGGAGACTCCTCAAACTGACAGCAGCACCTGGGATCTAATATAATCCCTATGTTTGACATCCTTCAGTGTTTTCCTAGGCCGGGCTCTGAGCCTAGGTGGGGGTTGGGCTCTAAAGCCAAGTATTAGCATGTGCGTCTCTATGTTCAGTGGAGGTGTTTAAACTACATCCAAACCTGGGAACACCTGTGCCCTCATGAAGATGCGTGGAGACACACTTTCACCACCTCCAGCACACACACGAAAATGTGTTCAGGTATCCTGAGAGTGGGGAAGATCTTCCAAATGACAGCAGTGCCTGGGTTCAAATAAAACCCCTTAGCTTGTATTTCCTGTGTGTTTCCCTACGCTGGACTGCGAGGGAAACCTGGGGGTTGGGATTGGAGTCCATGTAGCATCGAGTGCCTCCATTGGACTGAGGAAATATTTTGAGGAATTCTCCCTAACGTGGAACACCTGTGCCCCCATACTTCTGAGTGGGGTGGGTCTCCACACATCCCCCACACGAAAGGCTGGATTCCGGATCCTGAGTGTGGGGAAGATTCTCCAACTGACAACAGCGACTGGGTTCTAATAGAATCCCTAAGTTTGCCTTCGCTGATGACTTGTCTATGCCAGAGTGCGGGGGAATGTGGGGTTCAGCCTCGACATCCAAGTACTATCGAGTGCCTCTCCATGGGATGTGGAGGTCTTTGAACTGCAATCCACAACCTGTGAATACCTGTGCCCCTTGAAAGATGTGTAGATTCGTTTCCCCAACTCCAGCACACACACAAAGAATTATTATGTTATCCTAAGTGTGGGGAGGCTCCTTAAACTGACAGCAGCACCTGGGATCTAATAGAATCTCTGGAATTGACATCCCTGATTGTTTCCTTTGGCCGCGATGTGAGTTAAGGTGGGGTTGGGCACTAAACCAAAGTAATAGCGAGTGCCTATCGATGAGCAGTGGAAGAGTTTAACTACATCCCCAACGTGGGAACACCTGTGCCCCCATAAAGATGAGTGGACTCTGTTTCCCTCCTCCAACACACACACGACATTGGGTTCAGATGTCTTGAGAGTGGGGAGGTTCTTCCAACTAACAGCAGCTCATGGTTTCTAATACAATACCTTAACTTGTCTTCCATAATGGCTTGCCAAGGCCGGTGTGCGGGGGAAAGTTGGGATTGGGCTCCAAACCAAGTATTAGCGAGAGCCTATTTATGGGATGTGGGTGTTTAACCTAGAACCCACAACCATGGAATAACTCTGCCCCCTGAAAAATGCGTGTGCTAAGTTTCCCCACCTCCAGCAAACACAGGAAGAAGTGTTCTGATTTTCTGAGTGTGGGGAGGTTCCTCCAACAGACAGCACACCTGGGTTCTAATAGAATCCCTTAGCTTGACATCCATATGTGTTTTCCTAGACCTATTAGTGAGCGATGGTGGGGGATGGGCTCTAAAGCCAAGTATTAGCGAGTGCATCTCTGTGGGTAGTGGAGGGTTTGAAAATACTAAAAACAACCTTGGAACACCTGTGCCCCCATAAAGATGTGTGGACTCTGTTTCCCCACCTCCAGCACACACACGGAGACGTAATGAGGTATCCTGATTGTGGGGAGTCTCCTCCAAATGACAGCAGCGCCTGCGTTCTAATACAATCCCTTAGCTTGTATTTCTTGAGTGTTTCCCTAGGCCGGGCTGAGAGGGAAACCTGGGAGTTTGGCTTGGAGGCCAAGTAGCAGCAACTGCCCCCCGATGGAATGTGGAAGTATTTAGAGGACTTCTCCCTAATGGGGAACAAGTGTGACCCCATTCATCTACTTGGATTGAGGCTCCACACCTTCCCGCCACACAAGGTTGGGTTCCGGAATCCTGAGTGTGGGGATGTTCCTCCAACAGTCAGCAGCGCTTGTGTTCTACTTGAATCCCTTAACTTGCCTTCCCTGATGGTTTGCCTATGCTGGAGTGCAGGGGAATGTGGGGTTTCGGCTCTAATACCAAGTATTAGCCAATGCATCTACATGGGAATTTGAGAAATTTTACATGCAACCAGCAACGTGGGAATATATGTACCACCTGAAAGATGCCTGGACTCGGTTTCCCCACCTCCATCACACAAACGAAGATTTGTACTTCTATCCAGAATGTGGGGAGTTCCCTCCAATTGACAGCAGCACCTGGGGTCTAATAGAATCCGTTAACTTGACTTCCTTGAGTGTTTACCTAGGCCGGGCTGTGAGCGAATGTGGGGGTTGGGCTCTAAAGACAAGGATTAGCGAGTGCCCCTCTATGGGCATTGGAGGTGTTTAAACCAAATCCCCAACTTGGAACACCTGTGTCCCCATAAAGATGCATGGAATGCCTTTCCCAGCTCCAGAACCCACACGAAGACTTTCAGATAGCCTTAGTGTGGGGGGGGGCTCCTCAAAATGACAGCAGCGCTTGGGTTCTAATAGAATCCCTTAGCTTGTAAAACGAGTATTTCCCTCGTCCGGGATGTGAGGGAAATCTCAGGGTTGGTCTTGGAGGCCAAGTAGCACTGTGGGCCCCCTGATCAACTGAGGAATTACTTAGAGGACTTCTCCCTAAAGGGAACACATTTGACCCATTCATCTGGGTGGAGTGGGAATGCACAACTCCACCACACACAACAATGTTTTCCGGAATCCTGACTAAAGGGAAGATGCTTCAACTGACAGCAGCGCCTGTGTTCTAATTGAATCCCTTTGCTTCTCTTCCATGATGGTACCCCTAGGCGGGAGTGCAGGGGAAAGTGTGGTTTGGGCTCCAAAACCAAGTATTTGTGTGAACCTGTCTATGGTAACTGGAGGTGTTTAAACTACATCCCTAACCTGGGAACACCTGTGGCTCCATAAAATCCGTGGACTCAGTTTCCAGACCTCCAGCACACACACGAACACTTGCACAGTTATCCTGAGAGTGGGCAGCCTCCTCCAACTGACAGCAGGGCCTGTGTTCTAATAAAATCGCTTAACTTGTCTTCCCTGTTTGGCTGTGTGATACGGAATGCAGGCCAAAGTGGGGGTTGGGCTCTAAAACCAAGTATTAGAGAGTGTTTCTCCATGGGAAGTGGAGGTTATTAATCAAAAACCCACAAACTGGGAATAATTGTGCTCCTTGAAAAATGCGTGGACTCTGTTTCCACTCATCCAGCACACACATGAAAAAGTGTTCTGGTATCCTGAGTGTGTGGAGGCACCTCCAACTAACAGCAGCATCTGGGATCTAATCGGATCCCTTAGATTGACTTCCCTGAGAGTTTTCCATGGACAGGCTGGGAGCGAAGGTGGGGGTTGGTTGGGCTCTAAAGCCAAGAAATAGCGAGTGCCTCTCTATGGGCAGTGGAGGTGTTTAAAGTACATTCCCTCCCTGGGAACACCTGTGCCCCCATAAAGTTGCGTGGACTATGTATCCCCAACACCAGCACACACACAAAGACTTATTCAGGTCTCCTGAGTGTGGGGAGTCTCCTCCAACTGACAGCAGCACCTGGGTTCTATTTGAATTCCTTAGCTTGTCTTCCCTGATGGCATGCCTAGGGTGGATTGTGGGGGAAAGGGGGGATTGGGCTTGAAGTCCAAGTAGCAACGAGTGCCCCCCGATTTACTGAGGAAGTACTTAGAGATTTTCACCCTAAATTGAAACACCTGTGCCCCCATTCAACTGCGTGGACTGGGTCTCCACAGCTCCCCCACACACAAGGCTGGGATCGGGAATCCTGAGTGTGTGGAAGTACCTCCAATGGACAGCAGTGCCTGAGGTTTAATAGAATAACGCAGCTTGTATTCCCTGAGTGTTTCCCTAGGCCGGGCTGCGAGCGAAAGCTGGGAGTTGAACTTGGAGGCCAATTAGCAGCTTGTACCAACCGATAGACTGAGGAATTTCTTAGGGCACTGCCCTACAAGGGAACACCTTTGTCACCATTCATCTGCGTGGATTGGGGCTGCACACCTCCCAAACACACATGAGTGTCTCCGGAGTCCTGAGTTTTGGGAAGTTACTCCATGTGACAGCTGCTCCTGGGATCAATACAATCCCTTTGCTTGTGTTCCCTGATGGCTTGCCCTGCCAGGAGTGCGGGGGAAATTGGAATTTGGGCTCTAAAACGAAGTATTATCGATTGCCTATCCATGGTATGTGGAGGTGTTTAACCGACATCCTCCAACCTAGGAATACCTGTGCCCAAAATAAAATGAGTGGACTCTGTTTCCACACGTCCAGCACACGAGCGAAGAATTGTTCTGGTTTCCTGAGTGTGGGGAGGATCCTCCAACTAACAGCAGCACCAGGGATCTAATAGAATTAATGAGCTTGATTTCCTTGATTGTTCTCCTAGGCTGGGCTTTGAGCGAAGATGTGGGTTGGGCTCTAAAGCCAAGAAATATCCAGTGCCTCTCTATGGGCAGTGAAGGTGTTTAAACTACATCATCTACCTGGGAAAAACTGAGCCCCCATAAAGATGCATGGACTCTGTTTCCCCACTTCAAAAACACACATGAATACTTGTTCAGATATCCTGAGTGCGGGCCGGCACTTTCATGTGACAGATGCGCCTGGGTTCTATTACAATCCCTTTGCTTGTAATCCTTGAGTGTTTCCTTAAGCTTGGCTCTGAGGGAAAGCTGGAGGTTGTGGTTTGAGTTAAAAGAGCAGCAAGTGCACCCCGATGGACTGAGGAATAATTTAGCTGAATTATCCCTAATGGGAAACACCTGTGCCCACATCGAACTACGTGGTGTGGGAATACACAAATCCCACCCCCACAAGAATGGATTCCGGAATCCTGAGAGAGGGAAAGTTCCTCCAACTGACAACAGTGCCAGTGTTCTAGTAGAATCCTTAAGCTTCTCTTCCCTGATGGATTGCATTAGCTGGAGTGCGTTTCAAAGTTGGATTTGGGAGCTAAATCCAAGTATTTGTGCCTCTCAATGGTAAATGGAGGTGTTTAACCAACAACCAACAACAAGGGAATACCTGTGACCCCTGAAATATGAGTGGACTCTGTTTCTCCACCAACAGCACACACACGAAGAAGTTTTCTGAAATCCTGAGCATGGGGAGGCTACTCCAAATGACAGCAGCACCTGGGTTCTATTAGAATCCCTTAGCTTGTGTTCCCTGAGTGTTTCCTTATTCCTGGCCATGAGGGAAAGCTGGAGGTTGGACTTGGAGTCCAAGTAGCAGCGAGTACCCCCCGAAGGATTGTGAAAGTTCTTAAAGGAATTCTCCCTAAAAGGAAACACCTGAGCACCCATTCATCTGCGTGGATTGGGGCTCCACACCTCCCCACCACACAAGGTTGGGTTCCAGAATCCTGAGGGTGGGGTAATTCCTCCAAGTGACATCAGCGTCTTGGTTTTAATAGAATCCCTTTGCTTGTCTTCCCTGATGGTTTTCCTAGGCCAGAGTGTGGTTGAAAGTCGGATTTGGGCTCTAAAACCAAGTATCAGCGTGTGCCTCTCCATAGGAACTGGAGATGTTGAACATACAACCCACAACCTTGGAATTACTGTGCCCCCTGGAAAATGCGTGTGCTTTGTTTCCCCACCTACAGCACACACACGAAATTTTCTGGTATCCTGAGTGTGGGGAGGCTCCTACAACTGACAGTAGCATCTTGGATCTAATTGGATCCATTAGGTTGACTTCCCTGAGTATTTTCCTTGGCCGGGTTTTGAGCAAATTTGGGGTTGTGCTCTAAAACCAAGTATTAGCGAGTTCCTATCTTTTGGCAGTGGAGGTGGTTAAAGTATATCCTCAAACTGAAAACACCTGTGCCCCCATAAAAATGCGTGGATCCTGTTTCCCTCATCTGGAACACACACGATATCGGGATCAGATGTCTTGAGTTTGGGGAGGTTCCTCCAACTAACACCAGTGCCTGGGTTCTAATACAATACCTTAACTTGTCTTCCATGATGGGTTTCCAAGGCCAGTGTGCGTGGGAAATTTGGGATTGGGCTCTAAACCAAGTATTAGTGACAGCCTTTCCATGGGATGTGGGTGTTTAACCTACAACCCACAACCATGGAATAACTGTGCCCCCTGAAAGATGCTTTGACTCTGTTTCCCTACATCCCGCACACACACGAAAAAATGTTCTGGTGTTCTGAGTGTTGGGAAGTTCCTCCAAGCAACAGCAGCACCTGGGTTCAATACAATCCCTTAGCTTGTCTTCCCTGATTGTTTGCCTGCTAGGAGTGCGTGGGAATTTGGAGGTTGGGCTCTATAACGAAATATTAGCGAGTGCCTATCCATGGAATGTGGAGTTGTTTCACCTACATCCTCCAAATTTGGAATACCTGTGCCCCAAGAAAAACGTGTGGACTCAGTTTCCATACCACCAGCACACGTGCAAAGAAGTTTTCTGTTTTCCTGAGAGTGGGGACGCTCCTCCAACTGACAACAGCACCTGGGTTCTAATAGAATCCCTTAGCTGGACTTCCCTAAGTGTTTTCCTAGGCCTAGCAGTGAGCGATGGTGGGGGATGGGCTCTAAAGCCAATTATTAGAGAGTGCAACACTGTGTGCTGTGGAGGGTTTGAAACAACTTCCACAACTTTGGAACACCTGTGACCCCATAAAGATGCGTGGGCTCTGTTTCTCCACCTCCATCAGACACACGGAGACGTGCTCAGGTATCCTGAGTGTGTGGAAGTTCCTCCAACTGACAGCAGCGACTGCTTTCGAATAGAATAACTCAGTTGTATTCCCTGAGTGTTTCCCTAGGCTGAGCTGCGAGCGAAAGCTGGGGGTTGTGCTTGGAGTCCAAGTAGAGCTTGTGCCAACCAATTGACTGAGGAATTACTTAGGGAAACCCCTACCGTGGAACACCTGTGTCACCATTCATCTGCGTGGATTGTGGCTGCACACCTCCCCCAAACACAAGAGTGTCTCCGGAGTCCTGAGTGTTGGGAAGTTCCTCCATGTGACAGCAGCATCTAGGTTCAATACAATCCCTTAGCTTGTCTTCCGTGATGGCTTGCCCTGCCAGGAGTGCGGGAGAAATTGGAGGTTGGGCTCTAAAACGAAGTATTAGCGAGTGCCTATCCATTGGTTGTGGAGGTGTTTAACCTACATCCTCCAACCTAGGAATACCTGTGCCCCAGGAAAAATGCGTGGACTATGTTTCCACACCACCAGCACACGTGTGAAGAATTGTTCTGGTTTCCTGAATGTGGGGAGGCTCCTCCAACTAACAGCAGCACCAGGGATCTAGTAGAATCCCTTAGCTTGACTTCCTTGAGTGTTCTCCTAAGCTGGGCTTTGAGCGAAGGTGGGGGTTGGGCTGTAAAGCCAAGTAATATCCAGTGCCTCTCTAAGGGCAGTGAAGGTGTTTAAACTACATCATCTACCTAGGAATAACTGTGCCCCCATAAAGATGCATGGACTCTGTTTCCCCACTTCCAACACACACACAAAGACGTGCTCAGGTATCCTGAGTGTGGGCCGGCACGTTCAAGTGACAGTAGCGCCTGGGTTCTAATAGTATCCTTTAGCTTGTAATACCTGATTTGTTCCCTAGGCCTGGCTCTGAGGGAAAGCTGGGGGTTGGGCTTTGAGGCCAAATTGTAGCGAGTGCCCCCCGATGGACTGAGGAAATATTTAGATGAATTCTCCCTAAAGGGGTACACCTGTGCCCACATCCATCTATGTGGAGTGCGGATACACAATTCCCTCCCCCCACAAGTCTGGCTACCGTAATATGAGAGTGGGAAAGTTCCTCCAGCTTACATCAGTGCCAGGGTTCTACTAGAATACTTAAGCTCCTGTTCCCTGATGGATTGCATTAGCTGGAGTGCGGTTCAAAGTGGGATTTGTTCTCTAAATCCAAGTAATAATGAGTGCCTCTCCACGGGAATTGGAGGTGTTTAACCAACAACCCCCAACAAGGGAATACATTTGCCCCCTGGAATATGCGTGGACACTGTTTCTCCACCAACAGTACACACACGAAGAAGCTTTCTGGAATCCTGAGCATGGGGAGACTACTCCAAATGACAGCAGCACCTGGGTTCTATTAGAATCCCTTAGCTTGTGTTCCCTGAGTATTTACATAGGCCAGGCTTTTATCTGTTGTGGGGTTTGGTCTCTATAGCTAGGTTTTAGCGAGTGCCTCTCTATTGGCATGGAGATTTTAAAACTACATCCCTTACCTTTAAACACCTGCCCCCCATATACATGCGTGGTCTCCTTTCCCCACCTCCAGCACACCCAGGAAAAACAGTTCTGGTATACTGAGTGTGGGTAGGCACCTCCAAATAACAGGAGAACCTGGGACCTTATAATATCACTTGGCTTGCTTTCCCTGAGTGTTTCCTTTGGCCAGGCTGTGAGCGAAGGTGGGTGTTGGGCACTAAACTCTAGTACTAGCGAGTGCCTCTCTATGGGCATTGGAGGTGTTTAAAATACATCCCGAAACTTGGAATACCTGTGCCCCCCCAAAAATGCGTGGACTCTGTTTCCCCACCTCCAGCACACACACGAAAACGGGTTGAGGTTTCCTGAGTGTGGGGAGGCACCTACAACTGACAGCAGGGCCTGGGTTCTAATACAATCCATTAACTTGTCTTCACTGATGGCTAGCCTAGGCGGGAGTGCGGGGGAATGTGAGGGTTGGGCTCTACATCCAAGTATTATTGAGTGCCTCTCCACGGGATTTGAAGTGGTTTAACCTACAACCAAATATTTGGGAATACCTGTGCCCCCTGAAAGATGCAAGGACACTGTTTCCCCGCCTTCAGCACACACACTAGGTGGTGTTCTGGTATCCTGAGTGTGGGGAGGCTCCTGCAAGTGACAGTAGCACCTGGGATCTAACTGGATCCATTAGGTTGATATTCCTGAGTAGTTTCCTTGGCCGGGTTGTGAGCGAAATTGGGGGTTTGCTCTAAAACCAAGTATTAGCGAGTTCCTATATATTGGCAGTGGATGTGGTTAAAGTATATCCCAAACCTGGGAACACCTGTGCCCCCATAAAGATGCGTGGACTCTGTTTCCCTCCTGCAGCACACACACGACATTGGGTTCAGATGTCTTGAGTGTGGGGAAGTTCCTGCAACTAACAGCAGCGCCTGGGTTTAATACAATACCTTAACTGGTCTTCCATGATGGCATGCCATGGCCGGTGTGCGGGGGAAAGTTGGGATTGGGCTCTAAACCAAGTATTAGCGAGAGCCTATCCATGGGATGTGGGTGTTTAACCTACAAACCACCACAATGAATTAACTGTGCCCACTATATGATGATTTGACTCTGTTACCCAATATCCAGCACACACACGAAGAAGTGTTCTGGTGTTCTGAGTGTGGGGAAGTTCCTCCAACTGACAGCAGCACCTGGGTTCGAGTAGAATCCCTTAGCTTGACTTCCCTAAGTGTTTTCCTAGGCCTAGCATTGATCGATGGTGGGGGATGGGCTCTAAAGCCAAGTATTACAGAGTACATCTCTGTGGGCAGTGCAGGGTTTGAAACTACTTCCCCAACCTTGGAACACCTGTGCCCCCATAAAGATGAGTGGCCTCTGTTTCCCCCCTGCAGCACACACACGGAGACGTGGTCAGGTTTCCTGATAGTGGGGAGGCTCCTTCACATGACAGCAGCGCCTGGGTTCTAATAGAATCACTTAGATTGGTTTCCTTGAGTGTTTCCCTAGGCCGGGCTTAGAGGGAAAACTGGGTGTTTGGCTTGGAGTCCAAGTTGCAACAACTGCCCCCCGATGGAATGTGGAAGTATTTAGAGGAATTCTCCCTAATGGGGAACAACTGTGACCCCATTCATCTACTTGGATTTTGGCTCCACATCTACCCGCCACAAAGTGTTGGGTTCCGGAATCCTGAGTTTTGGGACGTTCATCCTACTGTCAGAAGCGCCTTTTGTTCTTGAATCCCTTAACATGCCTTCCCTGATGGTCTGCTTCTGCTGGAGTGCAGGGTAATGTGGGTTTTCGGCTCTAATACCAAGCATTAGCCAATGCATCTACATGTGATGTTGAGAAATTTTAACTACAACCAGCAACGTAGAAATACATGTGCCAATTGGAAGATGCCTGGACTCTGTTTCCCCACCTCCAGCACACAAACGAGGAAGTGTTCTTCTATCCTGAATGTGGGGAGTTTCCTCCAAATGACAGCAGCACCTGAGGTCTAATAGAATCCGTTAGCTTGACTTCCTTGAGTGTTTACCTAGGCCGGGCTGTGAGTGAATGTGTGGGTTGGGCCCTAAAAATAAGGATTAGCGAGTGCCCCTCTATGGGCAGTGGAGGTGTTTAAACCAAATCCCCAACTTTGGAACACCTGTGCCCCCATAAAGTTGCGTGGAATATCTTTCCCAACTCCAGAACACACACGAAGACTTTCAGATATCCTTAGTTTGGAGGTCTCCTCAAAATGACAGCAGCGTTTGTGTTCTAATAGAATCCCTTAGCTTGTAATACGAGTGTTTCCCTGGTCCGGGATGTGAGGGAAAGCTGGGGGTTGGGCTTGGAGTCCAAGTAGCAGTGTGTGCCCCCTGATCGATTGAGGAAGTACTTAGAGGACTTCTCCCTATAGGGAACACTTTTGCCCCCATTCATCTGGGTGGAGTGGGGCTGCACAACTCCCCCACACACAAGAATGTGTTCCGGAATCCTGAGTGCAGAGAAGTTCCTCCAACTGACAGCAGCGCCTGGGTTCTAACTGAATCCCTTTGCTTGTCTTCCTTGATGGTATGCCTAGGCGGGAGTGCGGGGGAAAGTGTGGTTTGGGATCCAAACCAAGTATTTGCGAGTACCTCTCTATGGTTAGTGGAGGATTTTAAACTACATCCCTAACCTGGGAACACCTGTGCCCCCATATAGATCCGTGGAGTCTGTTTCCAGACCTCCAGCACACACACGAACACTTGCCCAGTTATCCTGAGAGTGGGCAGCATCCACCAACTGATAGCAGGGCCTGGTTTCTAATAAAATCGCTAAACTTGTCTTCCCTGTTTGGTTGCCTGATACGGAGTGCGGGGAAAAGTGGGGGTTGGGCTTTAAATCCAAGTATTAGCGAGTGCTTCTTCATGGGATGTGGAGGTTCTTAACCAAAAACCCACAAACTGGGTACACCTGTGCTCCTTGAAAAATGCGTGGAGTCTCTTTCCCCACCTCCAGCACACACATGAAGAACTGTTCTTTTATCCTGAGTGTGGGGAGGCACCTCCAACTGACAGCAGCATCTGGGATCTAATAGGGTCCCTTAGGTTGACTTCCCTGTGTGTTTTCCAAGGACCGGCTGGGTGCGAATTTGGGGGTTGGGCTCTAAAGCCAAGTAATAGCGAGTGCCTCTCTATGGGCAGTGGAGGTGTTTAAAGTACATTCCCTCCCTGGGAACACCTGTGCCCCATAAAGTTGCGTGTACTATGTGTCCCCAACACCAGCACAAACACAAAGAATTGTTCAGGTATCCTGAGTGTGGGGAGTCTCCTCCACCTGACAGCAGCGCCTGGGTTCTAATAGTATCCCTTAGCTTGTCTTCCCTGATGGCATGCCTAGGCTGGAGTGTGGGGGGAAGTGGGGTTTGGGCTTGAAGTCCAAGTAGCAATGAGTGCACCCTGATTTACTGGGGAAGTACTTAGAGGATTTCACCCTAAAATGGAACACATGTGCCCCCATACATCTGCGTGGACTGGGTCTCCACAACTCCCCCCACACACAAGGCAGGGATCCGGAATCCTGAGTGTGTGGAAGTTCCTCCAACTGACAGCAGCGCCTGCGTTCGAATAGAATAACTCAGCTTGTATTCCCTGAGTGTTTCCCTAGGCCGGGCTGCGAGCGAAAGCTGGGGGTTGTGCTTGGAGGCAAAGTTGCAGCTTTTGCCAACAGATTGACTGAGGAATTACTTAGGGAACTCCCCTACCGAGGAACACCTGTGTCAACATTCATCTGCGTGGATTGGGGCTGCACACCTCCCCCACACACAAGAGTGTCTCCGGAGTCCTGAGTGTTGGGAAGTTCCTCCATGTGACAGCAGCATCTAGGTTCAATACAATCCCTTAGCTTGTCTTCCGTGATGGCTTGCCCTGCCAGGAGTGCGTGAGAAATTGGAGGTTGGGCTCTAAAACGAAGTATTAGCGAGTGCCTATCCATCGGATGTGGAGGTGTTTAACCTACATCCTCCAACCTAGGAATACCTGTGCCCCAGGAAAAATGCGTGGACTCTGTTTCCACACCACCAGAACACGTGCGAAGAATTGTTCTCGTTTCCTGAGTGTGCGGGGGCTCCTCCAACAAACAGCAGCACCAGGGATCTAGTAGAATCCCTTAGCTTGACTTCCTTGAGTGTTCTCCTAGGCTGGGCTTTGAGCGAAGGTGGGGGTTGGGCTGTAAAGCCAAGTAATATCCAGTGCCTCTCTATGGGCAGTGAAGGTGTTTAAAATACATCATCTACCTAGGAATAACTGTGCCCGCATAAAGATGCATGGACTCTGTTTCCCCACTTCCAACACACACACAAAGACGTGCTCAGGTGTCCTGAGTGTGGGCCCGCATTTTCAAGTGACAGCAGCGCCTGGGTTCTAATAATATCCTTTAGCTTGTAATACCTGAGTTGTTCCCTAGGCCTGGCTCTGAGGGAAAGCTGGGGGTTGGGCTTTGAGGCCAAATTGTAGCGAGTGCCCCCCGATGGACTGAGGAAGTATTTAGGTGAATTCTCCCTAAAGGGGTACACCTGTGCCCACATCCATCTACGTGGAGTGCGGATACACAAATCCCTCCCCCCACAAGTCTGGCTACCGGAATATGAGAGTGGGAAAGTTCCTCCAGCTTACATCAGTGCCAGTATTCTAGTAGAATCCTTAAGCTTCTCTTCCCTGATGGATTGCATTAGCTGGAGTGCGGTTCAAAGTGGGATTTGTTCTCTAAATCCAAGTATTAGTGAGTGCCTCTCCATGAGAATTGGAGGTGTTTAACCAACAACCCCCAACAAGGGAATACCTTTGCCCCCTGGAATATGCGTGGACACTGTTTCTCCACCAACAGTACACACACGAAGAAGCTTTCTGGAATCCTGAGCATGGGGAGACTACTCCAAATGACAGCAGCACCTGGGTTCTATTAGAATCCCTTAGCTTGTGTTCCCTGAGTATTTACATAGGCCAGGCTTTGAACTATTGTGGGGTTTTTTCTCTATAGCTAGATTTTAGCGAGTGTCTCTCTATTGGCATGGAGATTTTAAAACTACATCCCTAACCTTTAAACACCTGCCCCCCATATAAATGCGTGGTCTCCCTTTCCCCACTTCCAGCACACACACGAAGAACAGTTCTGTTATACTGAGTGTGGGTAGGCACCTCCAAATGACAGCAGCACCTGGGACCTTATAATATCAGTTGGCTTGCTTTCCCTGAGTGTTTCCTTTTGCCAGCCTGTGAGCGAAGGTTTGTGTTGGGCACTAAAGACTAGTAATAGCGAGTGCCTCTCTATGGGCATTGGAGGTGTTTAAAATACATCCCCAAACTTGGAACACCTGTGCCCCCCCAAAAATGCGTGGACTCTGTTTCCCCACCTCCAGCACACACACGAAACCCGGTTGAGGTTTCCTGAGTGTGGGGAGGCACCTACAACTGACAGCAGGGCCTGGGTTCTAATACAATCCATTAACTTGTCTTCACTGATTGCTGGCCTAGGCGGGAGTGCGGGGGAATGTGAGGGTTGGGCTCTAAATCCAAGTATTATTGAGTGCCTCTCCACTGGATTTGAAGTGGTTTAACCTACAACCAAATATTTGGGAATACCTGTGCCCCCTGAAAGATGCAAGGACACTGTTTCCCCGCTTTCAGCACACACACTAGGTGGTGTTCTGGTATCCTGAGTATGGGGAGGCTCCTGCAAGTGACAGTAGCACCTGGGATCTAATTGGATCCATTAGGTTGATATTCCTGAGTATTTTCCTTGGCCGGGTTGTGAGCGAAATTGGGTTTTGTGCTCTAAAACCAAGTATTAGCGAGTTCCTGTATTTTGGCAGTGGAGGTGGTTAAAGTATATCCCCAACCTGGGAACACCTGTGCCCCCATAAAAATGCGTGGACTCTGTTTCCCTCCTGCAGCACACACACGACATTGGGTTCAGATGTCTTGAGTGTGGGGAGGTTCCTGCAACTAACAGCAGCGCCTGGGTTGTAATACAATACCTTAACTGGTCTTCCATGATGGCTTGCCATGGCCGGTGTGCGGGGTATTGTTGGGATTGGGCTCTAAACCAAGTATTGGCGAAAGCCTATCCATGGGATGTGGGTGTTTAACCTACAAACCACAACCATGAAATATCTGTGCCCCCTGTATGATGCTTTGACACTGTTTCCCTACATCCAGCACACACACGAAGAAGTTTTCTGGTGTTCTGAGAGTGGAGAGGTTCCTCCAAATGACAACAGCACCTGGGTTCGAATAGAATCCCTTAGCTTGACTTCCCTAAGTGTTTTCCTAGCCTAGCAGTGAGCGATGGTGGGGGATGGGCTCTAAAGCCAAGTATTAGAGAGTGCATCTCCGTGGGCAATGGAGGGTTTGAAACTACTTCCCCAACCATGGAACACCTGTGCCCCCATAAAGATGAGTGGACTCTGTTTCCCCCCTGCAGCACACACACGGAGACGTGGTCAGGAATCATGTTGGTGGGGAAGCTCCTCCAAATGACAGCAGCGCCTGGGTTGTAATAGAATCCCTTAGATTGTATTCCTTGAGTTAGTCCCTAGGCCGGGCTTAGAGGGAAAGCTGGGAGTTTGGCTTGGAGGCCAAGTAGCTGCAACTGCCCCCCGATGGAATGTGGAAGTATTTAGAGGACTTCTCCCTAATGGGGAACAAGTGTGACCCCATTCATCTACTTGGATTTTGGCTCCACATCTCCCCGCCACAAAATGTTGGGTTCCAGAATCCTGAGTTTTGGGACGTTCCTCCAACTGTCAGCAGCGCTTGTGTTCTTGAATCCCTTAACTTGCCTTCCCTGATGGTTTGCCTATGCTGGAGTGCAGGGTAATGTGGGGTTTCAGCTCTAATACCAAGTATTAGCCAATGCATCTACATATGAATTTGAGAAATTTTAACTACAACCAGCAACGTAGGAATACATGTGCCACCTGAAAAATGCCTTGACTCTCTTTCCCCACCTCCAGCACACAAACGAGGAAGTGTTCTTCTATCCTGAATGTGGGGAGTTTCCTCCAAATGACAGCAGCACCTGAGGTCTAATAGAATCCGTTAGCTTGACTTCCTTGAGTGTTTACCTAGGCCGGGCTGTAAGCGAATGTGGGGGTTGGGCCCTAAAGACATGGTTTAGCGAGTGCCCCTCTATGGGCAGTGGAGGTGTTTAAACCAAATCCCCAACTTTGGAACACCTGTGCCCCCATAAAGATGCTTGGAATATCTTTCCCACCTCCAGAACACACACGAAGACTTTCAGATATCCTTAGTGTGGGGGGGCTCCTCAAAATGACAGCAGCGTCTGGGTTCTAATAGAATCCCTTAGCTTGTAATACGAGTGTTTCCCTGGTCCAGGATGTGAGGGAAAGCTGTGGTTTGGTCTTGGAGTCTAAGTAGCCGTGAGTGTCCCCTGATGGACAGAAGTAGTACTCAGAGGAGTTCCCCCAAAAGTGAAGACATGTACCCCCATTCATCTGCGTGGATTGGGGCTCCAAAGCCCGCCCAACAAAAGGTTGCATTTAGAATTCCTGAGTTTGTGGAAGATCTTCCAACTCATAGCAGCTACTGGCCTCAAATTGAGTCCATTATCTTGGTTTCAATGATGCTTTGCCTAGAACGGAGTGCGGGGTAATGTGGGGTTTTGGTTCTTAAGCCAAGTATTTGCGAGTGCCTCTCCATTTGATGTGGAGGACTGTAACCTACATACCACAACCTGGGAATATCTTTCCCCATGTATGATTCGAGGACAATATTTCCCCAACTTCATCACACACACGGAGAGGTGTTCTGCTATCCTTATTTTGGGGAGTCTCCTCCAACTGACAGCAGTGCCAGGCTTCAAAGGGAATTCCTTAGCTGGTTTTCCCTGATGGCTTGCCTTGGCCGGGGTCCGGGGGATTTTGAGGGTGGCCTCTAAAACCCAATATTAGCGAGTGCCTCTCAGTGGGATGTGGAAGTGTTTAACCTACAACCGCAAACCGGGTAATACCTGTGCCCACTGAAAAAAGTGTAGACTCTGTTTCCCCACATCCAGCACAGTCACGAAGAAGTGTTAAGTTATCCTGAGTGTGGGGAGGCTCCTCCAACTGACAGCAGCGCCTGGGTTCTAATTAAATGCTTTAACTTGTATTGACTTACTGTTTCCCTAGGCTGGGTGGCAAAGGAAAGATAGGGGTTGGGCTTGAGGCCAAGTAGCAGCGAGTGCCCCCTGAAGGACTGACGAAGATCTTAGAGGACTTGTCCCTAACCGGGAACACCTGTGCTCCCATTCATCTGCGTGGACTGGTGCTCCACTACTTAAATACACACAAGGCTGTGTTCCGGAATCCTGAGTGTGGGGAAGTTCTTCCAAGTTACAGCAGCGCCTGGATTAAAATAGAATCCCTTAGCATGTCTTCCCTGATTGTTTGCCTAGTCCAGAGTTTGGGGGAAAGTAGGGGTTGGGCTCTAAACCGAGTATTAGCGAGTGCCTCTGCATGGGAAGTGGAGGGGTTTAACCAACAACCCCTAAACTGATAATACCAGTGTCCTCTGAAATATGCCTGAACTCTGTTTCCCCACTTCCAGCAAACACACGGAAAAGTGTTCTGTTATCATGAGTGTGGGGAGGCTCCTCCAAATCACAGCAGAACCTGGGATCAAATAGGATCCCTTAGGTTGTCTTCCCAGTGTGTTTTCCCAAGCCATTCAGTTAGCGAAGGTGGAGATTGGGCTCTAAAGCCAAGTATTAGCGAGGGACACTCTATGGGAAGTGGAGGTGTTTAAGATACATCCTCAACCAGGGAACACCTGTGCCCAAATAAAGATGAGTAGAATCTGTATCCCCACCTCCAGCACACACAAGAAGACGTGTTCAGGTATCCTGAATGTGGGGAAACTCCTCCAACAGACAGCAGCGCCTGGGATCTAATAGAATCCCTTAGCTAGTATTCCCTGAATTTTTCCCTAGGCTAGCTTATCAGGAAAAGCTGAGTGTTGGGCATGGAATCCAAGTAGCATCATTTGCCCCCAATGTTCTGAGGAATTATTTAGAGGAATTCTCCCTAACGGGGAACACCTGTACCCTTATTCAACTGCGTGAAGTGGGGCTCCATAATTCTTCCACACAAAAGTTTGGGTTCTGGAATCCTGAGAGTGGGGAAGTTCCTCCAACTGACAGCAGCGCCTGGGTTCTAAAAGAATCCTTTAACTTGTATCCCCTGAGCGCATCCCTAGGCCGGGATGCGAGGGATGCTGGGGGATACTCTTGGAGTTCAATTAGCAGCGAGTGCTCACAAATGGACTGAGGAAGTGCTTAAAGGGCTTCTCCCTAACGGGGAAGAGCTGTGCCCCCATTCATCTGGGGTGGGGTGGGGTGGGGATCCACACCTCCCACACACAAAGTTTTGTTCCGGAATCCTGAGTGGGGGAAGTTACTCCAACTGAGAGCATTCCGTGAGTTCTAATAGAATCCCTTTGCTTGACTTCATTGATGGTTTGCCTAGGCCTGAGGGCGGGGGAAAGTGAGGTTTGGGCTCTTAAACCAAGTATTAGCGTGTTCCTCTCCATGTGCTATGCAGGTGTTTTACCTACAACCCCCAATCTGTGAATACCTGTGACCAATGGAATATGCGTGGGCTCTGTTTTCCCACCTCCAGCACACTGACGAAGAATTGTTCTCGTGTCTTGAGTGTGGGGAGGATCCTCCAACTTACAGCAGCACCTGGGATATTAAAGTATCCCTCAGCTTGACTTCCCTGAGTGTCTTCCTAGGCCGCGCTTTGAGAAATGGTGGGGTTTGGGCTCTAAAACCAAGTATTATCGAGTGCATCTCTATGGGCATTATAGGTGTTAAATAACATACACAACCTGTGAACAACTCTGCCCCCATAAATATGCGTGGACTCTATTTCCCCACATCCAGTACAACACACAGACTTTTAAGGTATTCCGATTGAGGGGAGGCTCTTCCAAATGACAGCAGCACCTGTGTTCTGATAGTAGCCATTACCTTGTCTTCCGTGATGGCATGCCTAGGCAGGAATGCGGCATAGACTGGGGTTTGGGCTCTAAATCCAAGTATTATGGAGTGCTTCTCCTTGAGATGTGGAGTCGTTTACCTACAACCCCCAACCTGGGAATACCTTAGCCCCCTGAAATATGCGTGGACTCTGCTTCCCCACCTCCAGCACACACAAGAAGAAGAGTTCTGATATTCTCAGTGTTGGCTGGCTCCTCCAAGTGACAGCAGCACCTGGGATCTAGAAGAATCCCTTTTCTTGACTTCCTTGAGTGTTTTTCCATGCCGGGCTGTGAGCGAAGGTGGGGGTTGGGCTCTAAATCCAAGTAATAGCGATTGCCTCTCTATGGGTAATGAGGTCTTTAAACAACATCCCAAACTTGGAAACACCTGTGACCCAAAAAAGATGCGTGGACTCTGTTTCCCCACCTCCAGCACACACACGAAGACGTGTTCAGGTATCCGGAGTGAGGGGAGGCTCTTCCAACTGACAGCAGCCCCTGGGTTCTAATAGAATCACTTAGCTTGCATTCCCGGAGTGTTACCCTAGGCCGAGATGCATGGGAAAGCTGGGGGGTGGGCTTGGAAGTCAAGTAGAAGCGAGTGCCCCCTGATGGACTGAGAAAGTATTTAGAGGAATTCTCCCTAACAGGGAACACCTGTGCCCCCAATCATCTGTGTGGATTAGCGCTCCAAACTCCCCCACCCAGAAGTCTGGTTTCCGGAATCCTGAGTGTAAGGAAGATCCTCCAACTGACAGCAGCGCATGGGCTGTCATAGTATACCTTATCTTATCTTCCCTGAAGGTTTCCCTAGGATGGAGTGCGAAGGAAAGTGGGTTTGGTCTCTAAAACCAAGTATTAACGAGTTCCACTCCATGGGAATAGGAGGTGTTTTTCCTGCAACCACCAACCTGAGAATATCTGAGTGCCCTGAAAGCTGCGTGGGCTCTCTTTCCCCTCCTCCAGCACACACACGAAGAACTGTTCTTGTTTTCTGAGTGTGGGTGGCTCCTCCAACTGACAGCAGCAACTGGTATCTAATAGGATCCCAAAGGTTGACCTCCCTGAGTGTTATCATATGCCGGTCTTTGAGCAAAGTTGGAGGTTGGGCTCTAAAGCCAAGTATTAGCGAGAGCCTCTCTATGGGCAGTGAAGATGTTTAAGCTACATCCCCAACCTGGGAACACCTGGCCCCCATAAAGATTCGTGGACACTCTTTCCCCAAATCCAGGACACACACGAAGGCCTGTTCAGTTATCCTGAGTGTGGGGAGGCTGCTGCAACTGACAGCAGTGCCTGGGTTCTAATAGAACACCTTCGCTTGTATTCACTGTGTTTCCCTAGGCCTGGCTGCGAGGGAAAGCTGGGAGCTGGGCTTGGAGGCCAAGTAGCAGCGAGTGTCCCCTGATTGACTGAAGAGGTACAAAGAGATCTTCTCCCTAATGGGGAACACCTGTGCCCACATACATCTGCGTGGTGTGGGGCCCCACACATCCCCCCCACTCAAGGCTGAGTACCGGAATCCTGAGTGTGGGGAAGTTCCTCCAACTGAAAGCAGGGCCTGGGTTCTAGTAGAATCCTATAGCTAGTCTTCCCTGATGGTTTGCCTAGGCCGGAGTGCAGGGGGAAGTGGGGTTTGGGCTCTAAAACCAAGTATTAGCGTGTGCCCTTCCATGGGAACTGGTGGTGTTTAACCGGCAACCAGCAACCTGGGAATACCTGTGCCCCCAGAAAGATGCGTGGACTCTGTTTCCCCACCACTAACACACACACGAAGAAGTCTTCTGGTATCCTGAGTGTGGGAAAGCTCCTCTAACTGAGAGCAGCACCTGGGAACAACTAGGATCCGTTAGCTTGAAAACTTTGAGTGTTTTCCTAGGCCGGGTTGTGAGCAAAAGTGGGGTTTGGGCATAAAGCCAAGTAATAGCAAGTGCCTCTCTATGGGCAGTGGAGGTATTTAAACTACAGCCCCAACCCGGGAAAACTGTGCCCCCATAAAGTTGCGTGGACTCATTTTCCCAAACTCCAGCAAACACACGAAGACGTGTTCAGGTATCCTGATTGAGGGGAGGCTCCTCCAACTGACAGCAGCGCCTGGGTTCTAATTAAGTGCTTTAACTTGTATTGACTTACTGTTTCCCTAGGCCGGGTGGCAAGGGATAGATAAGGGTTGTGCTTTGAGGCCAAGTAGCAGCGAGTGCCCCCTGAAGGACTGACAAAGAACTTAGAGGATTCTCCCTAACTGGGAACACCTGTGCCCCCATTTATCTGCGTGGACTGGGGCTCCAATATTTCCCCACACACAAGGCTGTGTTCTGGAATCCTGAGAGTGGGGAAGTTCTTCCAACTGACAGCAGCGCCTGGATAAAAATAGAATCCCTTAGCATGTCTTCCCTGATGGTTTGCCTAGGACAGAGTGCGGGGGAAAGTAGGGGTTGGGCTCTAAACCGAGTATTAGCGAGTGCCTCTGCATGGGATTTGGAGGTGTTTAACCAAAAAAGCCCAAAATGGGAATACCAGTGACCCTGGAAATATTCTTGAACTCTGTTTTCCCACTTCCAGCAGACACACGGAGAAGTGTTCTGTTATCTTGAGTGTGGGGAGGCTCCTCGAAATCACAGCAGAACCTGGGATCTAATAGGATCCCTTAGGTTGAATTCCCTGAAAGTTTGCCCAAGCCGGGTTTTGAGCGATGGTGGAGATTGGGCTCTAAAGCCAAGTATTAGCAAGGGCCACTCTATGGGAAGTGGAGGTGTTTAAACTACATCCTCAACCTGGGAACACCTGTGCCCACATAAAGATGAGTAGAATCTGTATCCCCACCTCCAGCACACACAAGAAGACGTGTTCAGGTATCCTGAATGTGGGGAAACTCCTCCAACAGACAGCAGCGCCTGGGATCTATTAGAATCCCTTAGCTTGTATTCCCTGAATTTTTCCCTAGGCCAGCTTATCAGGAAAAGCTGAGGGTTGGGCATGGAATCCAAGTAGCATCGAGTGCCCCCCGATGTACTGAGGAAGTACTTAGAGGACTTCTCCATAACGGGGAACACCTGTGCCCCTATTCAACTGCGTGAAGTGGGGCTCCACATTTCCTCCACACACAAGGTTGGTTTCTGGAATCCTGAGAGTGGGGAAGCTCCTCCAACTGACAGCAGCGCCTGGGTTCTAAAAGAATCCTTTAACATGTATCCACTGAGCGTGTCCCTAGGCCGGGATGCGAAGGAAGCAGGGGGTTACTCTTGGAGTTCAATTAGCAGCGAGTGCTCACAAATGGACTGAGGAAGAGCTTAAAGGGCTTCTCCCTAACGGGGAAGAGCTGTGCCCCCATTCATCTGCGTGGGGGTGGGGATCCACACCTCCCACACCAAAGTTGGGTTCTGGAATTCTGAGTGGGGGAAGTTCCTCCAACTGAGAGCATTCCGTAAGTTCTAATAGAATCCCTTAGCTTGACTTCACTGATGGTTTGCCTAGGCCTGAGGGCGGGTGAAAGTGAGGTTTGGGGTCTTAAACCAAGTATTAGCCAGATCCTCTACATGTGCGATGCAGCTGTTTTACCTACAACCCCCAATCTGTGAATACCTGTGCCCAATGAAATATGCGTGTACTCTGTTTTCCCACCTCCAGCACACTGACGATGAAGTGTTCTCGTGTCTTGAGTGTGGGGAAGATCCCCCAACTTACAGCAGCTCCTGGGATATTAAAGTATCCCTCAGCTTGACTTCCCTGAGTGTCTTCCTAGGCCGCGCTGTGAGCAATCGTGGTGGTTGGGCTCTAAAACCAAGTATTATCGAGTGCATCTCTATGGGCATTATAGGTGTTAAATAACATCCCTAACCTTTGAAAAACTCTGCCCCCATAAATATGCGTGGACTCTATTTCCCCACATCCAGTACAACACATTGACTTCTTAAGGTATCCTGATTGAGGGGAGGCTCTTCCAAATGACAGCAGCTCCTTTGTTCTAATAGTATCCCTTACCTTATCTTCCCTGATGGCATGCCTATGCAGGAGTGCGGGAGAAAGTGGGGTTTGGGCTCTAAATCCAAGTATTATGGAGTGCTTCTCCATGAGATGTGGAGTCGTTTACCTAAAACCCCCAACGTGGGAATACCTAAGCCCCCTGAAATATGCGTGGACACTGCTTCCCCACCTCCAGCACACACATGAAGCAGAGTTCTGATATTCTCAGTGTTGGGTGGCTCCTCCAAATGACAGCAGCACATGGGATGTAGTAGGATCCCTTGTTTGACTTCCTTGAGTGTATTTCCATGCCGGGCTGTGAGCAAAGGTGGGGGTTGGGCTCTAAATCCAAGTATTAGCGAGTGCCTCTCTATGGGCAATGAGGTGTTTAAACAACATCCCAAACCTGGAAACACCTGTGACCAAAAAAAGATGCGTGGGCTCTTTTTCCCCACCACCAGCACACACATGAAGACGTGTTCAGGTATCCTGAGTGAGGGGAGGCTCCTCCTACTGACAGCAGCCCCTGGGTCCTAATAAAATCAGTTAGCTGTATTCCCTGAGTGTTTCCCTAACCCGGGCTGCGTGGGAAAGCTGGGGCCTGGTTTAGGGAGTCAAGTAGAAGCGAGTGTCCCCCAATGGGATGAGGAATCATTTAGATAAATTTTCCCTAAAGGGGAATACCTGTGCCCACATCCAACTTCATGGAGTGGGGATAATCAAATCCCCCCCGACAAGAATGGCTTCCAGAATCCTGAGGGTGGGAAAGTTCCTCCAACTTACAACAGTGCCAGTGATCTAGTAGAATCCTTAAGCTTCTCTTCCCTGATGGATTGCATAAGCTGGAGTGCAGTTCAAAGTGGGATTTGGGATCTAAATCCAAGTATTATTGCCTCTCCATGGTAAGTGGAAGTGTTAGTCAACAACCACCAACAAGGGTATACCTGTGCCCCCTGAAATATGCGTGGACTCTGTTTCTCCACCAACAGCACCCTCACGAAGAAGTTTTCTGGAATCCTGAGCATGGGGAGGCTACTCCAAATGACAGCAGCACCTGGGTTCTATTAGAATCCCTTAGCTTGTGTTCCCTGAGTGTTTCCTTATTCCTGGCCATGAGGGAAAGCTGGGGGTAGGGCTTTGAGGCCTAGTAGCAGCGACTACCGCCCGACGGACTGAGAAGTTCTTAGAGGAATTCTCCCTAAAGGGAAACACCTGAGCACCCATTCATCTGCGTGGAGTGGGGCTCCACACCTCCCCAACACACAAGGTTGGGTTCCAGAATCCTGAGTGTGGGGTAGTACCTCCAAGTGACATCAGCTTCTTGGTTTTAATAGAATCATTTTGCTTGTCTTCCCTGATGGTATGCCTAGGCCAGAGTGTGGTTGAAAGTTGGATTTGGGCTCTAATATCAACGATCAGTGTGTGCCTCTCCATGGGATGTGGAGATGTTTAACCTAAAACCCACAACCTTGGAATTACTGTGCTCTCTGAAAAATGCGGGTGCTTTGAGTGCCCACCTCCTGCACACACAGGAGGTTTTCTGGTATCCTGAGTGTGGGGAGGGTCCTGCAACTGAGAGTAGCACCTGGGATATAATTGGATACATTAGGTTGAATTCCATGAGTATTTTCCTTGGCCGGGTTTGAGCGAAGTTGTGGTTTGTTCTCTAAATCCAAGTATTATCGAGTTTCTATCTCTTGGCATGGAGGTGGTTAAATTAAATCCCCAACCTGGGAACACCAGTGCCCCTATAAAGATGCGTTGACTCTGTTTCCTCACCTGCAGCACACACACGGAGATGTACTGAGGTATCCTGATTGTGGGAAAGCTCCTCCAAATGACAGCAGCGCCTGGGTTCTAATAGAATCCCTTAAATTGTATTCCTTGAGTGTTTCCCTAGGCCGGGCTGAGAGGGAAAGCTGGGAGTTTGGCTTGGAGGCCAAATAGCAGCAACTGCCCCCCGATGGAATGTGGAAGTATTTAGAGGACTTCTCCCTAATGGGGAACAAGTGTGACCCCATTCATCTACTTGGATTAAGACTCCACATCTCCCCGCCACACAAGGCTGGGTTCCGGAATCCTGTGTGTGGGGATGTTCCTCCAACAGTCAGCAGCGCTTGTGTTCTACTTGAATCCCTTAACTTGCCTTCCCTGATGGTTTGCCTATGCTGGAGTGCAGGGGAATGTGGGGTTTCGGCTCTAATTCCAAGTATAAGACAATGCATCTACATGGAAATTTGAGAAATTGTACCTAAAACCAGCAACGTCGGAATACATGTGCCACCTAAAAGATGCCTGGACTTTGATTCCCCACTTCCAGCACACAAACGAGGACGTGTTCTTCTATCCTGAATGTGGGGAGTTTCCTCCAAATGACAGCAGCACCTGGGTTCTCAGAGAATCCCTTAGATTGACTTCCTTGAGTGTTTACCTAGGCCGGGCTGTGAGCGAATGTGGGGGATGGGCTCTAAAGACAAGGATTAGCGAGTGCCCCTCTATGGGCAGTGGAGGTGTTTAAACCAAATCCCCAACTTTGGAACACCTGTGCCCCCATAAAATGCGTGGAATGCCTTTCCCAGCTCCAGAACACACACGAAGACTTTCAGATATCTTTAGTGTGGGGAGGCTCCTAAAAATGACAGCAGCTCCTGGGTTCTAATAGTATCCCTTAGCTTGTAAGAAGAGTGTTTCCCTGGTGCGGGATGTGAGGGAAAGCTGGGGCTTGGGCTTGGAGACCAAGTAGCAGTGGGTGCCCCCTGATCCATTGAGTAAGTACTTAGAGGACTTCTCCCTAAAGGGAACACCTTTGCCCCCATTCATCTGGGTGGATTGGGGATGCACAACTCTCCCACACACAAGAATGCATTCTGGAATCCTGAGTGCAGGGAAGTTCCTCCAACTGACAGCAGAGCCTGGGTTCTAATTGAATCCCTGTGCTTGTCTTTCCTGATGGTTTGCCTAGGCGGGAGTGCGGGGGAAAGTGTGGTTTGGGCTCCAAAACCAAGTATTTGCGAGTACCTCTCTATGGTTAGTGGAGGTGTTGAAACTACATCCCTAACCTGGGAACACCTGTGGCCCCATAAAGATCTGTGGAGTCGGTTTCCAGACCTCCAGGACACACACGAACACTTGCACAGTTATCCTGAGAGTGGGCAGCCACCTCCAATTGACAGCAGGGCCTGGGTTCTAATAAAATCGCTTAACTTGTCTACCCTGTTTGGTTGCCTTATACGGAGTGCGGGAGAAAGTGGGGGTTGGGCTCTAAAATTTAGTATTAGCTAGTGCGTCTCCATGGGAAGTGGAGGTTATTAACCAAAAATCCACAACCTGGGAATACCTGTGCTCCTTGAAAAATGCGTGGACTCTGTTTCCCCACCTCCAGCACACACATGAAAAAGTGTTCTGGTATCCTGAGTGTGTGGAGGCACCTCCAACTGACAGCAGCATCTGGGATCTAATCGGATCCCTTAGGTTGACTTCCCTTAGTGTTTTCCATGGACAGGTTGGGAGCGAAGGTGGGGGTTGGTTGGGCTCTAAAGCCAAGTAATAGCGAGTTCCTCTCTATGGGCAGTGGAGGTTTTTAAAGTACATTCCCTCCCTGGGAACACCTGTGCCCCCGTAAAGTTGCGTGGACTATATATTCCCAACACCAGCACACACACAAAGACTTGTTCAGGTCTCCTGAGTGTGGGGAGTCTCCTCCAACTGACAGCAGCGCCTGGGTTCTATTTGAATCCATTAGCTTGTCTTCCCTGATGGCATGCCTAGGCTGGAGTGTGGGGGAAAGGGAGGGTTGGGCTTGAAGTCCAAGTATCAACGAGTGCCCCCCGATTTACTGAGGAAATACTTAGAGGTTTTCACACTAAATTGAAACACCTGTGCCCCCATTCAACTGCGTGGACTGGGTCTCCACAACTCCCCCACACACAAGGCTGGGATCGGAAACCCTGAGTGTGTGGAAGTTCCTCCAATTGACAGCAGTGTCTGCGTTCTAATAGAATAAAGCAGCTTGTATTCCCTGAGTGTTTCCCTAGGCCGGGTTGCGAGCGAAAGCTGGGAGTTGAGCTTGGAGGCCAAGTAGCAGCTTGTGCTAACCGATTGACTGAGGAAGTCCTTAGGGAACTGCCCTACCAGGAAACACCTTTGTCACCAATCATCTGCGTGGATTGGGGCTGCACACCTCCCAAACACACAAGAGTGTCTCCGGATTCCTGTGTGTTGGGAAGTTCCTCCATGTGACAGCAGCTCCTGGGATCAATACTATCCATTTGCTTGTCTTCCCTGATGGCTTGCCCTGCCAGGAGTGTGGGCGAAATTGGAGATTGGGCTCTAAAACGAAGTATTAGCAAGTGCCTATCCATGGTATGTGGAGGTGTTTAACCTACATCCTCCAACATAGGAATACCTGTGCCCAAAGTAAAATGAGTGGACTCTGTTTCCACACGTCCAGCACACGAGCGAAGAATTGTTCTGGTTTCCTGAGTATGGGGAGGATCCTCCAACTTACAGCAGCACCAGGGATCTAATAGAATTCCTGAGCTTGACTTCCTTGATTGTTCTCCTAGGCTGGGCTTTGAGTGAAGATGTGGGTTGGGCTCTAAAGCCAAGAAATATCCAGTACCTCTCTATGGGCAGTGAAGGTGTTTAAACTACATCATCTACCTGGGAAAAACTGAGCCCCCATAAAGATGCATGGACTCTGTTTCCCCACTTCCAAAACACACATGAATACTTGTTCAGTTATCCTGAGTGCGGGCCGGCACTTTCATGTGACAGATTCGCCTGGGTTCTATTACAATCCCTTAGCTTGTAATCCTTGAGTGTTTCCTTAGTCTTAGCTCTGAGGGAAAGCTGGAAGTTGGGCTTTGAGTCAAAATTGTAGCAAGTGCACCCCGATGGACTGAGGAATAATTTAGATGAATTTTTCCTAATGGGGAACACCTGTGCCCACATCCAACTACGTGGAGTGGGGATACACAAATCCCCCCCCACAAGAATGGATTTAGGAATCCTGAGAGAGGGAAAGTTCCTCCAACTGACAACAGTGCCAGTGTTCTAGTAGAATCCTTAAGCTTCTCTTCCCTGATGGATTGCATTAGCTGGTGTGCGTTTCAAAGTGTGATTTGGGAGCTAAATCCAAGTATTACTGCCTCTCAATGGTAACTGGAGGTGTTTAACCAAAAACCAACAACAAGGGAATACCTGTGCCCCCTGAAATATGAGTGGACTCTGTTTCTCCACCAACAGCACACACACGAAGAAGTTTTCTGAAATCCTGAGCATGGGGAGGCTACTCCAAATGACAGCAGCACCTGGGTTCTATTAGAATCCCTTAGCTTGTGTTCCCTGAGTGTTTCCTTATTCCTGGCCATGAGGGAAAGCTGGAGGTTGGACTTGGAGTCCAAGTAGCAGCGAGTACCCCCCGAAGGAATGTGAAAGTTCTTAAAGGAATTCTCCCTAAAGGGAAACACCTGAGCACCCATTCATCTGCGTGTATTGGGGCTCCACACCTCCCCACCACACAAGGTTGTGTTCCAGAATCCTGAGGGTGGGGTAATTCCTCCAAGTGACATCAGCGTCTTGGTTTTAATAGAATCCCTTTGCTTGTCTTCCCTGATGGTTTTCCTAGGACAGAGTGTGGTTGAAATTCGGATTTGGGCTCTAAAATCAAATATCAGCGTGTGCCTCTCCATGGGAACTGGAGATGTTGAACCTACAACCCACAACGTTTGAATTACTGTGCCCTCTGAAAATTGCGTGTGCTTTGTTTCCCCAACTACAGCACACACAAGAAGTTTTCTCGTATCCTGAGTGTGGGGAGGCTCCTACAACTGACAGTAGCATCTTGGATCTAATTGGATCCATTAGGTTGACTTCCCTGAGTATTTTCCTTGGCCGGGTTTTGAGCAAATTTGGGGTTGTGCTCTAAAACCAAGTATTAGCGAGTTCCTATCTTTTGGCAGTGGAGGTGGTTAAAGTATATCCTCAAACTGAAAACACCTGTGCCCCCATAAAAATGCGTGGATCCTGTTTCCCTCATCCGGAACACATACGATATCAGGATCAGATGTCTTGAGTTTGGGGAGGTTCCTCCAACTAACACCAGCGCCTGGGTTCTAATACAATACCTTAACTTGTCTTCCATGATGGGTTGCCAAGGCCAGTGTGCGTGGGAAATTTGGGATTGGGCTCTAAACCAAGTATTAGTGACAGCCTTTCCATGGGATGTGGGTGTTTAACCTACAACCCACAACCATGGAATAACTGTGCCCCCTGAAAGATGCTTTGACTCTGTTTCCCTACATCCCGCACACACACGAAGAAATGTTCTGGTGTTCTGAGTGTTGGGAAGTTCCTCCAAGCAACAGCAGCACCTGGGTTCAATACAATCCCTTAGCTTGTCTTCCCTGATTGCTTGCCTGCTAGGAGTGCGTGGGAATTTGGAGGTTGGGCTCTATAACGAAACATTAGCGAGTGCCTATCCATGGAATGTGGAGTTGTTTCACATACATCCTCCAACTTTGGAATACCTGTGCCCCAAGAGAAACGTGTGGACTCAGTTTCCATACTACCAGCACACGTGCGAAGAAGTTTTCTGTTTTCCTGAGTGTGGGGACGCTCCTCCAACTGACAACAGCACCTGGGTTCTAATAGAATCCCTTAGCTGGACTTCCCTAAGTGTTTTCCAAGGCCTAGCAGTGAGCGATGGTGGGGGATGGGCTCTAAAGCCAATTATTAGAGAGTGCAACACTGTGTGCTGTGGAGGGTTTGAAGCCACTTCCCCAACTTTGGAACACCTGTGCCCCCATAAAGATGCGTGGGCTCTGTTTCTCCACCTCCATCACACACACGGTGACGTGCTCAGGTATCCTGATTGTGGGGATGCTCCTCCAAATTACAGCAGCGCCTCGGTTCTAATAGAATCCCTTAGCTTGTATTCCTTGAGTGTTTCCCTAGGCTGGGCTGAGAGGGAAAGCTGGGAGATTGGTTTGGAGGCCAAGTAGCAGCAACTGCCCCCGATGGAATGTGTAAGTATTTAGAGGACTTCTCCCTAATGGGGAACCAATATGACCCCATTCATCTAGTTGGATTGTGGCTCCACTTCTCCCCGACACACAAGGTTGGATTCCGGAATCCTAAGTGTGGGGATATTCCTCCAGCAGTCAGCAGCGCTTGTGTTCTACTTGAATCCCTTAACTTCCCTTCCCTGATTGTTTGCCTAGGATGGAGTGCAGAGGAATGTGTTTTCGTCTCTAATACCAAGTTTTAGCCAATGCATCTACATGGGAATTTGAGAAATTTTACCTACATCCAGCAACGTTGGAATACATGTGCCACCTCAAAGATTCCTGGACTCTGTTTCCCCACCTCCAGCACACACACTAGGTGGTGTTCTGGTATCCTGAGTGTGGGGAGACTCCTCAAACTGACAGCAGCACCTGGGATCTAATATAATCCCTATGTTTGACATCCTTCAGTGTTTTCCTAGGCCGGGCTCTGAGCCTAGGTGGGGGTTGGGCTCTAAAGCCAAGTATTAGCATGTGCGTCTCTATGTTCAGTGGAGGTGTTTAAACTACATCCAAACCTGGGAACACCTGTGCCCTCACGAAGATGCGTGGAGACACTCTTTCACCACCTCCAGCACACACACGAAAATGTGTTCAGGTATCCTGAGAGTGGGGAAGATCTTCCAAATGACAGCAGTGCCTGGGTTCAAATAAAACCCCTTAGCTTGTATTTTCTGTGTGTTTCCCTATGCCGGACTGCGAGGGAAACCTGGGGGTTGGGATTGGAGTCCATGTAGCATCGAGTGCCTCCATTGGACTGAGGAAATATTTTGAGGAATTCTCCCTAACGTGGAACACCTGTGCCCCCATACTTCTGAGTGGGGTGGGTCTCCACACATCCCCCACACTAAAGGCTGGATTCTGGATCCTGAGTGTGGGGAAGATTCTCCAACTGACAACAGCGACTGGGTTCTAATAGAATCCCTAAATTTGCCTTCGCTGATGACTTGTCTATGCCAGAGTGCGGGGGAATGTGGGGTTCAGCCTCGACATCCAAGTACTATCGAGTGCCTCTCCATGGGATGTGGAGGTCTTTGAACTGCAATCCACAACCTGTGAATACCTGTGCCCCTTGAAAGATGTGTAGATTCGTTTCCCCAACTCCAGCACACACACAAAGAATTATTATGTTATCGTAAGTGTGGGGAGGCTCCTTAAACTGACAGCAGCACCTGGGATCTAATAGAATCTCTGGAATTGACATCCCTGATTGTTTCCTTTGGCGGCGATGTGAGTTAAGGTGGGGTTGTGCACTAAACCAAAGTAATAGCGAGTGCCTATCGATGAGCAGTGGAAGAGTTTAACTACATCCCCAACGTGGGAACACCTGTGCCCCCATAAAGATGAGTGGACTCTGTTTCCCTCCTCCAGCACACACACGACATTGTGTTCAGATGACTTGAGTGTGGGGAGGTTCTTCCAACTAACAGCAGCTCATGGGTTCTAATACAATACCTTAACTTGTCTTCCATGATGGCTTGCCAAGGCCGGTGTGCGGGGGAAAGTTGGGATTGGGCTCTAAATCAAGTATTAGCGAGAGCCTATTTATGGGATGTGGGTGTTTAACCTAGAACCCACAAACATGGAATAACTCTGCCCCCTGAAAAATGCGTGTGCTAAGTTTCCCCACCTCCAGCAAACACAGGAAGAAGTGTTCTGATTTTCTGAGTGTGGGGAGGTTCCTCCAACAGACAGAACACCTGGGTTCTAATAGAATCCCTTAGCTTGACATGCATATGTGTTTTCCTAGACCTATTAGTGAGCGATGGTGGGGGATTGGCTCTAAAGCCAAGTAATAGCGAGTGTATTTCTGTGGGTAGTGGAGGGTTTCAAAATACTTCAACAACCTTGGAACACCTGTGCCCCCATATAGATGTGTGGACTCTGTTTCCCCACCTCCAGCACACACACGGAGACGTACTGAGGTATCCTGATTGTGGGAAAGCTCCTCCAAATGACAGCAGCGCCTGCGTTCTAATACAATCCCTTAGCTTGTATTTCTTGAGTGTTTCCCTAGGCCGGGCTGAGAGGGAAACCTGGGAGTTTGGCTTGGAGGCCAAGTAGCAGCAACTGCCCCCCAATGGAATGTGGAAGTATTTAGAGGACTTCTCCCTAATGGGGAACAAGTGTGACCCCATTCATCTACTTGGATTGAGGCTCCACATCTTCCCGCCACACAAGGTTGGGTTCCGGAATCCTGAGTGTGGGGATGTTCCTCCAACAGTCAGCAGCGCTTGTGTTCTACTTGAATCCCTTAGCTTGCCTTCCCTGATGGTTTGCCTATGCTGGAGTGCAGGGGAATGTGGGGTTTCGGCTGTAATACCAAGTATTAGCCAATGCATCTACATGGGAAGTTGAGAAATTTACCTGCAACCAGCAACGTGGGAATACATGTGCCACCTGAAAGATGCCTGGACTCGGTTTCCCCACCTCCATCACACAAACGAAGATTTGTACTTCTATCCTGAATGTGGGGAGTTTCCTCCAAATGACAGCAGCACCTGGGGTCTCAGAGAATCCTTTAGATTGACTTCCTTGTGTGTTTACCTAGGCCGGGCTGTGAGCGAATGTGGGGGATGGGCTCTAAAGACAAGGATTAGCGAGTGCCCCTCTATGGGCAGTGGAGGTGTTTAAACCAAATCCCCAACTTTGGAACACCTGTGCCCCCATAAAATGCGTGGAATGCCTTTCCCAGCTCCAGAACACACACGAAGACTTTCAGATATCTTTAGTGTGGGGAGGCTCCTCAAAATGACAGCAGCTCCTGGGTTCTAATAGTATCCCTTAGCTTGTAAGAAGAGTGTTTCCCTGGTGCGGGATGTGAGGGAAAGCTGGGGCTTGGGCTTGGAGACCAAGTAGCAGTGGGTGCCCCCTGATCCATTGAGTAAGTACTTAGAGGACTTCTCCCTAAAGGGAACACCTTTGCCCCCATTCATCTGGGTGGATTGGGGATGCACAACTCTCCCACACACAAGAATGCATTCTGGAATCCTGAGTGCAGGGAAATTCCTCCAACTGACAACAGCACCTGGGTTCTAATAGAATCCCTTAGCTGGACTTCCCTAAGTGTTTTCCTAGGCCTAGCAGTGAGCGATGGTGGGGGATGGGCTCTAAAGCCAATTATTAGAGAGTGCAACACTGTGTGCTGTGGAGGGTTTGAAACAACTTCCACAACTTTGGAACACCTGTGCCCCCATAAAGATGCGTGGGCTCTGTTTCTCCACCTCCATCACACACACGGAGAGGTGCTCAGGTATCCTGAGTGTGTGGAAGTTCCTCCAACTGACAGCAGCGCCTGCTTTCGAATAGAATAACTCAGTTTTATTCCCTGAGTGTTTCCCTAGGCTGAGCTGCGAGCGAAAGCTGGGTGTTGTGCTTGGAGTCCAAGTACAGCTTGTGCCAACCGATTGACTGAGGAATTACTTAGGGAAATCCCCTACCGTGGAACACCTGTGTCACCATTCATCTGCGTGGATTGGGGCTGCACACCTCCGCCAAACACAAGAGTGTCTCCGGAGTCCTGAGTGTTGGGAAGTTCCTCCATGTGACAGCAGCATCTAGGTTCAATACAATCCCTTAACTTGTTTTCCGTGATGGCTTGCCCAGCCAGGCGTGCGGGAGAAATTGGAGGTTGGGCTCTAAAACGAAGTATTAGCGAGTGCCTATCCATCGGTTGTGGAGGTGTTTAACCTACATCCTCCAACCTAGGAATAACTGTGCCCCAGGAAAAATGCGTGGACTATGTTTCCACACCACCAGCACACGTGTGAAGAATTGTTCTCGTTTCCTGAATGTGGGGAGGCTCCTCCAACTAACAGCAGCACCAGGGATCTAGTAGAATCTCTTAGCTTGACTTCCTTGAGTGTTCTCCTAAGCTGGGCTTTGAGCGAAGGTGGGGGTTGGGCTGTAAAGCCAAGTAATATCCAGTGCCTCTCTAAGGGCAGTGAAGGTGTTTAAACTACATCATCTACCTAGGAATAACTGTGCCCCCATAAAGATGCATGGACTCTGTTTCCCCACTTCCAACACACACACAAAGACGTGCTCAGGTATCCTGAGTGTGGGCCGGCACTTTCAAGTGACAGTAGCGCCTGGGATCTAATAGTATCCTTTAGCTTGTAATACCTGATTTGTTCCCTAGGCCTGGCTCTGAGGGAAAGCTGGGGGTTGGGCTTTGAGGCCAAATTATAGCGAGTGCCCCCCGATGGACTGTGGAAATATTTAGATGAATTCTCCCTAATGGGGTACACCTGTGCCCACATCCATCTACGTGGAGTGCGGATACACAATTCCCTTCCCACACAAGTCTGGCTACCGTAATATGAGAGTGGGAAAGTTCCTCCAGCTTACATCAGTGCCAGAGTTCTACTAGAATCTTTAAGCTCCTGTTCCCTGATGGATTGCATTAGCTGGAGTGCGGTTCAAAGTGGGATTTGTTCTCTAAATCCAAGTAATAATGAGTGCCTCTCCACGGGAATTGGAGGTGTTTAACCAACAACCCCCAACAAGGGAATACCTTTGCCCCCTGGAATATGCGTGGACACTTTTTCTCCACCAAAAGTACACACACGAAGAAGCTTTCTGGAATCCTGAGCATGGGGAGACTACTCTAAATGACAGCAGCACCGGGGTTCTATTAGAATCCGTTAGCTTGTGTTCCCTGAGTATTCCATAGGCCAGGCTTTGATCTATTGTGGTGTTTGGTCTCTATAGTTAGGTTTTAGCGAGTGCCTCTCTATTGGCATGGAGATTTTAAAACTACATCCCTAACCTTTAAACACCTGCCCCCCATATAAATGCGTGGTCTCCCTTTCCCAACCTCCAGCACACCCACGAAGAACAGTTCTGGTATACTGAGTGTGGGTAGGCACCTCCAAATGACAGCAGAAACTGGGACCTTATAATATCACTTGGCTTGCTTTCCCTGAGTGTTCCCTTTGGCCAGGCTGTGAGCGAAGGTGGGTGTTGGGCACTAAACTCTAGTACTAGCGAGTGCCTCTCTATGGGCATTGGAGGTGTTTAAAATACATCCCCAAACTTGGAACACCTGTGCCCCCCCAAAAATGCGTGGACTCTGTTTCCCCACCTCCAGCACACACACGAAAACCGGTTGAGGTTTCCTGAGTGTGGGGAGGCACCTACAACTGACAGCAGGGAATGGGTTCTAATACAATCCATTAACTTGTCTTCACTGATGGCTAGCCTAGGTGGGAGTGCGGGGGAATGTGAGGGTTGGGCTCTACATCCAAGTATTATTGAGTGCCTCTCCACGGGATTTGAAGTGGTTTAACCTACAACCAAATATTTGGGAATACCTGTGCCCCCTGAAAGATGCAAGGACACTGTTTCCCCGCCTCCAGCACACACACTAGGTGGTGTTCTGGTATCCTGAGTGTGGGGAGGCTCCTGCAAGTGACAGTAGCACCTGGGATCTAATTGGATCCATTAGGTTGATATTCCTGAGTATTTTCCTTGGCCGGGTTGTGAGCGAAATCGGGGGATGTGCTCTAAAACCAAGAATAAGCGAGTACCTATATTTTGGCACTGGAGGTGGTTAAAGTATATTCCCAACCTGGGAACACCTGTGCCCCCATAAAGATGCGTGGACTCTGTTTCCATCCTGCAGCACACACACGACATTTTGTTCAGATGTCTTGAGTGTGGGGAGGTTCCTGCAAATTACAGCAGCGCCTGGGTTGTAATACAATACTTTAACTGGTCTTCCATGATGGCTTGCCATGGCCGGTGTGCGGGGGAAAGTTGGGATTGGGCTCTAAACCAAGTATTAGCGAGAGCCTATCCATGGGATGTGGGTGTTTAACCTACAAACCACCACCATGATATAACTGTGCCCCATGAAAGATGCTTTGACTCTGTTTCCCTACATCCAGCACACACACGAAGAAGTGTTCTGGTGTTCTGAGTGTGGGGAGGTTCCTCCAACTGACAGCAGCACCTGGGTTCGAATAGAATCCCTTAGCTTGACTTCCATAACTGTTTTCCTAGGCCTAATAGTGAGCGATGGTGAGGGATGGGCTCTAAAGCCAAGTATTAGAGAGTACAACTCTGTTGGCAGTGGAGGGGTTGAAACTACTACCCCAACATTGGAACTCCTGTGCCCCCATAAAGATGAGTGGAATCTGTTTCCCCCCTGCAGCACACACACGGAGACGTGGTCAGGTATCCTGATAGTGGGGAGGCTCCTCCACATGACAGCAGCGCCTGGGTTCTAATAGAATCCCTTAGATTGTTTTCCTTGAGTGTTTCCCTAGGCTGGGCTTAGAGGGAAAGCAGGGAGTTTGGCTTGGAGGCCAAGTAGCAGCAACTGCTCCCCGATGGAATGTGGAAGTATTTAGAGGACTTCTCCCTAATGGGGAACAAGTGTGACCCCATTCATCTACTTGGATTTTGGCTCCACATCTCCACGCCACAAAATTTTGGGTTCCGGAATCCTGAGCTTTGGGACATTCCGAAAAATGTCAGCAGCGCTTGTGTTCTTGAATTCCTTAACTTGCCTTCCCTGATGGTTTGCATATGCTGGAGTGCAGTGGAAAGTGGGGTTTCGACTCTAATACCAAGTATTAGCCAAAGCATCTACATGTGAAGTTGAGAAATTTTAACTACAACCAGCAACCTAGGAATATATGTGCCACCTGAAAGATGCCTGGACTCTGTTTCCCCACCTCCAGCACACAAACGAGGAAGTGTTCTTCTATCCTGAATGTGGGGAGTTTCCTCCAAATGACAGCAGCACCTGAGGTCTAATAGAATCCGTTAGCTTGACTTCCTTGAGTGTTTACCTAGGCCGGGCTGTGAGCGAATGTGGGGGTTGGGCCCTAAAGTCAAGGATTAGCGAGTGCCCCTCTATGGGCAGTGGAGGTGTTTAAACCAAATCCCCAACTTTGGAACACTTGTGCCCCCATAAAGATGCGTGGAATATCTTTCCCAACTCCAGAACACACACAAAGACTTTCAGATATACTTAGTGTGGGGGGGCTCCTTAAAATGACAGCAGCGTCTGGGTTCTAATAGAATCCCTTAGCTTGTAATACGAGTGTTTCCCTGGTCCGGGATGTGAGGGAAAGCTGGAGGTTGGGCTTGGAGTCCAAGTAGCAGTGAGTGCCCCCTGATCGATTGGGGAAGTACTTAGAGGTCTTCTCCCTAAAGGGAACACTTTTGCCCCCATTCATCTGGGTGGAGTGGGGCTGCACAACTCCCCCACACACAAGAATGTGTCCCGGAATCCTGAGTGCAGAGAAGTTCCTCCAACTGACAGCAGCGCCTGGGTTCTAACTGAATCCCTTTGCTTGTCTTCCCTGATGGTATGCCTAGGCGGGAGTGCGGGGGAAAGTGTGGTTTGGGATCCAAACCAAGTATTTGCGAGTACCTCTCTATGGTTAGTGGAGGTTTTTAAACTACATCCCTAACCTGGGAACACCTGTGCCCCCATATAGATCCGTGGAGTCTGTTTCCAGACCTCCAGCACACACACGAACACTTGCCCAGTTATCCTGAGAGTGGGCAGCCTCCTCCAACTGACAGCAGGGCCTGGGTTCTAATAAAATCGCTTAACTTGTCTTCCCTGTTTGGTTGCCTGATACGGAGTGCGGGGAAAAGTGGGGGTTGGGCTTTAAATCCAAGTATTAGCGAGTGCTTCTTCATGGGATGTGGAGGTTATTAACCAAAAACCCACAACCTGGGAACACCTGTGCTCCTTGAAAAATGCGTGGACTCTCTTTCCCCACCTCCAGCACACAGATGAAGAAGTGTTCTGGTATCCTGAGTGTGGGGAGGCACCTCCAACTGACAGCAGCATCTGGGATCTAATAGGATCCCTTAGGTTGACTTCCCTGTGTGTTTTCCAAGGACCGGCTGGGAGCGAAGGTGGGGGTTGGGCTCTAAAGCCAAGTAATTTCGAGTGCCTCTATATGGGCAGTGGAGGTGTTTAAAGTACATTCCCTCCCTGGGAACACCTGTGCCCCCATAAAGTTGTGTGGACTATGTATCCCCAAAACCATCATACACATAAAGACTTGTTCAGGTATCCTGAGTATGGGGAGACTCCTCCAACTGACAGCAGCGCCTGGGTTCTAATTGAATCCCAAAACTTGTCTTCCCTGATGGCATGCCTAGGCTGGAGTGTGGGGGAAAGTTGTGTTTGGGCTTGAAGTCCAAGTACCAACGAGTGCCCCCTGAATTACTGGGGAAGTACTTAGAGGATTTCACCCTAAAATGGAACACCTGTGCCCCCATTCATCTGCGTGGACTGGGTCTCCACAACTCCCCCACACACAAGGCTGGGATCCGGAATCCTGAGTGTGTGGAAGTTCCTCCAACTGACAGCAGCGACTGCGTTCGAATAGAATAACTCAGCTTGTATTCCCTGAGTGTTTCCCTAGGCCGGGCTGCGAGCGAAAGCTGGGGGTTGTGCTTGGAGGCCAAGTAGCAGCTTGTGCCAACCGATTGACTGAGGAATTACTTAGGGAACTCCCCTACCGGGGAACACCTGTGTCACCATTCATCTGCGTGGATTGGGGCTGCACACCTCCCCCACACACAAGAGTGTCTCCGGATTCCTGAGTGTTGGGAAGTTCCTCCATGTGACAGCAGCATCTAGGTTCAATACAATCCCTTAGCTTGTCTTCCGTGATGGCTTGCCCTGCCAGGAGTGCGGGAGAAATTGGAGGTTGGGCTCTAAAACGAAGTATTAGCGAGTGCCTATCCATGTGATGTGGAGTTGTTTAACCTACATCCTCCAACCTAGGAATACCTGTGCCCCAGGAAAATTGCGTGGACTCTGTTTCCACACCAGCAGCACACGTGCGAAGAATTGATCTCATTTCCTGAGTGTGGGGAGGCTCCTCCAACTAACAGCAGCACCAGGGATCTAGTAGAATCCCTTAGCTTGACTTCCTAGTGTTCTCCTAGGCTGGGCTTTGAGCGAAGTTGGGGGTTGGGCTGTAAAGCCAACTAATATCCAGTGCCTCTCTAAGGGCAGTGAAGATGTTTAAACTATATCATCTACCTAGGAATAACTGTGCCCCCATAAAGATGCATGGACTCTGTTTCCCCATTTCCATCACAAACACAAAGACGTGCTCAGGTATCCTGAATGTGGGCGGGCACTTTCAAGTGACAGCAGCGCCTGGGTTCTAATAGTATCCTTTAGCTTGTAATACATGAGTTGTTCCCTAGGCCTGGCTCTGAGGGAAAGCTTGGGGTTGGGCTTTGAGACCAAATTGCAGCGAGTGCCCCCCGATGGACTGAGGAAGTATTTAGATGAATTCTCCCTAAAGGGGTACTCATGTGCCCACATACATCTACGTGGAGTGCGGATACACAAATCCCTCCCCCCACAAGTCTGGCTACCAGATTATGAGAGTGGGAAAGGTCCTCCAGCTTATATCAGTGCCAGTGTTCTAGTAGAATCCTTAAGCTTCTGTTCCCTGATGGATTACATTAGCTGGAGTGCGGTTCAAAGTGGGATTTGTTCTCTAAATCCAAGTAATAATGAGTGCCTCTCCATGGGAATTGGAGGTGTTTAACCAACAACCCCCAAAAGGGAATACCTTTGCCCCCTGGAATATGCGTGGACACTGTTTCTCCACCAACAGTACACACACGAAGAAGCTTTCTGGAATCCTGAGTATGGGGAGACTACTCCAAATGACAGCAGCACCTGGGTTCTATTACAATCCCTCAGCTTGTGTTCCCTGAGTATTTACATAGGCCAGGTTTTGATCTATTGTTGCGTTTGGTCTCTATAGCTAGGTTTTAGCGAGTGCCTCTCTATTGGATTGGAGATTTTAAAACTACATCCCTAACCTTGAAACATCTGCCCTCCATATAAATGCGTGGTCTTCCTTTCACCACCTCCAGCAAACCCACGAAGAACATTTCTGGTATACTGAGTGAGGGTAGGCACCTCCAAATGACAGCAGCACCTGGGACCTTATAATATCTCTTGGCTTGCTTTCCCTGAGTGTTTCTTTGGCCAGGCTGTGAGCGAAGGTGGGTGTTGGGCACTAAAGACTAGTAATAGCGAGTGCCTCTCTATGGGCATTAGAGGTGTTTAAAACACATCCCCAAACTTGGAACACCTGTGCCCCCCCAAAAATGGGTGGACTCTGTTTCCACACCTCCAGCACACACACGAAAACGGGTTGAGGTTTCCTGAGTGTGGGGAGGCACCTACAACTGACAGCAGGGCCTGGGTTCTAATACAATCCATTAATTTGTCTTCACTGATGGCTGTCCTAGATGGGAGTGTGAGGGAATGTGAGGGTTGGGCTCTAAATCCAAGTATTATTGAGTGCCTCTCCACGGGATTTGAAGTGGTTTAACCTGGAACCAATTATTTGAAAGATGCAAGGACACTGTTTCCCCGGCTTCAGCACACACACACTGTTTTCTGTTATCCTGAGTGTGGGGAGGCTCCTGCAAGTGACAGTAGCACCTGGGATCTAATTGGATCCATTAGGTTGATATTCCTGAGTATTTTCCTTGGCCGGGTTGTGAGCGAAATTGGGGGATGTGCTCTAAAACCAAGTATTAGCGAGTTTCTATATTTTGGCACTGGAGGAGGTTTAAGTATATCCCCAACCTGGGAACACCTGTGCCCCCATAAAGATGAGTGGACACTGTTTCCCCCCTGCAGCACACACACGGAGACGTGTTCAGGTATCCTGATAGTGGGGAGTCTCCTCCACATGACAGCAGCCCCTAGGTTCTAATTGAATCCCTTAGATTGTTTTCCTTGTGTGTTTCCCTAGGCCGGGCTTAGAGGGAAAGCTGGGAGATTGGCTTGGAGGCCAAGTAGCAGCAACTGCCCCCCGATGGAATGTGGAAGTATTTAGAGGACTTCTCCCTAATGGGGAACAAGTGTGACCCCATTCATCTACTTGGATTTTGGCTCCACATCTCCCCGCCACAAAATTTTGGGTTCCGGAATCCTGAGCTTTGGGAAGTTCCTCCAAATTTCAGCAGCGCTTGTGTTCTTGAATTCCTTAAATTGCTTTCCCTGATGGTTTGCCTATGCTGGAGTGCATTGGAATATGGGGTTACGGCTCTAATACCAAGTAATAGCCAATGCATCTACATGTGAATTTGAGAAAATTTAACTACAACCAGCAACGTAGGAATATATGTGCCACCTGAAAGATGCCTGGACTCTGTTTCCCCACATCCAGCACACAAACGAGGACGTGTTCTTCTATCTTGAATGTGGGGAGTTTCCTCCAAATGACAGCAGCACCTGAGGTCTAATAGAATCCGTTAGCTTGAATTCCTTGAGTGTTTACCTAGGCCGGGCTGTGAGCGAATGTGGGGGTTGGGCCCTAAAGACAAGGATTAGCGAGTGCCCCTCTATGGGCAGTGGAGTTGTTTAAATCAAATCCCCAACTTTGGAACACTTGTGCCCCCATAAAGATGCGTGGAATATCTTTCCCACCTCCAGAACACACACAAAAACTTTCAGATATCCTTAGTGTGGGGGGGCTCCTTAAAATGACAGCAGCGTCTGGGTTCTAATAGAATCCCTTAGCTTGTAATACGAGTGTTTCCCTGGTCCGGGATGTGAGGGAAAGCTGGAGGTTGGGCTTGGAGTCCAAGTAGCAGTGAGTGACCCCTGATCGATTGAGGAAATACTTAGAGGACTTCTCCCTAAAGGGAACACTTTTGCCCCCATTCATCTGGGTGGAGTGGGGCTGCACAACTCCCCCACACACAAGAATGTGTTCCGGAATCCTGAGTGCAGAGAAGTTCCTCCAACTGACAGCAGCGCCTGGGTTCTAACTGAATCCCTTTGCTTGTCTTCCCTGATAGTATGACTAGGCGGGAGTGCGGGGGAAAGTGTGGTTTGGGATCCAAACCAAGTATTTTGCGAGTACCTCTCTATGGTTAGTGGAGGTTTTTAAACTACATCCCTAACCTGGGAACACCTGTGCCCCCATATAGATCCGTGGAGTCTGTTTCCAGACCTCCAGCACACACACGAACACGTGCCCAGTTATCCTGAGAGTGGGCAGCCTCCTCCAACTGACAGCAGGGCCTGGGTTCTAATAAAATCGCTTAACTTGTCTTCCCTGTTTGGTTGCCTGATACGGAGTGCGGGGAAAAGTGGGGGTTGGGCTTTAAATCCAAGTATTAGCGAGTGCTTCTTCATGGGATGTGGAGGTTATTAACCAAAAACCCACAACCTGGGAACACCTGTGCTCCTTGAAAAATGCGTGGACTCTCTTTCCCCACCTCCAGCACACACATGAAGTAGTGTTCTGGTATCCTGAGTGTGGGGAGGCACCTCCAACTGACAGCAGCATCTGGGATCTAATAGGATCCCTTAGGTTGACTTCACTGTGTGTTTTCCAAGGACCGGCTGGGAGCGAAGGTGGGGGTTGGGCTCTAAAGCCAAGTAATAGCGAGTGCCTCTCTATGGGCAGTGGAGGTGTTTAAAGTACATTCCCTCCCTGGGAACACCTGTGCCCCCATAAAGTTGCGTGGACTATGTATCCCCAAAACCATCATACACATAAAGACTTGTTCAGGTATCCTGAGTATGGGGAGACTCGTCCAAATGACAGCAGCGCCTGGGTTCTAATAGAATCCCAAAGCTTGTCTTCCCTGATGGCCTGCCTAGGCTGGAGTGTGGGGGAAAGTGGGGTTTGGGTTTGAAGTCCGAGGAGCAACAAGTGCCCCCTGATTTACTGGGGAAGTACTTAGAGGATTTCACCCTAAAATTGAACACCTGTGCCCCCATTCATCTGCGTGGACTGGGTCTCCACAACTCCCCCCCACACAAGGCTGGGATCCGGAATCCTGAGTGTGTGGAAGTTCCTCCAACTGACAGCAGCGCCTGCGTTCGAATAGAATAAATCAGCTTGTATTCCCTGAGTGTTTCCCTAGGCCGGGCTGCGAGCGAATGCTGGAGGATTTGCTTGGAGGCCAAGTAGCAGCTTGTGCCAACCGATTGACTGAGGAATTACTTAGGGAACTCCCCTACCGGGGAACACCTGTGCCACCATTCATCTGCGTGGATTGGGGCTGCACACCTCCCCCACACACAAGAGTGTTTCCGGAGTCCTGAGTGTTATGAAGTTCCTCCATGTGACAGCAGGATCTAGGTTCAATACAATCAGTTAGCTTGAATTCCGTGATGGCTTGCCCTGCCAGGAGTGCGGGAGAAATTGGAGGTTGGGCTCTAAACGAAGTATTAGCGAGTGCCTATCCATGGGATGTGGGGGTGTTTAACCTACATCCTCCAACCTAGGAATACCTGTGCCCCAGGAAAAATGCGTGGACTCTGTTTCCACACCACCAGCACACGTACGAAGAATTGTTCTCGTTTCCTGAGTGTGGGGAGGCTCCTCCAACTAACAGCAGCACCAGGGATCTAGTAGAATCCCTTAGCTTGACTTCCTTGAGTGTTCTCCTAGGCCGGGCTTTGAGCGAAGGTGGGGGTTGGGCTGTAAAGCCAAGTAATATCCAGTGCCTCTCTAAGGGCAGTGAAGGTGTTTAAAATACATCATCTACCTAGGAATAACTGTGCCCCCATAAAGATGCATGGACTCTGTTTCCCCACTTCCAACACACACACAAAGACGTGCTCAGGTATCCTGAGTGTGGGCCGGCACTTTCAAGTGACAGCAGCGCCTGAGTTCTAATAGTATCTTTTAGCCTGTAATACCAGAGTTGTTCCCTAGGCCTGGCTCTGAGGGAAAGCTGGGGGTTGGGATTTGAGTCCAAATAGTAGCGAGTGCCCCCCGATGGACTGAGGAAGTATTTAGATGAATTCTCCCTAAATGGGTACAGCTGTGCCCACATCCATCTACGTGGAGTGCGGATACACAAATCCCTCCCCCCACAAGTCTGGCTACCGGAATATGAGAGTGGGAAAGTTCCTCCAGCTTACATCAGTGCCAGTGTTCTAGTAGAATCCTTAAGCTTCCCTGATGGATTGCAAGAGCTGGAGTGCGGTTCAAACTGGGATTTGTTCTCTAAATCCAAGTAATAATGAGTGCCTCTCCATGGGAATTGGAGGTGTTTAACCAACAACCCCCAACAAGGGAATACCTTTGCCCCCTGGAATATGCGTGGACACTGTTTCTCCACCAGCAGTACACACACCAATAAGCTTTCTGGAATCCTGAGAATGGGGAGGCTACTCCAAATGACAGCAGCACCTGGGTTCTATTAGAATCCCTTTGCTTGTGTTCCCTGAGTATTTACATAGGCCAGGCTTTGATCTATTGTGGGGTTTGGTCTCTATAGCTAGGTTTTAGCGAGTGCCTCTCTATTGGCATGGAGATTTTAAAACTACATCCCTAACCTTTAAACACCTGCCCCCCATAAAATGCGTGGTCTCCCTTTCCCCATATCCAGCACACCCATGACGAACATTTCTGGTATACTGAGTGTGGCTAGGCACCTCCAGATGACAGCAGAACCTTGGACTTTATAATATCACTTGGCTTGCTTTCCCTGAGTGTTTCCTTTGGCCAGGCTGTGAGCGAAGGTGGGTGTTGGGCACTAAATACTAGTAATAACGAGTGCCTCTCTATGGGCATTGGAGGTGTTTAAAATTCATATCCAAACTTGGAAAACCTGTGCCCCCCAAAAATGCGTGGACTCTGTTTCCCCACCTCCAGCACACACACGAAAACGGGTTGAGGATTCCTGAGTGTGGGGAGGCACCTACAACTGACAGCAGGGCCTGGGTTCTAATAGAATCCATTAACTTGTCTTCAATGATGACTAGCCTAGGCGGGAATGCGGGGGAATGTGAGGGTTGGGCTCTAAAACCAAGTATTATTGAGTGCCTCTCCCCGGGATTTGAAGTGGTTTAATCTACAACCAAATATTTTGGAATACTTTGCCCCCTGAAAGATGCAAGGACACTGTATCCCCGGCTTCAGCAAACACACTAGGTGGTGTTCTGGTATCCTGAGTATGGGGAGGCTCCTGCAAGTGACAGTAGCACCTGGGATCTAACTGGATCCATTAGGTTGATATTCCTGAGTAGTTTCCTTGGCCGGGTTGTGAGCGAAATTGGGGGTTTGCTCTAAAACCAAGTATTAGCGAGTTCCTATATATTGGCAGTGGATGTGGTTAAAGTATATCCCCAAACTGGGAACACCTGTGCCCCCATAAAGATGCGTGGAATCTGTTTCCCTCCTGCAGCACACACACGACATTTGGTTCAGTTGTCTTGAGTGTGGGGAATTTACTGCAACTAACAGCAGCGCCTGGGTTTAATAAAATACCTTAACTGGTCTTCCATGATGGCATGCCATGGACGGTGTGCGGGGGAAAGTTGGGATTGGGCTCTAAACCAAGTATTAGCGAGAGCCTATCCATGGGATGTGGGTGTTTAACCTACAAACCACCACAATGAATTAACTGTGCCCACTGTATGATGATTTGACTCTATTTCCCAACATCCAGCACACACACGAAGAAGTGTTCTGGTGTTCTCAGTGTGGGGAAGTTCCTCCAACTGACAGCAGCACCTGGGTTCGAGTAGAATCCCTTAGCTTGACTTCCCTAAGTGTTTTCCTAGGCCTAGCATTGATCGATGGTGGGGGATGGGCTCTAAAGCCAAGTATTAGAGAGTACAACTCTGTGGGCAGTGCGGGGTTTGAAACTACTTCCCCAACCTTGGAACACCTGTGCCCCCATAAAGATGAGTGGCCTCTGTTTCCCCCCTGCAGCACACACACGGAGACGTGGTCAGGTTTCCTGATTGTGGGGAGGCTCCTCCACATGACAGCAGCGCCTGGGTTCTAATAGAATCCCTTAGATTGTTTTCCTTGAGTGTTTCCCTAGGCCGGGCTTAGAGGGAAAGCTGGGAGTTTGGCTTGGAGTCCAAGTTGCAACAACTGCCCCCCGATGGAATGTGGAAGTATTTAGAGGACTTCTCCCTAATGGGGAACAAGTGTGACCCCATTCATCTACTTGGATTTTGGCTCCACATCTACCCGCCACAAAGTGTTGGGTTCCGGAATTCTGAGATTTGGGACGTTCCTCCAACTGTCAGCAGCGCCTTTTGTGCTTGAATCCCTTAACATGCCTTCCCTGATGGTCTGCTTATGCTGGAGTGCAGGGTAATGTGGGTTATCGGCTCTAATACCAAGCATTAGCCAATGCATCTACATGTGATGTTGAGAAATTTTAACTACAACCAGCAACGTAGGAATACATGTGCCACCTGGAAGATGCCTGGACTCTGTTTCCCCACCTCCAGCACACAAACGAGGAAGTGTTCTTCTATCCTGAATGTGGGGAGTTTCCTCCAAATGACAGCAGCACCTGAGGTCTAATAGAATCCGTTAGCTTGACTTCCTTGAGTGTTTACCTAGGCCGGGCTGTGAGCGAATGTGGGGGTTGGGCCCGAAAGACAAGGATTATCGAGTGCCCCTCTATGGGCAGTGGAGTTGTTTAAACCAAATCCCCAACTTTGGAACACCTGTGCCCCCATAAATATGCGTGGAATATCTTTCCCAACTCCAGAACACACACGAAGACTTTCAGATATCCTTAGTTTGGAGGTCTCCTCAAAATGACAGCAGCGTTTGGGTTCTAATAGAATCCCTTAGCTTGTAATACGAGTGTTTCCCTGGTCCGGGATGTGAGGGAAAGAGGGGGTTGGGCTTGGAGTCCAAGTAGCAGTGTGTGCCCCCTGATCGATTGAGGAAGTACTTAGAGGAATTCTCCCTATAGGGAACACTTTTGCCCCCATTCATCTGGGTGGAGTGGGGCTGCACAACTCCCCCACAAACAAGAATGTGTTCCGGAATCCTGAGTGCAGAGAAGTTCCTCCAACTGACAGCAGCGCCTGGGTTCTAACTGAATCGCTTTGCTTGTCTTCCTTGATGGTATGCCTAGGCGGGAGTGCGGGGGAAAGTGTGGTTTGGGATCCAAACCAAGTATTTGCGAGTACCTCTCTATGGTTAGTGGAGGTTTTTAAACTACATCCCTAACCTGGGAACACCTGTGCCCCCATATAGATCCGTGGAGTCTGTTTCCAGACCTCCAGCACACACACGAACACTTGCACAGTTATCCTGAGAGTGGGCAGCATCAACCAACTGACAGCAGTGCCTGGGTTCTAATAAAATCGCTAAACTTGTCTTCCCTGTTTGGTTGCCTGATACGGAGTGCGGGGGAAAGTGGGTGTTGGGCTTTAAATCCAAGTATTAGCGAGTGCTTCTTCATGGGAAATGGAGGTTCTTAACCAAAAACCCACAAACTGGGTACACCTGTGCTCCTTGAAAAATGCGTGGACTCTCTTTCCCCACTTCCAGCACACACATGAAGAAGTGTTCTGGTATCCTGAGTGTGGGGAGGCACCTCCAACTGACAGCAGCATCTGGGATCTAATAGGATCCCTTAGGTTGACTTCCCTGTGTGTTTTCCAAGGACCGGCTGGGAGCGAATTTGGGGGTTGGGCTCTAAAGCCAAGTAATAGCGAGTGCCTCTCTATGGGCAGTGGAGGTGTTTAAAGTACATTCCCTCCCTGGGAACACCTGTGCCCCATAAAGTTGCGTGTACTATGTGTCCCCAACACCAGCACAAACACAAAGATTTGTTCAGGTATCCTGAGTGTGGGGAGTCTCCTCCACCTGACAGCAGCGCCGGGTTCTAATAGTATCCCATAGCTTGTCTTCCCTGATGGCATGCCTAGGCTGGAGTGTGGCGGGAAGTGGGGTTTGGGCTTGAAGTCCAAGTAGCAATGAGTTCACCCTGATTTACTGGGGAAGTACTTAGAGGATTTCACCCTAAAATGGAACACATGTGCCCCCATATATCTGCGTGGACTGGGTCTCCACAACTCCCCCCACACACAAGGCTGGGATCCGGAATCCTGAGTGTGTGGAAGTTCCTCCAACTGACAGCAGCGCCTGCGTTCGAATAGAATAACTCAGCTTGTATTCCCTGAGTGTTTCCCTAGGCCGGGCTGCGAGCGAAAGCTGGGGGTTGTGCTTGGAGGCCAAGTTGCAGCTTTTGCCAACAGATTGATTGAGGAATTACTTAGGGAACTCCCCTACCGAGGAACACCTGTATCAACATTCATCTGTGTGGATTGGGGCTGCACACCTCCCCCACACACAAGAGTGTCTCCGGAGTCCTGAGTGTTGGGAAGTTCCTCCATGTGACAGCAGCATCTAGGTTGAATTCAATCCCTTAGCTTGTCTTCCGTGATGGCTTGCCCTGCCAGGAGTGCGTGAGAAATTGGAGGTTGGGCTCTAAAACGAAGTATTAGCGAGTGCCTATCCATCGGATGTGGAGGTGTTTAACCTACATCCTCCAACCTAGGAATACCTGTGCCCCAGGAAATATGCGTGGACTCTGTTTCCACACCACCAGCACACGTGCGAAGAATTGTTCTCATTTCCTGAGTGTGCGGAGGCTCCTCCAACTAACAGCAGCACCAGGGATCTAGTAGAATCCCTTAGCTTGACTTCCTTGAGTGTTCTTCTAGGCTGGGCTTTGAGCGAAGGTGGGGGTTGGGCTGTAAAGCCAAGTAATATCCAGTGCCTCTCAAAGGGCAGTGAAGGTGTTTAAACTACATCATCTACCTAGGAATAACTGTGCCCCCATAAACATGCATGGACTCTGTTTCCCCATTTTCAACACACACACAAAGACGTGCTCAGTTATCCTGAGTGTGGGCCGGCACTTTCAAGTGACAGCAGCGCCTGGGTTCTAATAGTATCCTTTTGCTTGTAATACCTGAGTTGTACCCAAGGCCTGGCTCTGAGGGAAAGCTGGGGTTTGGGATTTGAGGCCAAATAGTAGCGAGTGCCCCCCGATGGACTGAGGAAGTATTTAGATGAATTCTCCCTAAAGGGGTACACCTGTGCCCACATCCATCTTCGTGGAGTGCGGATACACAAATCCCTCCCCCCACAAGTCTGGCTACCGGAATATGAGAGTGGGAAAGTTCCTCCAGCTTACATCAGTGCCAGTGTTCTAGTAGAATCCTTAAGCTTCTGTTCCCTGATGGATTGCATGAGCTGGAGTGCGGTTCAAAGTGGGATTTGTTCTCTAAATCCAAGTAATAATGAGTGCCTCTCCATGGGAATTGGAGGTGTTTAACCAACAACCCCAAACAAGGGAATACCTTTGCCCCCTGGAATATGCGTGGACACTGTTTCTCCACCAACAGTACACACACGAAGAAGCTTTCTGGAATCCTGAGCATGGGGAGACTACTCCAAATGACAGCAGCAACTGGGACCTTATAATATCACTTGGCTTGCTTTCCCTGAGTGTTTCCTTTGGCCAGACTGTGAACGAAGGTGGGTGTTGGGCACTAAAGACTAGTAATAGCGAGTGCCTCTCTATGGGAATTGGAGGTGTTTAAAATACATCCCCAAACTTGTAACACCTCTGCACCCCCACAAATGCGTGGACTCTGTTTCCCCACCTCCAGCACACACACGAAAACAGGTTGAGGTTTCCTGAGTGTGGGGAGGCACCTAGAACTGACAGCAGGTCCTGGGTTCTAATACAATCCATTAACTTGTCTTCACTGATGACTAGCCTAGGCGGCAGTGCTGGGGAATGTGAGGGTTGGGCTCTAAATCCAAGTATTATTGAGTGCCTCTCCACGGGATTTGAAGTGGTTTAACCTACAACCAAATATTTGGGAATACCTGTGCCCCCTGAAAGATGCAAGGACACTGTTTCCCCGCCTTCAGCACACACACTAGGTGGTGTTCTGGTATCCTGAGTGTGGGGAGGCTCCTGCAAGTGACAGTAGCACCTGGAATCTAATTGGATCCTTTAGGTTGATATTCCTGAGTATTTTCCTTGGCCGGGTTGTGAGCGAAATTGGGGGTTGTGCTCTAAAACCAATTATTAGCGAGTTCCTATATTTTGGGAATGGAGGCCGTTAAAGTATATCCCCAACATGGGAACACCTGTGCCCCCATAAAGATGCGTGGACTCTGTTTCCCTCCTGCAGCACACACACGACATTGGGTTCAGATATCTTGAGTGTGGGGAGGTTCCTGCAACTAACAGCAGCGCCTGGGTTGTAATATAATACCTTAACTGGTCTTCCATGATGGCTTTCCATGGCCGGTGTGCGGGGGAAAGTTGGGATTGGGCTCTAAACTTACTATTAGCGAGAGCCTATCCATGGGATGTGGGAGTTTAACCTACAAACTACAACCATGAAATAACTGTGCCCCCTGAAACATGCTTTGACTCTGTTTCCCTACATCCAGCACACACACGAAGAAGTGTTCTGGTGTTCTGAGTGTGGGGAGGTTCCTCCAACTGACAGCAGCACCTGGGTTCGAGTAGTATCCCTTAGCTTGACTTCCCTAAGTGTTTTCCTAGGCCTAGCAGTGAGCGATGGTGGGGGATGGGCTCTAAAGCTAAGTATTAGACAGTGCATCTCTGTGGGCAGTGCAGGATTTGAAACAACTTCCCAAAACTTGGAACACCTGTGCCCCCATATAGATGAGTGGACACTGTTTCCCCCCTGCAGCACACACACGGAGACGTGCTCAGGTATCCTGATTGTGGGGAGGCTCCTCCAAATGACAGCAGCGCCTGGGTTCTAATAGAATCAATTAGATTGTTTTCCTTGGGTGTTTCCCTAGGCCGGGCTTAGAGGGAAAGCTGGGAGTTTGGCTTGGAGGCCAAGTAGCAGCCACTGCCCCCCGATGGAATGTGGAAGTATTTAGAGGACTTCTCCCTAATGGGGAACAAGTGTGACCCCATTCATCTACTTGGATTTTGGCTCCACATATACCCGCCACAAATTGTTGGGTTCCGGAATCCTGAGTTTTGGGAAGTTCCTCCTACTGTCAGCAGCGCTTGTGTTCTTGAATCCCTTAACTTGCCTTTCCTGATGTTTTGCCTATGCTGGAGTGCAGGGGAACGTTTGGTTTCGGCTCTAATACCAAGTATTAGCCAATGCATCTACATGTGAAGTTGAGAAATTTTAACTACAACCAGCAACCTAGGAATACATGTGCCACTTGAAAGATGCCTGGACTCTGTTTCCCCACCTCCAGCACACAAACGAGGAAGTGTTCTTCTATCCTGAATGTTGGGAGTTTCCTCCAAATGACAGCAGCACCTGAGGTCCAATAGAATCCGTTAGCTTGACTTCCTTGAGTGTTTACCTAGGCCGGACTGTACGAGAATGTGGGGGTTGGGCCCTAAAGACAAGGATTAGCGAGTGCCCCTCAATGGGCAGTGGAGGTGTTTAAACCAAATCCCCAACTTTGGAACACCTGTGCCCCCATAAATATGCGTGGAATATCTTTCCCAACTCCAGAACACACACGAAGACTTTCAGATATCCTTAGTTTGGAGGTCTCCTCAAAATGACAGCAGCGTTTGGGTTCTAATAGAATCCCTTAGCTTGTAATACGAGTGTTTCCCTGGTCCGGGATGTGAGGGAAAGAGGGGGTTGGGCTTGGAGTCCAAGTAGCAGTGTGTGCCCCCTGATCGATTGAGGAAGTACTTAGAGGACTTCTCCCTAAAGGGAACACTTTTGCCCCCATTCATCTGGGTGGAGTGGGGCTGCACAACTCCCCCACAAACAAGAATGTGTTCCGGAATCCTGAGTGCAGAGAAGTTCCTCCAACTGACAGCAGCGCCTGGGTTCTAACTGAATCGCTTTGCTTGTCTTCCTTGATGGTATGCCTAGGCGGGAGTGCGGGGGAAAGTGTGGTTTGGGATCCAAACCAAGTATTTGCGAGTACCTCTCTATGGTTAGTGGAGGTTTTTAAACTACATCCCTAACCTGGGAACACCTGTGCCCCCATATAGATCCGTGGAGTCTGTTTCCAGACCTCCAGCACACACACGAACACTTGCACAGTTATCCTGAGAGTGGGCAGCATCAACCAACTGACAGCAGTGCCTGGGTTCTAATAAAATCGCTAAACTTGTCTTCCCTGTTTGGTTGCCTGATACGGAGTGCGGGGGAAAGTGGGGGTTGGGCTTTAAATCCAAGTATTAGCGAGTGCTTCTTCATGGGAAATGGAGGTTCTTAACCAAAAACCCACAAACTGGGTACACCTGTGCTCCTTGAAAAATGCGTGGACTCTCTTTCCCCACTTCCAGCACACACATGAAGAAGTGTTCTGGTATCCTGAGTGTGGGGAGGCACCTCCAACTGACAGCAGCATCTGGGATCTAATAGGATCCCTTAGGTTGACTTCCCTGTGTGTTTTCCAAGGACCGGCTGGGAGCGAATTTGGGGGTTGGGCTCTAAAGCCAAGTAATAGCGAGTGCCTCTCTATGGGCAGTGGAGGTGTTTAAAGTACATTCCCTCCCTGGGAACACCTGTGCCCCATAAAGTTGCGTGTACTATGTGTCCCCAACACCAGCACAAACACAAAGATTTGTTCAGGTATCCTGAGTGTGGGGAGTCTCCTCCACCTGACAGCAGCGCCGGGTTCTAATAGTATCCCATAGCTTGTCTTCCCTGATGGCATGCCTAGGCTGGAGTGTGGCGGGAAGTGGGGTTTGGGCTTGAAGTCCAAGTAGCAATGAGTTCACCCTGATTTACTGGGGAAGTACTTAGAGGATTTCACCCTAAAATGGAACACATGTGCCCCCATATATCTGCGTGGACTGGGTCTCCACAACTCCCCCCACACACAAGGCTGGGATCCGGAATCCTGAGTGTGTGGAAGTTCCTCCAACTGACAGCAGCGCCTGCGTTCGAATAGAATAACTCAGCTTGTATTCCCTGAGTGTTTCCCTAGGCCGGGCTGCGAGCGAAAGCTGGGGGTTGTGCTTGGAGGCCAAGTTGCAGCTTTTGCCAACAGATTGATTGAGGAATTACTTAGGGAACTCCCCTACCGAGGAACACCTGTATCAACATTCATCTGTGTGGATTGGGGCTGCACACCTCCCCCACACACAAGAGTGTCTCCGGAGTCCTGAGTGTTGGGAAGTTCCTCCATGTGACAGCAGCATCTAGGTTGAATTCAATCCCTTAGCTTGTCTTCCGTGATGGCTTGCCCTGCCAGGAGTGCGTGAGAAATTGGAGGTTGGGCTCTAAAACGAAGTATTAGCGAGTGCCTATCCATCGGATGTGGAGGTGTTTAACCTACATCCTCCAACCTAGGAATACCTGTGCCCCAGGAAATATGCGTGGACTCTGTTTCCACACCACCAGCACACGTGCGAAGAATTGTTCTCATTTCCTGAGTGTGCGGAGGCTCCTCCAACTAACAGCAGCACCAGGGATCTAGTAGAATCCCTTAGCTTGACTTCCTTGAGTGTTCTTCTAGGCTGGGCTTTGAGCGAAGGTGGGGGTTGGGCTGTAAAGCCAAGTAATATCCAGTGCCTCTCAAAGGGCAGTGAAGGTGTTTAAACTACATCATCTACCTAGGAATAACTGTGCCCCCATAAACATGCATGGACTCTGTTTCCCCATTTTCAACACACACACAAAGACGTGCTCAGTTATCCTGAGTGTGGGCCGGCACTTTCAAGTGACAGCAGCGCCTGGGTTCTAATAGTATCCTTTTGCTTGTAATACCTGAGTTGTACCCAAGGCCTGGCTCTGAGGGAAAGCTGGGGTTTGGGATTTGAGGCCAAATAGTAGCGAGTGCCCCCCGATGGACTGAGGAAGTATTTAGATGAATTCTCCCTAAAGGGGTACACCTGTGCCCACATCCATCTTCGTGGAGTGCGGATACACAAATCCCTCCCCCCACAAGTCTGGCTACCGGAATATGAGAGTGGGAAAGTTCCTCCAGCTTACATCAGTGCCAGTGTTCTAGTAGAATCCTTAAGCTTCTGTTCCCTGATGGATTGCATGAGCTGGAGTGCGGTTCAAAGTGGGATTTGTTCTCTAAATCCAAGTAATAATGAGTGCCTCTCCATGGGAATTGGAGGTGTTTAACCAACAACCCCAAACAAGGGAATACCTTTGCCCCCTGGAATATGCGTGGACACTGTTTCTCCACCAACAGTACACACACGAAGAAGCTTTCTGGAATCCTGAGCATGGGGAGACTACTCCAAATGACAGCAGCAACTGGGACCTTATAATATCACTTGGCTTGCTTTCCCTGAGTGTTTCCTTTGGCCAGACTGTGAACGAAGGTGGGTGTTGGGCACTAAAGACTAGTAATAGCGAGTGCCTCTCTATGGGAATTGGAGGTGTTTAAAATACATCCCCAAACTTGTAACACCTCTGCACCCCCACAAATGCGTGGACTCTGTTTCCCCACCTCCAGCACACACACGAAAACAGGTTGAGGTTTCCTGAGTGTGGGGAGGCACCTAGAACTGACAGCAGGTCCTGGGTTCTAATACAATCCATTAACTTGTCTTCACTGATGACTAGCCTAGGCGGCAGTGCGGGGGAATGTGAGGGTTGGGCTCTAAATCCAAGTATTATTGAGTGCCTCTCCACGGGATTTGAAGTGGTTTAACCTACAACCAAATATTTGGGAATACCTGTGCCCCCTGAAAGATGCAAGGACACTGTTTCCCCGCCTTCAGCACACACACTAGGTGGTGTTCTGGTATCCTGAGTGTGGGGAGGCTCCTGCAAGTGACAGTAGCACCTGGAATCTAATTGGATCCTTTAGGTTGATATTCCTGAGTATTTTCCTTGGCCGGGTTGTGAGCGAAATTGGGGGTTGTGCTCTAAAACCAATTATTAGCGAGTTCCTATATTTTGGGAATGGAGGCCGTTAAAGTATATCCCCAACATGGGAACACCTGTGCCCCCATAAAGATGCGTGGACTCTGTTTCCCTCCTGCAGCACACACACGACATTGGGTTCAGATATCTTGAGTGTGGGGAGGTTCCTGCAACTAACAGCAGCGCCTGGGTTGTAATATAATACCTTAACTGGTCTTCCATGATGGCTTTCCATGGCCGGTGTGCGGGGGAAAGTTGGGATTGGGCTCTAAACTTACTATTAGCGAGAGCCTATCCATGGGATGTGGAAGTTTAACCTACAAACTACAACCATGAAATAACTGTGCCCCCTGAAACATGCTTTGACTCTGTTTCCCTACATCCAGCACACACACGAAGAAGTGTTCTGGTGTTCTGAGTGTGGGGAGGTTCCTCCAACTGACAGCAGCACCTGGGTTCGAGTAGTATCCCTTAGCTTGACTTCCCTAAGTGTTTTCCTAGGCCTAGCAGTGAGCGATGGTGGGGGATGGGCTCTAAAGCTAAGTATTAGACAGTGCATCTCTGTGGGCAGTGCAGGATTTGAAACAACTTCCCAAAACTTGGAACACCTGTGCCCCCATATAGATGAGTGGACACTGTTTCCCCCCTGCAGCACACACACGGAGACGTGCTCAGGTATCCTGATTGTGGGGAGGCTCCTCCAAATGACAGCAGCGCCTGGGTTCTAATAGAATCAATTAGATTGTTTTCCTTGGGTGTTTCCCTAGGCCGGGCTTAGAGGGAAAGCTGGGAGTTTGGCTTGGAGGCCAAGTAGCAGCCACTGCCCCCCGATGGAATGTGGAAGTATTTAGAGGACTTCTCCCTAATGGGGAACAAGTGTGACCCCATTCATCTACTTGGATTTTGGCTCCACATATACCCGCCACAAATTGTTGGGTTCCGGAATCCTGAGTTTTGGGAAGTTCCTCCTACTGTCAGCAGCGCTTGTGTTCTTGAATCCCTTAACTTGCCTTTCCTGATGTTTTGCCTATGCTGGAGTGCAGGGGAACGTTTGGTTTCGGCTCTAATACCAAGTATTAGCCAATGCACCTACATGTGAAGTTGAGAAATTTTAACTACAACCAGCAACCTAGGAATACATGTGCCACTTGAAAGATGCCTGGACTCTGTTTCCCCACCTCCAGCACACAAACGAGGAAGTGTTCTTCTATCCTGAATGTTGGGAGTTTCCTCCAAATGACAGCAGCACCTGAGGTCTAATAGAATCCGTTAGCTTGACTTCCTTGAGTGTTTACCTAGGCCGGACTGTACGAGAATGTGGGGGTTGGGCCCTAAAGACAAGGATTAGCGAGTGCCCCTCAATGGGCAGTGGAGGTGTTTAAACCAAATCCCCAACTTTGGAACACCTGTGCCCTCATAAAGATGCGTGGAATATCTTTCCCAGCTCCAGAACACACACGAAGACTTTCAGATATCCTTAGTGTGGGGGGGCTCCTCAAAATGACAGCAGCGCCTGGGTTCTAATAGAACCCCTTAGCTTGTAATACGAGTGTTTCCCTGGTCCGGGATGTGAGGGAAAGCTGGGGGTTGGGCTTGGAGTCCAAGTAGCCGTGAGTGCCCCCTGATCGATTGAGGAAGTACTTAGAGGACTTCTCCCTAAAGGGAACACTTTTGCCCCCATTCATCTGGGTGGAGTGGGGCTGCACAACTTCCCCACACACAAGAATGTGTTCCGGAATCATGAGTGCAGAGAAGTTCCTCCAACAGACAGCAGCGCCTGGGTGCTAACTGAATCCCTTTGCTTGTCTTCCCTGATGGTATGCCTAGGAGGGTGTGCGGGGGAAAGTGAGGTTTGGGATCCCAACCAAGTATTTGCGAGTACCTCTCTATGGTTAGTGGAGGTTTTTAAACTACATCCCTAACCTGGGAACACCTGTGCCCCCATATAGATCCGTGGAGTCTGTTTCCAGACCTCCAGCACACACACGAACACGTGCCCAGTTATTCTGAGAGTGGGCAGCCTCCTCCAACTGACAGCAGGGCCTGGGTTCTAATAAAATCGCTTAACTTGTCTTCCCTGTTTGGTTGCCTGATACGGAGTGCGGGGAAAAGTGGGGGTTGGGCTTTAAATCCAAGTATTAGCGAGTGCTTCTTCATGGGAAGTGGAGGTTCTTAACCAAAAACCCACAACCTGGGAACAACTGTGCTCCTTGAAAAATGCGTGGACTCTCTTTCCCCACCTCCAGCACAAACATGAAAAAGGATTTTGGTATCCTGAGTGTGGGGAGGCACCTCCAATTGACAGCAGCATCTGGGATCTAATAGGATCCCTTAGGTTGACTTCCCTGTGTGTTTTCCAAGGACCGGCTGGGAGCGAAGGTGGGGGTTCGGCTCTAAAGCCAAGTAATAGCGAGTGCCTCTCTATGGGCAGTGGAGGTGTGTAAAGTACATTCCCTCCCTGGGAACACCTGTGCCCCCATAAAATTGCGTGGACTATGTATCCCCAAACCATCATACACATAAAGACTTGTTCAGGTATCCTGAGTATGGGGAGACACGTCCAAATGACAGCAGCGCCTGGGTTCTAATAGAATCCCAAAGCTTGTCTTCCCTGATGGCATGCCTAGGCTGGAGTGTGGGGAAAGTGGGGTTTGGGCTTGAAGTCCAAGGAGCAACGAGTGCCCCCTGATTTACTGGGGAAGTACTTAGAGGATTTCACCCTAAAATTGAACACCTGTGCCCCCATTCATCTGCGTGGACTGGGTCTCCACAACTCCCCCCTACACAAGGCTGGGATCCGGAATCCTGAGTTTGTGGAAGTTCCTCCAACTGACAGCAGCGCCTGCGTCGATTAGAATAACTCAGCTTGTATTCCCTGAGTGTTTCCCTAGGCCAGGCTGCGAGCGAAAGCTGGGGGTTGTGCTTGGAGGCCAAGTAGCAGCTTGTGCCAACGGATTGACTGAGGAATTACTTAGGGAACTCCCCTACCGGGGAACACCTGTGTCACCATTCATCTGCGTGGATTGGGGCTGCACACCTCCCCCACACACAAGAGTGTCTCCAGATTCCTGAGTGTTGGGAAGTTCCTCCATGTGACAGCAGCATCTAGGTTTAATACAGTCCCTTAGCTTGTCTTCCGTGATGGCTTGCCCTGCCAGGAGTGCAGGAGAAATTGGAGGTTGGGCTCTAAAACGAAGTATTAGCGAGTGCCTATCCATGTGATGTGGAGGTGTTTAACCTACATCCTCCAACATAGGAGTACCTGTGCCCCAGGAAAAATGCGTGGACTCTGTTTCCACACCACCAGCACACGTGCGAAGAATTGTTCTCGTTTCCTGAGTGTGGGGATGCTCCTCCAACTAACAGCAGCACCAGGGATCTAGTAGAATCCCTTAGCTTGACTTCCTTGAGTGTTCTCCTAGGCCGGGCTTTGAGCAAAGGTGGGGGTTGGGCTGTAAAGCCAAGTAATATCCAGTGCCTCTCTAAGGGCAGTGAAGGTGTTTAAACTACATCATCTACCTAGGAATAACTGTGCCCCCATAAACATGCATGGACTCTGTTTCCCCAGTTTCAACACACACACAAAGACGTGCTCAGGTATCCTGAGTGTGGGCCGGCACTTTCAAGTGACAGCAGCGCCTGTGTTCTAATAGTATCCTTTAGCTTGTAATACCTGAGTTGTTCCCTAGGCCTGGCTCTGAGGGAAAGCTGGGGGTTGGGCTTCAATGCCAAATAGTAGCGAGTGCCCCCCGATGGACTGAGGAACTATTTAGATTAATTCTACATAAATGGGTACACCTGTGTCCACATCCATCTACGTGGAGTGCGGATACACAAATCCCTCCCCCCACAAGTCTGGCTACCGGAATATGAGCGTGGGAAAGTTCCTCCAGCTTACATCAGTGCCAGTGTTCTAGTAGAATCCTTAAGCTTCTGTTCCCTGATGGATTGCATTTGCTGGAGTGCGGTTCAAAGTGGGATTTGTTCTCTAAATCCAAGTAATAATGTGTGCCTCTCCATGGGAATTGGAGGTGTTTAACCAACAACCCCCAACAAGGGAATACCTTTGCCCCCTGGAATATGCGTGGACACTGTTTCTCCACCAACAGTACACACACGAAGAAGCTTTCTGGAATCCTGAGCATGGGGAGATACTCCAAATGACAGCAGCACCTGGGTTCTATTAGAATCCCTTAGCTTGTGTTCCCTGAGTATTTCCACAGGCCAGGCTTTGACCTATTGTGTGGTTTGGTCTATATAGCTAGGTTTTAGTGAGTGCCTCTCTATTGGCATGGAGATTTTAAAACTACATCCCTAACCTTTAAACACCTGCCGCCCATATAAATGCGTGGTCTCCCTTTCTCCAACTCCAGCACACCCACGAAGAACAGTTCTGGTATACTGAGTGTGGGTCGAAACATCCAGATGACAGCAGCACCTGGGTCCTTATAATATCACTTGGCTTGCTTTCCCTGAGTGTTTCTTTGGCCAGGCTGTGAGCGAAGGTGTGTGTTGGGCACTAAAGTCTAGTAATAGCGAGTGCCTCTCTATGGGCATTGGAGGTGTTTAAAATACATCCCCAAACTTGGAACAACTGTGCCCCCCCAAAAATGCGTGGGCTCTGTTTCCCCACCTCCAGCACACACACGAAAACCGGTTGAGGTTTCCTGAGTGTGGGGAGGCACCTACAACTGACAGCAGGGCCTGGGTTCTAATACAATCCATTAACTTGTCTTCACTGATAGCTAGTCTAGGCGGGATTGCGGGGGAATGTGAGGGTTGGGCTCTAAAACCAAGTATTATTGAGTGCCTCTCCATGGGATTTGAAGTGGTTTAATATACAACCAAATATTTGGGAATACCTATGCCCCCTGAAAGATGCAAGGACACTGTTTCCCCGCCTTCAGCACACACACTAGGTGGTGTTCTGGTATCCTGAGTGTGGGGAGGCTCCTGCAAGTGACAGTAGCACCTGGGATCTAATTGGATCCATTAGGTTGATATTCCTGAGTATTTTCCTTGGCCGGGTTGTGAGCGAAATTGGGGGTTTGCTCTAAAACCAAGTATTAGCGAGTTCCTATATATTGGCAGTGGAGTTAGTTAAAGTATATCCCCAACCTGGGAACACCTGTGCCCCCATAAAAATGCGTGGACTCTGTTTCCCTCCTGCACCACACACACGACATTGGGTTCAGATGTCTTGAGTGTGGGGAGGTTCCTGCAACTAACAGCAGCGCCTGGGTTGTAATACAATACCTTAACTGGTCTTCCATGATGGCATGCCATGGCCGGTGTGCGGGGGAAAGTTGGGATTGGGCTCTAAACCAAGTATTAGCGAGAGCCTATCCATGGGATGTGGGTGTTTAACCTACAAACCACCACCATGAAATAACTGTGCCCCCTGAAAGATGCTTTGACTCTGTTTCCCAACATCCAGCACACACACGAAGAAGTGTTCTGGTGCTCTGAGTGTTGGGAGTTTCCTCCAACTGACAGCAGCACCTGGGTTCGAATAGAATCCCTTAGCTTGACTTCCCTAAGTGTTTTCCTAGGCCTAGCAGTGAGCGATGGTGGGGGATGGGCTCTAACGCCAAGTATTAGAGAGTGCATCTCTGTGGGCTGTGGAGGGTTTGAAACTAATTCCCCAACCTTGGAACACCTGTGCCCCCATAAAGATGAGTGGCCTCTGTGTCCCCCTTGCAGCACACACACGGAGACTTGGTCAAGTTTCCTGATAATGGGGAGGCTCCTCCACATGACAGCAGCGCCTGGGTTCTAATAGAATCCCTTAGATTGTTTTCCTTGAGTGTTTCCCTAGGCCGAGCTTAGAGGGAAAGCTGGGAGTTTGGCTTGGAAGCCACGTAGCAGCAACTGCCCCCCGTTGGAATGTGGAAGTACTTAGAGGACTTCTCCCTAATGGGGAACAAGTGTGACCCCATTCATCTACTTGGATTTTGGCTCCACATCTAACCGCCACAAAATGTAGGGTTACGGAATCCTGAGATTTGGGACGTTCCTCCAACTGTCAGCAGCGCTTGTGACCTTGAATACCTTAACTTGCCTTCCCTGATGGTTTGCCTATGCTGGAGTGCACTGGAATGTGGGGTTTCAGCTCTAATACCAAGTATTAGCCAATGCAACTACACGTGAAGTTGAGAAAATTTAACTACAACCAGCAACGTAGGAATACATGTGCCACCTGAAAGATGCCTGGACTCTGTTTCCCCACCTCCAGCACACAAACGAGGAAGTGTTCTTCTATCCTGAATGTGGGGATTTTCCTCCAAATGACAGCAGCACCTGAGGTCTAATAGAATCCGTTAGCTTGACTTCCATGAGTGTTTACCTAGGTCGGGCTGTGAGCGAATGTGGGGGTTGGGCCCTAAAGACAAGGATTAACGAGTGCCCCTCTATGGGCAGTGGAGGTGTTTAAAACAAATCCCCAACTTTGGAACACCTGTGCCCCCATAAAGATGCGTGGAATATCTTTCCCACCTCCAGAACACACACGAAGTCTTTCAGAAATCTTTAGTGAGGGGGGGCTCCTCAATATGACAGCAGCGTCTGGGTTCTAATAGAATCCCTTAGCTTGTAATACGAGTGTTTCCCTGGTCCGGGATGTGAGGGAAACCTGGGGGTTGGGCTTGGAGTCCAATTAGCAGTGGGTGCCCCCTGATCGATTGAGGAAGTACTTAGAGGACTTCTCCCTAAAGGGAACACTTTTGCCCCCATTCATCTGGGTGGAGTGGGGCTGCACAACTCCCCCACACACAAGAATGTGTTCCGGAATCCTGAGTGCAGAGAAGTTCCTCCAACTGACAGCAGCGCCTGGGTTCTAACTGAATCCCTTTGCTTGTCTTCCCTGATGGTATGCCTAGGCGGGAGTGCGGGGGAAAGTGTGGTTTGGGATCCAAACCAAGTATTTGCGAGTACCTCTCTATGGTTAGTGGAGGTTTTTAAAATACATCCCTAACCTGGGAACACCTGTGCCCCCATATAGATCCGTGGAGTCTGTTTCCAGACCTCCAGCACACACACGAACACTTGCCCAGTTATCCTGAGAGTGGGCAGCCTCCTCCAACTGACAGCAGGGCCTGGGTTCTAATAAAATCGCTTAACTTGTCTTCACTGTTTGGTTGCCTGATACGGAGTGCGGGGAAATGTGGGGGTTGGGCTTTAAATCCAAGTATTAGCGAGTGCTTCTTCATGGGATGTGGAGGTTATTAACCAAAAACCCACAACCTGGGAACACCTGTGCTCCTTGAAAAATGCGTGGACTCTCTTTCCCCACCTCCAGCACACACATGAAGTAGTGTTCTGGTATCCTGAGTGTGGGGAGGCACCTCCAACTGACAGCAGCATCTGGGATCTAATAGGATCCCTTAGGTTGACTTCCCTGTGTGTTTTCCAAGGACCGGCTGGGAGCGAAGGTGGGGGTTGGGCTCTAAAGCCAAGTAATAGCGAGTGCCTCTCTATGGGCAGTGGAGGTGTTTAAAGTACATTCCCTCCCTGGGAACACCTGTGCCCCCATAAAGTTGCGTGGACTATGTATCCCCAAAACCATCATACACATAAAGACTTGTTCAGGTATCCTGAGTATGGGGAGACTCGTCCAACTGACAGCAGCACCTGGGTTCTAATATAATCCCAAAGCTTGTCTTCCCTGATGGCCTGCCTAGGCTGGAGTGTGGGGGAAAGTGGGGTTTGGGCTTGAAGTCCGAGGAGCAACAAGTGCCCCCTGATTTACTGGGGAAGTACTTAGAGGATTTCACCCTAAAATTGAACACCTGTGCCCCCATTCATCTGCGTGGACTGGGTCTCCACAACTCCCCCCCACACAAGGCTGGGATCCGGAATCCTGAGTGTGTGGAATTTCCTCCAACTGACAGCAGCGCCTGCGTTCGAATAGAATAAATCAGCTTGTATTCCCTGAGTGTTTCCCTAGGCCGGGCTGCGAGCGAATGCTGGAGGATTTGCTTGGAGGCCAAGTAGCAGCTTGTGCCAACCGATTGACTGAGGAATTACTTAGGGAACTCCCCTACCGGGGAACACCTGTGCCACCATTCATCTGCGTGGATTGGGGCTGCACACCTCCCCCACACACAAGAGTGTTTCCGGAGTCCTGAGTGTTATGAAGTTCCTCCATGTGACAGCAGGATCTAGGTTCAATACAATCAGTTAGCTTGAATTCCGTGATGGCTTGCCCTGCCAGGAGTGCGGGAGAAATTGGAGGTTGGGCTCTAAACGAAGTATTAGCGAGTGCCTATCCATGGGATGTGGGGGTGTTTAACCTACATCCTCCAACCTAGGAATACCTGTGCCCCAGGAAAAATGCGTGGACTCTGTTTCCACACCACCAGCACACGTACGAAGAATTGTTCTCGTTTCCTGAGTGTGGGGAGGCTCCTCCAACTAACAGCAGCACCAGGGATCTAGTAGAATCCCTTAGCTTGACTTCCTTGAGTGTTCTCCTAGGCCGGGCTTTGAGCGAAGGTGGGGGTTGGGCTGTAAAGCAAAGTAATATCCAGTGCCTCTCTAAGGGCAGTGAAGGTGTTTAAAATACATCATCTACCTAGGAATAACTGTGCCCCCATAAAGATGCATGGACTCTGTTTCCCCACTTTCAACACACACACAAAGACGTGCTCAGGTATCCTGAGTGTGGGCCGGCACTTTCAAGTGACAGCAGAGCCTGCGTTCTAATAGTATCTTTTAGCCTGTAATACCAGAGTTGTTCCCTAGGCCTGGCTCTGAGGGAAAGCTGGGGGTTGGGCTTTGAGTCCAAATAGTAGCGAGTGCCCCCCGATGGACTGAGGAAGTATTTAGATGAATTCTCCCTAAATGGGTACAGCTGTGCCCACATCCATCTACGTGGAATGCGGATACACAAATCCCTCCCCCAACAAGTCTGGCTACCGGAATATGAGAGTGGGAAAGTTCCTCCAGCTTACATCAGTGCCAGTGTTCTAGTAGAATCCTTAAGCTTCCCTGATGGATTGCAAGAGCTGGAGTGCGGTTCAAACTGGGATTTGTTCTCTAAATCCAAGTAATAATGAGTGCCTCTCCATGGGAATTGGAGGTGTTTAACCAACAACCCCCAACAAGGGAATACCTTTGCCCCCTGGAATATGCGTGGACACTGTTTCTCCACCAGCAGTACACACACCAATAAGCTTTCTGGAATCCTGAGAATGGGGAGGCTACTCCAAATGACAGCAGCACCTGGGTTCTATTAGAATCCCTTTGCTTGTGTTCCCTGAGTATTTACATAGGCCAGGCTTTGATCTATTGTGGGGTTTGGTCTCTATAGCTAGGTTTTAGCGAGTGCCTCTCTATTGGCATGGAGATTTTAAAACTACATCCCTAACCTTTAAACACCTGCCCCCCATAAAATGCGTGGTCTCCCTTTCCCCATATCCAGCACACCCATGACGAACATTTCTGGTATACTGAGTGTGGCTAGGCACCTCCAGATGACAGCAGAACCTTGGACTTTATAATATCACTTGGCTTGCTTTCCCTGAGTGTTTCCTTTGGCCAGGCTGTGAGCGAAGGTGGGTGTTGGGCACTAAAGTCTAGTAATAACGAGTGCCTCTCTATGGGCATTGGAGTTGTTTAAAATTCATATCCAAACTTGGAAAACCTGTGCCCACCAAAAATGCGTGGACTCTGTTTCCCCACCTCCAGCACACACACGAAAACGGGTTGAGGATTCCTGAGTGTGGGGAGGCACCTACAACTGACAGCAGGGCCTGGGTTCTAATACAATCCATTAACTTGTCTTCAATGATGGCTAGCCTAGGCGGGAATGCGGGGGAATGTGAGGGTTGGGCTCTAAAACCAAGTATTATTGAGTGCCTCTCCCCGGGATTTGAAGTGGTTTAATCTACAACCAAATATTTTGGAATACTTTGCCCCCTGAAAGATGCAAGGACACTGTATCCCCGGCTTCAGCAAACACACTAGGTGGTGTTCTGGTATCCTGAGTATGGGGAGGCTCCTGCAAGTGACAGTAGCACCTGGGATCTAACTGGATCCATTAGGTTGATATTCCTGAGTAGTTTCCTTGGCCGGGTTGTGAGCGAAATTGTGGGTTTGCTCTAAAACCAAGTATTAGCGAGTTCCTATATATTGGCAGTGGATGTGGTTAAAGTATATCCCCAACCTGGGAACACCTGTGCCCCCATAAAGATGCGTGGAATCTGTTTCCCTCCTGCAGCACACACACGACATTGGGTTCAGTTGTCTTGAGTGTGGGGAATTTCCTGCAACTAACAGCAGCGCCTGGGTTTAATAAAATACCTTAACTGGTCTTCCATGATGACATTCCATGGCCGGTGTGCGGGGGAAAGTTGGGATTGGGCTCTAAACCAAGTATTAGCGAGAGCCTATCCATGGGATGTGGGTGTTTAACCTACAAACCACCACAATGAATTAACTGTGCCCACTGTATGATGATTTGACTCTGTTTCCCAACATCCAGCACACACACGAAGAAGTGTTCTGGTGTTCTGAGTGTGGGGAAGTTCCTCCAACTGACAGCAGCACCTGGGATCGAGTAGAATCCCTTAGCTTGACTTCCCTAAGTGTTTTCCTAGGCCTAGCATTGATCGATGGTGGGGGATGGGCTCTAAAGCCAAGTATTAGAGAGTACATATCTGTGGGCAGTGCGGGGTTTGAAACTACTTCCCCAACCTTGGAACACCTGTGCCCCCATAAAGATGAGTGGCCTCTGTTTCCCCCCTGCAGCACACACACGGAGACGTGGTCAGGTTTCCTGATAGTGGGGAGGCTCCTCCACATGACAGCAGCGCCTGGGTTCTAATAGAATCCCTTAGATTGTTTTCCTTGAGTGTTTCCCTAGGCCGGGCTTAGAGGGAAAGCTGGGAGTTTGGCTTGGAGTCCAAGTTGCAACAACTGCCCCCCGATGGATTGTGGAAGTATTTAGAGGACTTCTCCCTAATGGGGAACAAGTGTGACCCCATTCATCTACTTGGATTTTGGCTCCACATCTACCCGCCACAAAGTGTTGGGTTCCGGAATCCTGAGTTTTGGGACGTTCATCCTACTGTCAGCAGCGCCTTTTTTTCTTGAATCCCTTAACATGCCTTCCCTGATGGTCTGCTTATGCTGGAGTGCAGGGTAATGTGGGTTATCGGCTCTAATACCAAGCATTAGCCAATGCATCTACATGTGATGTTGAGAAATTTTAACTACAACCAGCAACGTAGGAATACATGTGCCACCTGGAAGATGCCTGGACTCTGTTTCCCCACCTCCAGCACACAAACGAGGAAGTGTTCTTCTATCCTGAATGTGGGGAGTTTCCTCCAAATGACAGCAGCACCTGAGGTCTAATAGAATCCGTTAGCTTGACTTCCTTGAGTGTTTACCTAGGCCGGGCTGTGAGCGAATGTGGGGGTTGAGCCCGAAAGACAAGGATTAGCGAGTGCCCCTCTATTGGCAGTGGAGGTGTTTAAACCAAATCCCCAACTTTGGAACACCTGTGCCCCCATAAATATGCGTGGAATATCTTTCCCAACTCCAGAACACACACGAAGACTTTCAGATATCCTTAGTTTGGAGGTCTCCTCAAAATGACAGCAGCGTTTGGGTTCTAATAGAATCCCTTAGCTTGTAATACGAGTGTTTCCCTGGTCCGGGATGTGAGGGAAAGAGGGGGTTGGGCTTGGAGTCCAAGTAGCAGTGTGTGCCCCCTGATCGATTGAGGAAGTACTTAGAGGAATTCTCCCTATAGGGAACACTTTTGCCCCCATTCATCTGGGTGGAGTGGGGCTGCACAACTCCCCCACAAACAAGAATGTGTTCCGGAATCCTGAGTGCAGAGAAGTTCCTCCAACTGACAGCAGCGCCTGGGTTCTAACTGAATCGCTTTGCTTGTCTTCCTTGATGGTATGCCTAGGCGGGAGTGCGGGGGAAAGTGTGGTTTGGGATCCAAACCAAGTATTTGCGAGTACCTCTCTATGGTTAGTGGAGGTTTTTAAACTACATCCCTAACCTGGGAACACCTGTGCCCCCATATAGATCCGTGGAGTCTGTTTCCAGACCTCCAGCACACACACGAACACTTGCACAGTTATCCTGACAGTGGGCAGCGTCCACCAACTGACAGCAGTGCCTGGGTTCTAATAAAATCGCTAAAATTGTCTTCCCTGTTTGGTTGCCTGATACGGAGTGCGGGGGAAAGTGGGGGTTGGGCTTTAAATCCAAGTATTAGCGAGTGCTTCTTCATGGGAAGTGGAGGTTCTTAACCAAAAACCCACAAACTGGGTACACCTGTGCTCCTTGAAAAATGCGTGGACTCTCTTTCCCCACCTCCAGCACACACATGAAGAAGTTTTCTGGTATCCTGAGTGTGGGGAGGCACCTCCAACTGACAGCAGCATCTGGGATCTAATAGGATCCCTTAGGTTGACTTCCCTGTGTGTTTTCCAAGGACCGGCTGGGAGCGAATTTGGGGGTTGGGCTCTAAAGCCAAGTAATAGCGAGTGCCTCTCTATGGGCAGTGGAGGTGTTTAAAGTACATTCCCTCCCTGGGAACACCTGTGCCCCATAAAGTTGCGTGTACTATGTGTCCCCAACACCAGCACAAACACAAAGATTTGTTCAGGTATCCTGAGTGTGGGGAGTCTCCTCCACCTGACAGCAGCGCCGGGTTCTAATAGTATCCCATAGCTTGTCTTCCCTGATGGCATGCCTAGGCTGGAGTGTGGGGGGAAGTGGGGTTTGGGCTTGAAGTCCAAGTAGCAATGAGTTCACCCTGATTTACTGGGGAAGTACTTAGAGGATTTCACCCTAAAATGGAACACATGTGCCCCCATACATCTGCGTGGACTGGGTCTCCACAACTCCCCCCACACACAAGGCTGGGATCCGGAATCCTGAGTGTGTGGAAGTTCCTCCAACTGACAGCAGCGCCTGCGTTCGAATAGAATAACTCAGCTTGTATTCCCTGAGTGTTTCCCTAGGCCGGGCTGCGAGCGAAAGCTGGGGGTTGTGCTTGGAGGCCAAGTTGCAGCTTTTGCCAACAGATTGATTGAGGAATTACTTAGGGAACTCCCCTACCGAGGAACACCTGTGTCAACATTCATCTGTGTGGATTGGGGCTGCACACCTCCCCCACACACAAGAGTGTCTCCGGAGTCCTGAGTGTTGGGAAGTTCCTCCATGTGACAGCAGCATCTAGGTTGAATTCAATCCCTTAGCTTGTCTTCCGTGATGGCTTGCCCTGCCAGGAGTGCGTGAGAAATTGGAGGTTGGGCTCTAAAACGAAGTATTAGCGAGTGCCTATCCATCGGATGTGGAGGTGTTTAACCTACATCCTCCAACCTAGGAATACCTGTGCCCCAGGAAATATGCGTGGACTCTGTTTCCACACCACCAGCACACGTGCGAAGAATTGTTCTCGTTTCCTGAGTGTGCGGAGGCTCCTCCAACTAACAGCAGCACCAGGGATCTAGTAGAATCCCTTAGCTTGACTTCCTTGAGTGTTCTCCTAGGCTGGGCTTTGAGCGAAGGTGGGGGTTGGGCTGTAAAGCCAAGTAATATCCAGTGCCTCTCTAAGGGCAGTGAAGGTGTTTAAACTACATCATCTACCTAGGAATAACTGTGCCCCCATAAACATGCATGGACTCTGTTTCCCCATTTTCAACACACACACAAAGACGTGCTCAGTTATCCTGAGTGTGGGCCGGCACTTTCAAGTGACAGCAGAGCCTGGGTTCTAATAGTATCCTTTTGCTTGTAATACCTGAGTTGTACCCAAGGCCTGGCTCTGAGGGAAAGCTGGGGTTTGGGCTTTGAGGCCAAATAGTAGCGAGTGCCCCCCGATGGACTGAGGAAGTATTTAGATGAATTCTCCCTAAAGGGGTACACCTGTGCCCACATCCATCTTCGTGGAGTGCGGATACACAAATCCCTCCCCCCACAAGTCTGGCTACCGGAATATGAGAGTGGGAAAGTTCCTCCAGCTTACATCAGTGCCAGTGTTCTAGTAGAATCCTTAAGCTTCTGTTCCCTGATGGATTGCATGAGCTGGAGTGCGGTTCAAAGTGGGATTTGTTCTCTAAATCCAAGTAATAATGAGTGCCTCTCCATGGGAATTGGAGGTGTTTAACCAACAACCCCAAACAAGGGAATACCTTTGCCCCCTGGAATATGCGTGGACACTGTTTCTCCACCAACAGTACACACACGAAGAAGCTTTCTGGAATCCTGAGCATGGGGAGACTACTCCAAATGACAGCAGCCACTGGGACCTTATAATATCACTTGGCTTGCTTTCCCTGAGTGTTTCCTTTGGCCAGACTGTGAGCGAAGGTGGGTGTTGGGCACTAAAGACTAGTAATAGCGAGTGCCTCTCTATGGGCATTGGAGGTGTTTAAAATACATCCCCAAACTTGTAACACCTCTGCACCCCCACAAATGCGTGGACTCTGTTTCCCCACCTCCAGCACACACACGAAAACAGGTTGAGGTTTCCTGAGTGTGGGGAGGCACCTAGAACTGACAGCAGGTCCTGGGTTCTAATACAATCCATTAACTGGTCTTCCCTGATGACTAGCCTAGGCGGCAGTGCGGGGGAATGTGAGGGTTGGGCTCTAAAACCAAGTATTATTGAGTGCCTCTCCACGGGATTTGAAGTGGTTTAACCTACAACCAAATATTTGGGAATACCTGTGCCCCCTGAAAGATGCAAGGACACTGTTTCCCCGCCTTCAGCACACACACTAGGTGGTGTTCTGGTATCCTGAGTGTGGGGAGGCTCCTGCAAGTGACAGTAGCACCTGGAATCTAATTGGATCCTTTAGGTTGATATTCCTGAGTATTTTCCTTGGCCGGGTTGTGAGCGAAATTGGGGGTTGTGCTCTAAAACCAATTATTAGCGAGTTCCTATATTTTGGGAATGGAGGCCGTTAAAGTATATCCCCAACATGGGAACACCTGTGCCCCCATAAAGATGCGTGGACTCTGTTTCCCTCCTGCAGCACACACACGACATTGGGTTCAGATATCTTGAGTGTGGGGAGGTTCCTGCAACTAACAGCAGCGCCTGGGTTGTAATATAATACCTTAACTGGTCTTCCATGATGGCTTTCCATGGCCGGTGTGCGGGGGAAAGTTGGGATTGGGCTCTAAACTTACTATTAGCGAGAGCCTATCCATGGGATGTGGGAGTTTAACCTACAAACTACAACCATGAAATAACTGTGCCCCCTGAAACATGCTTTGACTCTGTTTCCCTACATCCAGCACACACACGAAGAAGTGTTCTGGTGTTCTGAGTGTGGGGAGGTTCCTCCAACTGACAGCAGCACCTGGGTTCGAGTAGTATCCCTTAGCATGACTTCCCTAAGTGTTTTCCTAGGCCTAGCAGTGAGCGATGGTGGGGGATGGGCTCTAAAGCTAAGTATTAGACAGTGCATCTCTGTGGGCAGTGCAGGATTTGAAACAACTTCCCAAAATTTGGAACACCTGTGCCCCCATATAGATGAGTGGACACTGTTTCCCCCCTGCAGCACACACACGGAGACGTGCTCAGGTATCCTGAATGTTGGGAGTTTCCTCCAAATGACAGCAGCACCTGAGGTCTAATAGAATCCGTTAGCTTGACTTCCTTGAGTGTTTACCTAGGCCGGACTGTACGAGAATGTGGGGGTTGGGCCCTAAAGACAAGGATTAGCGAGTGCCCCTCAATGGGCAGTGGAGGTGTTTAAACCAAATCCCCAACTTTGGAACACCTGTGCCCTCATAAAGATGCGTGGAATATCTTTCCCAGCTCCAGAACACACACGAAGACTTTCAGATATCCTTAGTGTGGGGGGGCTCCTCAAAATGACAGCAGCGCCTGGGTTCTAATAGAACCCCTTAGCTTGTAATACGAGTGTTTCCCTGGTCCGGGATGTGAGGGAAAGCTGGGGGTTGGGCTTGGAGTCCAAGTAGCCGTGAGTGCCCCCTGATCGATTGAGGAAGTACTTAGAGGACTTCTCCCTAAAGGGAACACTTTTGCCCCCATTCATCTGGGTGGAGTGGGGCTGCACAACTCCCCCACACACAAGAATGTGTTCCGGAATCATGAGTGCACAGAAGTTCCTCCAACAGACAGCAGCGCCTGGGTGCTAACTGAATCCCTTTGCTTGTCTTCCCTGATGGTATGCCTAGGCGGGAGTGCGGGGGAAAGTGAGGTTTGGGATCCCAACCAAGTATTTGCGAGTACCTCTCTATGGTTAGTGGAGGTTTTTAAACTACATCCCTAACCTGGGAACACCTGTGCCCCCATATATATCCGTGGAGTCTGTTTCCAGACCTCCAGCACACACACGAACACTTGCCCAGTTATCCTGAGAGTGGGCAGCCTCCTCCAACTGACAGCAGGGCCTGGGTTCTAATAAAATCGCTTAACTTGTCTTCCCTGTTTGGTTGCCTGATACGGAGTGCGGGGAAAAGTGGGGGTTGGGCTTTAAATCCAAGTATTAGCGAGTGCTTCTTCATGGGAAGTGGAGGTTCTTAACCAAAAACCCACAACCTGGGAACACCTGTGCTCCTTGAAAAATGCGTGGACTCTCTTTCCCCACCTCCAGCACAGACATGAAAAAGGATTTTGGTATCCTGAGTGTGGGGAGGCACCTCCAACTGACAGCAGCATCTGGGATCTAATAGGATCCCTTAGGTTGACTTCCCTGTGTGTTTTCCAAGGACCGGCTGGGAGCGAAGGTGGGGGTTGGGCTCTAAAGACAAGTAATAGCGAGTGCCTCTCTATGGGCAGTGGAGGTGTGTAAAGTACATTCCCTCCCTGGGAACACCTGTGCCCCCATAAAGTTGCGTGGACTATGTATCCCCAAACCATCATACACATAAAGACTTGTTCAGGTATCCTGAGTATGGGGAGACTCGTCCAAATGACAGCAGCGCCTGGGTTCTAATAGAATCCCAAAGCTTGTCTTCCCTGATGGCATGCCTAGGCTGGAGTGTGGGGTAAAGTGGGGTTTGGGCTTGAAGTCCAAGGAGCAACGAGTGCCCCCTGATTTACTGGGGAAGTACTTAGAGGATTTCACCCTAAAATGGAACACCTGTGCCCCCATTCATCTGCGTGGGCTGGGTCTCCACAACTCCCCCCTACACAAGGCTGGGATCCGGAATCCTGAGTGTGTGGAAGTTCCTCCAACTGACAGCAGCGCCTGCGTCGATTAGAATAACTCAGCTTGTATTCCCTGAGTGTTTCCCTAGGCCAGGCTGCGAGCGAAAGCTGGGGGTTGTGCTTGGAGACCAAGTAGCAGCTTGTGCCAACGGATTGACTGAGGAATTACTTAGGGAACTCCCCTACCGGGGAACACCTGTGTCACCATTCATCTGCGTGGATTGGGGCTGCACACCTCCCCCACACACAAGAGTGTCTCCAGATTCCTGAGTGTTGGGAAGTTCCTCCATGTGACAGCAGCATCTAGGTTTAATACAATCCCTTAGCTTGTCTTCCGTGATGGCTTGCCCTGCCAGGAGTGCGGGAGAAATTGGAGGTTGGGCTCTAAAACGAAGTATTAGCGAGTGCCTATCCATGTGATGTGGAGGGGTTTAACCTACATCCTCCAACCTAGGAGTACCTGTGCCCCAGGAAAAATGCGTGGACTCTGTTTCCACACCACCAGCACACGTGCGAAGAATTGTTCTCGTTTCCTGAGTGTGGGGATGCTCCTCCAACTAACAGCAGCACCAGGGATCTAGTAGAATCCCTTAGCTTGACTTCCTTGAGTGTTCTCCTAGGCCGGGCTTTGAGCGAATGTGGGGGTTGGGCTGTAAAGCCAAGTAATATCCAGTGCCTCTCTAAGGGCAGTGAAGGTGTTTAAACTACATGATCTACCTAGGAATAACTGTGCCCCCATAAACATGCATGGACTCTGTTTCCCCACTTTCAACACACACACAAAGACGTGCTCAGGTATCCTGAGTGTGGGCCGGCACTTTCAAGTGACAGCAGCGCCTGGGTTCTAATAGTATCCTTTAGCTTGTAATACCTGAGTTGTTCCCTAGGCCTGGCTCTGAGGGAAAGCTGGGGGTTGGGCTTTGAGGCCAAATAGTAGCGAGTGCCCCCCGATGGACTGAGGAACTCTTTAGATGAATTCTACATAAAGGGGTACACCTGTGTCCACATCCATCTACGTGGAGTGCGGATACACAAATCCCTCCCCCCACAAGTCTGGCTACCGGAATATGAGAGTGGGAAAGTTCCTCCAGCTTACATCAGTGCCAGTGTTCTAGTAGAATCCTTAAGCTTCTGTTCCCTGATGGATTGCATTTGCTGGAGTGCGGTTCAAAGTGGGATTTGTTCTCTAAATCCAAGTAATAATGAGTGCCTCTCCATGGGAATTGGAGGTGTTTAACCAACAACCCCCAACAAGGGAATACCTTTGCCCCCTGGAATATGCGTGGACACTGTTTCTCCACCAACAGTACACACACGAAGAAGCTTTCTGGAATCCTGAGCATGGGGAGATACTCCAAATGACAGCAGCACCTGGGTTCTATTAGAATCCCTTAGCTTGTGTTCCCTGAGTATTTCCACAGGCCAGGCTTTGATCTATTGTGTGGCTTGGTCTATATAGCTAGGTTTTAGCGAGTGCCTCTCTATTGGCATGGAGATTTTAAAACTACATCCCTAACCTTTAAACACCTGCCGCCCATATAAATGCGTGGTCTCCCTTTCTCCACCTCCAGCACACCCACGAAGAACAGTTCTGGTATACTGAGTGTGGGTCGAAACATCCAGATGACAGCAGCACCTGGGTCCTTATAATATCACTTGGCTTGCTTTCCCTGAGTGTTTCTTTGGCCAGGCTGTGAGCGAAGGTGTGTGTTGGGCACTAAAGTCTAGTAATAGCGAGTGCCTCTCTATGGGCATTGGAGGTGTTTAAAATACATCCCCAAACTTGGAACAACTGTGCCCCCCCAAAAATGCGTGGGCTCTGTTTCTCCACCTCCAGCACACACACGAAAACCGGTTGAGGTTTCCTGAGTGTGGGGAGGCACCTACAACTGACAGCAGGGCCTGGGTTCTAATACAATCCATTAACTTGTCTTCACTGATAGCTAGCCTAGGCGGGAGTGCGGGGGAATGTGAGGGTTGGGCTCTAAAACCAAGTATTATTGAGTGCCTCTCCACGGGATTTGAAGTGGTTTAATATACAACCAAATATTTGGGAATACCTGTGCCCCCTGAAAGATGCAAGGACACTGTTTCCCCGCCTTCAGCACACACACTAGGTGGTGTTCTGGTATCCTGAGTGTGGGGAGGCTCCTGCAAGTGACAGTAGCACCTGGGATCTAATTGGATCCATTAGGTTGATATTCCTGAGTATTTTCCTTGGCCGGGTTGTGAGCGAAATTGGGGGTTTGCTCTAAAACCAAGTATTAGCGAGTTCCTATATATTGGCAGTGGAGTTAGTTAAAGTATATCCCCAACCTGGGAACACCTGTGCCCCCATAAAGATGCGTGGACTCTGTTTCCCTCCTGCACCACACACACGACATTGGGTTCAGATGTCTTGAGTGTGGGGAGGTTCCTGCAACTAACAGCAGCGCCTGGGTTGTAATACAATACCTTAACTGGTCTTCCATGATGGCATGCCATGGCCGGTGTGCGGGGGAAAGTTGGGATTGGGCTCTAAACCAAGTATTAGCGAGAGCCTATCCATGGGATGTGGGTGTTTAACCTACAAACCACCACCATGAAATAACTGTGCCCCCTGAAAGATGCTTTGACTCTGTTTCCCAACATCCAGCACACACGAAGAAGTGTTCTGGTGCTCTGAGTGTTGGGAGTTTCCTCCAACTGACAGCAGCACCTGGGTTCGAATAGAATCCCTTAGCTTGACTTCCCTAAGTGTTTTCCTAGGCCTAGCAGTGAGCGATGGTGGGGGATGGGCTCTAACGCCAAGTATTAGAGAGTGCATCTCTGTGGGCTGTGGAGGGTTTGAAACTAATTCCCCAACCTTGGAACACCTGTGCCCCCATAAAGATGAGTGGCCTCTGTTTCCCCCTTGCAGCACACACACGGAGACTTGGTCAGGTTTCCTGATAATGGGGAGGCTCCTCCACATGACAGCAGCGCCTGGGTTCTAATAGAATCCCTTAGATTGTTTTCCTTGAGTGTTTCCCTAGGCCGGGCTTAGAGGGAAAGCTGGGAGTTTGGCTTGGAAGCCACGTAGCAGCAACTGCCCCCCGTTGGAATGTGGAAGTACTTAGAGGACTTCTCCCTAATGGGGAACAAGTGTGACCCCATTCATCTACTTGGATTTTGGCTCCACATCTAACCGCCACAAAATTTAGGGTTACGGAATCCTGAGATTTGGGACGTTCCTCCAACTGTCAGCAGCGCTTGTGACCTTGAATACCTTAACTTGCCTTCCCTGATGGTTTGCCTATGCTGGAGTGCACTGGAATGTGGGGTTTCAGCTCTAATACCAAGTATTAGCCAATGCAACTACACGTGAAGTTGAGAAAATTTAACTACAACCAGCAACGTAGGAATACATGTGCCACCTGAAAGATGCCTGGACTCTGTTTCCCCACCTCCAGCACACAAACGAGGAAGTGTTCTTCTATCCTGAATGTGGGGAGTTTCCTCCAAATGACAGCAGCACCTGAGGTCTAATAGAATCCGTTAGCTTGACTTCCATGAGTGATTACCTAGGCCGGGCTGTGAGCGAATGTGGGGGTTGGGCCCTAAAGACAAGGATTAACGAGTGCCCCTCTATGGGCAGTGGAGGTGTTTAAAACAAATCCCCAACTTTGGAACACCTGTGCCCCCATAAATATGCGTGGAATATCTTTCCCACCTCCAGAACACACACGAAGTCTTTCAGAAATCTTTAGTGAGGGGGGGCTCCTCAATATGACAGCAGCGTCTGGGTTCTAATAGAATCCCTTAGCTTGTAATACGAGTGTTTCCCTGGTCCGGGATGTGAGGGAAACCTGGGGGTTGGGCTTGGAGTCCAATTAGCAGTGGGTGCCCCCTGATCGATTGAGGAAGTACTTAGAGGACTTCTCCCTAAAGGGAACACTTTTGCCCCCATTCATCTGGGTGGAGTGGGGCTGCACAACTCCCCCACACACAAGAATGTGTTCCGGAATCCTGAGTGCAGAGAAGTTCCTCCAACTGACAGCAGCGCCTGGGTTCTAACTGAATCCCTTTGCTTGTCTTCCCTGATGGTATGCCTAGGCGGGAGTGCGGGGGAAAGTGTGGTTTGGGATCCAAACCAAGTATTTGCGAGTACCTCTCTATGGTTAGTGGAGGTTTTTAAACTACATCCCTAACCTGGGAACACCTGTGCCCCCATATAGATCCGTGGAATCTGTTTCCAGACCTTCAGCACACACACGAACACTTGCCCAGTTATCCTGAGAGTGGGCAGCCTCCTCCAACTGACAGCAGGGCCTGGGTTCTAATAAAATCGCTTAACTAGTCTTCCCTGTTTGGTTGCCTGATACGGAGTGCGGAGAAAAGTGGGGGTTGGGCTTTAAATCCAAGTATTAGCGAGTGCTTCTTCATGGGAAGTGGAGGTTCTTAACCAAAAACCCACAACCTGGGAACACCTGTGCTCCTTGAAAAATGCGTGGAGTCTCTTTCCCCACCTCCAGCACACACATGAAGAAGTGTTCTGGTATCCTGAGTGTGGGGAGGCACCTCCAACTGACAGCAGCATCTGGGATCTAATAGGATCCCTTAGGTTGACTTCCCTGTGTGTTTTCCAAGGACCGGCTGGGAGCGAAGGTGGGGGTTGGGCTCTAAAGCCAAGTAATAGCGAGTGCCTCTCTATGGGCAGTGGAGGGGTTTAAAGTACATTCCCTCCCTGGGAACACCTGTGCCCCCATAAAGTTGCGTGGACTATGTATCCCCAAAACCATCATACACATAAAGACTTGTTCAGGTATCCTGAGTATAGGGAGTCTAGTCCAACTGACAGCAGCGCCTGGGTTCTAATAGAATCCCAAAGCTTGTCTTCCCTGATGGCATGCCTAGGCTGGAGTGTGGGGTAAAGTGGGGTTTGGGCTTGAAGTCCAAGGAGCAACGAGTGCCCCCTGATTTACTGGGGAAGTACTTAGAGGATTTCACCCTAAAATGGAACACCTGTGCCCCCATTCATCTGCGTGGGCTGGGTCTCCCCAACTCCCCCACACACAAGGCTGGGATCCGGAATCCTGAGTGTGTGGAAGTTCCTCCAACTGACAGCAGCGCCTGCGTTGATTAGAATAACTCAGCTTGCATTCCCAGATTGTTTCCCTAGGCCAGGCTGCGAGCGAAAGCTCGGGGTTGTGCTTTCAGGCCAAGTAGCAGCTTGTGCCAAACGATTGACTGAGGAATTACTTAGGGAACTCCCCTACCGGGGAACACCTGTGTCACCATTCATCTGCGTGGATTGGGGCTGCACACCGCCCCCACACACAAGAGTGTCTCCGGAGTCCTGATTGTTGGGAAGTTCCTCCATGTGACAGCAGCATCTAGGTTCAATACAATCCCTTAGCTTGTCTTCCGTTATGGCTTGCCCTGCAAGGAGTGCGGGAGAAATTGGAGGTTGGGCTCTAAAACGAAGTATTAGCGAGTGCCTATCCATGGGATGTGGAGGTGTTTAACCTACATCCTCCAACCTAGGAATACCTGTGCCCCAGGAAAAATGCTTGGACTCTGTTTCCACACCACCAGCACACGTGCGAAGAATTGTTCTCGTTTCCTGAGTGTGGGGAGGCTCCTCCAACTAACAGCAGCACCAGGGATCTGGTAGAATCCCTTAGCTTCACTTCCTTGAGTGTTCTCCTAGGCTGGGCTTTGAGCGAAGGTGGGGGTTGGGCTGTAAAGCCAAGTAATATCCAGTGCCTCTCTAAGGGCAGTGAAGGTGTTTAAACTACATCATCTACCTAGGAATAACTGTGCCCCCATAAAGATGCATGGACTCTGTCTTCCCACTCCCAACACACACACAAAGACGTGCTCAGGTATCCTGAGTGTGGGCCGGCACTTTCAAGTGACAGGAGCGCCTGGGATCTAATAGTATCCTTTAGCTTGTAATAGCTGAGTTGTTCCCTAGGCCTGGCTCTGAGGGAAAGCTGGGGGTTGGGCTTTGAGGCCAAATAGTAGCGAGTGCCCCCCGATGGACTGAGGAACTATTTAGATGAATTCTCCCTAAAGGGGTACACCTGTGCCCACATCCATCTACGTGGAGTGCGGATACACAAATCCCTCCCCCCACAATTCTGGCTACTGGAATATGAGAGTGAGAAAGTTCCTCCAGCTTACATCAGTGCCAGTGTTCTAGTAGAATCCTTAAGCTTCTGTTCCCTGATGGATTGCATGAGCTGGAGTGCGGTTCAAAGTGGGATTTGTTCTCTAAATCCAAGTAATAATGAGTGCCTCTCCATGGGAATTGGAGGTGTTTAACCAACAACCCCCAAGAAGGGAATACCGTTGCCCCCTGGAATATGCGTGGACACTGTTTCTCCACCAACAGTACACACACGAAGAAGCTTTCTGGAATCCTGAGCATGGGGAGACTACTCCAAATGACAGCAGCACCTGGGTTCTATTAGAATCCCTTAGCTTGTGTTCCCTGAGTATTTACATAGGCCAGGCTTTGATCTGTTGTGGGGTTTGGTCTCTATAGCTAGGTTTTAGCGAGTGCCTCTCTATTGGCATGGAGATTTTAAAACTACATCCCTTACCTTTAAACACCTGCCCCCCATATACATGCGTGGTCTCCCTTTCCCCACCTCCAGCACACCCAGGAAAAACAGTTCTGGTATACTGAGTGTGGGTAGGCACCTCCAAATGACAGCAGCACTTGGGACCTGTTAATATCACTTGGCTTGCTTTCCCTGAGTGTTTCCTTTGGCCAGGCTGTGAGCGAAAGTGGGTGTTGGGCACTAAATAATAGTAATAGCTAGTGCCTCTCTATGGGCATTGTAGGTGTTTAAAATACATCCCCAAACTTGGAACACCTGTGCCCCCCCAAAAATGCGTGGACTCAGTTTCCCCACCTCCAGCACACTCACGAAAACCGGTTGAGGTTTCCTGAGTGTGGGGAGGCACCTACAACTGACAGCAGGGCCTGGGTTCTAATACAATCCATTAACTTGTCTTCACTGATAGCTAGCCTAGGCGGGAGTGCGGGGGAATGTGAGGGTTGGGCTCTAAAACCAAGTATTATTGATTGCCTCTCCACGGGATTTGAAGTGGTTTAATATACAACCAAATATTTGGGAATACCTGTGCCCCCTGAAAGATGCAAGGACACTGTTTCCCCGCCTTCAGCACACACACTAGGTGGTGTTCTGGTATCCTGAGTGTGGGGAGGCTCCTGCAAGTGACAGTAGCACCTGGGATCTAATTGGATCCATTAGGTTGATATTCCTGAGTATTTTCCTTGGCCGGGTTGTGAGCGAAATTGGGGGTTTGCTCTAAAACCAAGTATTAGCGAGTTCCTATATATTGGCAGTGGAGTTAGTTAAAGTATATCCCCAACCTGGGAACACCTGTGCCCCCATAAAGATGCGTGGACTCTGTTTCCCTCCTGCACCACACACACGACATTGGGTTCAGATGTCTTGAGTGTGGGGAGGTTCCTGCAACTAACAGCAGCGCCTGGGTTGTAATACAATACCTTAACTGGTCTTCCATGATGGCATGCCATGGCCGGTGTGCGGGGGAAAGTTGGGATTGGGCTCTAAACCAAGTATTAGCGAGAGCCTATCCATGGGATGTGGGTGTTTAACCTACAAACCACCACCATGAAATAACTGTGCCCCCTGAAAGATGCTTTGACTCTGTTTCCCAACATCCAGCACACACACGAAGAAGTGTTCTGGTGCTCTGAGTGTTGGGAGTTTCCTCCAACTGACAGCAGCACCTGGGTTCGAATAGAATCCCTTAGCTTGACTTCCCTAAGTGTTTTCCTAGGCCTAGCAGTGAGCGATGGTGGGGGATGGGCTCTAACTCCAAGCATTAGAGAGTGCATCTCTGTGGGCTGTGGAGGGTTTGAAACTAATTCCCCAACCTTGGAACACCTGTGCCCCCATAAAGATGAGTGGCCTCTGTTTCCCCCCTGCAGCACACACACGGAGACTTGGTCAGGTTTCCTGATAATGGGGAGGCTCCTCCACATGACAGCAGCGCCTGGGTTCTAATAGAATCCCTTAGATTGTTTTCCTTGAGTGTTTCCCTAGGCCGGGCTTAGAGGGAAAGCTGGGAGTTTGGCTTGGAAGCCACGTAGCAGCAACTGCCCCCCGTTGGAATGTGGAAGTACTTAGAGGACTTCTCCCTAATGGGGAACAAGTGTGACCCCATTAATCTACTTGGATTTTGGCTCCACATCTAACCGCCACAAAATGTAGGGTTACGGAATCCTGAGATTTGGGACGTTCCTCCAACTGTCAGCAGCGCTTGTGACCTTGAATACCTTAACTTGCCTTCCCTGATGGTTTGCCTATGCTGGAGTGCACTGGAATGTGGGGTTTCAGCTCTAATACCAAGTATTAGCCAATGCAACTACACGTGAAGTTGAGAAATTTTAACTACAACCAGCAACGTAGGAATACATGTGCCACCTGAAAGATGCCTCGACTCTGTTTCCCCACTTCCAGCACACAAACGAGGAAGTGTTCTTCTATCCTGAATGTGGGGAGTTTTCTCCAAATGACAGCAGCACCTGAGGTCTAATAGAATCCGTTAGCTTGACTTCCATGAGTGTTTACCTAGGCCGGGCTGTGAGCGAATGTGGGGGTTGGGCCCTAAAGACAAGGATTAACGAGTGCCCCTCTATGGGCAGTGGAGGTGTTTAAACCAAATCCCCAACTTTGGAACACCTGTGCCCTCATAAATATGCGTGGAATATCTTTCCCACCTCCAGAACACACACGAAGTCTTTCAGAAATCTTTAGTGTGGGGGGGCTCCTCAATATGACAGCAGCGTCTGGGTTCTAATAGAATCCCTTAGCTTGTAATACGAGTGTTTCCCTGGTCCGGGATGTGAGGGAAACCTGGGGGTTGGGCTTGGAGTCCAATTAGCAGTGGGTGCCCCCTGATCGATTGAGGAAGTACTTAGAGGACTTCTCCCTAAAGGGAACACTTTTGCCCCATTCATCTGGGTGGAGTGGGGCTTCACAACTCCCCCACACACAAGAATGTGTTCCGGAATCCTGAGTGCAGAGAAGTTCCTCCAACTGACAGCAGCGCCTGGGTTCTAACTGAATCCCTTTGCTTGTCTTCCCTGATGGTATGCCTAGGCGGGAGTGCGGGGGAAAGTGTGGTTTGGGATCCAAACCAAGTATTTGTGAGTACCTCTCTATGGTTAGTGGAGGTTTTTAAACTACATCCCTAACCTGGGAACACCTGTGCCCCCATATAGATCCGTGGAGTCTGTTTCCAGACCTCCAGCACACACACGAACACTTGCACAGTTATCCTGGGAGTGGGCATCCTCCTCCAACTGACAGCAGGGCCTGGGTTCTAATAAAATCGCCTAACTTGTCTTCCCTGTTTGGCTTTGTGATACGAAATGCAGGCCAAAGTGGGGGTTGGGCTCTAAAACCAAGTATTAGAGAGTGTTTCTCCATGGGAAGTGGAGGTTATTAATCAAAAACCCACAACCTGGGAACACCTGTGCTCCTTGAAAAATGCGTGGACTCTGTTTCCACTCATCCAGCACACACATGAAAAAGTGTTCTGGTATCCTGAGTGTGTGGAGGCACCTCCAACTGACAGCAGCAACTGGGATCTAATCGGATCCCTTAGATTGACTTCCCTGAGTATTTTCCATGGACAGGCTGGGAGCGAAGGTGGGGGTTGTTTGGGCTCTAAAGCCAAGTAATAGCGAGTGCCTCTCTATGGGCAGTGGAGGTGTTTAAAGTACATTCCCTCCCTGGGAACACCTGTGCCCCCATAAAGTTTCGTGGACTATGTATCCCCAAAACCAGCACACACACAAAGATTTATTCAGCTCTCCTGAGTGTGGGGAGTCTCCTCCAACTGACAGCAGCGCCTGGGTTCTATTTGAATCTCTTAGCTTGTCTTCCCTGATGGCATGCCTAGGCTGGATTGTGGGGGAAAGGGGGGTTGGGCTTGAAGTCCAGGTAGCAACGAGTGCCCCCCGAATTACTGAGGATGTACTTAGAGGTTTTCACCCTAAATTGAAACACCTCTGTCCCCATTCAACTGCGTGGCCTGGGTCTCCACAACTACCCCACACACAAGGATGGGATCGGGAATCCTGAATGTTTGAGGGTTCCTCCAATTGACAGCCGTGCCTGAGGTTTAATAGAATAACACAGCTTGTATTCCCTGAGTGTTTCCCTAGGCAGAGCTGCGAGCGAAAGCTGGGAGTTGAACTTGGAGGCCAAGTAGCAGCTTCTGCCAGCCGATTGACTGAGGAAGTTCTTAGGGATCTGCCCTACAAGGGAACACCTTTGTCAGCATTCATCTGCGTGGATTGGGGCTGCAAAACTCCTAAACACACATGAGTGTCTCCGGAGTCCTGAGTTTTGGGAAGTTCCTCCATGAGACAGAAGCTCCTGAGATCAATACAATCGCTTTGCTTGTGTTCCCTGATGGCTTACCCTGCCAGGAATGCGGGGGAAATTGGAATTTGGGCTCTAAAACCAAGTATTAGCGATTGCCTATCCATAGTATGTGGAGGTGTTTAACCGACATCCTCCAACCTAGGAATACCTGTGCCCAAAGTAAAATGAGTGGACTCTGTTTACACAGGTCCAGCACACGAGCGAAAAATTGTTCTGGTTTCCTGAGTGTGGGGAGGATCCTCCAACTAACAGCAGCACCAGTTATCTAATAGAATTCCTGAGCTTGACTTCCTTGATTGTTCTCCTAGCCTGGGCTTTGAGTGAAGATGTGGGTTGGGCTCTAAAGCCAAGAAATATCCAGTGCCTCTCTATGGGCAGTGAAGTTGTTTAAACTACATCATCTACCTGGGAAAAACTGAGCCCCCATAAAGATGCATGGACTCTGTTTCCCCACTTCCAAAACACACATGAATACTTGTTCAGATATCCTGAGTGCGGGCCGGCACTTTCATGTGACAGATGCGCCTGGGTTCTATTACAAACTTTTGCTTGTAATCCTTGAGTGTTTCCTTAGGCTTGGCTCTGAGGGAAAGATGGAGGTTGTGGTTTGAGTCAAAAGAGTAGCAAGTGCACCCCGATGGACTGAGGAATAAGTTAGATGAATTATCCTTAATTGGGAACACCTGTGCCCACATCGAACAATGTGGAGTGGGGATACACAAATCCCCCCCCCAAAGAATGGATTCCGGAATCCTGAGAGAGGGAAAGTTCCTCCAAATGACAACAGTGCCAGTGTTCTAGTAGAATCCTTAAGCTTCTGTTCCCTGATGTGTTGCATTAGCTGGAGTGCGGTTCAAAGTGGGATTTGTTCTCTAAATCCAAGTAATAATGAGTGCCTCTCCATGGGATTTGGAGGTGTTTAACCAACAACCCCCAACAAGGGAATACCTTTGCCCCCTGGAATATGCGTTGACACTGTTTCTCCACCAACAGTACACACACGAAGAAGCTTTCTGGATTCCTGAGCATGGGGAGACTACTCCAAATGACAGCAACAACTGGGTTCAATTAGAATCCCTTAGCTTGTGTTCCCTGAGTATTTACATAGGCCAGGCTTTGATCTGTTGTGGGGTTTGGTCTCTATAGCTAGGTTTTAGCGAGTGCCTCTCTATTGGCATGGAGATTTTAAAACTACATCCCTTACCTTTAAACACCTGCCCCCCATATAAATGCGTGGTCTCCCTTTCCCCACCTCCAGCACACCCACGAAGAACACTTCTGATATAATGAGTGTGGGTAGGCATCTCCAAATGACAGCAGCACCTGGGAACTTATAATATCACTTGGCTTGCTTTCCCTGAGTGTTTCTTTGGCCAGGGTGTGAGCGAAGATGGGTGTTGGGCACTAAAGTCTAGTAATAGCGAGTGCCTCACTATGGGCATTGGAGGTGTTTAAAATACTTCCCCAAACTTGGAACACCTGTGCCCCCTCAAAAATGCGTGGACTCTGTTTCCCCACCTCCAGCACACACACGAAAACGGGTTGAGGTTTCATGAGTGTGGGGAGGCACATACAACTGACAGCAGGGCCTGGGTTCTAATACAATCCATTAACTTTTATTCACTGATGGCTTGCCTAAGAGGGAGTGCAGGGGAATGTGAGGGTTGGGCTCTAAAACCAAGTATTATTGAGTGCCTCTCCACGGGATTTGAAGTGGTTTAACCTACAACCAAATATTTGGGAATACCTGTGCCCCCTGAAGGTGCAAGGACACTTTTTCCCCGCCTTCAGCACACACACTAGGTGGTGTTCTAGTATCCTGAGTGTGGGGAGGCTCCTGCAAGTGACAATAGCACCTGGGATCTAATTGGAGCCATTAGGTTGATATTCCTGAGTATTTTCCGTGGCCGGGTTGGGAGCGAAATTGGGGGTTGTGCTCTAAAACCATGAATTAGCGAGTTCCTATATTTTGGCAGGGAGGTGATTAAAGTATATCCCCAACCTGGGAACACCTGTTCCCCCATAAAGATGCGTGGACCCTGTTTCCCTCCTGCAGCACACACACGACATTGGGTTCAGATATCTTGAGTGTGGGGATGTACCTGCATCTAACAGCAGCGCCTGGGTTGTAATACAACACGTTAACTGGTCTTCCATGATGGCTTGCCATGGCCGGGTTGCGGGGGAAAGTTGGGATTGGGCTCTAAACCAAGTATTAGCGAGAGCCTATCCATGGGATGTGGGTGTTTAACCTACAAACCACCACCATGAAATAACTGTGCCCCCTGAAAAATGCTTTGACTTTGTTTCCCTACATCCAGCACACACACGAAGAAGTGTTCTGGTGTTCTGAGTGTGGGGAGGTTCCTCCAACTGACAGCAGCACTTGGGTTCGAATAGAATCCCTTAGCTTGACTTCACTAAGTGTTATCCTTTGCCTAGCATTGAGCGATGGTGGGGGATGGGCTCTAAATCCAAGTATTAGACAGTGCATCTCTGTGGGCAGTGGAGGGTTTGAAACTACTTCCCCAACCTTGGAACACCTGTGCCCCATAAAGATGAGTGGACTCTGTTACCCCCCTGCAGCACACACACGGAGACGTGGTCAGGTATCCTGATAGTGGGGAGGCTCCTCCAAATGACAGCAGCGCCTGGGTTCTAATAGAATCCCTTAGATTGTTTTCCTTGAGTGTTTCCCTAGGCCGTTCTTAGAGGGAAAGCTGGGAGTTTGGCTTGGAGGCTAAGTAGCTGCAACTGACCCCCGATGGAATGTGGAAGTATTTAGAGGACTTCGCCCTAATGGGGAACAAGTGTGACCCCATTCATCTACTTGGATTTTGGCTCCACATCTACCCGCCACAAAATGTTGGGTTCCGGAATCCTGAGCTTTGGGACGTTCTTCCAAGTGTCAGCAGCGCTTGTGTTCTTGAATCCCTTAACTTGCCTTCCCTGATGGGGTGCCTATGCTGGAGTGCAGGGGAATGTGGGGTTTCGTCTCTAATACCAAGTATTAGCCAATGCATCTACATGTGAAATTGAGAAATTTTAACTACAACCAGCAACGTAGGAATACATATGCCACCTGATAGGTGCCTGGACTCTCTTTCCCCACTTCCAGCACACAAACGAGGAATTGTTCTTCTTTCCTGAATGTGGGGAGTTTCCTCCAAATGACAGCAGCACCGGAGGTCTAATATAATCCGTTAGCTTGACTTCCTTGAGTGTTTACCTAGGCCGGGCTGTGAGCGAATGTGGGGGTGGGGCCATAAAAACAAGGCTTAGCGAGTTCCCCTCTATGCGCAGTGGAGGTGTTTAAACCAAATCCCCAACTTTGGAACACCTGTGCCCCCATAAAGATGCGTGGAATATCTTTCCCACCTCCAGAACACACACGAAGACTTTCAGATATCCTTATTTTGGGTGGGCTCCTCAAAATGGCAGCAGCGTCTGGGTTCTAATAGAATCCCTTATCTTGTCTTCCCTGATGGCATGCCTTGGCTGGAGTGTGGGAGATAGTGGGGTTTGGGCTTGAAGTCCAAGAAGCAACGAGTGCCCCCTGATTTACTGGGGATGTACTTAGATGATTTCACCCTAAATTGGAATACCTGTGCCCCCATTAATCTGCGTGGATAGGGTCTCCACAACTCTCCCCCACACAAGGCTGGGATCCGGAATCATGAGTGTGTGGAAGTTCCTCCAACTGACAGCAGCAACTGCGTTCGAATAGAATAACTCAGCTTGTATTCCCTGAGTGTTGCCCTAGGCCGGGCTGCGAGCAAAGCTGGGGATTGTGCTTGGAGGCCAAGTAGCAGCTTGTGCCAACCGATTGACTGAGGATTTTCTTAGGGAACTCCCCTACCGGGGAACACCTGTGTCACCATTCATCTGCGTGGATTGGCGCTGCACACCTCCCCCACACACAAGAATGACTCCGGAGTCCTGAGTGTTGGGAAGTTCCTCCATGTGACAGCAGCATCTAGGTTCAATACAATCCCTTAGCTTGTCTTCCGTGATGGCTTGCCTTGCCAGGAGTGCGGGAGAAATTCGAAGTTGGGCTCTAAAACGAAGTATTAGCGAGTGCCTATCCATGGTAAGTGGAGGTGTTTAACCTACATCCTTCAACCTAGGAATACCTGTGCCCAAAGTAAAATGAGTGGACTCTGTTTCCACACGTCCAGCACACGAGCGAAGAATTGTTCTGGTTTCCTGAGTGTGGGGAGGATCCTCCAACTAATAGCAGCACCAGGGATCTAATAGAATTCCTGAGCTTGACTTCCTTGATTGTTCTCCTAGGCTAGGCGTTGAGCGTAGATTTGGGTTGGGCTCTAAAGCCAAGAAATATCCAGTGCCTCTCTATGGTCAGTGAAGGTGTTTTAACTACATCATCTACCTGGGAAAAACTGAGCCCCCATAAAGATGCATGGACTCTGTTTCCCCACTTCAAAAACACACATGAATACTTGTTCAGTTATCCTGAGTGCGGGCCGGCATTTTCATGTGACAGATGCGCCTGGGTTCTATTACAAATCGCTTAGCTTTTAATCCTTGTGTGTTTCCTTAGGCTTAGCTCTGAGGGAAAACTGGAAGTTGGGCTTTGAGTCAAAATTGTAGCAAGTGCACCCCGATGGACTGAGGAATAATTTAGATGAATTATCCCTAATGGGGAACACCTGTGCCCACATCCAACTACGTGGTGTGGGGATACACAAATCCCCCCCCACAAGAATGGATTCCGGAATCCTGAGAGAGGGAAAGTTCCTCCAACTTACAACAGTGCCAGTGTTCTAGTAGAATCCTTAAGCTTCTCTTCCCTGATGGATTGCATTAGCTGGAGTGCGGTTCAAAGTGGGATTTGGTAGTTAAATCCAAGTATTTGTGCCTCTCAATGGTAAATGGAGGTGTTTAACCAACAACCCACAACAAGGAAATACCTGTGCCCCCTGAAATATGAGTGGACTCTGTTTCTCCACCAACAGCACACACACGAAGAACTTTTCTGGAATCCTGAGCATGGGGAGGCTACTCCAAATGACAGCAGCACCTGGGTTCTATTAGTATCCCTTAACTTGTGTTCCCAGAGTGTTTCCTTATTCCTGTCCATGAGGGAAAGCTGGAGGTTGGACTTGGAGTCCAAGTAGCAGCGAGTAACCCCCGAAGGAAAGTGAAAGTTCTTAAAGGAATTCTCCCTAAAGGGAAACACCTGAGCACCCATTCATCTGCGTGGATTGGGGCTCCACACCTCCCCACCACACAAGGTTGGGTTCCAGAATCCTGAGGGTGGGATAATTCCTCCAAGTGTCATCAGCGCCTTTGTTTTAATAGAATCCCTTTGCTTGTCTTCCCTGATGGTTTTCCTAGGCCAGAGTGTGGTTGAAAGTCGGATTTTTGCTCTAAAACCAAGTATCAGCGTGTGCCTCTCCATGGGAACTGGAGATGTTGAACTTACAACCCACAAACTTTGAATTACTGTGCCCTCTGAAAATTGCGTGTGCTTTGTTTCCCCACCTAAAGCACACACAGGAAGTTTTCTGGTATCCTGAGTGTGGGGAGGCTCCTACAACTGAGAGTAGCAACTTGGATCTAATTGGATCCATTAGGTTGACTTCCCTGAGTATTTTCCTTGGCTGGGTTTTGAGCGAATTTGTGGGTTGTGCTCTAAAACCAAGTATTAGCGAGTTCCTATCTTTTGGCAGAGGAGGTGGTTAAAGTATATCCTCAAACTGAAAACACCTGTGCCCCCATAAAAATGCATGGATCCTGTTTCCCTCATCCGGCACACACACGATATCAGGATCAGATGTCTTGAGTTTGTGGAGTTTTCTCCAAATAACACCAGCACCTGGGTTCTAATACAATACCTTAATTTGTCTTCCATGATGGGTGGCCAAGGCCAGTGTGCGTGGGAAATTTGGGATTGGGCTCTAAACCAAGTATTAGTGAGAACATTTCCATGGGATGTGGGTGTTTAACATACAGCCCACAAACATGGATTTACTGTGCCCCATGAAAGATGCTTTCACTCTGTTTCCCTACATCCCGCAAACACACGAAGAAATGTTCTGGTGTTCTAAGTGTTGGGAAGTTCCTCCAAGCAACAGCAGCACCTGAGTTCAATACAATCCCTTAGCTTGTCTTCCCTGATTGCTTGCCTGCTAGGAGTGCGTGGGAATTTGGAGGTTGGGCTCTATAACGAAATATTAGCGAGTGCCTATCCATGGGAATTGGAGTTGTTTAACCTACATCCTCCAACTTTGGAATACCTGTGCCCCAAGAGAAACGTGTGGACTCAGTTTCCATACCACCAGCGCACGTGTGAAGAAGTGTTCTGATTTCCTGTGTGTGAGGACGCTCCTCCAAATGACAGCAGCACCTGGGTTCTAATAGAATCCCTTAGCTGGACTTCCCTAAGTGTTTTCCTAGGCCTAGCAGTGAGCGATGGTGGGGGATGGGCTCTAAAGACAATTATTAGCGAGTGCAACACTGTGTGCTGTGGAGGGTTTGAAAAAACATCCCCAACATTGGAACACCTGTGCCCCCATAAAGATGCGTGGGCTCTGTTTCCCCACCTCCATCACACACACGGAGACGTGCTCAGGTATCCTGATTGTGGGGAGGCTCCTCCAAATTACAGCAGCGCCTCGGTTCTAATAGAATCCCATATCTTGTATTCCTTGAGTGTTTCCCTTGGCCGGGCTGAGAGGGAAAGCTGGGAGATTGGTTTGGAGGCCAAGTAGCAGCAACTGCCCCCCGATGGAATGTGTAAGTATTTAGAGGACTTCTCCCTAATGGGAAACCAATATGACTCCATTCATCTAGTTGGATTGTGGCTCCACTTCTTCCCGACACACAAGGTTGGGTTCCGGAATCCTAAGTGTGGGGATGTTCCTCCAACAGTCTGCAGCGCTTGTGTTCTATTTGAATCCCTTAACTTCCCTTCCCTGATGGTTTGCCTAGGATGGAGTGCAGAGGAATGTGTTTTCGTCTCTAATACCAAGTTTTAGCCAATGCATCTACATGGGAATTGGAGAAATTTTACCTACAATCAGCAACGTGGGAATACATGTGCCACCTGAAAGATTCCTGGACTCTGTTTCCCCACCTCCAGCACACACACTAGGTGGTGTTCTGGTATCCTGAGTGTGGGGAGACTCCTCAAACTGACAGCAGCACCTGGGATCTAATATAATCCCTATGTTTGACATCCTTCAGTGTTTTCCTAGGCCGGGCTCTGAGCCTAGGTGGGGGTTGGGCTCTAAAGCCAAGTATTAGCATGTGCGTCTCTATGATCAGTGGAGGTGTTTAAACTACATCCAAACCTGGGAACACCTGTGCCCTCATGAAGATGCGTGGAGACACACTTTCACCACCTCCAGCACACACACGAAAATGTGTTCAGGTATCCTGAGAGTGGGGAAGATCTTCCAAATGACAGCAGTGCCTGGGTTCAAATAAAACCCCTTAGCTTGTATTTCCTGTGTGTTTCCCTATGCTGGACTTCGAGGGAAACCTGGGGGTTGGGATTGGAGTCCATGTAGCATCGAGTGCCTCCATTGGACTGAGGAAATATTTTGAGGAATTCTCCCTAACGTGGAACACCTGTGCCCCCATACTTCTGAGTGGGGTGGGTCTCCACACATCCCCCACACGAAAGGCTGGATTCCGGATCCTGAGTGTGGGGAAGATTCTCCAACTGACAACAGCGACTGGGTTCTAATAGAATCCCTAAGTTTGCCTTCGCTGATGACTTGTCTATGCCAGAGTGCGGGGGAATGTGGGGTTCAGCCTCGACATCCAAGTACTATCGAGTGCCTCTCCATGGGATGTGGAGGACTTTGAACTGCAATCCACAACCTGTGAATACCTGTGCCCCTTGAAAGATGTGTAGATTCGTTTCCCCAACTCCAGCACACACACAAAGAATTATTATGTTATCCTAAGTGTGGGGAGGCTCCTTAAACTGACAGCAGCACCTGGGATCTAATAGAATCTCTGGAATTGACATCCCTGATTGTTTCCTTTGGCCGCGATGTGAGTTAAGGTGGGGTTGGGCACTAAACCAAAGTAATAGCGAGTGCCTATCGATGAGCAGTGGAAGAGTTTAACTACATCCCCAACGTGGGAACACCTGTGCCCCCATAAAGATGAGTGGACTCTGTTTCCCTCCTCCAACACACACACGACATTGTGTTCAGATGTCTTGAGAGTGGGGAGGTTCTTCCAACTAACAGCAGCTCATGGTTTCTAATACAATACCTTAACTTGTCTTCCATGATGGCTTGCCAAGGCCGGTGTGCGGGGGAAAGTTGGGATTGGGCTCTAAACCAAGTATTAGCGAGAGCCTATTTATGGGATGTGGGTGTTTAACCTAGAACCCACAACCATGGAATAACTCTGCCCCCTGAAAAATGCGTGTGCTAAGTTTCCCCACCTCCAGCAAACACAGGAAGAAGTGTTCTGATTTTCTGAGTGTGGGGAGGTTCCTCCAACAGACAGCACACCTGGGTTCTAATAGAATCCCTTAGCTTGACATCCATATGTGTTTTCCTAGACCTATTAGTGAGCGATGGTGGGGGATGGGCTCTAAAGCCAAGTATTAGCGAGTGCATCTCTGTGGGTAGTGGAGGGTTTGAAAATACTTCAACAACCTTGGAACACCTGTGCCCCCATAAAGAAGTGTGGACTCTGTTTCCCCACCTCCAGCACACACACGGAGACGTACTGAGGTATCCTGATTGTGGGGAGTCTCCTCCAAATGACAGCAGCGCCTGCGTTCTAATACAATCCCTTTGCTTGTATTTCTTGAGTGTTTCCCTAGGCCGGGCTGAGAGGGAAACCTGGGAGTTTGGCTTGGAGGCCAAGTAGCAGCAACTGCCCCCCGATGGAATGTGGAAGTATTTAGAGGACTTCTCCCTAATGGGGAACAAGTGTGACCCCATTCATCTACTTGGATTGAGGCTCCACATCTTCCCGCCACACAAGGTTGGGTTCCGGAATCCTGAGTGTGGGGATGTTCCTCCAACAGTCAGCAGCGCTTGTGTTCTACTTGAATCCCTTAACTTGCCTTCCCTGATGGTTTCCTTATGCTGGAGTGCAGGGGAATGTGGGGTTTCGGCTCTAATACCAAGTATTAGCCAATGCATCTACATGGGAATTTGAGAAATTTTACCTGCAACCAGCAACGTGGATATATATGTACCACCTGAAAGATGCCTGGACTCGGTTTCCCCACCTCCATCACACAAACGAAGATTTGTACTTCTATCCAGAATGTGGGGAGTTCCCTCCAAATGACAGCAGCACCTGGGGTCTAATAGAATCCGTTAGCTTGACTTCCTTGAGTGTTTACCTAGGCCGGGCTGTGAGCGAATGTGGGGGTTGGGCTCTAAAGACAAGGATTAGCGAGTGCCCCTCTATGGGCAGTGGAGGTGTTTAAACCAAATCCCCAACTTGGAACACCTGTGTCCCCATAAAGATGCATGGAATGCCTTTCCCAGCTCCAGAACCCACACGAAGACTTTCAGATATCCTTAGTGTGGGGGGGGGACTCCTCAAAATGACAGCAGCGCTTGGGTTCTAATAGAATCCCTTAGCTTGTAAAACGAGTATTTCCCTCGTCCGGGATGTGGGGAAAACTCAGGGTTTGTCTTGGAGGCCAAGTAGCACTGTGGGCCCCCTGATCAAATGAGGAATTACTTAGAGGACTTCTCCCTAAAGGGAACACATTTGACCCATTCATCTGGGTGGAGTGGGAATGCACAACTCCACCACACACAACAATGTTTTCCGGAATCCTGACTACAGGGAAAATGCTTCAACTGACAGCAGCGCCTGTGTTCTAATTGAATCCCTTTGCTTCTCTTCCATGATGGTACCCCTAGGCGGGAGTGCAGGGGAAAGTGTGGTTTGGGCTCCAAAACCAAGTATTTGTGTGAACCTGTCTATGGTAACTGGAGGTGTTTAAACTACATCCCTAACCTGGGAACACCTGTGGCCCCATAAAATCCGTGGACTCAGTTTCCAGACCTCCAGCACACACACGAACACTTGCACAGTTATCCTGAGAGTGGGCAGCCTCCTCCAACTGACAGCAGGGCCTGTGTTCTAATAAAATCGCTTAACTTGTCTTCCCTGTTTGGCTGTGTGATACGGAATGCAGGCCAAAGTGGGGGTTGGGCTCTAAAACCAAGTATTAGAGAGTGTTTCTCCATGGGAAGTGGAGGTTATTAATCAAAAACCCACAAACTGGGAATAATTGTGCTCCTTGAAAAATGCGTGGACTCTGTTTCCACTCATCCAGCACACACATGAAAAAGTGTTCTGGTATCCTGAGTGTGTGGAGGCACCTCCAACTGACAGCAGCATCTGGGATCTAATCGGATCCCTTAGATTGACTTCACTGAGTGTTTTCCATGGACAGGCTGGGAGCGAAGGTGGGGGTTGGTTGGGCTCTAAAGCCAAGAAATAGCGAGTGCCTCTCTATGGGCAGTGGAGGTGTTTAAAGTACATTCCCTCCCTGGGAACACCTGTGCCCCCATAAAGTTGCGTGGACTATGTATCCCCAACACCAGCACACACACAAAGACTTATTCAGGTCTCCTGAGTGTGGGGAGTCTCCTCCAACTGACAGCAGCACCTGGGTTCTATTTGAATCCCTTAGCTTGTCTTCCCTGATGGCATGCCTATGCTGGATTGTGGGGGAAAGGGGGGATTGGGCTTGAAGTCCAAGTAGCAACGAGTGCCCCCAGATTTACTGAGGAAGTACTTAGAGGTTTTCACCCTAAATTGAAACACCTGTGCCCCCATTCAACTGCGTGGACTGGGTCTCCACAGCTCCCCCACACACAAGGCTGGGATCGGGAATCCTGAGTGTGTGGAAGTACCTCCAATGGACAGCAGTGCCTGAGGTTTAATAGAATAACGCAGCTTGTATTCCCTGAGTGTTTCCCTAGGCCGGGCTGCGAGCGAAAGCTGGGAGTTGAACTTGGAGGCCAATTAGCAGCTTGTACCAACCGATAGACTGAGGAATTTCTTAGGGAACTGCCCTACAAGGGAACACCTTTGTCACCATTCATCTGCGTGGATTGGGGCTGCACACCTCCCAAACACACATGAGTGTCTCCGGAGTCCTGAGTTTTGGGAAGTTCCTCCATGTGACAGCAGCTCCTGGGATCAATACAATCCCTTTGCTTGTGTTCCCTGATGGCTTGCCCTGCCAGGAGTGCGGGGGAAATTCGAATTTGGGCTCTAAAACGAAGTATTAGCGATTGCCTATCCATAGTATGTGGAGGTGTTTAACCGACATCCTCCAACCTAGGAATACCTGTGCCCAAAATAAAATGAGTGGACTCTGTTTCCACACGTCCAGCACACGAGCGAAAAATTGTTCTGGTTTCCTGAGTGTGGGGAGGATCCTCCAACTAACAGCAGCACCAGTTATCTAATAGAATTCCTGAGCTTGACTTCCTTGATTGTTCTCCTAGCCTGGGCTTTGAGTGAAGATGTGGGTTGGGCTCTAAAGCCAAGAAATATCCAGTGCCTCTCTATGGGCAGTGAAGGTGTTTAAACTACATCATCTACCTGGGAAAAACTGAGCCCCCATAAAGATGCATGGACTCTGTTTCCCCACTTCAAAAACACACATGAATACTTGTTCAGATATCCTGAGTGCGGGCCGGCACTTTCATGTGACAGATGCGCCTGGGTTCTATTACAATCCCTTTGCTTGTAATCCTTGAGTGTTTCCTTTGGCTTAGCTCTGAGGGAAAGCTGGAAGTTGGGCTTTGAGTCAAAAGTGTAGCAAGTGCACCCCGATGGACTGAGGAATAATTTAGATGAATTTTTCCTAATGGGGAACACCTGTGCCCACATCCAACTACGTGGAGTGGGGATACACAAATCCCCCCCAACAAGAATGGATTTCGGAATCCTGAGAGAGGGAAAGTTCCTCCAACTGAAAACAGTGCCAGTGTTCTAGTAGAATCCTTAAGCTTCTCTTCCCTGATGGATTGCATTAGCTGGAGTGCGTTTCAAAGTGGGATTTGGGAGCTAAATCCAAGTATTACTGCCTCTCAATGGTAACTGGAGGTGTTTAACCAACAACCAACAACAAGGGAATACCTGTGCCCCCTGAAATATGAGTGGACTCTGTTTCTCCACCAACAGCACACACACGAAGAAGTTTTCTGAAATCCTGAGCATGGGGAGGCTACTCCAAATGACAGCAGCACCTGGGTTCTATTAGAATCCCTTAGCTTGTGTTCCCTGAATGTTTCCTTATTCCTGGCCATGAGGGAAAGCTGGAGGTTGGACTTGGAGTCCAAGTAGCAGCGAGTACCCCCCGAAGGAATGTGAAAGTTCTTAAAGGAATTCTCCCTAAAGGGAAACACCTGAGCACCCATTCATCTGCGTGGATTGGGGCTCCACACCTCCCCACCACACAAGGTTGGGTTCCAGACTCCTGAGGGTGGGGTAATTCCTCCAAGTGACATCAGCGTCTTGGTTTTAATAGAATCCCTTTGCTTGTCTTCCCTGATGGTTTTCCTAGGCCAGAGTGTGGTTGAAATTCGGATTTGGGCTCTAAAACCAAATATCATCGTGTGCCTCTCCAAGGGAACTGGAGATGTTGAACCTACAACCCACAACGTTTGAATTACTGTGCCCTCTGAAAATTGCGTGTGTTTTGTTTCCCCAACTACAGCACACACAAGAAGTTTTCTTGTATCCTGAGTGTGGGGAGGCTCCTACAACTGACAGTAGCACCTTGGATCTAATTGGATCCATTAGGTTGACTTCCCTGAGTATTTTCCTTGGCCGGGTTTTGAGCAAATTTGGGGTTGTGCTCTAATACCAAGTATTAGCGAGTTCCTATCTTTTGGCAGTGGAGGTGGTTAAAGTATATCCTCAAACTGAAAACATCTGTGCCCCCATAAAAATGCGTGGATCCTGTTTCCCTCATCCGGAACACACACGATATCAGGATCAGATGTCTTGAGTTTGGGGAGGTTCCTCCAACTAACACCAGCGCCTGGGTTCTAATACAATACCTTAACTTGTCTTCCATGATGGGTTGCCAAGGCCAGTGTGCGTGGGAAATTTGGGATTGGGCTCTAAACCAAGTATTAGTGACAGCCTTTCCATGGGATGTGGGTGTTTAACCTACAACCCACAACCATGGAATAACTGTGCACCCTGAAAGATGCTTTGACTCTGTTTCCCTACATCCCGCACACACACGAAGAAATGTTCTGGTGTTCTGAGTTTTGGGAAGTTCCTCCAAGCAACAGCAGCACCTGGGTTCAATACAATCCCTTAGCTTGTCTTCCCTGATTGCTTGCCTGCTTGGAGTGCGTGGGAATTTGGAGGTTGGGCTCTATAACGAAACATTAGCGATTGCCTATCCATGGAATGTGGAGTTGTTTCACCTACATCCTCCAACTTTGGAATACCTGTGCCCCAACAAAAACGTGTGGACTCAGTTTCCATACCACCAGCACACGTGCGAAGAAGTTTTCTGTTTTCCTGAGTGTGGGGACGCTCCTCCAACTGACAACAGCACCTGGGTTCTAATAGAATCCCTTAGCTGGACTTCCCTAAGTGTTTTCCTAGGCCTAGCAGTGAGCGATGGTGGGGGATGGGCTCTAAAGCCAATTATTAGAGAGTGCAACACTGTGTGCTGTGGAGGGTTTGAAGCAACTTCCCCAACTTTGGAACACCTGTGCCCCCATAAAGATGCGTGGGCTCTGTTTCTCCACCTCCATCACACACACGGAGACGTGCTCAGGTATCCTGATTGTGGGGATGCTCCTCCAAATTACAGCAGCGCCTCGGTTCTAATAGAATCCATTAGCTTGTATTCCTTGAGTGTTTCCCTAGGCTGGGCTGAGAGGGAAAGCTGGGAGATTGGTTTGGAGGCCAAGTAGCAGCAACTGCCCCCGATGGAATGTGTAAGTATTTAGAGGACTTCTCCCTAATGGGGAACCAATATGACCCCATTCATCTAGTTGGATTGTGGCTCCACTTCTCCCCGACACACAAGGTTGGGTTCCGGAATCCTAAGTGTGGGGATGTTCCTCCAGCAGTCAGCAGCGCTTGTGTTCTACTTGAATCCCTTAACTTCCCTTCCCTGATTGTTTGCCTAGGATGGAGTGCAGAGGAATGTGTTTTCGTCTCTAATACCAAGTTTTAGCCAATGCATCTACATGGGAATTTGAGAAATTTTACCTACATCCAGCAACGTTGGAATACATGTGCCACCTCAAAGATTCCTGGACTCTGTTTCCCCACCTCCAGCACACACACTAGGTGGTGTTCTGGTATCCTGAGTGTGGGGAGACTCCTCAAACTGACAGCAGCACCTGGGATCTAATATAATCCCTATGTTTGACATCCTTCAGTGTTTTCCTAGGCCGGGCTCTGAGCCTAGGTGGGGGTTGGGCTCTAAAGCCAAGTATTAGCATGTGCGTCTCTATGTTCAGTGGAGGTGTTTAAACTACATCCAAACCTGGGAACACCTGTGCCCTCACGAAGATGCGTGGAGACACTCTTTCACCACCTCCAGCACACACACGAAAATGTGTTCAGGTATCCTGAGAGTGGGGAAGATCTTCCAAATGACAGCAGTGCCTGGGTTCAAATAAAACCCCTTAGCTTGTATTTTCTGTGTGTTTCCCTATGCCGGACTGCGAGGGAAACCTGGGGGTTGGGATTGGAGTCCATGTAGCATCGAGTGCCTCCATTGGACTGAGGAAATATTTTGAGGTATTCTCCCTAACGTGGAACACCTGTGCCCCCATAATTCTGAGTGGGGTGGGTCTCCACACATCCCCCACACTAAAGGCTGGATTCCGGATCCTGAGTGTGGGGAAGATTCTCCAACTGACAACAGCGACTGGGTTCTAATAGAATCCCTAAGTTTGCCTTCGCTGATGACTTGTCTATGCCAGAGTGCGGGGGAATGTGGGGTTCAGCCTCGACATCCAAGTACTATCGAGTGCCTCTCCATGGGATGTGGAGGACTTTGAACTGCAATCCACAACCTGTGAATACCTGTGCCCCTTGAAAGATGTGTAGATTCGTTTCCCCAACTCCAGCACACACACAAAGAATTATTATGTTATCCTAAGTGTGGGGAGGCTCCTTAAACTGACAGCAGCACCTGGGATCTAATAGAATCTCTGGAATTGACATCCCTGATTGTTTCCTTTGGCGGCGATGTGAGTTAAGGTGGGGTTGTGCACTAAACCAAAGTAATAGCGAGTGCCTATCGATGAGCAGTGGAAGAGTTTAACTACATCCCCAACGTGGGAACACCTGTGCCCCCATAAAGATGAGTGGACACTGTTTCCCTCCTCCAGCACACACACGACATTGTGTTCAGATGTCTTGAGTGTGGGGAGGTTCTTCCAACTAACAGCAGCTCATGGGTTCTAATACAATACCTTAACTTGTCTTCCATGATGGCTTGCCAAGGCCGGTGTGCGGGGGAAAGTTGGGATTGGGCTCTAAACCAAGTATTAGCGAGAGCCTATTTATGGGATGTGGGTGTTTAACCTAGAACCCACAAACATGGAATAACTCTGCCCCCTGAAAAATGCGTGTGCTAAGTTTCCCCACCTCCAGCAAACACAGGAAGAAGTGTTCTGGTGTTCTGAGTGTGGGGAGGTTCCTCCAACAGACAGAACACCTGGGTTCTAATAGAATCCCTTAGCTTGACATGCATATGTGTTTTCCTAGACCTATTAGTGAGCGATGGTGGGGGATTGGCTCTAAAGCCATGTAATAGCGAGTGTATTTCTTTGGGTAGTGGAGGGTTTGAAAATACTTCAACAACCTTGGAACACCTGTGCCCCCATAAAGATGTGTGGACTCTGTTTCCCCAACTCCAGCACACACACGGAGACGTACTGAGGTATCCTGATTGTGGGAAAGCTCCTCCAAATGACAGCAGCGCCTGCGTTCTAATACAATCCTTTAGCTTGTATTTCTTGAGTATTTCCCTAGGCCGGGCTGAGAGGGAAACCTGGGAGTTTGGCTTGGAGGCCAAGTAGCAGCAACTGCCCCCCAATGGAATGTGGAAGTATTTAGAGGACTTCTCCCTAATGGGGAACAAGTGTGACCCCATTCATCTACTTGGATTGAGGCTCCACATCTTCCCGCCACACAAGGTTGGGTTCCGGAATCCTGAGTGTGGGGATGTTCCTCCAACAGTCAGCAGCGCTTGTGTTCTACTTGAATCCCTTTGCTTGCCTACCCTGATGGTTTTCCTATGCTGGAGTGCAGGGGAATGTGGGGTTTCGGCTGTAATACCAAGTATTAGCCAATGCATCTACATGGGAAGTTGAGAAATTTACCTGCAACCAGCAACGAGGGAATACATGTGCCACCTGAAAGATGCCTGGACTCGGTTTCCCCACCTCCATCACACAAACGAAGATTTGTACTTCTATCCTGAATGTGGGGAGTTTAACTCTAAATGACACCAGCACCTGGGGTCTAATAGTATCCGTTAGCTTGACTTCCTTGAGTGTTTACCTAGGCCGGGCTGTGAGGGAATGTGGGGGTTGGGCTCTAAAGACAAGGATTAGCGAGTGCCCCTCTATGGGCAGTGGAGGTGTTTAAAACAAATCCCCAACTTGGAACTCCTTTGTCCCCATAAAGATGCGTGGAATGCCTTTCCCACCTGCAAAATACACACGAAGACTTTCATATATCCTTAGTGTGGGGGGGCTCCTCAAAATGACAGCAGTGCTTGGGTTCTAATAGAATCCCTTAGCTTGTAAAACGAGTATTTCCCTCGTCCGGGATGTGAGGGAAAACTCAGGGTTGGTATTGGAGGCCAAGTAGCAGTGTTGGCCCCCTGATCAAATGAGAAATTACTTAGAGGACTTCTCCCTAAAGGGAACACATTTGACCCATTCATCTGGGTGGAGTGGGAATGTACAACTCCACCACACACAACAATGTTTTCCAGAATCCTGACTACTAGGAAGATGCTTCAACTGACAGCAGCGCCTGTGTTCTAATTGAATCCCTTTGCATCTCTTCCATGATTTTATCCCTAGGCGGGAGTGCGGGGGAAAGTGTGGTTTGGGCTCCAAAACCAAGTATTTGTGTGAACCTGTCTATGGTAAGTGGAGGTGTTTAAACTATATCCCTAACCTGGGAACACCTGTGGCCTCATAAAATCCGTGGACTCCGTTTCTAGACCTCCAGCACACACACGAACACTTGCACAGTTATCCTGAGAGTGGGCAGCCTCCACCAACTGACAGCAGGTCCTCTGTTCTAATAAAATCGCTTAATTGTCTTCCCTGTTTGGCTGTGTGATACGGAATGCGGGCCAAAATGGGGGTTGGGCTCTAAAACCAAGTATTAGAGAGTGTTTCTCCATGGGAAGTGGAGGTTATTAACCAAAAATCCACAACCTGGGAATACCTGTGCTCCTTGAAAAATGCGTGGACTCTGTTTCCCCACCTCCAGCACACACATGAAAAAGTGTTCTGGTATCATGAGTGTGTGGAGGCACCTCCAACTGACAGCAGCATCTGGGATCTAATTGGATGCCTTAGATTGACTTCCCTGAGTGTTTTCCATGGACAGGCTGGAAGCGAAGGTGGGGGTTGGTTGGGCTCTAAAGCCAAGTAATAGCGAGTGCCTCTCTATGGGCAGTGGAGTTGTTTAAAGTACATTCCCTCCCTGGGAACACCTGTGCCCCCATAAAGTTGCGTGGACTATGTATCCCCAACACCAGCACACACACAAAGATTTATTCAGGTCTCCTGAGTGTGGGGAGTCTCCTAAAACTGACAGCAGCGCCTGGGTTCTATTTGAATCCCTTAGCTTGTCTTCCCTGATGGCATGCCTAGGCTGGACTGTGGGGGAAAGGGAGGGTTGGGCTTGAAGTCCAAGTAGCAACTAGTGCCCCCCGATTTACTGAGGAAGTACTTAGAGGTTTTCACCCTAAATTGAAACACCTGTGCCCCCATTCACCTGCGTGGAATGGGTCTCCACAACTCCCACACACACAAGGCTGGGATCGGGAATCCTGAGTGTGTGGAAGTTCCTCCAATTGACAGCAGTGCCTCAGGTTTAATAGAATAACGCAGCTTGTATTCCCTGAGTGTTTCCCTAGGCAAAGCTGCGAGCGAAAGCTGGGAGTTGAACTTGGAGGCCAAGTAGCAGCTTGTGCCAACCGATTGACTGAGGAAGTTCTTAGGGCACTGCCCTACAAGGGAACACCTTTGTCACCATTCATCTGCGTGGATTGGGGCTGCACAACTCCCAAACACACATGAGTGTCTCCGGAGTCCTGAGTTTTGGGAAGTTACTCCATGTGACAGCTGCTCCTGGGATCAATACAATCCCTTTGCTTGTGTTCCCTGATGGCTTGCCCTGCCAGGAGTGCGGGGAAATTGGAATTTGGGCTCTAAAACGAAGTATTATCGATTGCCTATCCATGGTATGTGGAGGTGTTTAACCGACATCCTCCAACCTAGGAATACCTGTGCCCAAAATAAAATGAGTGGACTCTGTTTCCACACGTCCAGCACACGAGCGAAGAATTGTTCTGGTTTCCTGAGTGTGGGGAGGATCCTCCAACTAACAGCAGCACCAGGGATCTAATAGAATTCCTGAGCTTGATTTCCTTGATTGTTCTCCTAGGCTGGGCTTTGAGCGAAGATGTGGGTTGAGCTCTAAAGCCAAGAAATATCCAGTGCCTCTCTATGGGCAGTGAAGGTGTTTAAAATACATCATCTACCTGGGAAAAACTGAGCCCCCATAAAGATGCATGGACTCTGTTTCCCCACTTCAAAAACACACATGAATACTTGTTCAGATATCCTGAGTGCGGGCCGGCACTTTCATGTGACAGATGCGCCTGGGTTCTATTACAATCCCTTTGCTTGTAATCCTTGAGTGTTTCCTTAAGCTTGGCTCTGAGGGAAAGCTGGAGGTTGGGGTTTGAGTCAAAAGGGTAGCAAGTGCACCCCGATGGACTGAGGAATAATTTAGCTGAATTATCCCTAATGGGAAACACCTGTGCCCACATCGAACTACGTGGTGTGGGGATACACAAATCCCACCCCCACAAGAATGGATTCCGGAATCCTGAGAGAGGGAAAGTTCCTCCAACTGACAACAGTGCCAGTGTTCTAGTAGAATCCTTAAGCTTCTCTTCCCTGATGGATTGCATTAGCTGGAGTGCGTTTCAAAGTTGGATTTGGGAGCTAAATCCAAGTATTTGTGCCTCTCAATGGTAAATGGAGGTGTTTAAAAAACAGCCCACAACAAGGGAATACCTGTGACCCCTGAAATATGAGTGGACTCTGTTTCTCCACCTACAGCACACACACGAAGAAGTTTTCTGAAATCCTGAGCATGGGGAGGCTACTCCAAATGACAGCAGCACCTGGGTTCTATTAGAATCCCTTAGCTTGTGTTCCCTGAGTGTTTCCTTATTCCTGGCCATGAGGGATAGCTGGAGGTTGGACTTGGAGTCCAAGTAGCAGCGAGTACCCCCCGAAGGAATGTGAAAGTTCTTAAAGGAATTCTCCCTAAAAGGAAACACCTGAGCACACATTCATCTGCGTGGATTGGGGCTCCACACCTCCCCACCACACAAGGTTGGGTTCCAGAATCCTGAGGGTGGGGTAATTCCTCCAAGTGACATCAGCGTCTTGGTTTTAATAGAATCCCTTTGCTTGTCTTCCCTGATGGTTTTCCTAGGCCAGAGTGTGGTTGAAAGTCGGATTTGGGCTCTAAAACCAAGTATCAGCGTGTGCCTCTCCATGGGAACTGGAGATGTTGAACATACAACCCACAACCTTGGAATTACTGTGCCCCCTGGAAATTGCGTGTGCTTTGTTTCCCCACCTACAGCACACACACGAAATTTTCTGGTATCCTGAGTGTGGGGAGGCTCCTACAACTGACAGTAGCATCTTGGATCTAATTGGATCCATTAGGTTGACTTCCCTGAGTATTTTCCTTGGCCGGGTTTTGAGCAAATTTGGGGTTGTGCTCTAAAACCAAGTATTAGCGAGTTCCTATCTTTTGGCAGTGGAGGTGGTTAAAGTATATCCTCAAACTGAAAACACCTGTGCCCCCATAAAAATGCGTGGATCCTGTTTCCCTCATCCGGAACACACACGATATCGGGATCAGATGTCTTGAGTTTGGGGAGGTTCCTCCAACTAACACCAGCGCCTGGGTTCTAATACAATACCTTAACTTGTCTTCCATGATGGGTTGCCAAGGCCAGTGTGCGTGGGAAATTTGGGATTGGGCTCTAAACCAAGTATTAGTGACAGCCTTTCCATGGGATGTGGGTGTTTAACTTACAACCCACAACCATGGAATAACTGTGCCCCCTGAAAGATGCTTTGACTCTGTTTCCCTACATCCCGCACACACACGAAAAAATGTTCTGGTGTTCTGAGTGTTGGGAAGTTCCTCCAAGCAACAGCAGCACCTGGGTTCAATACAATCCCTTAGCTTGTCTTCCCTGATTGCTTGCCTGCTAGGAGTGCGTGGGAATTTGGAGGTTGTGCTCTATAACGAAATATTAGCGAGTGCCTATCCATGGAATGTGGAGTTGTTTCACCTACATCCTCCAACTTTGGAATACCTGTGCCCCAAGAAAAACGTGTGGACTCAGTTTCCATACCACCAGCACACGTGCGAAGAAGTTTTCTGTTTTCCTGAGAGTGGGGACGCTCCTCCAACTGACAACAGCACCTGGGTTCTAATAGAATCCCTTAGCTGGACTTCCATAAGTGTTTTCCTAGGCCTAGCAGTGAGCGATGGTGGGGGATGGGCTCTAAAGCCAATTATTAGAGAGTGCAACACTGTGTGCTGTGGAGGGTTTGAAACAAGTTCCACAAGTTTGGAACAACTGTGCCCCCATAAAGAAGCGTGGGCTCTGTTTCTCCACCTCCATCACACACACGGAGACGTGCTCAGGTATCCTGAGTGTGTGGAAGTTCCTCCAACTGACAGCAGCGCCTGCTTTCGAATAGAATAACTCAGTTGTATTCCCTGAGTGTTTCCCTAGGCTGAGCTGCGAGCGAAAGCTGGGGGTTGTGCTTGAAGTCCAAGTACAGCTTGTGCCAACCGATTGACTGAGGAATTACTTAGGGAAATCCCCTACCGTGGAACACCTGTGTCACCATTCATCTGCGTGGATTGGGGCTGCACACCTCCCCCAAACACAAGAGTGTCTCCGTAGTCCTGAGTGTTGGGAAGTTCCTCCATGTGACAGCAGCATCTAGGTTCAATACAATCCCTTAGCTTGTCTTCCGTGATGGCTTGCCCTGCCAGGAGTGCGGGAGAAATTGGAGGTTGGGCTCTGAAACGAAGTATTAGCGAGTGCCTATCCATTGGTTGTGGAGGTGTTTAACCTATATCCTCCAACCTAGGAATACCTGTGCCCCAGGAAAAATGCGTGGACTATGTTTCCACACCACCAGCACACGTGCGAAGAATTGTTCTCGTTTCCTGAATGTGGGGAGGCTCCTCCAACTAACAGCAGCACCAGGGATCTAGTAGAATCCCTTAGCATGATTTCCTTGAGTGTTCTACTAAGCTGGGCTTTGAGCGAATGTGGGGGTTGGGCTGTAAAGCCAAGTAATATCCAGTGCCTCTCTAAGGGCAGTGAAGGTGTTTAAACTACATCATCTACCTAGGAATAACTGTGCCCCCATAAAGATGCATGGACTCTGTTTCCCCACTTCCAACACACACACAAAGACGTGCTCAGGTATCCTGAGTGTGGGCCGGCACTTTCAAGTGACAGGAGCGCCTGGGTTCTAATAGTATCCTTTAGCTTGTAATACCTGATTTGTTCCCTAGGCCTGGCTCTGACGGAAAGCTGGGGGTTGGGCTTTGAGGCCAAATTGTAGCGAGTGCCCCCCGATGGACTGAGGAAATATTTAGATGAATTCTCCCTAAAGGGGTACACCTGTGCCCACATCCATCTACGTGGAGTGCGGATACACAATTCCCTCCCCCCACAATTCTGGCTACCGTAATATGAGAGTGGGAAAGTTCCTCCAGCTTACATCAGTGCCAGAGTTCTACTAGAATCCTTAAGCTCCTGTTCCCTGATGGATTGCATTAGCTGGAGTGCGGTTCAAAGTGGGATTTGTTCTCTAAATCCAAGTAATAATGAGTGCCTCTCCACGGGAATTGGAGGTGTTTAACCAACAACCCCCAACAAGGGAACACCTTTGCCCCGTGGAATATGCGTGGACACTGTTTCTCCACCAACAGTACACACACGAAGAAGCTTTCTGGAATCCTGAGCATGGGGAGACTACTCCAAATGACAGCAGCACCGGGGTTCTATTTGAATCCGTTAACTTGTGTTCCCTGAGTATTCCATAGGCCAGGCTTTGATCTATTGTGGGGTTTGGTCTCTATAGCTAGGTTTTAGCGAGTGCCTCTCTATTGGCATGGAGATTTTAAAACTACATCCCTAACCTTTAAACACCTGCCCCCCATATAAATGCGTGATCTCCCTTTCCCCACCTCCAGCACACCCACGAAGAACAGTTCTGGAATACTGAGTGTGGGTAGGCACTTCCAAATGACAGCAGAATCTGGGACCTTATAATATCACTTGGCTTGCTTTCCCTGATTGTTTCCTTTGGCCAGGCTGTGAGCGAAGGTGGGTGTTGGGCACTAAACTCTAGTACTAGCGAGTGCCTCTCTATGGGCATTGGAGGTGTTTAAAATACATCCCCAAACTTGGAACACCTGTGCCCCCCCAAAAATGCGTGGACTCTGTTTCCCCACCTCCAGCACACACACGAAAACGGGTTGAGGTTTCCTGAGTGTGGGGAGGCACCTACAACTGACAGCAGGGCCTGGGTTCTAATACAATCCATTAACTTGTCTTCACTGATGGCTAGCCTAGGCGGGAGTGCGGGGGAATGTGAGGGTTGGGCTCTACATCCAAGTATTATTGAATGCCTCTCCACGGGATTTGAAGTGGTTTAACCTACAACCAAATATTTGGGAAAACCTGTGCCCCCTGAAAGATGCAAGGACACTGTTTCCCCGCCTTCAGCACACACACTAGGTGGTGTTCTGGTATCCTGAGTGTGGGGAGGCTCCTGCAAGTGACAGTAGCACCTGGGATCTAATTGGATCCATTAGGTTGATATTCCTGAGTATTTTCCTTGGCCGGGTTGTGAGCGAAATCGGGGGATGTGCTCTAAAACCAAGAATTAGCGAGTTCCTATATTTTGGCAGTGGAGGTGGTTAAAGTATATTCCCAACCTGGGAACACCTGTGCCCCCATAAAGATGCGTGGACTCTGTTTCCATCCTGCAGCACACACACGACATTTTGTTCAGATGTCTTGAGTGTGGGGAGGTTCCTGCAACTTACAGCAGCGCCTGGGTTGTAATACAATACTTTAACTGGTCTTCCATGATAGCTTGCCATGGCCGGTGTGCGGGGGAAAGTTGGGATTGGGCTCTAAACCAAGTATTAGCGAGAGCCTATCCATGGGATGTGGGTGTTTAACCTACAAACCACCACCATGATATAACTGTGCCCCATGAAAGATGCTTTGACTCTGTTTCCCTACATCCAGCACACACACGAAGAAGTGTTCTGGTGTTCTGAGTGTGGGGAGGTTCCTCCAACTGACAGCAGCACCTGGGTTCGAGTAGAATCCCTTAGCTTGACTTCCATAACTGTTTTCCTAGGTCTAGAAGTGAGCGATGGTGAGGGATGGGCTCTAAAGCCAAGTATTAGAGAGTAGATCTCTGTTGGCAGTGGAGGGGTTGAAACTACTACCCCAACATTGGAACTCCTGTGCCCCCATAAAGATGAGTGGACTCTGTTTCCCCCCTGCAGCACACACACGGAGACGTGGTCAGGTATCCTGATAGTGGGGAGGCTCCTCCACAAGACAGCAGCGCCTGGGTTCTAATAGAATCCCTTAGATTGTTTTCCTTGAGTGTTTCCCTAGGCTGGGCTTAGAGGGAAAGCTGGGAGTATGGCTGGGAGGCCAAGTAGCAGCAACTGCTCCCCGATGGAATGTGGAAGTATTTAGAGGACTTCTCCCTAATGGGGAACAAGTGTGACCCCATTCATCTACTTGGATTTTGGCTCCACATCACCACGCCACAAAATTATGGGTTCCGGAATCCTGAGCTTTGGGACATTCCGTCCACTGTCAGCAGCGCTTGTGTTCTTGAATTCCTTAACTTGCCTTCCCTGATGGTTTGCATATGCTGGAGTGCAGTGGAAAGTGGTGTTTCGACTCTAATACCAAGTATTAGCCAATGCATCTACATGTGAATTTGAGAAATTTTAACTACAACCAGCAACGTAGAATATATGTGCCACCTGAAAGATGCCTGGACTCTGTTTCCCCACTTCCAGCACACAAAAGAGGAAGTGTTCTTCTATCCTGAATGTGGGAAGTTTCCTCCAAATGACAGCAGCACCTGAGGTCTAATAGAATCCGTTAGCTTGACTTCCTTGAGTGTTTACCTAGGCCGGGCTGTGAGCGAATGTGGGGGTTGGGCCCTAAAGACAAGGATTAGCGAGTGCCCCTCTATGGGCAGTGGAGGTGTTTAAACCAAATCCCCAACTTTGGAACACTTGTGCCCCCATAAAGATGCGTGGAATATCTTTCCCAACTCCAGAACACACACGAAGACTTTCAGATATCCTTAGTGTGGGGGGGCTCCTTAAAATGACAGCAGCGTCTGGGTTCTAATAGAATCCCTTAGCTTGTAATACGAGTGTTTCTCTGGTCCGGGATGTGAGGGAAAGCTGGAGGTTGGGCTTGGAGTCCAAGTAGCAGTGTGTGCCCCCTGATCGATTGAGGAAGTACTTAGAGGACTTCTCCCTAAAGGGAACACTTTTGCCCCCATTCATCTGGGTGGAGTGGGGCTGCACAACTCCCCCACACACAAGAATGTGTTCCGGAATCCTGAGTGCAGAGAAGTTCCTCCAACTGACAGCAGCGCCTGGGTTCTAACTGAATCCCTTTGCTTGTCTTCCCTGATGGTATGCCTAGGCGGGAGTGCGGGGGAAAGTGTGGTTTGGGATCCAAACCAAGTATTTGCGAGTACCTCTCTATGGTTAATGGAGGTTTTTAAACTACATCCCTAACCTGGGAACACCTGTGCCCCCATATAGATCCGTGGAGTCTGTTTCCAGACCTCCAGCACACACACGAACACTTGCCCAGTTATCCTGAGAGTGGGCAGCTTCCTCCAACTGACAGCAGGGCCTGGGTTCTAATAAAATCGCTTAACTTGTCTTCCCTGTTTGGTTGCCTGATACGGAGTGCGGGGAAAAGTGGGGGTTGGGCTTTAAATCCAAGTATTAGCGAGTGCTTCTTCATGGGATGTGGAGGTTATTAACCAAAAACCCACAACCTGGGAACACCTGTGCTCCTTGAAAAATGCGTGGACTCTCTTTCCCCACCTCCAGCACACACATGAAGAAGTGTTCTGGTATCCTGAGTGTGGGGAGGCACCTCCAACTGACAGCAGCATCTGGGATCTAATAGGATCCCTTAGGTTGACTTCCCTGTGTGTTTTCCAAGGACCGGCTGGGAGCGAAGGTGGGGGTTGGGCTCTAAAGCCAAGTAATTGCGAGTGCCTCTCTATGGGCAGTGGAGGTGTTTAAAGTACATTCCCTCCCTGGGAACACCTGTGCCCCCATAAAGTTGCGTGGACTATGTATCCCCAAAACCATCATACACATAAAGACTTGTTCAGGTATCCTGAGTATGGGGAGACTCCTCCAACTGACAGCAGCGCCTGGGTTCTAATTGAATCCCAAAACTTGTCTTCCCTGATGGCATGCCTAGGCTGGAGTGTGGGGGAAAGTGGGGTTTGGGCTTGAAGTCCAAGGAGCAACGAGTGCCCCCTGATTTACTGGGGAAGTACTTAGAGGATTTCACCCTAAAATGGAACACCTGTGCCCCCATTCATCTGCGTGGACTGGGTCTCCACAACTCCTCCCCACACAAGGCTGGGATCCGGAATCCTGAGTGTGTGGAAGTTCCTCCAACTGACAGCAGCGCCTGCGTTCGAATAGAATAACTCAGCTTGTATTCCCTGAGTGTTTCCCTAGGCCGGGCTGCGAGCGAAAGCTGGGGGTTGTGCTTGGAGGCCAAGTAGCAGCTTGTGCCAACCGATTGACTGAGGAATTACTTAGGGAACTCCCCTACCGTGGAACACCTGTGTCACCATTCATCTGCGTGGATTGGGGCTGCACACCTTCCCCACACACAAGAGTGTCTCCGGAGTCCTTAGTGTTGGGAAGTTCCTCCATGTGACAGCAGCATCTAGGTTCAATACAATCCCTTAGCTTGTCTTCCGTGATGGCTTGCCCTGCCAGGAGTGCGGGAGAAATTGGAGGTTGGGCTCTAAAACGAAGTATTAGCGAGTGCCTATCCATGGGTTGTGGAGGTGTTTAACATACATCCTCCAACCTAGGAATACCTGTGCCCCAGGCAAAATGCGTGGACTCTGTTTCCACACCACCAGCACACGTGCGAAGAATTGATCTCGTTTCCTGAGTGTGGGGAGGCTCCTCCAACTAACAGCAGCACCAGGGATCTAGTAGAATCCCTTAGCTTGACTTCCTTGAGTGTTCTCCTAGGCTGGGCTTTGAGCGAAGGTGGGGGTTGGGCTGTAAAGCCAACTAATATCCAGTGCCTCTCTAAGAGCAGTGAAGATGTTTAAAATATATCATCTTCCTAGGAATAACTGTGCCCCCATAAAGATGCATGGACTCTGTTTCCCCATTTCCAACACAAACACAAAGACGTGCTCAGGTATCCTGAATGTGGGCCGGCACTTTCAAGTGACAGCAGCGCCTGGGTTCTAATAGTATCCTTTAGCTTGTAATACCTGAGTTGTTCCCTAGGCCTGGCTCTGAGGGAAAGCTGGGGGTTGGGCTTTGAGGCCAAATAGTAGCGAGTGCCCCCCGATGGACTGAGGAAGTATTTAGATGAATTCTCCCTAAAGGGGTACACATGTGCCCACATACATCTACGTGGAGTGCGGATACACAAATCCCTCCCCCCACAAGTCTGGCTACCAGATTATGAGCGTGGGAAAGTTCTTCCAGCTTATATCAGTGCCAGTGTTCTAGTAGAATCCTTAAGCTTCTGTTCCCTGATGGATTGCATTAGCTGGAGTGCGGTTCAAAGTGGGATTTGTTCTCTAAATCCAAGTAATAATGAGTGCCTCTCCATGGGAATTGGAGGTGTTTAACCAACAACCCCCAACAAGGGAATACCTTTGCCCCCTGGAATAAGCGTGGACACTGTTTCTCCACCAAAAGTACACACACGAAGAAGCTTTCTGGATTCCTGAGCATGGGGAGACTACTCCAAATGACAGCAGCACCTGGGTTCTATTAGAATCCCTTAGCTTGTGTTCCCTGAGTATTTACATACTCCAGGCTTTGATCTATTGTGGGGTTTGGTCTCTATAGCTAGGTTTTAGCGAGTGCCTCTCTATTGGATTGGAGATTTTAAAACTACATCCCTAACTTTGAAACATCTGCCCCCCATATAAATGCGTGGTCTTCCTTTCACCACCTCCAGCACACACACGAAGAACATTTCTGATATACTGATTGAGGGTAGGCACCTCCAAATGACAGCAGCACCTGGGACCTTTTAATATCTCTTGGCTTGCTTTCCCTGAGTGTTTCCTTTGGCCAGGCTGTGAGCGAAGGTTGTTGTTGGGCACTAAAGACTATTAATAGCGAGTGCCTCTCTATGGGCATTAGAGGTGTTTAAAACACATCCCCAAACTTGGAACACCTGTGCCCCCCCAAAAATTGGTGGACTCTGTTTCCACAACTCCAGCACACACACGAAAACGGGTTGAGGTTTCCTGAGTGTGGGGAGGCACCTACAACTGACAGCAGGGCCTGGGTTCTAATACAATCCATTAATTTGTCTTCACTGATGGCTAGCCTAGGTGGGAGTGCGAGGGAATGTGAGGGTTGGGCTCTAAATCCAAGTATTATTGAGTGCCTTTCCACGGGATTTGAAGTGGTTTAACCTAGAACCAATTATTTGAAAGATGCAAGGACACTGTTTCCCCGGCTTCAGCACACACACACTGTTTTCTGTTATCCTGAGTGTGGGGAGGCTCCTGCAAGTGACAGTAGCACCTGGGATCTAATTGGATCCATTAGGTTGATATTCCTGAGTATTTTCCTTGGCCGGCTTGTGAGCGAAATTGGGGGATATGCTCTAAAACCAAGTATTAGCGAGTTCCTATAATTTTTCACTGGAGGTGGTTAAAGTATATCCCCAACCTGGGAACACCTGTGCCCCCATAAAGATGAGTGGACTCTGTTTCCCCCCTGCAGCACACACACGGAGACGTGGTCAGGTTTCCTGATAGTGGGGAGTTTCCTCCATATGACAGCAGCCCCTAGGTTCTAATAGAATCCCTTAGATGGTTTTCCTTGACTGTTTCCCTAGGCCGGGCTTAGAGGGAATGCTGGGAGATTGGCTTGGAGGCCAAGTAGCAGCAACTGCCCCCCGATGGAATGTGGAAGTATTTAGAGGACTTCTCCCTAATGGGGAACAAGTGTGACCCCATTCATCTACTTGGATTTTGGCTCTACATCTACCCTCCCCAAAATTTTGGGTTCCGGAATCCTGAGCTTTGGGAAGTTCCTCCAAATTTCAGCAGCGCTTGTGTTCTTGAATCCCTTAACTTGCCTTCCCTGATGGTTTGCCTATGCTGGAGTGCATTGGAATATGGGGTTACGGCTCTAATACCAAGTAATAGCCAATGCATCTACATGTGAAGTTGAGAAAATTTAACTACAACCAGCAACGTAGGAATATATGTGCCACCTGAAAGATGCCTGGACTCTGTTTCCCCACCTCCAGCACACAAAAGAGGAAGTGTTCTTCTATCCTGAATGTGGGGAGTTTCCTCCAAATGACAGCAGCACATGAGGTCTAATAGAATCCGTTAGCTTGACTTCCTTGAGTGTTTACCTAGGCCGGGCTGTGAGCGAATGTGGGGGTTGGGCCCAAAAGACAAGGATTAGCGAGTGCCCCTCTATGGGCAGTGGAGGTGTTTAAACCAAATCCCCAACTTTGGAACACTTGTGCCCCCATAAAGATGCGTGGAATATCTTTCCCACCTCCAGAACTCACACAAAGACTTTCAGATATCCTTAGTGTGGGGGGGCTCCTTAAAATGACAGCAGCGTCTGGGTTCTAATAGAATCACTTAGCTTGTAATACGAGTGTTTCCCTGGTCCGGGATGTGAGGGAAAGCTGGAGGTTGGGCTTGGAGTCCAAGTATCATTGAGTGCCCCCTGATCGTTTGAGGAAGTACTTAGAGGACTTCTCCCTAAAGGGAACACTTTTACCCCCACTCATCTGGGTGGAGTGGGGCTGCACAACTCCCCCACACACAAGAATGTGTTCCGGAATCCTGAGTACAGAGAAGTTCCTCCAACTGACAGCAGCGCCTGGGTTCTAGCTGAATCCCTTTGCTTGTCTTCCCTGATGGTATGCCTAGGCGGGAGTGCGGGGGAAAGTGTGGTTTGGGATCCAAACCAAGTATTTGCGAGTACCTCTCTATGGTTAGTGGAGGTTTTTAAACTACATCCCTAACCTGGGAACACCTGTGCCCCCATATAGATCCGTGGAGTCTGTTTCCAGACCACCAGCACACACACGAACACTTGCCCAGTTATCCTGAGAGTGGGCAGCCTCCTCCAACTGACAGCAGGGCCTGGGTTCTAATAAAATCGCTTAACTTGTCTTCCCTGTTTTGTTGCCAGATACGGAGTGCGGGGAAAAGTGGGGGTTGGGCTTTAAATCCAAGTATTAGCGAGTGCTTCTTCATGGGATGTGGAGGTTATTAACCAAAAACCCACAACCTGGGAACAACTGTGCTCCTTGAAAAATGCGTGGACTCTCTTTCCCCACCTCCAGCACACACATGAAGGATTGTTCTGGTATCCTGAGTGTGGGGAGGCACCTCCAACTGACAGCAGCATCTGGGATCTAATAGGATCCCTTAGGTTGACTTCCCTGTGTGTTTTCCAAGGACCGGCTGGGAGCGAAGGTGGGGGTTGGGCTCTAAAGCCAAGTAATAGCGAGTGCCTCTGTATGGGCAGTGGAGGTGTTTAAAGTACATTCCCTCCCTGGGAACACCTGTGCCCCCATAAAGTTGCGTGGACTATGTATCCCCAAAACCATCATACACATAAAGACTTGTTCAGGTATCCTGAGTATGGGGAGACTCGTCCAACTGACAGCAGCGCCTGGGTTCTAATAGAATCCCAAAGCTTGTCTTCCCTGATTGCCTGCCTAGGCTGGAGTGTGGGGGAAAGTGGGGATTGGGCTTGAAGTCCGAGGAGCAACGAGTGCCCCCTGATTTACTGGGGAAGTACTTAGAGGATTTCACCCTAAAATGGAACACCTGTGCCCCCATTCATCTGCGTGGATTGGGTCTCCACATCTCCCCCCCACACAAGGCTGGGATCCGGAAACCTGAGTGTGTGGAATTTCCTCCAACTGACAGCAGCGGCTGCGTTCGAATAGAATAACTCAGCTTGTATTCCCTGAGTGTTTCCCTAGGCCGGGCTGCGAGCGAATGCTGGAGGATTTGCTTGGAGGCCAAGTAGCAGCTTGTGCCAACCGATTGACTGAGGAATTACTTAGGGAACTCCCCTACCGGGGAACACCTGTGCCACCATTCATCTGCGTGGATTGGGGCTACACACCTCCCCCACACACAAGAGTGTTTCCGGAGTCCTGAATGTTATGAAGTTCCTCCATGTGACAGCAGAATCTTGGTTCAATACATTCAGTTAGCTTGAATTCCGTGATGGCTTGCCCTGCCAGGAGTGCGGGAGAAATTGGAGGTTGGGCTCTAAAACGAAGTATTATCGAGTGCCTATCCATGGGATGTGGGGGTGTTTAACCTACATCCTCCAACCTAGGAATACCTGTGCCCCAGGAAAAATGCGTGGACTCTGTTTCCACACCACCAGCACACGTACGAAGAATTGTTCTCGTTTCCTGAGTGTGGGGAGGCTCCTCCAACTAACAGCAGCACCAGGGATCTAGTAGAATCCCTTAGCTTGACTTCCTTGAGTGTTCTCCTAGGCCGGGCTTTGAGCGAAGGTGGGGGTTGTGCTGTAAAGCCAAGTAATATCCAGTGCCTCTCTAAGGGCAGTGAAGGTGTTTAAAATACATCATCTACCTAGGAATAACTGTGCCCCCATAAAGATGCATGGACTCTGTTTCCCCACTTCCAACACACACAAAAAGACGTGCTCAGGTATCCTGAGTTTGGGCCGGCACTTTCAAGTGACAGCAGCGCCTGGTTTCTAATAGTATCCTTAAGCCTGTAATACCTGATTTGTTCCCTAGTCCTGGCTCTGAGGGAAAGCTGGGGGTTGGGCTTTGAGGCCAAATAGTAGCGAGTGCCCCCCGATGGACTGAGGAAGTATTTAGATGAATTCTCCCTAAAGGGGTACAGCTGTGCCCACATCCATCTACGTGTAGTGCGGATACACAAATCCCTCCCCCCACAAGTCTGGCTACCGGAATATGAGAGTGGGAAATTACCTCCAGCTTATATCAGTGCCAGTGTTCTAGTAGAATCCTTAAGCTTCTGTTCCCTGATGGATTGCAAGAGCTGGAGTGCGGTTCAAAGTGGGATTTGTTCTCTAAATCCAAGTAATATTGAGTGCCTCTCCATGGGAATTGGAGGTGTTTAACCAACAACCCCCAACAAGGGAATACCTTTGCCCCGTGGAATATGCGTGGACACTGTTTCTCCACCAGCAGTACACACACCAATAAGCTTTCTGGAATCCTGAGCATGGGGAGACTACTCCAAATGACAGCAGCACCTGGGTTCTATTAGAATCCTTTAGCTTGCGTTCCCTGAGTATTTACATAGGCCAAACTTTGATCTATTGTGGGCTGTGGTCTCAATAGCTAGGTTTTAGCGAGTGCCTCTCTATTGGCATGGAGATTTTAAAACTACATCCCTAACCTTTAAACACCTGCCCCCCATACAAATGCGTGGTCTCCCTTTCCCCACATCCAGTACACCCACGACGAACAGTTCTGGTATACTGAGTGTGGGTAGGCACCTCCAGATTACAGCAGAACCTTGGGCTTTTTAATATCACTTGGCTTGCTTTCCCTGAGTGTTTCCTTTGGCCAGGCTGTGAGCGAAGGTGGGTGTTGGGCACTAAAGACTAGTAATAGCGAGTGCCTCTCTATGGGCATTGGAGGTGTTTAAAATACATATCCAAACATAGAAAACCTTTGCCCCCCAAAAATGCGTGGACTCTGTTTCCCCACCTCCAGCACACACACGAAAACGGGTTGAGGATTCCTGAGTGTGGGGAGGCACCTACAACTGACAGCAGGGCCTGGGTTCTAATACAATCCATTAACTTGTCTTCAATGATGGCTAACCTAGGCGGGGGTGCGGGGGAATGTGATGGTTGGGCTCTAAATCCAAGTATTATTGAGTGCCTCTCCCCGAGATTTGAAGTGGTTTAATCTACACCCAAATATTTTGGAATACTTTGCCCCTGAAAGATGCAAGGACACTATATCCCCGGCTTCAGCACACACACTAGGTGGTGTTCTGGTATCCTGAGTATGGGGAGGCTCCTGTAAGTGACAGTAGCACCTGGGATCTAATTGGATCCATTAGGTTGATATTCCTGAGTAGTTTCCTTGTCCGAGGTTGTGAGCGAAATTGGGGGTTGTGCTCTAAAACCAAGTATTAGCGAGTTCCTATATTTTGGCAGTGGAAGTGGTTAAAGTATATCCCCAACCTGGGAACACCTGTGCCCCCATAAAGATGCGTGGACGCTGTTTCCCTCCTGCACCACACACACGACATTGGGTTCAGATGTCTTGAGTGTGGGGAGGTTCCTGCAACTAACAGCAGCGCCTGGGTTGTAATACAATACCTTAACTGGTCTTCCATGATGGAATGCCATGGCCGGTGTGCGGGGGAAAGTTGGGATTGGGCTCTAGACCAAGTATTAGCGAGAGCCTATCCATGGGATGTGGGTATTTAACCTACAAACCACCACCATGAAATAACTGTGCCCCCTGAAAGATGCTTTGACTGTTTCCCTACATCCAGCACACACACGAAGAAGTGTTCTGGTGTTCTGAGTGTGGGGAGGCTCCTCCAACTGACAGCAGCACCTGGGTTCGAATAGAATCCCTTAGCTTGACTTCCCTAACTGTTTTCCTAGGCCTAGCAGTGAGCGATGGTGGGGGATGGGCTCTAAATCCAAGTATTAGAGAGTGCATCTCTGTGGGCAGTGGAGGGTTTGAAATTACTTCCCCAACCTTGGAACACCTCTGCCCCCAAAAAGATGAGTGGACTCTCTTTCCCACCTGCAGCACACACACGGAGACATGGTCAGGTATCCTGATAGTGGGGAGGCTCCTCCACATGACAGCAGCGCCTGGGTTCTAATAGAATCCCTTAGATTGTTTTCTTTGAGTGTTTCCCTAGGCCGGGCTTAGAGGGAAAGCTGGGAGTTTGGCTTGGAGGCCAAGTAGCAGCAACTGCCCCCCGATGGAATGTGGAAGTATTTAGAGGACTTCTCTCTATTAGGGAACAAGTGTGACCCCATTCATCTACTTGGATTTTGTCTTCACATCTCCCCGCCATAATATATTGGGTTCCGGAATCCTGAGTTTTGGGACGTTCCTCCAACTGTCAGCAGCGCTTGTGTTCTTGAATCCCTTTACTTGCCTTCCCTGATGGTTTACCTATGCTGGAGTGCAGGGGAATGTGGGGTTTCGGCTATACTACCAAGTATTAGCCAATGCATCTACATGTGAAGTTGAGAAAATTTAACTACAACAAGCAACATAGGAATACATGTGCCACCTGAAAGATGCCTGGACTCTGTTTCCCCACCTCCAGCACACAAACGAGGAAGTGTTCTTCTATCCTGAATGTGGGGAGTTTCCTCCAAATGACAGCAGCACCTGAGGTGTAATACAATCCGTTAGCTTGACTTCCTTGAATGTTTACCTAGGCCGGGCTGTACGAGAATGTGGGGGTTGGGCCCTAAAGACAAGGATTAACGAGTGCCCCTCTAGGGGCAGTGGAGCTGTTTAAACCAAATCCCCAACTTTGGAACACCTGTGCCCCCATAAAGTTGCGTGGAATATCTTTCCCACCTCCAGAACACACACAAAGACTTTCAGATATCCTTAGTGTGGGGGGGCTCCTCAAAATGACAGCAGCGTCTGGGTTTTAATAGAATCCCTTAGCTTGTAATACGAGTGTTTCCCTGGTCCGGGATGTGAGGGAAAGCTGGGGGTTGGGCTTGGAGTCCAAGTAGCAGTGAGTGCCCCCTGATCGATTGAGGAAGTTCTTAGAGGACTTCTCCCTAAAGGGAACACTTTTGCCCCCATTCATCTGGGTGGAGTGGGGCTGCACAACTCCCCCACAAACAAGAATGTGTTCCGGAATCCTGAGTGCAGAGAAGTTCCTCCAACTGACAGCAGCGCCTGGGTTCTAACTGGATCCATTTGCTTGTCTTCCCTGATGGTATGCCTAGGCGGGAGTGCGGGGGAAAGTGTGGTTTGGGATCCAAACCAAGTATTTGCGAGTACCTCTCTATGGTTAGTGGAGGTTTTTAAACTACATCCCTAACCTGGGAACACCTGTGCCCCCATATAGATCCGTGGAGTCTGTTTCCAGACCTCCAGCACACACACGAACACTTGCACAGTTATCCTGAGAGTGGGCAGCCGCCTCCAACTGACAGCAGGGCCTGGGTTCTAATAAAATCGCTTAACTTGTCTTCCCTGTTTGGTTGCCTGATACGGAGTGCGGGGGAAAGTGGGGGTTGGGCTTTAAATCCAAGTATTAGCGAGTGCTTCTTCATGGGAAGTGGAGGTTCTTAACCAAAAACCCACAACCTGGGAACAGCTGTGCTCCTTGAAAAATGCGTGGACTCTCTTTCCCCACCTCCAGGACACACATGAAGAAGTGTTCTGGTATCCTGAGTGTGGGGAGGCACCTCCAACTGACAGCAGCATCTGGGATCTAATAGGATCCCTTAGGTTGACTTCACTGTGTGTTTTCCAAGGACCGGCTGGGAGCGAAGGTGGGGGCTGGGCTCTATAGCCAAGTAATAGCGAGTGCCTCTCTATGGGCAGTGGAGGTGTTTAAAGTACATTCCCTCCCTGGGAACACCTGTGCCCCCATAATGTTGCGTGGACTATGTATCCCCAATACCATCATACACATAAAGACTTGTTCAGGTATCCTGAGTATGGGGAGACTCGTCCAAATGACAGCAGCGCCTGGGTTCTAATAGAATCCCAAAGCTTGTCTTCACTGATGGCATGCCTAGGCTGGAGTGTGGGGGAAATTGGGGTTTGGGCTTGAAGTCCAAGGAGCAACGAGTGCCCCCTGATTTACTGGGGAAATACTTAGAGGATTTCACCCTAAAATGGAACACCTGTGCCCCCATTCATCTGCGTGGGCTGGGTCTCCACAACTCCCCCTCACACAAGGCTGGGATCCGGAATCCTGAGTGTGTGGAAGTTCCTCCAACTGACAGCAGCGCCTGCGTTCGAATAGAATAACTCAGCTTGTATTCCCTGAGTGTTTCCCTAGGCCGGGCTGCGAGCGAAAGCTGGGGGTTGTGCTTGGAGGCCAAGTAGCAGCTTGTGCCAACCGATTGACTGAGGAATTACTTAGGGAACTCCCCTACTGGGAACACCTCTGTCGCCATTCATCTGCGTGGATTGGGGCTGCACACCGCCCCCACACAGAAGAGTGTCTCCGGAGTCCTGAGTGTTCGGAAGTTCGTCCATGTGACAGCAGCATCTAGGTTCAATACAATCCCTTAGCTTTTCTTCCGTGATGGCTTGCCCTGCCAGGACTGCGGGAGAAATTGGAGGTTGGGCTCTAAAACGAAGTATTAGCGAGTGCCTATCCATGGGATGTGGAGGTGTTTAACCTACATCCTCCAAACTAGGAATACCTGTGCCCCAGGAAAAATGCGTTGACTCAGTTTCCACACCACCAGCACACGTGCGAAGAATTGTTCTCGTTTTCTGAGTGTGGGGAGGCTCCTCCAACTAACAGCAGCACCAGGGATCTAGTAGAATCCCTTAGCTTGACTTCCTTGAGTGTTCTCCTAGGCTGGGCTTTGAGCGAAGTTGGGGGTTGGGCTGTAAACCAAGTAATATCCTGTGCCTCTCTTAGGGCAGTGAAGGTGTTTAAACTACATCATCTACCTAGGAATAACTGTGCCCCCATAAAGATGCATGGACTCTGTCTTCCCACTCCCAACACACACACAAAGACGTGCTCAGGTATCCTGAGTGTGGGCCGGCACTTTCAACTGACAGGAGCGCCTGGGATCTAATAGTGTCTTTAGCTTGTAATACCTGAGTTGTTCCCTAGGCCTGGCTCTGAGGGAAAGCTGGGGGTTGGGCTTTGAGGCCAAATAGTAGCGAGTGCCCCCCGATGGACTGAGGAAGTATTTAGATGAATTCTCCCTAAAGGGGTACACCTGTGCCCACATCCATCTACGTGGAGTGCGGATACACAAATCCCTCCCCCAACAAGTCTGGCTACCGGAATATGAGAGTGGGAAAGATCCTCCAGCTTACATCAGTGCCAGTGTTCTAGTAGAATCCTTAAGCTTCTGTTCCCTGATGGATTGCATGAGCTGGAGTGCGGTTCAAAGTGGGATTTGTTCTCTAAATCCAAGTAATAATGAGTGCCTCTCCATGGGAATTGGAGGTGTTTAACCAACAACCCCCAACAAGGGAATACCTTTGCCCCGTGGAATATGCGTGGACACTGTTTCTCCACCAACAGTACACACACGAAGAAGCTTTCTGGAATCCTGAGCATGGGGAGACTACTCCAAATGACAGCAGCACCTGGGTTCTATTAGAATCCCTTAGCTTGTGTTCCCTGAGTATTTACATAGGCCAGGCTTTGATCTGTTGTGGGGTTTGTTCTCTATAGCTAGGTTTTAGCGAGTGCCTCTCTATTGGCATGGAGATTTTAAAACTATATCCCTTACCTTTAAACACCTGCCCCCCATATACATGCGTGGTCTCCCTTTCCCCACCTCCAGCACACCCAGGAAAAACAGTTCTGGTATACTGAGTGTGGGTAGGCACCTCCAAATGACAGCAGCACTTGGGACCTTATAATATCACTTGGCTTGCTTTCCCTGAGTGTTTCCTTTGGCCAGGCTGTGAGCGAAAGTGGGTGTTGGGCACTAAATAATAGTAATAGCTAGTGCCTCTCTATGGGCATTGGAGGTGTTTAAAATACATCCCCAAACTTGGAACACCTGTGCCCCCCCAAAAATGCGTGGACTCTGTTTCCCCACCTCCAGCACACACACGAAAACCGGTTGAGGATTCCTGAGTGTGGGGAGGCACCTACAACTGACAGCAGGGCCTGGGTTCTAATACAATCCATTAACTTGTCTTCACTGATAGCTAGCCTAAGCGGGAGTGCGGGGGAATGTGAGGGTTGGGCTCTAAAACCAAGTATTATTGAGTGCCTCTCCACGGGATTTGAAGTGGTTTAATATACAACCAAATATTTGGGAATACCTGTGCCCCCTTAAAGATGCAAGGACACTGTTTCCCCGCCTTCAGCACACACACTAGGTGGTGTTCTGGTATCCTGAGTGTGGGGAGGCTCCTGCAAGTGACAGTAGCACCTGGGATCTAATTGGATCCATTAGGTTGATATTCCTGAGTATTTTCCTTGGCCGGGTTGTGAGCGAAATTGGGGGTTTGCTCTAAAACCAAGTATTAGCGAGTTCCTATATATTGGCAGTGGAGTTAGTTAAAGTATATCCCCAACCTGGGAACACCTGTGCCCCCATAAAGATGCGTGGACTCTGTTTCCCTCCTGCACCACACACACGACATTGGGTTCAGATGTCTTGAGTGTGGGGAGGTTCCTGCAACTAACAGCAGCGCCTGGGTTGTAATACAATACCTTAACTGGTATTCCATGATGGCTTGCCAAAACTGGTGTGCGGGGGAAAGTTGGGATTGGGCTCTAAACCAAGTATTAGCGAGAGCCTATCCATGGGATGTGGGTGTTTAACCTACAAACCACCACCATGAAATAACTGTGCCCCCTGAAAGATGCTTTGTCTCTGTTTCCCAACATCCAGCACACACACGAAGAAGTGTTCTGGTGCTCTGAGTGTTGGGAGTTTCCTCCAACTGACAGCAGCACCTGGGTTCGAATAGAATCCCTTAGCTTGACTTCCCTAAGTGTTTTCCTAGGCCTAGCAGTGAGCGATGGTGGGGGATGGGCTCTAAAGCCAAGTATTAGAGAGTGCATCTCTGTGGGCTGTGGAGGGTTTGAAACTAATTCCCCAACCTTGGAACACCTGTGCCCCCATAAAGATGAGTGGCCTCTGTTTCCCCCCTGCAGCACACACACGGAGACGTGGTCAGGTTTCCTGATAATGGGGAGGCTCCTCCACATGACAGCAGCGCCTGGGTTCTAATAGAATCCCTTTGATTGTTTTCCTTGAGTGTTTCCCTAGGCCGGGCTTAGAGGGAAAGCTGGGAGTTTGGCTTGGAAGCCAAGTAGCAGCAACTGCCCCCCGTTGGAATGTGGAAGTACTTAGAGGACTTCTCCCTAATGGGGAACAAGTGTGACCCCATTCATCTACTTGGATTTTGGCTCCACATCTACCCGCCACCAAATGTTGGGTTACGGAATCCTGAGATTTGGGACGTTCCTCCAACTGTCAGCAGCGCTTGTGACCTTGAATACCTTAACTTGCCTTCCCTGATGGTTTGCCTATGCTGGAGTGCACTGGAATGTGGGGTTTCAGCTCTAATACCAAGTATTAGCCAATGCAACTACACGTGAAGTTGAGAAATTTTAACTTCAACCAGCAACATAGGAATACATGTGCCACCTGAAATATGCCTGGACTCTGTTTCCCCACCTCCAGCACACAAACGAGGAAGTGTTCTTCTATCCTGAATGTGGGGAGTTTCCTCCAAATGACAGCAGCACCTGAGGTCTAATAGAATCCGTTAGCTTGACTTCCATGAGTGTTTACCTAGGCCGGGCTGTGAGCGAATGTGGGGGTTGGGCCCTAAAGACAAGGATTAACGAGTGCCCCTCTATGGGCAGTGGAGGTGTTTAAACCAAATCCCCAACTTTGGAACACCTGTGCCCCCGTAAATATGCGTGGAATATCTTTCCCACCTCCAGAACACACACGAAGTCTTTCAGAAATCTTTAGTGTGGGGGGGCTCCTCAATATGACAGCAGCGTCTGGGTTCTAATAGAATCCCTTAGCTTGTAATACGAGTGTTTCCATGGTCCGGGATGTGAGGGAAAGCTGGGGGTTGGGCTTGGAGTCCAATTAGCAGTGGGTGCCCCCTGATCGATTGAGGAAGTACTTAGAGGACTTCTCCCTAAAGGGAACACTTTTGCCCCCATTCATCTGGGTGGAGTGGGGCTGCACAACTCCCCCACACACAAGAATGTGTTCCGGAATCCTGAGTGCAGAGAAGTTCCTCCAACTGACAGCAGCGCCTGGGTTCTAACTGAATCCCTTTGCTTGTCTTCCCTGATGGTATGCCTAGGCGGGAGTGCGGGGGAAAGTGTGGTTTGGGATCCAAACCAAGTATTTGCGAGTACCTCTCTATGGTTAGTGGAGGTTTTTAAACTACATCCCTAACCTGGGAACACCTGTGCCCCCATATAGATCCGTGGAGTCTGTTTCCAGACCTCCAGCACACACACGAACACTTGCACAGTTATCCTGAGAGTGGGCAGCCTCCTCCAAATTACAGTAGGGCCTGGGTTCTAATAAAATCGCTTAACTTGTCTTCCCTGTTTGGTTGCCTGATACGGAGTGCGGGGAAAAGTGGGGGTTGGGCTTTAAATCCAAGTATTAGCGAGTGCTTCTTCATGGGAAGTGGAGGTTCTTAACCAAAAACCCACAACCTGGGAAGAGCTGTGCTCCTTGAAAAATGCGTGGACTCTCTTTCCCCACCTCCAGCACACACATGAAGAAGTGTTCTGGTATCCTGAGTGTGGGGAGGCACCTCCAACTGACAGCAGCATCTGGGATCTAATAGGATCCCTTAGGTTGACTTCCCTGTGTGTTTTCCAAGGACCGGCTGGGAGCGAAGGTGGGGGTTCGGCTCTAAAGCCAAGTAATAGCGAGTGCCTCTCTATGGGCAGTGGAGGTGTTTAAAGTACATTCCCTCCCTGGGAACACCTGTGCCCCCATAAAGTTGTGTGGACTATGTATCCCCAAAACCATCATACACATAAAGAATTGTTCAGGTATCCTGAGTATAGGGAGACTAGTCCAACTGACAGCAGCGCCTGGGTTCTAATAGAATCCCAAAGCTTGTCTTCCCTGATGGCATGCCTAGGCTGGAGTGTGGGGTAAAGTGGGGTTTGGGCTTGAAGTCCAAGGAGCAACGAGTGCCCCCTGATTTACTGGGGAAGTACTTAGAGGATTTCACCCTAAAATGGAACACCTGTGCCCCCATTCATCTGCGTGGACTGGGTCTCCACAACTCCCCCCCACACAAGGCTGGGATCCGGAATCCTGAGTGTGTGGAAGTTCCTCCAACTGACAGCAGCGCCTGCGTTCGAATAGAATAACTCAGCTTGCATTCCCAGAGTGTTTCCCTAGGCCGGGCTGCGAGCGAAAGCTCGTGGTTGTGCTTTAAGGCCAAGTAGCAGCTTGTGCCAACCGATTGACTGAGGAATTACTTAGGGAACTCCCCTACCGGGGAACACCTGTGTCACCATTCATCTGCGTGGATTGGGGCTGCACACCGCCCCCACACACAAGAGTGTCTCCGGAGTCCTGATTGTTGGGAAGTTCCTCCATGTGACAGCAGCATCTAGGTTCAATACAATCCCTTAGCTTGTCTTCCGTGATGGCTTGCCCTGCCAGGAGTGCGGGAGAAATTGGAGGTTGGGCTCTAAAACGAAGTATTAGCGAGTGCCTATCCATGGGATGTGGAGGTGTTTAACCTACATCCTCCAAACTAGGAATACCTGTGCCCCAGGAAAAATGCTTGGACTCTGTTTCCACACCACCAGCACACGTGCGAAGAATTGTTCTCGTTTCCTGAGTGTGGGGAGGCTCCTCCAACTAACAGCAGCACCAGGGATCTAGTAGAATCCCTTAGCTTGACTTCCCTGGGCTTTGAGCGAAGGTGGGGGTTGGGCTGTAAAGCCAAGTAATATCCAGTGCCTCTCTAAGGGCAGTGAAGGTGTTTAAACTACATCATCTACCTAGGAATAACTGTGCCCCCATAAAGATGCATGGACTCTGTCTTCCCACTCCCAACACACACACAAAGACGTGCTCAGGTATCCTGAGTGTGGGCCGGCACTTTCAAGTGACAGGAGCGCCTGGGATCTAATAGTATCTTTAGCTTGTAATACCTGAGTTGTTCCCTAGGCCTGGCTCTGAGGGAAAGCTGGGGGTTGGGCTTTGAGGCCAAATAGTAGCGAGTGCCCCCCGATGGACTGAGGAAGTATTTAGATGAATTCTCCCTAAAGGGGTACACCTGTGCCCACATCCATCTACGTGGAGTGCGGATACACAAATCCCTCCCCCCACAAGTCTGGCTACCGGAATATGAGAGTGGGAAAGTTCCTCCAGCTTACATCAGTGCCAGTGTTCTAGTAGAATCCTTAAGCTTCTGTTCCCTGATGGATTGCATGAGCTGGAGTGCGGTTCAAAGTGGGATTTGTTCTCTAAATCCAAGTAATAATGAGTGCCTCTCCATGGGAATTGGAGGTGTTTAACCAACAACCCCCAACAAGGGAATACCTTTGCCCCGTGGAATATGCGTGGACACTGTTTCTCCACCAACAGTACACACACGAAGAAGCTTTCTGGAATCCTGAGCATGGGGAGACTACTCCAAATGACAGCAGCACCTGGGTTCTATTAGAATCCCTTAGCTTGTGTTCCCTGAGTATTTACATAGGCCAGGCTTTGATCTGTTGTGGGGTATGGTCTCTATAGCTAGGTTTTAGCGAGTGCCTCTCTATTGGCATGGAGATTTTAAAACTACATCCCTTACCTTTAAACACCTGCCCCCCATATACATGCGTGGTCTCCATTACCCCACCTCCAGCACACCCAGGAAAAACAGTTCTGGTATACTGAGTGTGGGTAGGCACCTCCAAATGACAGCAGCACTTGGGACCTTATAATATCACTTGGCTTGCTTTCCCTGAGTGTTTCCTTTGGCCAGGCTGTGAGCGAAAGTGGGTGTTGGGCACTAAATAATAGTAATAGCTAGTGCCTCTCTATGGGCATTGGAGGTGTTTAAAATACATCCCCAAACTTGGAACACCTGTGCCCCCCCAAAAATGCGTGGACTCTGTTTCCCCACCTCCAGCACACACACGAAAACCGGTTGAGGTTTCCTGAGTGTGGGGAGGCACCTACAACTGACAGCAGGGCCTGGGTTCTAATACAATCCATTAACTTGTCTTCACTGATAGCTAGCCTAGGCGGGAGTGCGGGGGAATGTGAGGGTTGGGCTCTAAAACCAAGTATTATTGAGTGCCTCTCCACGGGATTTGAAGTGGTTTAATATACAACCAAATATTTGGGAATACCTGTGCCCCCTGAAAGATGCAAGGACACTGTTTCCCCGCCTTCAGCACACACACTAGGTGGTGTTCTGGTATCCTGAGTGTGGGGAGGCTCCTGCAAGTGACAGTAGCACCTGGGATCTAATTGGATCCATTAGGTTGATATTCCTGAGTATTTTCCTTGGCCGGGTTGTGAGCGAAATTGGGGGTTTGCTCTAAAACCAAGTATTAGCGAGTTCCTATATATTGGCAGTGGAGTTAGTTAAAGTATATCCCCAACCTGGGAACACTTATGCCCCCATAAAGATGCGTGGACTCTGTTTCCCTCCTGCACCACACACACGACATTGGGTTCAGATGTCTTGAGTGTGGGGAGGTTCCTGCAACTAACAGCAGCGCCTGTGTTGTAATTCAATACCTTAACTGGTATTCCATGATGGCTTTCCAAAACTGGTGTGCGGGGAAAAATTGGGATTGGGCTCTAAACCAAGTATTAGCGAGAGCCTATCCATGGGATGTGGGTGTTTAACATACAAACCACAACCATGAAATAACTGTGCCCCCTGAAAGATGCTTTGACTTTGTTTCCCTACATCCAGCACACACACGAAGAAGTGTTCTGGTGTTCTGAGTGTGGGGAGGTTCCTCCAACTGACAGCAGCACCTGGGTTCGAGTAGAATCCCTTAGCTTGACTTCCCTAAGTGTTTTCCTAGGCCTAGCAGTGAGCGATGGTGGGGAATGGGCTCTAAAGCCAAGTATTATAGAGTGCATCTCTGTGGGCAGTGGAGGGTTTGAAACTACTTCCCCAACCTTGGAACACCTGTGCCCCCATAAAGATGAGTGGACTCTGTTTCCCCCCTGCAGCACACACACGGAGACTTGGTCAGGTATCCTGATAGTGGGGAGGCTCCTCCACAGGACAGCAGCGCCTGGGTTCTATTAGATTCCCTTAGATTGTTTTCCTTGAGTGTTTCCCTAGGCCGGGCTTAGAGGGAAAGCTGGGAGTTTGGCTTGGAGGCCAAGTAGCAGCAACTGCCCCCCGATGGAATGTGGAAGTATTTAGAGGACTTCTCCCTAATGGGGAACAAGTGTGTCCCCTTTCATCTACTTGGATTTTGGCTCCACATCTAACCGCCACAAAGTGTTGGGTTCCGGAATCCTGAGTTTTGGGAAGTTCCTCCTACTTATAGCAGCGCTTGTGTTCTTGAATCCCTTAAATTGCCTTCCCTGATGGTTTGCCTATGCTGGAGTGCAGAGGAATGTGGGGTTTCGGGTCTAATACCAAGTATTAGCCAATGCATCTACATGTGAAGTTGAGAAAATTTAACTACAACCAGCAACGTTGGAATACATGTGCCACCTGAAATATGCCTGGACTCTGTTTCCCCACCTCCAGCACACAAACAAGGAAGTGTTCTTCTATCCTGAATGTGTGGATTTTCCTCCAAATGGCCCCAGCACCTGAGGTCTAATAGAATCCTTTAGCTTGACTTCCTTGAGTGTTTACCTAGGCCGGGCTGTGAGCGAATGTGGGGGTTGGGCCCTAAAGACAAGGATTAGCGAGTGCCCCTCTATGGGCAGTGGAGGTCTTTAAACCAAATCCCCAACTTTGGAACACCTGTGCCCCCATAAAGATGCGTGGAATATCTTTCCCACCTCCAGAACACACACGAATACTTTCAGATATCCTTAGTTTGGGGGGCTCCTCAATATGACAGCAGCGTCTGGGTTCTAATAGAATCCCTTAGCTTGTAATACGAGTGTTTCCCTGGTCAGGGATGTGAGGGAAAGCTGGGTGTTGGGCTTGGAGTCCAAGTAGCAGTGAGTGCCCCCTGATCAATTGAGGAAGTACTTAGAGGACTTCTCCCTAAAGGGAACACTTTTGCCTCCAATCATCTGGGTGGAGTGGGGCTGCACAACTCCCCCACACACAAGAATGTGTTCCGGAATCCTGAGTGCAGAGAAGTTCCTCCAACTGACAGCAGCGCCTGGGTTCTAACTGAATCCCTTTGCTTGTCTTCCCTGATGGTATGCCTAGGCGGGAGTGCGGGGGAAAGTGTGGTTTGGGATCCAAACCAAGTATTTGCGAGTACCTCTCTATGGTTAATGGAGGTTTTTAAACTACATCCCTAACCTGGGAACACCTGTGCCCCCATATAGATCCGTGGAGTCTGTTTCCAGACCTCCAGCACACACACGAACACTTGCACAGTTATCCTGGGAGTGGGCATCCTCCTCCAACTGACAGCAGGGCTTGGGTTCTAATAAAATCGCCTAACTTGTCTTCCCGTTTGGCTTTGTGATACGGAATGCGGGCCAAAGTGGGGGTTGGGCTCTAAAACCAAGTATTAGAGAGTGTTTCTCCATGGGAAGTGGAGGTTATTAATCAAAAACCCACAACCTGGGAACACCTGTGCTCCTTGAAAAATGCGTGGACTCTGTTTCCACTCATCCAGCACACACATGAAAAAGTGTTCTGGTATCCTGAGTGTGTGGAGGCACCTCCAACTGATAGCAGCATCTGGGATCTAATCGGATCCCTTAGGTTGACTTCCCTGAGTATTTTCCATGGACAGGCTGGGAGCGAAGGTGGGGGTTGTTTGGGCTCTAAACCCAAGTAATAGCGAGTGCCTCTCTATGGGCAGTGGAGGTGTTTAAAGTACATTCCCTCCCTGGGAACACCTGTGTCCCCATAAAGTTGCGTGGACTATGTATCCCCAAAACCAGCACACACACAAAGATTTATTCAGCTCTCCTGAGTGTGGGGAGTCTCCTCCAACTGACAGCAGCGCCTGGGTTCTATTTGAATCTCTTTGCTTGTCTTCCCTGATGGCATGCCTAGGCTGGATTGTGGGGGAAAGGGGGGTTGGGCTTGAAGTCCAGGTAGCAACGAGTGCCCCCCGAATTACTGAGGATGTACTTAGAGGTTTTCACCCTAAATTGAAACACCTGTGTCCCCATTCAACTGCGTGGTCTGGGTCTCCACAACTACCCCACACACAAGGATGGGATCGGGAATCCTGAATGTTTGAGGGTTCCTCCAATTGACAGCCGTGCCTGAGGTTTAATAGAATAACACAGCTTGTATTCCCTGAGTGTTTCCCTAGGCCGGGCTGCGAGCGAAAGCTGGGAGTTGAACTTGGAGGCCAAGTAGCAGCTTGTGCCAACCGATTGACTGAGGAAGTTCTTAGGGAACTGCCCTACAAGGGAACACCTTGGTCACCATTCATCTGCGTGGATTGGGCTGCACACCACCCAAACACACATGAGTGTCTCCGGAATCCTGAGTTTTGGGAAGTTCCTCCATGTGACAGCAGCTCCTGGGATCAATACAATCACTTTGCTTGTGTTCCCTGATGGCTTGCCCTGCCAGGAGTGCCGGGGAAAATGGAATTTGGGCTCTAAAACAAAGTACTAGCGAGTGCCTATCCATGGGATGTGGAGGTGTTTAACCTATATCTTCAAACCTAGGAATACCTGTGCCCACAGAAATTTGTGGACTCTGTTTCCACACCTCCAGCACACGTGTGATGAAATGTTCTGGTTCCCTGAGTGTGGGGAGGCTCCTCCAACTAACAGCAGCACCAGGTATCTTGTGGAATTCCTTCGCTTGACTTACAGGAGTGTTCTCTTAGGACGGGCTTTGAGCGAAGGTGGTGTAGGCCTCTAAAGCCAAGTAATAGCAAGTGCCTCACTTTGGTCAGTGAAGGTGTTTAAACTACATCATTTCCCTGGGAAAAACTGTGCCCCCATAAAGATGCATGGACTCTGTTTCCCCACTTCCAACACACACACGAAGAAGTGTTCAGGTATGCAGACTGTGGGCCGGCACTTTCAAGGGACAGCAGCGTCTGGGTTCTAATAGAATCCCTTAGCTTGTAATCCCTGAGTATTTCCATAGGCCTGGCTCTGAGGGAAAGTTGTTGGTTGGGCTTTGAGGTCAAATTGTAGCGAGTGCCCCCCGATGGACTGAGGAAGCATTTAGATGAATTTTCCCTAAAGGGGAACACCTGTGCCCCCATTCAACTACGTGGAGTTGGGATACACAATTCCCCCCCCACAAGTCTGGCTTCTGGAATCCTAAGAGTGGGAAAGTTCCTCAAACTGACAGCAGTGATAGTGTTCTAGTAGAATCCTTAAGCTTCTCTTCCCTGATGGATTGCATAACCCGAGTGCGTTTCAAAGTGGGATTTGTGCTCTAAATCCAAGTAATAGTGAGTGCACCTCCATGGGAAGTGGAAGTGTTTAACCAAAAATCCCCAACAAGTGAATACCTGTGCCCCTTGAAATATGCGTGGTCTCTGTTTCTCCACCAACAGAACACACACGAAGTAGTTTTCTGGAATCCTGAGCTTGGGGTGGCTACTCCAAATGACAGCAGCACCTGGGTTCTATTAGAATCCCTTAGCTTGTGTTCCCTGAGTATTTACATAGGCCAGGCTTTGATCTATTGTGTGGTTTTGTCTCTATAGCTAGGTTTTAGCGAGTGCCTCTCTATTGGCATGGAGATATTAAAAATACATCCCTAAACTTTAAACACCTGCCCCCCATATAAATGCGTGCTCTCCCTTTCCCCACTTCCAGCACACCCACGAAGAACAGTTCTGGTATATTGAGTGTGGGTAGGCACCTTCAAATGACAGCAGCACCTAGGACCTTATAATATCACTTGGCTTGCTTTCCCTGAGTGTTTCCTTTGGCCAGGCTGTGAGCGAAGGTGGGTGTTGGGCACTAAAGACTAGTAATAGCGAGTGCCTCTCTATGGGCATTGGAGGTGTTTAAACTACATCCCCAAACTTGGAAAACCTGTGCCCCCCAAAAATGCGTGGACTCTGTTTCCCCAACTCCAGCACACACACGAAAACGGGTTGAGGTTTCCTGAGTGTGGGGAGGCACCTACAACTGACAGCAGGGCCTGGGTTCTAATACAATCCATTAACTTGTCTTCACTGATAGCTAGCCTAGGCGGGAGTGCGGGGTAATGTGAGGGTTGGGCTCTAAAGCCAAGTATTATTGGGTGCCTCTCCACGGGATTTGAAGAGGTTTAACCTACAACCAAATATTTGGGAATACCTGTGCCCCCTGAAAGATGCAAGGACACTGTTTCCCCGCCTTCAGCACACACACTAGGTGGTGTTCTGGTATCCTGAGTGTGGGGAGGCTCCTGCAAGTGACAGTAGCACCTGGGATCTAATTGGATCAATTAGGTTGATATTCCTGAGTATTTTCCTTGGCCGTGTTGGGAGCGAAATTGTGGGTTGTGCTCTAAAATCAATTATTAGCGAGTTCCTATATTTTGGCAGTGGAGGTGGTTAAAGTATATCCCCAACCTGGGAACACCTGTGCCCTATAAAAATGCGTGGACCCTGTTTCACTCCTGCAGCACACACACGACTTTGGGTTCAGAAGTCTTCAGTGTGGGGAGGTTCCTACAACTAACAGCAGCGCCTGGGTTGTAATACAATACCTTAACTGGTCTTCCATGATGGCTTGCCATGGCCGGTGTGTGGGGGAAAGTTGGGAATGGGCTCTAAACCAAGTATTAGCGAGAGCCTATACATGGGATGTGGGTGTTTAACCTACAAACCACCACCATGAAATAACTGTGCCCCCTGAAAGATGCTTTGACTCTGTTTCCCTACAACCAGCACACAAACGAAGAAGTTTTCTGGTGTTCTGAGTGTGGGGAGGTTCCTCCAACTTACAGCAGCACCTGGGTTGTAATAGAATCACTTAGCTTGACTTCACTAAGTGTTTTCCTAGGCCTAGCAGTGAGCGATGGTGGGGGATGGGCTCTAAAGCCAAGTATTAGAGAGTGCATCTCTGTGGGCAGTGGAAGGTTTGAAACTACTTCCCCAACCTTGGAACACCTGTGCCCCCATAAAGATGAGTGGACTCTGTTTCCCCCCTGCAGCACACACACGGAGACGTGGTCAGGTATCCTGATAGTGGGGAGGCTCCTCCAAATTACAGCAGCGCCTGGGTTCTAATAGATTCCCTTAGATTGTTTTCCTTGATTGTTTCCCTAGGCTGGGCTTAGAGGGAAAGCTGGGAGTTTGGCTTGGAGACCAAGTAGCAGCAACTGCCCCCCGATGGAATGTGGAAGTATTTAGAGGACTTCTCCCTAATGGGGAACAAGTGTGACCCCATTCATCTACTTGGATTTTGGCTCCACATCTACCCGCCAAAAAATGTTGGGTTCCGGAATTCTGAGCTTTGGGACGTTCCTCCAACTGTCAGCAGCGCTTTTGTTCTTGAATCCCTTAACTTGCCTTCCCTGATGGTTTGCCTATGCTGGAGTGCAGGGGAATTTGGGGTTTCGTCTCTAATACCAAGTATTAGCCAATGCATCTACATGTGAAGTTGAGAAATTTTAACGACACCCAGCAACGTAGGAATACATGTGCCACCTGAAAGATGCCTGGACTCTGATTCCCCACCTCCAGCACACAAACGAGGATGGGTTCTTCTATCCTGAATGTGGGGAGTTTCCTCCAAATGACAACAGCACCTGGGGTCTAAGAGAATCCTTTAGCTTGACTTCCATGAGTGTTTACCTAGGCCGTGCTGTAAGCGAATGTGGGGGTTGGGCCCTAAAGACAAGGATTAGCGTGTGCCCCTCTATGGGCAGTGGAGGTGTTTAAACCAATTCCCCAACTTTGGAACACCTGTGCCCCCATAAAGATGCGTGGAATATCTTTCCCACCTCCAGAACACACACGAAGACTTTCAGATATCCTTAGTGTGGGGGGGCTCCTCAAAATGACAGCAGCGTCTGGGTTCTAATACAATCCCTTAGCTTGTAATACAAGTGTTTCCCTGGTACGGGATGTGAGGGAAAGCTGGGTGTTGGGCTTGGAGTCCAAGTAGCATTGAGTGCCCCCTGATCGATTGAGGAAATACTTAGAGGACTTATCCCTAAAGGGAACACTTTTGCCCCCATTCATCTGGGTGGAGTGGGGCTGCACAACTCCCCCACAAACAAGAATGTGTTCCGGAATCCTGAGTGCAGAGAAGTTCCTCCAACTGACAGCAGCGCCTGGGTTCTAACTGAATCCCTTTGCTTGTCTTCCCTGATGGTATGCCTAGGCGGGAGTGCGGGGGATAGTGTGGTTTGGGATCCAAACCAAGTATTTGCGAGTACCTCTCTATGGTTAGTGGAGGTTTTTAAACTACATCCCTAACCTGGGAACACCTGTGCCCCCATATAGATCCGTGGAGTCTGTTTCCAGACCTCCAGCACACACACGAACACTTGCACAGTTATCCTGAGAGTGGGCAGCCTCCTCCAACTGACAGCAGGGCCTGGGTTCTAATAAAATCGCTTAACTTGTCTTCCCTGTTTGGTTGCCTGATACGGAGTGCGGGGAAAAGTGGGGGTTGGGCTTTAAATCCAAGTATTAGCGAGTGCTTCTTCATGGGAAGTGGAGGTTCTTAACCAAAAACCCACAACCTGGGAACAGCTGTGCTCCTTGAAAAATGCGTGGACTCTCTTTCCCCACCTCCAGCACACACATGAAGAAGTGTTCTGGTATCCTGATTGTGGGGAGGCACCTCCAACTGACAGCAGCATCTGGGATCTAATAGGATCCCTTAGGTTGACTTCCCTGTGTGTTTTCCAAGGACCGGCTGGGAGCGAAGGTGGGGGTTGGGCTCTAAAGCCAAGTAATAGCGAGTGCCTCTCTATGGGCAGTGGAGGTGTTTAAAGTACATTCCCTCCCTGGGAACACCTGTGCCCCCATAAAGTTGCGTGGACTATGTATCCCCAAAACCATCATACACATAAAGACTTGTTCAGGAATCCTGAGTATGGGGAGACTCTTCCAACTGACAGCAGCGCCTGGGTTCTAATAGAATCCCAAAGCTTGTCTTCCCTGATGGCATGCCTAGGCTGGAGTGTGGGGGAAAGTGGGGTTTGGGCTTGAAGTCCAAGGAGCAACGAGTGCCCCCTGAATTACTGGGGAATTACTTAGAGGATTTCACCCTAAAATGGAACACCTGTGCCCCCATTCATCTGCGTGGACTGGGTCTCCACAACTCCCCCCCACACAAGGCTGGGATCCGGAATCCTGAGTGTGTGGGAGTTCCTCCACCTGACAGCAGCGCCTGCGTTCGAATAGAATAACTCAGCTTGTATTCCCTGAGTGTTTCCCTAGGCCGGGCTGCGAGCGAAAGCTGGGGGTTGTGCTTGGAGTCCAAGTAGCAGCTTGTGCCAACCGATTGACTGAGGAATTTCTTAGGGAACTCCCCTACCGGGGAACACCTGTGTCACCATTCATCTGCGTGGATTGGGGCTGCACACCTCCCCCACACACAAGAGTGTCTCCGGAGTCCTGAGTTTTGGGAAGTTCCTCCATGTGACAGCAGCATCTAGGTTTAATACAATCCCTTAGCTTGTCTTCCGTGATGGCTTGCCCTGCCAGGAGTGCGGGAGAAATTGGAGGTTGGGCTCTAAAACGAAGTATTAGCGAGTGCCTATCCATCGGATGTGGAGGTGTTTAACCTACATCCTCCAACCTAGGAATACCTGTGCCCCAGGAAAATGCGTGGACTCTGTTTCCACACCACCAGCACACGTGCGAAGAATTGTTCTCGTTTCCTGAGTTTGGGGAAGCTCCTCCAACTAACACAAGCACCAGGGATCTAATAGTATTCCTTAGCTTTTCTTCCTTATATGTACTCCTAGGCCGGGCTTTGAGCTAAGGTGGGGGTTGGGCTCTAAATCCAAGTAATAGCCATTGCCTCTCTATGGGCAGTGAATCTGTTTAAAATACATCATCAACCTGTGAATAACTGTGCCCACATAAAGATGCATGGACTCTGTTTCCCCACTTCCAACACACACACGAAGACTTTTTCAGGTATCCTGAGTGTGGGCCGGCACTTTCAAGTGACAGCATCGCCTGGGTTCTAATATAATCCCTTAGCTTGTAATCCCTGAGTGTTTCCCTAGGCCTGGCTCTGAAGGAAAGCTGGGGGTTGGGCTTTGAGGCCAAATAGTAGCGAGTGCCCCCCGATGGACTGAGCTAGTATTTAGATGAATTCTTCTTAAAGGGGAACAACTGTGCCCAAATCCATCTACGTGGTGTGGGGATACACAATTCCCCACCACAATTCTTTATTCCGGAATACTGAGAGTGGGAAAGTTCCTCCTTCTTACAGCAGTGCCAGTGTTCTAGTAGAATCCTTAAGCTTCTCTTCCCTGATTGATTGCATAAGCCGGAGTGCAGTTCAAAGTGGGATTTGGGCTCTAAATCCAAGTATTAGTGAGTGCCTATCCATGGGAAGTGGAGGTGTTTAACCAACAACCTCCAACAACTGAAAACCTGTGACCCCTGAAATATGCGTGAACTCTTTATCTCCACCAACAGCACACACACGAAGACGTGTTCAAGTATCATGATTTTGGAAGGCTCCTCCAACTGGAAGCAGGGCCTGGGTTTTAGTAGAATCCCTTAGTTTGTATTCCCTGAGTGTTTCCTTAGTCCTGGCAGCAAGGGAATGCTGGGGGTTGGGCTTGGAGGCCAAGTAGCAGGTAGTGTCCCGCGAAGGACTGATTAAGTACTTAGAGTAATTCTTCCTATCAGGGAACACCTGTGCATCCTTTCATGGGCGTGGACTTTGGCTCCACACACCCCCACACAAGGCGCGTTTCCAGATTCATGTGTGTGGGGAAATTCCTCCAACTGACAGCAGCGCCTGTGTTTTAATATAATCCCTTAGCTTTTCTTCCCTGATGGTTTGCCTAGACTGGAGTGCGGGGAAAAGTGGACTGTGGGCTCTAAATCCAACTACTTTCGAGAGCCTCGCCTTGGGAATTGGAGGTGTTTAACCTACAAACTTCATCCTGGGAATATCTGTATCCACTTAAAGTTGCGTGGGATCTGTTTCCCTGCCTTCTGTACACACACGAAGAATTGTTCTGGTGTCCTGATTTTGTTGAGGCTCCTCCAAATGACACCAGGACCAGGGATCTAATTGTATCTCTTAGGTTGATATCCCTGTGTGTTTCCTAGGCCGCGGTTAAGTGAATGTTGGTGTTGGGCTCTAAGGCGAAGTGTTAACGAGTGCCTCTCTATGGTCAGTGGAGTTATTTAAACTACATACCCAAACTGGGAACAACTGTGCACTCAGAAAGATGCTTAGACACTTTTTCCACACCTCCAGCACAGAAAGTAAGACGTGTTCCGGTATCCTGAGTGTGGGGAGGCTCCTCCAACAGAAAGCAGCGCCTGTTTTATCAAATAGATTCCCTTAGATTTAATTCCCTTAGTGTTTCCAAGGCCAGGTTGTGAGGGAAAGATGGGGTTTGGGCTTGATGGCAAACGAGCTTCGAGTGCTCCCCAATGGAATGAGGAAGGACGTAGAAGACTTCACCGTATTGGGGAACACTTGTACCCCCATTCATATGCATTGGTTGGGGCTCCACACATTCCCCCTCACGAGGCTGGGTTCCGATAACCTGAGGGTGGGGAAGATTCTCCAACTGAAAGCACGGCATGGGTTCTAATAGAATCCCTATGTTTGTTTTCCCTGATGACTTGCATATGCCCGAGTGCGGGGGAAAGTGGGGTTTAGCCTCTAAAAGCAAGTACAACTGAGTGCCTCTCCATGAGATGGAGGACTTTAATCTACTATCCACAACCTGGGAATACCTGTGCCCCTTGAAAATGCTTAGTCTGTTTACCCAACGACAGCAGACACACGAAGAAGTATTCTGTAATCCTGAGTGTGTGGAGGCTTCTCCAACTGAAAGAAGCACCTGTGATCTAACAGAATCACTTGGCTTGACTTTCCTGAGTGTTCCCATAGGCCGGGCTGTGAACGAAGGTGGGGTTGGACAGTAAACCAAAGTAATAGCGAATGCCTTTCTATGAGCAGTGGAAGTGTTTAACTACATCCCCAACCTGGGAACACCTGTGCTCCGATAAAGATGCATAGACTCTGTTTCCCTACTCCAGCACACACAAGAAATCGTGTTCAGATGTCTTGAGTTTGGGGAGGTTCCTCCATCTGACAGCAGCGCCTGGGGTCTAATACAATACCTTAACTTGTCTTCCATGATGGATTGCCAAGGACGGTGTGCGGGGGAAAGTTGGGATTGCGCTCTAAACCAAGTGTTAGCGAAAGCCTATCCATGGGATGTGGCTGTTTAACCTACAACCCACAACCATGGAATAACTGTACCCCCTTGAAAGATGCTTTGACTGTGTTTCCTCACTTCCAGCACACAAACGAGGAAGTGTTCTTCTATCCTGAATGTGGGGAGATTCCTCCAACTAACAGCAGCACCAGGGATCTAACAGAATTCTTAGCTTGACTTACTTGAGTATACCCTTAGTCCGGGCTTTGAGCAAACGTGTGGGTTGGGCTCTAATGCCAAGTAATAGCCAGTGCCTCTCTATGGGCAGTGAAGGGGTTTAAACTACATCATCTACCTGGAAAAAACTGTGTCCCCATAAAGATGCATGGACTCTGTTTCCCCACTTCCAACACACACGAAGACATTTTCAGGTATCCTGATTGTGGGCCGGCATTTTCAAAAGACAGCAGCGCCTGGGTTCTAATAGAATCCCTTAGCTTGTAATCCCTGAATGTTTCCCTAGGCCTGGCTCTGAGGGAAAGCAAGTGGTTTGGCTTTGAGGCCATATTGAAGCGAGTGTCCCCGATGAACTATGGAATTATTTAGATTAATTCTCCCTAAACGGGAACACCTGTGCCCACATCCAACTACGTGGAGTGGAGATACACAAATCCCCCCCCACAAGTCTGGCTTCTGGAATCCTGAATGTGGGAAAGTTCCTCCACCTGACAGCAGTGCCAGTGTTCTAGTAGAATCCTTAAGCTTCTCTTCCCTGATGGATTCCGTAAGCCGGAGTGCGGATCAAAGTGGGATTTGGGCTCTAAATCCAAGTATAAGTGAGTGCCTCTCCATGGGAATTGGTGGTGTTTAACCAACAAACCCCAACAAGTGAATACTTGTGCCCCCTGAAATATGCGTGGACTCTGTTTCTCCACCATCACCAAACACACGATGAAGTTTTCTGGAATCCTGAGCATGGGGAGGCTACTCGAAATGACAGCAGCACCTGGGTTCTATTAGAATCCCTTAGCTTGTGTTCCCTGAGTGTCTCCTTAGGTCGGGCCATGAGGGAAAGCTGGGGGTTGGGCTCGAAGGGCAAGTAGCAGCAAGTACCCCCCGATGGACTAAGGAAGTTCTTAGAGGAATTCTCCCTAAAGGGAAACACCTGAGCACCCATTCATCTGCGTGGAGTGGGGCTCCACACCTCCCCACCACACAAGGTGGGGTTCCAGTATCCTGAGGGTGGTGTAGTTCCTACCAGTGACATCAGCATCTTGGTTTTAACAGAATCCCTTTTCTTCTCTTCCCGGATGGTTTGCCTAGGCCAGAGTGTGGTTGAAAGTGGGGTTTGGGCTCTAAACCAAGTATCAGCATGTTCTTCTCCATGGGGTCTGGAGATGTTTAAACTACAACCCACAATCTGGGAATAAATGTGACCCTGAATAATACGTGTGCTGTGTTTCCTCAACTCCAGCATAAACACGAAGTTTTCTGGTTTCCTGAGTATGGGGAGGCTCCTGCAACGGAAATTAGCACTTGGGATCTAATTGGATCCATTAGGTTGACTTCCCTGAGTAGATTCCTTGGCCGGGTTGTGAGCGAAGTTGGAGGTTGTGCTCTAAAACCAAGTATTAGCGAGTTCCTATCTTTTGGCAGTGAAAGTGGTTAAAAGTACCCCCAATCTGGGAACACCTGTGCCCCCATAAACATGCGTGGACTCTGTTTCCCTCCTCCAGCACACACACGACATCGGGTTCTGATGTCTTCAGTGCCGGGAAGTTCCTCCCACTCACATCAGCGCCTGGGTTATTCTTCAAGACCTAAGTTGTCTTCCATGATGGCTTGCCAAGGCCGGTTTGCGGTGGAAAGTTGGGATTGGGCTCTAAACCAAGTATTAGTGAGAGCATATCAATGGGACGTGGGTGTTTAACTTACAACACAAAACCATGTAATAACTGTGTCCCCTGAAAGATGCTTTGACACTGTTTCCCTACATCCAGAACACACAGGAAGAAGTGTTATTGTGTTCTGAGTGTGGGGAGGTTACTTCAACTGACAGCAGCACCTGGGTTTTAATAGAATCCCTTAACTTGTATTCCTTAAGTGTTTTCCTAGGCCTAGCAGTGAGCGATGATGGGGGATGGACTCTAAATCCAAGTATAAGAGAGTGCATCTCTGTGGGCAGTGGAGGGATTGAAACTAATTTCCCAACCTTGGAACACCTGTGCCCCCATAAATATGCGAGGACTCTTTTTCCCCCCTCCAGTGCACACACGGAGACGTGCTCAGGTTTCCTGATTGTGGGGAGGCTCCTCCTAATGACAGAAGCGCCTGGGTTCTATAAGAATCCTTTAGCTTGTATTCCTTCAGTGTTTCCCTAAGCCGGGCTGAGAGGGAAAGCTGGGAGTTTGGCTTGGAGGCCAAGTAGCAGCAACTGCCCCCCGATGAAATGGGGAAGTATTTAGAGGACTTCTCCCTAATGGGGAACAAGTGTGACCTCATTCTTCTACTTGGATTCTGGCTCCACATCTCCCCGCCACACAAGTTGTGTTCCTGAAACCTGAGAGTGGGGAAGTTCCTGCAACAGTCAGCAGCGTTTGTGTTCTACTTGAATCCCTTAACTTGCCTTCCCTGATGGTTTGCCTATGCTGGAGTGCAGGGGAATGTGGGGTTTCCGCTCTAATACCAAGTATTAGCCAATGCATCTACATGGAAATTTGAGAAAATTTACCTGCAACCAGCAACTTGGGAATACATGTGCCACCTGAAAGATGCCTGGACTTTGTTTCCCCACCTCCAGCACACAAACGAGGATGTGTTCTTCTATCCTGAAAGTGGGGTGTTTCCTCCAAATGACAGCAGCAACTAGGGTCTAATAGAATCCTTTAGCTTGACTTCCTTGAGTGTTTACCTAGGCCGGGCTGTGAGCGAATGTGGGGGTTGGACTCTAAAGACAAGGATTAGCGAGTGCACCTCTATGGGCAGTGGAGGTGTTTAAACCAAATCCCCAACTTTGGAACACCTGTGCCCCCATAAAGATGCGTGGAATATCTTTCCCATCTCCAGAAAACACAAGAAGACTTTCAGATATCCTTAGTGTGGGGGGCCTCCGCCAAATGACAGCAGCTCCTGGGTTCTTATAGAAACCCTTAGCTTGTATACGAGTGTTTCCCTGGTCCGGGATATGAGGGAAATCTGGGGGTTGGTCTTGGAGGCCAAGTAGCAGTGAGTGCCCCTGATATATTGAGGAAGTACTTAGAGGACTTCTCCCTAAAGGGAACACCTTTCCGCCATTCATCTGGGTGGAGTGGGGCTGCACAACTCCCCGACACACAAGAATGTGTTCCGGAATCCTGAGTGCAGGGAAGTTCCTCCAACTGACAGCATCGCCTGGGTTCTAATTGAATCCTTTGCTTGTCTTCCCTGATGGTATGCCTAGGCGGGAATCCAGGGAAAATGTGGTTTGGGCTCCAAATCTAAGTATTTGCGAGTACCTCTCTATGGTTAGTGGAGGTGTTTAAACTACATACCTAACCTGGGAACACCTGTGTACCAATATAGATCCGTGGAATCTGTTTCTAGAACTCCAGCACATACACGTACACTTGCACAGTTATCCAGAGAGTGGACAGCTTCCTCCACCTGACAGCAGGGCCTGGGTTCTAATAAAATCGCTTAACTTGTCTTCCCTGTTTGGTTGCCTGATACGGAGTGCGGGGGAAAGTGGGTGTTGGGCTCTAAAACCAAGTATAAGCGAGTGATTCTCCATGGGATGTGGAGGTGTTTAACCACAAACCCACAAGCTGGAAATACCTGTGCTCATTGAAAAATGCGTGGACTCTGTTTCCCCACCTCCAACACACACATGAAAATGTGTTCCGGGATCCTGAGTTTGGGGAGGCACCTCCATCTGACAGCAGCATTTGGGATCTAATATGATCCCTTAGGTTGAACTCCCTGAGTGTTTTCCAATGACGGGCTGGGAGCGAAGGTGGGGGTTGAGCTCTAAAGCCAAGTAATAGCAAGTGCCTCTCTATGGGCAGTGGAGGTATTTGAACTACAGCCCCAAATCGGGAAAACTCTGCCCCCATAAAGATGCGTGGACTAATTTTCCACAACTCAAGCAAACACACGAAGACGTGTTCAGGTATCCTGTGTGAGGGGAGGCTCCTCCAAATGACAGCAGCCCATGGGTCCTAATAGAATCCCATAGCTTGTATTCCCTGAGTGTTTCCCTAACCCGGGCTGCGTGGGAAAGCTGGGGGTTGGGTTAAGGAAGTCAAGTATATGCGAATGGCCCCCAAAGGACTGAGGAAGAATTTATAGGACTTCTCCCTAACGGGGAACACCTGTTCCCCCATTCAACTGCGTGGATTGGGGCTCCACAACTCCCCCACACAGAATAATTGTTTCCGGAATCCTGAGTGTACGGAAGACCCTGCAACTAACAGCAGCGACTGGGCTGTAGTAGAATTCCTTAGATTGTATTGCCTGACTGTTTGCCTAGGCCACATTGCGGGGGAAAGTGTGGTAGGGGCTCTAAAACCAAGAAATACCGAGTGCGTTTCCCTGGGAATTGGAGGTGTTTTTCCAACAACTCCCAACCTGGGAATACCTGTGCCCCCTGAAAGATGCACGGACTCTGTTTCCCCACCTCCAGCAAACACACGAAGAATTCTTCTGGTATCCTGAATGTGGGTAGGCTCCTCCAACTGACAGCAGCACCTGGGATCTCATAGAATCCCTTAGCTTGTATTCCCTGAGTGTTTACCTAGGCCAGGCTGTGAGGAAAAGGAGGGGGTTGGGCTTGATGGCCAATTAGCATGGAGTGCCCCCTGACAGACTGAAGAAATACTTAGAGGAATTCTCCCAAACGTAGAAGAACTGTGCCCCCATTCATCTGCGTGGATTTGGGCTCCACACTTCCCCCACACACAAGGATGTGTTCCGGAATCTGGAGTGTGTGGAAGTTCCTCCATCTGACAGCAGCGCCTGGGTTTCAATAGAATCCCTTAGCTTGTCTTCTCTGCTGGTTTTCCAAGAACGGAGTGAGGAGGAGAGTGGGCGTTGGGCTCTTCAACCAAGTATTAGTGAGTGCCTCTCTATGCGAAATGGACGTCTTTAAACTACAACACACATCCTGGGAATACCTGTGCTCCCAGAAAAATGCGTGGACTGTGTTTTCTAACCTAGAGCACCCACACGAAGAATTGTTCTGGTATCCTGAGTGTGGGGAGGAATCTCCAACTGACAGCAGCAACTGGGATCTAATAGCATCTCTTAGATTGACTTCCTGACTGATTACCTTGGGTGGGCATTGAGCGAACGTGGGGGTTGTTCTCTAAAGCCAAGTATTAGCGAGTGGCTTTGTATGGGCTGTGGAGTTGTTTATCCTACATCTCCAACCTGGGAACACGTGTGCACCCATAAAGATGTTTGGAGACCCTTTCCCCAACTCTAGCACTCATACGAAGCCGTCTCCTGGATTCCTGAGTTTGGGGAGAATCCTCCAAATGACAACAGCACCTGGGTTCAAATAGAATCCAATAGCTTGCCTTCCCTGATGGTTTGCCAAGAAAGTATTTAGGAGGAGAGTGGGCGTTGGGCTCTTCAATCAAGTATTAGTGAGTGCCTCTCTATGGGAAATGGACGTCTTTAAACTACAACCCCTATCCTTGGAATACCTGTGCTCCCAGAAAAATGCGTGGACTCTGTTTCCTAAACTAGAGCACACACGTGAAGTACTTTTCTGGTATCCTGAATGTGGGGAGGAATCTCCAACTGACAGCAGCAACTGGGTTCTAATAGCATCCCTTAAGATGACTTCCCTGACTGATTCCCTTGGGTGGACTTTGAGCAATAGTGGGGGTTGTGCTCTAAAGCCAAGTATTAGCGAGTGGCTTTGTGTGGGCTGTGGAGTTGTTTATCCTACATCCCCAACCTGGGAACACCTGTGCCCCCATAAGGATGCGTGTAGTCTCTTTCCTCACCTCCAGCACACACACGAAGACGTGTTCTGGATTGCTGAGTGTGGGGAGGATCCTCCAACTGACAGCAGCACCTGGGTTCTAATAGAATCTCTTAGGTTGTATTCCCTGAGTGTTTCCCTACGCTGGGTAGCGAGGGAGAGTTACAGGTTGGGCTTCGAGGGCAAGTCGCAGCGAGTGCCCCCTGATTGACTGAAGTAGTACTAAGAGGAGTTCCCCCTACTGGGAACACTTGCACCCCCATTCATCTGCGAGGAGTGGGGCTCCAAAATCCCCCCAACAAAAGGCTGCGTTCAGAATTCCTGAATTTGTGGAAGATCCTCCAACTGACAGCAGCTACTTGCCTCAAATTGAATCCATTAGCTTTGCTTCCCTGTTGATTTGCCTAGAAATTTGTGCGGGGTTATTTGGGGTTTGGGCTCTTAAGCCAAGTATTAGCGAGTGCCTATCCATTTGATAAGGATTTCTTTATCCTACATGCCACAAACTAGGAAGAGCTTTGCCCCCTATATGTTGCGAGGACAATTTTACCCCAACTTCAACACACACACGGAGAGGTGTTCTGTTATTCTTATTGTGTGGAGGCTCCTCCAACTGACAGCAGCGCCTGGGTTCTAATTAAATGCTTTAACTTGTATTGATTTTCTGTTCTCCTAGGCCGGGTGGCAAGGGAAAGATATGGGTTGGGCTCTGAGGCCAGGTAGCAGCGAGTGCCCCCTGAAGGACTGACGAAGAACTTAGAGGACTTTTCCCTAACCGGCAACACCTGTGCCCCCATTCATCTTCGTGGACTGGGGCTCCAATACTTCCCCACACACAAGGCTGTGTTCCGGAATCCTGAGAATGGGGAATTTCTTCCAACTGACAGCAGCGCCTGGATTAAAATAGTGTCCCTTACATGTCTCCCTGATGGTTTGCCTAGGCCAGAGTGCGGGGGAAAGTAGGGGTTGGGCTCTAAAACCGAGTATTAGCGAGTGCCTCTGCATGGGAAGTGGAGGTGTTTAACCAACAACCCACAAACTGGGAGTACCAGTGGCCCCTGAAATATGCCTGAACTCTTTTTCCCCACTTCCAGCAGACACACGGAATAGTGTTCTGTTCTCTTGAGTGTGGAGAGATTCCTCCTAATCACAGCAGACCCTGGGATCTAACAGGTTCCCTTAGGTTGAAAACTTTGAGTGTTTTCCTAGGTCGGGTTGTGAGCAAAAGTGGGGTTTTGGCATAAAGCCAAGTAATAGCAAGTGCCTCTCTATGGGCAGTGGAGGTATTTAAACTACAGCCCCAACCCGGGAAAACTGTGCCCCCATAAAGATGCGTGGACTCATTTTCCCCACCTCCAGCAAACACACGAAGACGTGTTCAGGTATCCTGAGTGAGGGGAGGCTCCTCCAACTGACAGCAGCCCCTGGGTCCTAATAGAATCCCTTAGCTTTTATTCCCTGAGTGTTTCACTAACCCGGGCTGTGTGGGAAATCTGGGGGTTGGGTTAAGGAACTCAAGTATATGCGAGTCCCCCCCGATGGACTTAGGAAGAATTTAGAGGACTTCTCCCTAACGGGGAACACCTGTTCCCCCATTCAACTGCGTGGATTGGGGCTCTTAATCTCCCCCACACAGAATAATTGTTTCCGGAATCCTGAGTTTACGGAAGACCCTGCAAGTAACAGCAGCGACTGGGCTGTAGTAGAATTCCTTAGCTTGTCTTGCCTGATTGTTTTCCTAGGCCACAGTGCGGGGGAAAGTGTGGTATGGGCTCTAAAACCAAGAAATATCGAGTGCGTCTCCATGGGAATGGGAGGAGTTTATCCTACAACTCCCAACCTGGGAATACCTGTGCCCCCTGAAAGATGCGCAGACTCTGTTTCCCCACCTCCAGCAAACACATGAAGAATTCTTCTGGTATCCTGAATGTGGGTAGGCTCCTCCAACTGACAGCAGCACCTGGGATCTCATAGAATCCCTTTGCTTGTATTACCTGAGTGTTTACCTAGGCCAGGCTGTGAGGAAAAGGAGGGGGTTGGGCTTGATGGCCAATTAGCATGGATTGCCAACTGACAGACTGAAGAAATACTTAGAGGAATTCTCCCAAACGGAGAACACCTGTGCCCCCATTCATCTGCGTGGATTGGGGCTCCACACTTCCCCCACACACAAGGATGTGTTCCGGAGTCTGGAGTGTGTGGAAGTTCCTCCAACTGACAGCAGCGCCTGGGTTCTAATAGAATCCCTTAGCTTGCCTTCCCTGATGGTTTGCCAAGAAAGTATTTAGGAGGAGAGTGGGCGTTGGGCTCTTCAATCAAGTATTAGTGAGTGCCTCTCTATGGGAAATGGACGTCTTTAAACTACAACCCCTATCCTTGGAATACCTGTGCTCCCAGAAAAATGCGTGGACTCTGTTTCCTAAACTAGAGCACACACATGAAGTACTTTTCTGGTATCCTGAATGTGGGGAGGAATCTCCAACTGACAGCAGCAACTGGGTTCTAATAGCATCCCTTAAGATGACTTCCCTGACTGATTCCCTTGGGTGGGCTTTGAGCGAAAGTGGGGGTTGTGCTCTAAAGCCAAGTATTAGCGAGTGGCTTTGTATGGGCTGTGGAGTTGTTTATCCTACATCCCCAACCTGGGAACACCTGTGCCCCCATAAGGATGCGTGTAGTCTCTTTCCTCACCTCCAGCACACACACGAAGACGTGTTCTGGATTGCTGAGTGTGGGGAGGATCCTCCAACTGACAGCAGCACCTAGGTTCTATTAGAATCCCTTAGCTTGTGTTCCCTGAGTGTTTCCTTAGGCCGGGCCATGAGGGAAATCTGGGGATTGGGCTTGGAGGCCAAGTAGCAGCGAGTACCCCCTGATGGAATGAGGAAGTTCTTAGAGGAATTCTCCCTAAAGGGAAGCACCTGAGCACATATTCATCTGCGTGGAATGGGGCTCCAAAATTCCCCACCACACAAGGTTGGATTCCAGAATCCTGAGGGTGTGGTAGTTCCTCCAAGTGACATCAGCGTCTTGGTTTTAATTGAAACCCTTTGCTTGTCTTCCCTGATGGTTTGCCTAGGCCAGAGTGTGGCTGAAAGTGGGATTGGGCTCTAAAACCTAGTATCAGCATGTGCCTCTCCATGGGAAGTGGAGATGTTTATCATACAACCCACAACTTGGGAATAACTGTGCCCCCTGAAAAATGCGTGAGCTTTGTTTCCCCACCTCCACACACACACCAAGTTTTCTGGTATCCTGAGTGTGGGGAGTCTCCTGCAACAGACAGTAGCAACCGGGATCTAATTGGATCCATTAGTTTGACTTCCCTGAGTATTTTCCTTGGCCGGGTTGTGAGCGAAGTTGGTGGTTGTGGTCTAAAACCAAGTACTAGCGAGTTCCTATCTTTTTGCAGTGGAGGTGTTTAAAGAATATCCCCAACCTGGGAACACCTGTGCCCCCAGAAAGATGCGTGGACACTGTTTCCCTCCTCCAGCACACACACGACATCGGGTTCAGATGTCTTAAGTGTGGGGAGGTTCTTCCAAGTAACAGCAGCGCCTGGGTTCTAATACAATACCTTAACTTGTCTTCCTTGATGGCTTGCCAAGGCCCGTGTGTGGGGGAAAGTTGGGATTGGGCTCTAAACCAAGTATTAGTGAGTGCCTCTCCATGGGAAGTGGAGGTGTTTAACCAACAACCTCCAACAATTGAATACCTGTGCCCCCTGAAATATGCGTGAACTCTTTATCTCCACCAACAGCACACACACGAAGACGTGTTCAAGTATCATGATTTTGGAAGGCTCCTCCAACTGGGAGCAGGGCCTGGGTTTTAGTAGAATCCCTTAGTTTGTATTCCCTGAGTGTTTCCTTAGTCCGGGCAGCAAGGGAAAGCGGGGGCTTGGGCTTGGAAGCCAAGTAGCAGCTAGTGTCCCCCGAAGGGCTGATTAAGTACTTAGAGGGCTTCTCCCTATCGGGGAACACCTGTGCATCCTTTCATGGGCATGGACTTTGGCTCCACACAGCCCCACACAAGGCGTGTTTCCAGAATCCTGAGTGTGGGAAATTCCTCCAACTGACAGCAGTGCCTGTGTTTTAATAGAATCCATTAGCTTTCCTTACCTGATGGTTTGCCTAGACTGGAGTGTGGGGAATAGTGGACTGTGGGCTCCAAATCCAAGTAGTAGCAAGAGCCTCTCCATGGGAAGTGGAGGTGTTTAACCTAAACCCTCATCCTGGGAATACCTGTATCCCCTAAAATATACGTGGGTTCTGTTTCCCTGCCTTCTTTACACACACGAAGAAATGTTCTGATGTCCTGATTTTGTTGAGGCTCCTCCAAATGACACCAGGAACAGGGATCTAATTGCATCTCTTAGGTTGATTTCCCTGTGGGTATTCCTAGGTCACGGTGTAAGCGAATGTTGGGGTTGGGCTCTAAGGCCAAATATAAGGGAGTGCCTCTCTATGGGCAGTGGAGTTATTTAAACTACATACCCAAACTGGGAACACCTGTGATCTCATAAAAATTCTTGGACATTTTTCCACACCTCCAGCACAGAAACTAAGATGTGTTCAGGTATCCTGAGTGTGGGGAGTCTCCTCCAAGAGACAGCAGCGCCTGGGTTCTAATAGAATCCCTTAGCTTGTATTCCCTGAGTGTTTCCTAGGACGGGCTGTGAGGGAAAGCTGGGGTTTCGGTTTGGTGGACAAGTAGCATCGAGTGCTCCCCGATGGAATGAGAAAGTATTCAGAGGACTTCACCCCAACTGGGAACACCTGTGCCCCCATTCATATGCGTTGAGTGTGGCTCCACACATTCCCCCTCACAAGGCGGGGTTAAGATATCCTGAGGCTGGGGAAGTTTATCCAACTGACAGCACCGCCTGGGTTCTAATAGGATCCCTAAATTGTCTTCCCTGAGGAATTGCCTAAGCCAGAGTGCGGGGGAAAGTGGGGTTTAGCCTCTAGAACCAAGTACTATCGAGTGCCTCTCCATGGGATGTGGAGGTCTTTAATCAACTCTCCACAATCTCGGAATACCTGTGCCACTTGAAAAATGCTTAGCTCTGTTTCCCCACTTCCAGCACACACACGAAGAAGTATCCTGTTATCCAGAGTGTGAGGACGCTCCTCAAACTGAAAGCAACACCTGGGATCTAATAGAATCACTTGGCTTGACTTCCCTGAGTGTTTCCATAGGCCAGGCTGTGAGCAAAGGTGGGGTTGGACACTAAACCAAAATAATAGCGACTGCCTCTCTATGAGCAGTGGAAGTGTTTAACTACATCCTTAACCTGGGAACACCTGTGACCCCATAAACATTCGTGGACTCTGTTTCCCTCCTCCAGCACACACACGACACCGGGTTCAGATGTCTTGAGTGTGGGGAGGTTCCTCCAAATAACAGTAGCGCCTGGGTCCTAATACAATACCTTAACTTGTCTTCCATGATGGCTTGCCAAGGCCGGTGTGCGGGGGAACGTTGGGATTGGGCTCTAAACCAAGAATTAGCGAGAGCCTATCCATGGGATGTGGGAGTTTAACATACTACCCACAACCATGTTATAACTGTGCCCCCTAAATATGCTTTGACTCTGTTTCCCTGCATCCAGCACACACACGAAGAAGTGTTCTGGTGTTCTGAGTGTTTGGAGGTTCCTCCAACTGACAGCAGTACCTGGGTTCTAATAGAATCCCTTAGCTTGACTTCCCTAAGTGTTTTCCTAGGCCTAGCACTGAGCCATGCTGGGGGATGGGCTCTAAAGCCAAGTATTAGCGAGTACAACTCAGTGGGCTGTGGAGGGTTTGAAACTACTTCCCCAACCTTGGAACACCTGTGTACCCATAAATTTGAGTTGGCTGTCTTTCCCCACCTCCAGCACTCACACGGAGACGTGCTCAGGTATCCTGATTCTGGGGAGGCTCCTCCAAATGCCAGCAGCGCCTGGCTTCTAATAGAATCCCTTAGATTGTATTCCTTGAGTGTTTCCCTAGGCCGGGCTGTGAGCGAATGTGGGGGTTGGGCTCTAAAGACCAGTATTAGCGAGTGACCCGCGATGGGCAGTGAAGGTATTTAAACCAAATCCCCAACTTTGGAACACCTGTGCCCCCATAAAGATGCGTGGAATATCTTTCCCAGCTCCAGAACACACACGAAGACTTTCAGATATCCTTAGTGTGGGGACTCCTCAAATTGAAAGCAGCGCCTTCGTTCTATTAGAATCCCTTAGCTTGTAAAACGAGTGTTTCCCTGGTCCGGGATGTGAGGGAAAGCTGAGGGTTGGGCTTGGAGGCCAAGTAGCATTGGGTGCCCCCTGATCGGTTGAGGAAGTACTTAGAGGACGTCTCCCTAAAGGGAACACCTTTGCCCCCATTCATCTGGGTGGAGTGGGGCTGCACAACTCCCCCACACACAAGAATATATTCCAATATCCTGAGTGCAGGGAAGTTCCTCCAACTGACAGCAGCGCCTGGGTTCTAATTGAATCCCTTTGCTTGTCTTCCCTGATGGTATGCCTAGGCGGGAGTGCGGGGAAAGTGTGGTTTGGGATCCAAAACCAAGTATTTGTGAGTACGTCTCTATGGTTTGGAGGTGTTTAAACTACATCCCTAAACTGGGAACACCTGTGGCCCCATAAAGATCCGTGGAGTTTGTTTCCACTCCTTCAGCACACACACGAACACTTGCACAGTTATCCTGAGAGTCGGCAGACTCCTCCAACTGACAGCAGCGCCTGGGTTCTAATAGAATCCCTAAGCTTGTCTTCCATGACTGCATGCCCAGGATGGAGTGTGGGGGAAAGTGGGGGTTGGGCTTGAAATCCAAGTACCAACGAGTGCCCCCCGATTTACTGAGGAAGTACTTAGAGGATTTCACCCTAAAGTGGAACACCTGTGCCCCCATTGATCTGCGAGGCCAGTGTCTCCACATGTCCCACTCCCACAAAGCTGGGATCTGGAATCCTGTGTGTGTTGAAGTTCCTCCAACTGACAGCAGCTCCTGTGTTCTAATAGAATAACTCAGCTTGTATTCCCTAAGTGTTTCCCTAGGCTGGGCTGCAAGCGAAACATGGGGGTTGGGCTAGGAGGCCAAGTAGTAGCGAGTGCCACCTGATGGACGGAGGAATTATTTAGATGAATTCTCCCTAAAGGGGAACACCTGTGCCCACATCCAACTACGTGGAGTGGGGATACAGAAATCCCCTCCCCACAAGCCTGGCTTCAGGAATCCTAAGAGTGGGAAAGTTCCTCCAACTGACAGCAGTGACAGTGTTCTAGTAGAATCCTTCAACTTCTCTTCCTTGATGGATTGCATAAGCTGGAGTGCGGTTCAAAGTTGGATTTGGAATCTAAATCCAAGTATTAGTGAGTGCCTCTCCATGGGATGTGGAGGTGTTTAACCAACAACCAACAACTTGGGAATAACTGTGACCCCTGAAAAATGCGTGTGCTTTGTTTCCCCACCTCCAGCACACACACAGATACGTGCTCAGGTATCCTGATTTTGGGGAGGCTCCTCCAACTGAAAGCAGCACCTATGATCTAATAGAATCACTTGGCTTGACTTCCCTGAGTGTTTCCATAGGCCAGGCTGTGAGCGAATGTGGGGTGGCACACTAAACCAAAGTAATAGCGAGTGCCTCTCTATGAGCAGTGGAAGTGTTTAACTACATCCTTAACCTGGGAACACCTGTGCCCCCATAAAGATGTGTGGACTCTGTTTGCCTCCTCCAGCACACACACGACATCGGGTTCAGATGTCTTGAGTGTGGGGAGGTTCCTCCATCTAACAGCAGCGACGGGGTTCTAATACAATACCTTAACTTGTCTTCCATGATGGCTTGCCAAGGCCGGTGTGCGGGGGATAGTTGGGAATGGGCTCTAAACCAAGTATTAGCGAGAGCCTATCCATGGGTTGTGGGTGTTTAACCTACAACTCACATCCATGGTAAAACTGTGCCCCCTGAAAAATGCTTTGACTCTGTTTCCCTACATTCAGCACACACACGAAAAAGTATTCTGGTGTTCTGAGTGTGGGGAGGTTCCTCCAACTGACAGCAGCACCTGATTTCTAATAGAATCTCTTAGCTTGACTTCCCTAAGTGTTTTCCTAGGCCTAGCAGTGAGCGATGATGGGGGATGGGCTCTAACGCCATGTATTAGCAAGTGCATTTCTGAGGGCATTGGAGGGTTTTAAACTTCTACCCCAACCTTGGAACACCTGTGCCCCCATAAAGATGCGTGGATTCTGTTTCCCCACCTCCAGCACACACACGGAGATGTGCTCAGGTATCCTGATTGTGGGGAGGCTTCTCCAAAAGACAGCAGCGCCTGGGTTCTAATAGAATCCATTAGCTTGTATTCCTTGAGTGTTTCCCTAGGCCGGGCTGAGAGCCAATGCTGGGAGTTTCGCTTGGAGGCCAAGTAGCAGCAACAGCCCGCGGTAGAATGCGGAATTATATAGAGGACTTCTCCCAAATGGTGAACAAGTGTGACCCCATTAATCTACTCGAATTGTGGCTCCACCTCTCCCCGCCACACAAGGTTTGGTTCCGGGATCCTGAGTGTTGGGAAGTACCTCCAACTGTCAGCAGCGATTGTGTTCTACTTCAATCCCTTAACTTGCGTTCCCTGATGGTTTTCCTAGGCTGGAGTGCTGGGGAGTGTGGGGTTTCGGCTCAAATTCCAAGTATCAGCCAATGCATCTACATGTGATGTTGAGAAAATTTACCTACAACCAGCAACGTGGGAATACATGTGCCACCTGAAAGATGCCTGGAATCTGTTTCCCCACCTCCAGCACACAAACGAGGAAGTGTTCTTTTATCTTGAATGTGGGGAGTTTCCTCCAAATGACAGCAAAACCTAAGGACTAATAGTATCCGTTAACGTGACATCTTTGAGTGTTTTCATAGGCCGGGCTGTGAGCAAATGTGGGGGTTGAGCTCTAAAGACAAGGATTAGCGACTGCCCCTCTAAGGGCAGTGAATGTGTTAAACCAAATCCCAAACATTGGAACAGCTGTGCCCCCATAAAGATGCGTGGAATGTCTTTCCCAGCTCCAGAACTCATACGAAGACTTTCAGATATTCTTAGTGTGGGGAGGGCTCCTGAAAATGACAGCAGCGCCTGGGTTCTAATAGAATCCCTTAGCTTGTACTAAGAGTGTCTCACTGATCCGGGATGTGAGGGAAAGTTGGGGGTTTTTCTTGGAGTTCAATTAGCAGCGAGTGCTCACAAATGGACTGAGGAAGAGCTTAAAGAGCTTCTCCCTAAAAGGGAAGAGCTGTGCCCCCATTCATCTGCGTGGGGTGGGGATCCACACCTGACCCACACAAAGTTGGGTTCTGGAAACCTGAGTGGGGGAAGTTCCTCCAACTGAGAGCATTCCGTGAGTTCTAATAGAATCCCTTAGCTTGACTTCACTGATGGTTTGCCTAGGCCTGAGGGTGGGGGAAAGTGAGGTTTGGGCTCTTAAAACAAGTATTAACGAGTTCCTCTCCATGTGCTATGCAGGTGTTTAACCTACATCCCCCAAACTCTGAATGCCTGTGCCAATGAAATATGCTTGGTCTCTGTTTTCCCACCTCCAGCACACTGACGAAGTGTTCTCGTGTCTTGAGTGTGGGGAGGATCTTCCAACTTACAGCAGCATCTGGGACATTAAAGTATCACTAAGCTTGACTTCCCTGAGTGTCTACGTTAGCCACATTCTGAGCAATCGTGGGGTTTGGGCTCTTAATCCAAGTATTATCGAGTGCATCTCTATGGGAATTATTGGTGTTAAATAACATCCCTAACCTGTGAACAACTTTGCCACCATAAATATAAGTGGACTCAATTTCCCCTCATCCAGTACAACACACAAACATTTTAAGGAATCCTGAATGAGGGGAGGCTCTTCCAAATGACAGCAGCGCCTGGGATCAAATAGTATCCTTTACCTTTTCTTCCCTGATAGCATGCCTAGGCCGAAGTGCGGGTGTAAGTGGGGTTTGGGCTCTAAATCCAAGTATTATGGAGTGCTTCTCCATGAGATGTGGAGTCGTTTACCTACAACCCCCAACCTGGGAATAGCTAAGCCCCCTGAAATATGCATGGACTCTGCTTCCCCACCTCCAGCACACACATGAAGAAGAGTTCTGATATTCTCAGTGTTGGGTGGCTCCTCCAAGGGATAGCAGCAACTTGAATCTAGTAGAATCCCATTGCTTGACTTCCTTGAGTGTTTTTCTATGCCGCGCTGTGAGCGAAGGTGGGGGTTGGGCTGTAACTCCAAGTACTACCGAGTGCCCCTCTATGGGCAATGAGGTATTAAAACAACATCCCAAACCTGGAAACACCTGTGGCCCAAAAAAGATGCGTGGAATCTGTTTCCCCACCCCGAGCACACACTCCAAGACGTGTTAAGGTTTCCGGAGTGAGGGGAGGCTCCTCCAACTGACAGCAGCGCCTGGGTTCGAATAGAATCCCTTAGCTTGTATTCCCTGTGTGTTTCCCTAGGCTGGGCAGCGAGGGAGAGTAACAGGTTGGGCTTGGAGGGCAAGTAGTAGCGAGTGCCCCCTGACGGACTGAAGTATTACTAAGAGGAGTTCCCCCTACGGGGAACACCTGCACCCCATACATCTGCGTGGAGTGGGGCTCCAAAACCCCCCAACAAAAGGCTGCGTTCAGAATTCCTGATTTTGTGGAAGATCCTCCAACTGACAGCAGCTACTGGCCTCAAATTGAATCCATTAGCTTGGTTTCCCTGTTGCTTTGCCTAGAACAGAGTGCGAGGTAATTTGGGGTTTGGGCTCTTAAGCCAAGTATTAGCGAGTGCCTATCCATTTGATGAGGAGATCTTTATCCTTTGCCCCCTGTATTATGCGAGGACAATTTTACCCCAACTTCAACACACACATGGAGAGTTGTTCTGTATCCAAAGTGTGGGGAAGCTCCTCCAACTGAAAGTAGCGCCTGGGTTCAAATTAAATGCTTTAACATGTATTCATTTTCTGTTCCCCTAGGCCGGGTGGCAAGGGAAAGATAGGGGTTCGGCTTTGAGGCTAAGTAGCAGCGAGTGCCCCCTGAAGGACTGACGAAGAACTTAGAGGACTTGTCCCTAACCGGGAACACCTGTGCCCCCATTCATCTGCGTGGACTGGGGCTCCACTACTTCCCCACACACAAGGCTGTGTTCCGGAATCCTGAGAGTGGGGAAGTTCTTCCAACTGATAGCAGCGCCTGGATTAAAATAGAATCCCTTAGCATATTTTCCCTGATGGTTTGCCTAGGCCAGAGTGCGGGGGAATGTAGGGCTTGGGCTCTAAACCCGAGTATTAGCGAGTGCCTCTGCATGGGAAGTGGAGGTGTTTAATCAACAACCCCCAAACTGGGAATACCAGTGGCCCCTGAAATATGACTGAACTCTGTTTCCCCACTTCCAGCAGACACACGGAAAAGTGTTCTGTTCTCTTGAGTGTGGAGAGATTCCTCCTAATCACAGCAGAATCCGGGATCTAATAGGATCCCTTAGGTTGAAATCTTTGAGTGATTTCTTAGGTCGGGTTGTGAGCAAAAGTGGGGTTTTTGCATAAAGCCAAGTAATAGCAAGTGCCTCTCTATGGGCAGTGGAGGTATTTAAACTACAGCACCAAATCGGGAATACTGTGTCCCCATAAAGATGCGTAGACTCATTTTCCCGAATTCCAGCAAACACACGAAGACCTGTTCAGGTATCCTGAGTGAGGGGAGGCTCCTCCAACTGACAGCAGCCCCTGGGTCCTAATAGAATCCCTAAGCTTGTATTCCCTGAGTGTTTCCCTATCCCAGGCTGTGTGGGAAAGCTGGGGGTTGGGTTAAGGTAGTCAAGTATATGCGAGTGCCCCCCTATGGACTGAGGAAATATTTAGAGGACTATCCCTAACGGGGACACCTCTTCCCCCATTCAACTGCGTGGATTGAGGCTCCACAACTCCCCCACACAGAATAGTTGTTTCCGGAATCTTGAGTGTACGGAAGACACTGCAACTAACAGCAGCACCTGGGCTGTAGTAGAATTCCTTAACTTGTATTGCCTGATTGTTTGGCTAGGCCACAGTGCGGGGGAAAGTGTGGTATGGGCTCTAAAACCACGAAAAATCGAGTGCCTCTCCAAGGGAATTGGAGGTGTTTATACTACAACTCCCAACCTGGGAATACCTGTGCCCCCTGAAAGATGCGTGGACTCTGTTTCCCCACCTCCAGAAAACACAAGAAGAATACTTCTGGTATCCTGAATCTGGGTAGTCTGCTCCAACTGACAGCAGCACCTATGATCTTATAGAATCCTTTAGCTTGTATTCCCTAAGTGTTAACCTAGGCGAGGCTGTGAGGAAAAGGTGGGGGTTGGGCTTGATGGCCAATTAGCATGGAGTGCCCCCTGACAGACTGAAGAAATACTTTGAGGAATTCTCCCAAATGGAGAACACCTGTGCCCACATTCATCTGCGTGGATTGGGGCTCCAGGATTCCCCCACACACAAAGATGTGTTGTGGAATCCGGAGTGTGTGGAAGTTCCTACAACTGACAGCTGCGCCTGGGTTCTAATAGAATCCGTTAGCTTGTCTTCCCTGATGGTTTGCCAAGACCAGAGTGAGGAGGAGAGTGGGCGTTGTGCTCTTCAACCAAGCCAAACGATTGACTGAGGAAGTACTTAGGGAACTCCCCTACAGGGGAACACCTGTGTCACCATTCATCTGCGTGGATTGGGGCTGCACACCTCTCCCACACACAAGAGTGTCTCCTGAGTCCTATGTGTTGGGAAGTTCCTCCATGTGACAGCAGCACCTGAGCTCAATACAATCCCTTAGCTTGTCTTCCCTGATGGCTTGCCCTGCCAGGAGTGCGGCGGAAATTGTAGGTTGGGCTCTAAAACGAAGTATTAGCGAGTGCCTATCCATGGGATGTGGAAGTGTTTATACTACATCCTCCAACCTAGGAATACCTGTGCCCCATAAAAATGCTTGGACTCTGTTTCCACACCTCCAGCACACGTGCGAAGAATTGTTCTGGTTTCCTGAGTTTGGGGAGTCTACTCCAACTAACAGCAGCACCAGGGATCTAATAGAATTCCTCAGATTGACTTCCTTGAGTGTTTTCCTAGGCCGGGCTTTGAGCTCAGGTGGGGTTTGGGCTTGAAATCCAAGTAATCGCCAGTGCCTCTCTAAGGGCAGTGAAGGTGTTTAAACTACATCATCTACCTGGGAAAAACCGTGCCCCCATAAAGATGCATGGACTCTGTTTCCCCACCTCCAACACACACACGAAGACGTGTTCATGTATCCTGATTTTGGGCCAGCACTTTCATGTGACAGCAGCGCCTGGGTTCTAATAGAATCCCTTAGCTTGTAATCACTGATTGGTTTCCTAGGCCTGGCTCTCAGAGAAAGCTGGGGGTTGGGCTTTGAGGCCATATAGTAGCGAGTGCCCCCGATGGAATGAGGAAGTATTTAGAAGAATTCTCCCTAAAGGGGAACACCTCTGCCCACATCCAAATACGTGGAGTGGGGATAAACAAACCCACCCCCCACAAGCCTGGATTCCGGAATCCTGAGTGTGGGAAAGTTCCTCCAACTGACAGCAGTGCCAGTGTTCTACTAGAATCCTTAAGCTTATTTTCCCTGATGGATTGCATAAGCTGGAGTGCCGTTCAAAGTGGGATTTTGGCTCTTAATCCAAGTATTAGTGAGTGCCTCTCCAAGGGAAGTGGGCGTGTTTAACCAACAACCCCCAACAAAGGAATACCTGTGCCCCCTGAAATATGCGTGGGCTCTGTTTCTCCATCAACAGCACACACATGAAGATTTTCTGGAATCCTGAGAATGGGGAGGCCACTCCAAATGACAGCAGCACCTTGGTTCTAATAGAATCCCTTACCTTGTGTTCCCTGAGTGTTTCCTTAGGCCGGGACATGAGGGAAAGCTGGGGGTTGGGCCTGGAGGCCAAGTAGCAGCGAGTACCCCCCGATGAATTGAGGAAGTTCTTAGAGGAATTCTCCCTAAAGGGAAACACCTGAGCACCCATTCATCTGCGTGGATTGGGGCTCCACACCTCCCCACCACACAAGTTAGGATTCCAGAATCCTGAGGGTGGGGTAGTTCCTCCAAGTGACATCAGTGTCTTGGTTTTAATAGAATGCCTTTGAATGTCTTCCCTGATGGTTTGCCTAGGCCAGAGTGTGGTTGAAAGTGGGATTTGGGCTCTAAAACCAAGTATCAGTGTGTGCCTCTTCATGGGAAATGGAGATGTTTAAACTATAATGCACAACCTGGGAATTACTGTGCCCCCTGAAAAATGAGTGTGCTTTGTTTCCCCACCTCCAGCACACACACGATGTTTTCTGGTATCCTGAGTATGGGAAGGCTCCTGCAACTTACAGTAGCATCTGAAATCTAATTGGATCCATTTGGTTGATTTCCCTGAGTATTTTCCTTGGCCGGGTTGTGAGCGAATTTGGGGGTTATGGTCTAAAACCAAGTATTAGCGAGTTCCTATCTTTTTGCAGTGGAGGTCCTGAAAGTATATCCCCAACCTGGGAACACCTGTGCCCCCATAAAGATGCGTGGACACTGTTTCCCTCCTCCAGCACACACAAGACATCTGGTTCAGACATCTTGAGTTTGGGGAGGTTCTTCCAACTAACAGCAGCCCCTCGGGTCTAATACAATACCTTAACTTGTCTTCCATGATGGCTTGCCAAGGCCGGTGTGTGGGGGAAAGTTGAGATTGGGCTCTAAACCAAGTATTAGCGAGAGCCTATCCATGGGATGTGGGTGTTAGCTTACAACCCACAACCATGGAATAACTGTGCCCCCTGAAAAATGCTTTGACTCTGTTTCCCTACATCCAGCACACAAACGAAGATGTTTTCTGGTGTTCTGAGTCTGTGTAGTTTCCTCCAACTGACAGCAGCTCCTGGGTCCTAATAGTATCCCTTAGCTTGACTTCCCTAAGTGTTTTCTTAGGCCTAGCAGTGAGCGATGGTGGGGGATGGGCTCTAAAACCAAGTATTAGCGAGTGCATCTCTGTGGGCAGTGGAGGGTTTTAAACTACTTCCCCAAACTTGGAAAACCTGTTCCCCCATAAAGATGCGTGGAATCTGTTTCCCGACCTCCAGTACACACACGGAGACGTGCTCAGGTGTCCTGGTTGTGGGGAGGCTCCTCCAAGTGACAGCAGTGCCTGGGTTCTAATAGAATAACTAGCTTGTATTCCTTGTGTGTTTTCCTAAGCCGGGCTGAGAGGGAAAGCTTGGAGTTTGCCTTGGAGGCAAGTAGCAGCAACTGCCTCCCTATAGAATGTGGAAATATTTAGAGGACTTCCCAGTAATGGGGAACATTTGTGACCCCATTCATCTACTTGGATTGTGGCTCCACATTTCCCCGCCACAAAGTTGAGTTCCGGGATCCTGAGTGTGCGGAAGTTCCTCCAAATGTCAGGAGCGCTTGTGTTCTACTTGAATCCCTTAACTTGCCTTCCTGATGGTTTTCCTAGACTGGAGTGCTGGGGAATGTGGGGTTTCGGCTCTAATACCAAGAATTTGCCAATTCATCTACATGGGAATTTGAGAAATTTTACCTACACCTAGCAACTTGGGAATACATGTGCCACCTGAAAGATGCCTAGACACTTTATCCCCACCACCAGCACACAAACGAGGAAGTGTTCTTCTATCCTGAATGGTGGGAGTTCCCTCCAAATGACAGCAGCCCCTGGGGTCTAATAGAATCCGTTACCTTGACTTCCTTGAGTGTTTACCTAGGCTGGTCTGTGAGCGAATGTGTGGGTTGGGCTCTAAAGACAAGGGTTAGCGAGTGCCCCTCTATGGGCAGTGGTGTTTTTAAATCAAATCCCCAACTTGGAACACCTGTGCCCCCATATAGATGGGTGGAATGTCTTACCCAGCTCCAGAACACACACGAAGACTTTCAGATATCCTTAGTGTGGGGGGGCTCCTCAAAATGACAGCAGCGACTGGGTTCTAATAGAATCCCTTAGCTTGTCATACGAGTGTTTCCCTGGTCTGGGATGTGAGGGAACGCTGGGGGTTGGGCTTGGAGGCCAAGTAGCAGTTAGTGCCCCCTGATTAATTGAGGAAGAACTTAGAGGACTTCTCCCTAAAGGGAACACATTTGCCCCCATTCATCTGGGTGGAGTGGGGCTGCACAACTCCCCCAGACACAAGAAAGTGTTCCGGAATCCTGAGTGCAGGGAAGTTCCTCCAACTGACAGCAGCGCCTGGGTTCTAATGGAATCCCTTTGCTTGTCTTCCCTGATGGTATGCCTACGCGTGACTGCGGGGGAAAGTGTGTTATGGGCCCCAAAACCAAGTATTTGCGAGTACCTCTCTATGGTTAGTGGAGGTTTTTAAACTACATCCCTAAACTGGGAACACTTGTGCACCCATATAGATCCGTGGTGTCTGTTTCCAGACCTCCAGCACACACACGAACACTTGCACAGTTATCCTGAGAGTGGGCAGACTCCTCCAACTGACAGCAGGGCCTGGTTTGTAATAAAATCGCTTAACTTGTTTTTCCTGTTTGGTTGCCTGATACAGAGTGCGGGTGAAAGTGTGGGTTGGGCTCTAATTCCAAGTATTTGCGAGTACTTCTCCATGGGATGTGGAGGTAATTAACGAAAAACCCAAAACCTGGTAATACCTGTGCTCCTTGAAAATGCGTGGACTCTGTTTCCCCACCACCATCACACACATGAAGAAGTGTTCTAGTATCCTGAGTGTGGGGAGGCACCTACAACTGACAGCAGCATCTGGGATCTAATAGGGTCCATTAGGTTGACATCCCTGAGTGTTTTCCAAGGACGGGCTGCGAGCGAAGGTGGGGGTTGGGCTCTAAATCCTAGTAATAGCGAGTGCCTCTCTATGGGCAGTGGAGGTGTTTAAAGTACATTCCCTCCTGGGAACACCTGTGCCCCCATAAACTTCCATGGAATATGTATCCCCAACACCAGCACACACACAAAGACTTGTTCAGGTATCCTGAGTGTGGGGAGTCTCCTCCAACTGACAGCAGCGCCTGGGTTCTACTAGAATCTCTTAGCTTGTCTTCCCTGATGGCATGCCTAGGCTGGAGAGTGGGGAAAGTGGGGGTTGTGCTTGAAGTCCAAGTAGAAACGAGTGCTCCCCAATTTACTGAGGAAGTACTTACAGGATTTCACCCTAAAGTGGAACACTTGTGCCCCTGTTCATCTGCGTGGAATGGATCTCCACAACTCCCCCAAACACAAGACTGGGATACGGAATCCTGAGTGTGTGGAAGTTCCTCCAACTGACAGCAGCGCCTGCGTTCTAATAGAATCCGTTAGATTGTAATCCCTCAGTGTTTCCCTAGGCCTGGCTCTTAGGGTAAGCTGGGCTTTGGGCTTTGAGTCCAAATAGTCACGAGTGCCCCCAATAGACTGAGGAAATTTTTAGATGAATTCTCCCAAAAGAGGAATACCTGTGTCCACATCCATGTACGGGGAGTGGGGATACAGAAATCCCCCCGCACAAATCTGGCTTCCAGAATACTGGAATTGGGAAAGTTCCTCTAACTGACAGCAGAGCCAGTGGTCTAGTAGAATCCTTAAGCTCCTCTTCCCTGATGGATTGCATAATCCGGAGTGTGGTTCAAAGTGGGATTTGGACTCTAAATCCAAGTATTAGTGAGTGCCTATCCATGGGATTTGGAGGTGTTTAACTAACAACCCCAAATAATGGAATACCTGTTCCCCCTGAAATATGCGTGGACTCAGTTTCTCTACCAACAGCACACACATCAAAAAGTTTTCTTGAATCCTGAGCATGGGTTGCTACTCCAAATGACAGCAGCACCTGGGTTCTAGTAGAATCCCTTAGCTTGTGTTCCCTGAGTGTGTCCTTTGACCGGGCCATGAGGGAAAGCTGGGGATTAGGCTTGGAGGCCAAGTAGCAGTGAGTACCCCCCAATGGACTGAGGAAGTACTTAGAGGACTTCTCCCTAAAGGGGAACACCTGCGCCACTATTCAACTGCGTGAAGTGGGGCTCCAAATTTCCTCCACACACAAGGTTGGGTTCTGGAATCCTGAGAGTGGGGAAGTTCGCCTAACTGACAGCAGCGCCTGGGTTCTAAAAGAATCCTTTAAGTTGTGTCACCTGAGCATATCCCTAGGCCGGGATTCGAGGGAATCTCGGGGTTACTCTTGGAGTTCAATTAGCAGCGAGTGCTCACAAATCGACTGAGGAAGTGCTTAAAGGGCTTCTCCCTAACGGGGAAGAGCTGTGCCCCCATTCATCTGCGTGGGGTGGGGATCCTCACCTGCCCCACACAAAGTTGGGTTCTGGAATCCTGAGTGGGGGAAGTTCCTCCAACTGAGAGCATTCCGTGAGTTCTAATAGAATCCCTTAGCTTGACTTCACTGATGGTTTGCCTAGGCCTGAGGGCGGGGGAAAGTGAGGTTTGGGCTCTTAAACCAAGTATTAGCGATTTCCTCTCCATGTGCTATGCAGGTGTTTTTCCTACAACCCCCAATCTGTGAATACCTGTGCCCAATGAAATATGCATGGACTCTGTTTTCCCACCTCCAGCACACTGACGAAGAAGTGTTCTCGTGTCTTGAGTGTGGGGAGGATCCTCCAACTTACAGCAGCACCTGGGATATTAAAGGATCCCTCAGCTAGACTTCCCTGAGTGTGTTCCTAGGCCGCGCTGTGAGCAATCGTGGGGGTTGGGCTCTAAAACCAAGTGTTATCGAGTGCATCTCTATGGGCATTATAGGTGTTAAATAACATCCCTAACCTGTGAACAACTCTGCCCGCATAAATTTGCGTGGACTCTATTTCCCCACATCCAGTACAACACACAGACTTTTTAAGGTATCCTGATTGAGGGGAGGCTCTTCCAAATGACAGCAGCGCCTGGGTTCTAATAGTATCCCTTACCTTGTCTTCCCTGATGGCATGCCTAGGCCGGAGTGCGGGAGAAAGTGGGGTTTGGGCTCTAAATCCAAGTATAATGGAGTGCTTCTCCATGAGATGTGGAGTCGTTTACCTACAACCCCCAACCTGGGAATACCTAAGCCCTCTCAAATATGTGTGGACTCTGCTTCCCCACCTCCAGCACACACATGAAGAGGAGTTCTGATATTCTCAGTGTTGGGTGGCTCCTCAAAGTGACAGCAGCACCTGGGATCTAGTAGAATCCCTTTGCTTGACTTCCTTGAGTGTTTTCCATGCCGGGCTGTGAGCGAAGGTGGGGGTTGGGGTCTAAATCAAAGTATTAGCGAGTGCCTCTCTATGGGCAATGAGGTGTTTAAACAACATCCCAAACCTGGAAACACCTGTGACCCAAAAAATATGCGTGGACTCTGTTTCCCCACCTCCAGCACACACACGAAGACGTGTTCAGGTATCCTGAGTGAGGGGAGGCTCCTCCAAATGACAGCAGCCCCTGGGTCCTAATAAAATCCCTTAGCTTGTATTCCCTGAGTGATTCCCTAACCCGGGCTGCGTGGGAAAGCTGGGGGTTGGGTTTAGGGAGTCAAGTAGATGCGAGTGCCCCCCGATGGACTGAGGAACTATTTAGAGGACTTCTCCCTAACGGGGAACACCTCTTACCCCATTCATCTGCGTGGATCGGGGCTCCACAACTCCCCCACACTGAATTCTAGTTTCCGGAATCCTCAGTGTACGGAGGACCCTGCAACTAACAGCAGCGCCTGGGCTGTAATAGAATTCCATGGCTTGTCTTACATGATTGTTTGCCTAGGCCGCAGTGTGGGGGAAAGTGTGGTATGGGCTCTAAAACCAAGAAATAACGAGAGTCTCTCCATGGTATTTGGAGGTGTTTATCCTACAACTCCCAACCTGGGAATACCTGTGACCCCTGAAAGATGCGTGGACCCTGTTCCCCACTTCCAGCAAAAACACGAAGAATTCTTCTGGTATCCTGAATGTGGGTAGGCTCCTCCAACTGACAGCAGCACCTGGGATCTAATAGAATCCCTTAGCTTGTATTCCCTGAGTGTTGACCTAGGCCAGGCTGTGAGGAAAAGGTGGGGGTTAGGCTTGATGGCCAATGAGCATGGAGTGCCCCCTGACAGACTGAAGAAATACTTAGAGGAATTCTCCCAAACGGAGAACACCTGAGCCCCCATTCATCTGCGTGGATTGGGGCTCTACAATTCCCCCACACACAAGGTTGTGCTCCGGAATCCGGAGTGTGTGGAAGTTCCTCCAACTGACAGCAGCGCCTGGGTACTAAAGGAATCCCTTAGCTTGTATTCCCTGACGCTTTGCCAAGACCAGAGTGAGGAGAAGAGTGGGCATTTGGCTCCTCAAAAAAGTATTAGTGAGTGCCTCTGTATGGGAAATGGACGTCTTTAACTACAACCCCCATCCTGGGAATACCGGTGCTCCCAGAAATATGCGTGGACTCTGTTTCCTAACCTAGAGCACACACACAAAGCATTGTTCTGGTATCCTGAGTGTGGGGAGGAATCTCCAACTGACAGCAGCAACTGGGATCTAATAGCATCCCTTAGGTTGACTTCCCTGACTGATTTCCTTGGATGGGCTTTGAGAGAATGTGGGGGTTGTTCTCTAAAGCCAAGTATTAGCGAGTGCCTTTGTATGGGCTGTGGAGGTGTTTATCCTACATCCCTAACCTGGGAACACCTGTGCCCCCATAAAGATTCGTGTAGTCTCTTTCCCCACCTCTAGCACACACACGAAGACGTGTTCTGGTTTCCTGAGTGTGGGGAGGATCCTCCAAATGACAGCAGCGCCTGGGTTCCAATAGAATCCCTTTGCTTGTATTCCCTGAGTGTTTCCCTAGGCCGGGCAGCGAGGGAGAGTTACAGGTTGGGCTTGGAGGGCAAGTAGCCGCGAGTGCCCTCCGATGGACTGAAGTAGTACTAAGAGGAGTTCCCCCTATGTGGAACACTTGTACCCCCATTCCTCTGCGTGGAGTGGGGCTCCAAACACCCCCCCCAAACAAACGGCTGCGTTCAGAATTCCGGAGTTTGTGGAAGATCCTCCAACTGACAGCAGCTTCTGGCCTCAAATTGTATCCATTAGCTTGATTTCACTGATGATTTGCCTAGAACGGAGTGCGGGGTAATTTGGGGTTAGGGCTCTTAAGCCAAGTATTAGCGAGTGCCTCTCCATTTGATGTGGAGATCTTTAACTTACATACCACAACCTGGGAATAACTTTGCCCCCTGAATGATGCGAGGACAATATTACCCCAACTTCAGCACACACACCGAGACGTGTTCTGCTATCCTTAGAGTGGGCAGGCTCCTCCAACTGACAGCAGTGCCTGGTTTCTAATAGAATTCCTTAGCTGGTTTTCCCTGATGGCTTGCCTTGGCCCAGGTCCGGGGGATAGTGGGGGTGGCCTCTAAAACCCAATGTTAGCGAGTGCCTCTCAATGGGATGTGGAAGTGTTTAACATACAACCCCCAACCGGGTAAAACCTATTCCCCCTGAAAGATGCGTGGACTCTGTTTCCCCACCTCCAGCACTGTCACAAAGTAGTGTTAAGTTATCCTGAGTGTGGGGAGTCTCCTCCACGTGACAACAGTACCTGGATTCTAGTTAAATGCTTTAACATGTATTGTATTACTGTTTCCTTAGTCCGGGTGGCAAGGGAAACGATAGGGGTTGGGCTTTGAGGACAAGTAGCAGCGAGTGCCCCCTGAAGGACTGACGAAGAACTTAGAGGACTTGTCCCTAACCGGGAACACCTGTGCCCCCATTCATCTGCGTGGACTGGGGCTCCACTATTTCCCCACACACAAGGCTGTGTTTCGGAATCCTGAGAGTGGGGAAGTTCTTCCATCTGACAGCAGCGCCTGGATTAAAATAGAATCCCTTAGCATGTCTTCCCTGATGGTTTGCCTAGGCCAGAATGCGGGGGAAAGTAGGGGTTGTGCTCTAAATCCTAGTATCATCGAGTGCCTCTCCATGGGATGTGGAGGTGTTTAACCAACAATCCCCAAACTGGGAATACCTGTGGCCCCTGAAATATGCCTGAACTCTGTTTCCCCACTTCCAGCAGACACACGGAAAAGTGTTCTGTTATCTTGAGTGTGGGGAGGCTCCTCCAAATCACAGCAGAACCTGGGATCTAATAGGATCCCTTAGGTTGACTTCCCTGAGTGTTTGCCCAAGCCGTGCAGTGAGCGAAGGTGGAGATTGGGCTCTAAAGCCAAGTATTAGCGAGGGCCACTCTATGGGAAGTGGAGGTGTTTAAACTACATCCTCAACCTGGGAACACCTGTGCCCACAGAAAGATGAGTAGAATCTGTAACCTAACCTCCAGCACACACAAGAAGAGTTGTTCAGGTATCCTGAATGTGGGGAAACACCTCCAACAGACAGCAGCGCCTGGGATCTAATAGAATCCCTTAGCTTGTATTCCCTGAATTTTTCCCTAGGCCAGGCTATCAGGAAAAGCTGAGGGTTGGGCATGGAATCCATGTAGCATCGAGTGCCTCCCGATGTACTGAGGAAGTACTTAGAGGACTTCTCCCTAAAGGGGAACACCTGCGCCACTATTCAACTGCGTGAAGTGGGGCTCCAAATTTCCTCCACACACAAGGTTGGGTTCTGGAATCCTGAGAGTGGGGAAGTTCGCCTAACTGACAGCAGCGCCTGGGTTCTAAAAGAATCCTTTAAGTTGTGTCACCTGAGCATATCCCTAGGCCGGGATTCGAGGGAATCTCGGGGTTACTCTTGGAGTTCAATTAGCAGCGAGTGCTCACAAATCGATTGAGGAAGTGCTTAAAGGGCTTCTCCCTAACGGGGAAGAGCTGTGCCCCCATTCATCTGCGTGGGGTGGGGATCCTCACCTGCCCCACACAAAGTTGGGTTCTGGAATCCTGAGTGGGGGAAGTTCCTCCAACTGAGAGCATTCCGTGAGTTCTAATAGAATCCCTTAGCTTGACTTCACTGATGGTTTGCCTAGGCCTGAGGGCGGGGGAAAGTGAGGTTTGGGCTCTTAAACCAAGTATTAGCGATTTCCTCTCCATGTGCTATGCAGGTGTTTTTCCTACAACCCCCAATCTGTGAATACCTGTGCCCAATGAAATATGCATGGACTCTGTTTTCCCACCTCCAGAACACTGACGAAGAAGTGTTCTCGTGTCTTGAGTGTGGGGAGGATCCTCCAACTTACAGCAGCACCTGGGATATTAAAGTATCCCTCAGCTAGACTTCCCTGAGTGTGTTCCTAGGCCGCGCTGTGAGCAATCGTAGGGTTGGGCTCTAAAACCAAGTGTAATCGAGTGCATCTCTATGGGCATTATAGGTGTTAAATAACATCCCTAACCTGTGAACAACTCTGCCCGCATAAATTTGCGTGGACTCTATTTCCCCACATCCAGTACAACACACAGACTTTTTAAGGTATCCTGATTGATGGGAGGCTCTTCCAAATGCCAGCAGCGTCTGGGTTCTTATAGAATCCCTTAGCTTGTATTCCCTGATGGCATTGCTAGGCTGGAGAGGGGTGGATTGTGGGGGTTGGGCTCTAAACCAAGTATTAGCGAGAGCCTATCGATGGGATGTGGCTGTTTAACCTACAACCCACAACCATGGAATAACTGTGCCCCCTGAAAGATGCTTTGACTCTGTTTCCCTACATCCAGCTCACACACGAAGAAGTGTTCTGGTATTCTGAGAGTAGGGAGGCTCCACAAACTGACAGCAGCACCTGGGTTCTAATAGAGTCCATTAGCTTGACTTCCCTAAGTGATTTCCTAGGCCTAGCAGTGAGCGATGGTGGGGGATGGGCTCTAAAGCCAAGTAATAGCTAGTGCCTCTCTATGAGAAGTGAAGGTGTTTAAACTACATCATCTACCTGGGAATAACTGTGCCCCCATAAAGATGCATGAACTCAGTTTCCCCACTTCCAACACACACACGAAGACGTGTTCAGGTATCCTGAGTTTGGCCCGGCAATTTCAAGTGACAGCACCGCCTGGGTTCTAATAATATCCGATAGCTTGTAATCCCTGAGTGTTTCCCTAGGCCTGGCTCTGAGGGAAAGCTGGGTTTGGGCTTTGTGGCCATATAGTAGCGTGTGCCCCCGATGGACTGTGGAAGTATTTAGATCAATTCTCCCTAAAGGTGAACACCTGTGCCCACATCCATCTACGTGGAGTGGGGATACAGAAATCCCCCTCCCACAAGACTGGCTTCTGGAATCCTGAATTGGGAAAGATCCTCCAACTGACAGCAGTGCCAGTGTTCTAGAGAATCCTTAACCTCTCTTCCCTGATGGATTGCGTAAGCTGGAGTGCGGTTCAAAGTGGGATTTGAGCTCTAAATCCAAGTATTAGTGAGTGCCTTTCCATGGAAATTGGAGGTGTTTAACCAACAACCCACAGCAATGGAATACCTGTGCCCCCTGAAATACGCGTGGACTCTGTTTCTCCACCAACAGCACACACACGAAGAAGTTTTCTGGAATCCTGAGCATGGGGAGGCTACTCCAAATCACAGCAGAACCTAGGTTCTATTAGACTCCCTTAGCTTGTGTTCCCTGAGTGTTTCCTTAGGCCGGGCCATGAGGGAAAGCTGGGGGTTGGGCTTGGAGGCCAATTAGCAGCGAGTACCCTCCGATGGACTGAGGAAGTTCTTAGAGAAATTCTCCCTAAAGGGAAACACCTGAGCACATATTCATCTGCGTGGATTGGGGCTCCACACCTCCCCACCACACAAGGTTGGATTCCAGAATCCTGAGGGTGTGGTAGTTCCTCCAAGTGACATCAGCGTCTTGGTTTTAATTGAACCCCTTTGCTTGTCTTCCCTGATGGTTTTCCTAGGCCAGAGTTTGGCTGAAAGTGGGATTGGGCTCTAAAACCTAGTATCAGCATGTGCCTCTCCATGGGAAGTGGAGATGTTTATCATACAACCCACAACTTGGGAATAACTGTGCCCCCTGAAAAATGCGTGTGCTTTGTTTCCCCACCTCCACACACACACGAAGTTTTCTGGTATCCTGAGTGTGGGGAGGCTCCTGCAACAGACAGTAGCACCTGGGATCTAATTGGATCCATTAGGTTGACTTCCCTGAGTATATACCTTGGCCGGGTTGTGAGCGAAGTTGGTGGTTGTGGTCTAAAACCAAGGATTAGCGAGTTCCTATCTTTTGGCAGTGGAGGTGGTGAAAGTATATCCCCAACCTGGGAACACCTGTGCCCCCATAAAGAGGCGTGGACACTGTTTCCCTCCTCCAGCACACACACGACATCTGGTTGAGATGTCTTGAGTGTGGGGAGGTTCTTCCAAGTAACAGCAGCGCCTCGGTTCTAATACAATACCTTAACTTGTCTTCCATGATGGCTTGCCAAGGCCGGTGTGTGGGGGAAAGTTGGGATTGGGCTCTAAACCAAGTATTAGCGAGAGCCTATCCATGGGATGTGGGTGTTAGCTTACAACCCACAACCATGGAATAACTGTGCCCCCTGAAAGATGCTTTGACTCTGTTTCCCTACATCCAGCACACAAACGAAGATGTTTTCTGGTGTTCTGAGTCTGGGTAGGTTCCTCCAACTGACAGCAGCACCTGGGTCCTAATAGAATCCCTTAGCTTGACTTCCCTAAGTGTTTTCCTAGGCCTAGCAGTGAGCGATGGTGGGGGAAGGGCTCTAAAGCCAAGTATTAGCGAGTGCATCTCTGTGGGCAGTGGAGGGTTTTAAACTACTTCCCCAAACTTGGAAAACCTGTTCCCCCATAAAGATGCGTGGAATCTGTTTCCCGACCTCCAGTACACACGCGGAGACGTGCTCAGGTGTCCTGATTGTGGGGAGGCTCCTCCAAGTGACAGCAGTGCCTGGGTTCTAATAGAATAACTAGCTTGTATTTCTTGTGTGTTTTCCTAGGCCGGGCTGAGAGGGAAAGCTGGGCGTTTGCCTTGGAGGCCAAGTAGCAGCAACTGCCTCCCTATGGAATGTGGAAGTATTTAGAGGACTTCCCCCTAATGGGGAACATTTGTGACCCCATTCATCTACTTGGATTGTGGCTCCACATCTCCCCGCCACAAGGTTGGGTTCCGGGATCCTGAGTGTGGGGAAGTTCCTCCAAATGTCAGGAGCGCTTGTGTTCTACTTGAATCCCTTAACTTGCCTTCCCTGATGGTTTGCCTAGGCTGGAGTGCTGGGGAATGTGGGGTTTCGGCTCTAATACCAAGAATTTGCCAATGCATCTACATGGGAATTTGAGAAATTTTACCTACACCCAGCAACGTGGGAATACATGTGCCACCTGAAAGATGCCTTGACCCTGTTTCCCCACCACCAGCACACAAACGAGGAAGTGTTCTTCTATCCTGAATGGTGGGAGTTCCCTCCAAATGACAGCAGCACCTGGGGTCTAATAGAATCCGTTACCTTGACCTCCTTGAGTGTTTACCTAGGCCGGGCTGTGAGCGAATGTGGGGGATGGGCTCTAAAGACAAGGGTTAGCGAGTGCCCCTCTATGGGCAGTGGAGTTTTTAAACCAAATCCCCAACTTGGAACACCTGTGCCCCCATAAAGATGCGTGGACTTTGTTTCCCTCCTCCAGCACATACACGACATTGGGTTCAGATGTCTTGAGTGTGGGGAAGTTCTTCCAAATAACAGCAGTGCCTGGGATCTAATACTATACCTTAACTTGTATTCCATGGTGGATTGCCAAGGCCGGTGTGTGGGGGAAAGTTGGGATTGGGCTCTAAACCAAGTAGTAGCGAGAGCCTATCCATGGATGTGGGTGTTTAACCTACAACCCACAACCATGGAATAACTGTGCCCCCTGAAAAATGCGTGTGCTATGTTTCCCCACTTCCAGCAAACACAGGAAGAAGTGTTCTGGGGTTCTGACTGTGGGGAGCTTCCTCCAACAGACAGTAGCACCTGGGTTGTAATAGAATCCCTTAGCTTGACTTCCCTAAGTGTTTTCCTAGGCCTAGCAGTGAGCGATGGTGGGGGATGTGCTCTAAATCCAAGTATTAGCGAGTGCATCTCTGTGGGTATTGGAGGGTTTGAAACTACTTCCCCAATCTTGGGACACCTGTGCCCCCATACAGATGCGTGGACTCTGTTTCCCCACCTCCAGCACACACACTGAGACGTGCTCAGGTATCCTGATTGTGGGGAGTCTCCTCCAAATGCCAGCAGCGCCTGGGTTCTCATAGAATCCCTTAGCTTGTCTTCCCTGATGGCATTCCTAGGCTGGAGAGGGGTGGAATGTGGGGGTTGGGCTCTAAACCAAGTATTAGCGAGAGCCTATCGATGGGATGTGGCTGTTTAACCTACAACCCACAACCATGGAATAACTGTGCCCCCTGAAAGATGCTTTGACTCTGTTTCCCTACATCCAGCTCACACACGAAGAAGTGTTCTGGTATTCTGAGAGTAGGGAGGCTCCACAAACTGACAGCAGCACCTGGGTTCTAATAGAATCCCTTAGCTTGACTTCCCTAAGTGATTTCCTAGGCCTAGCAGTGAGCGATGGTGGGGGATGGGCTCTAAAGCCAAGTAATAGCTAGTGCCTCTCTATGAGAAGTGAAGGTGTTTAAACTACATCATCTACCTGGGAATAACTGTGCCCCCATAAAGATGCATGAACTCAGTTTCCCCACTTCCAACACACACACGAAGACGTGTTCAGGTATGCTGAGTTTGGGCCGGCAATTTCAAGTGACAGCACCGCCTGGGTTCTAATAATATCCGATAGCTTGTAATCCCTGAGTGTTTCCCTAGGCCTGGCTCTGAGGGAAAGCTGGGGGGTTGGGCTTTGAGGCCATATAGTAGCGAGTGCCCCCGATGGACTGTGGAAGTATTTAGATCAATTCTCCCTAAAGGTGAACACCTGTGCCCACATCCATCTACGTGGAGTGGGGATACAGAAATCCCCCTCCCACAAGACTGGCTTCTGGAATCCTGAATTGGGAAAGATCCTCCAACTGACAGCAGTGCCAGTGTTCTAGAGAATCCTTAACCTCTCTTCCCTGATGGATTGCGTAAGCTGGAGTGCGGTTCAAAGTGGGATTTGAGCTCTAAATCCAAGTATTAGTGAGTGCCTTTCCATGGAAATTGGAGGTGTTTAACCAACAACCCACAACAATGGAATACCTGTGCCCCCTGAAATACGCGTGGACTCTGTTTCTCCACCAACAGCACACACACGAAGAAGTTTTCTGGAATCCTGAGCATGGGGAGGCTACTCCAAATCACAGCAGAACCTAGGTTCTATTAGAATCCCTTAGCTTGTGTTCCCTGAGTGTTTCCTTAGGCCGGGCCATGAGGGAAAGCTGGGGGTTGGGCTTGGAGGCCAATTAGCAGCGAGTACCCTCCGATGGACTGAGGAAGTTCTTAGAGGAATTCTCCCTAAAGGGAAACACCTGAGCACATATTCATCTGCGTGGATTGGGGCTCCACACCTCCCCACCACACAAGGTTGGATTCCAGAATCCTGAGGGTGTGGTAGTTCCTCCAAGTGACATCAGCGTCTTGGTTTTAATTGAACCCCTTTGCTTGTCTTCCCTGATGGTTTTCCTAGGCCAGAGTTTGGCTGAAAGTGGGATTGGGCTCTAAAACCTAGCATCAGCATGTGCCTCTCCATGGGAAGTGGAGATGTTTATCATACAACCCACAACTTGGGAATAACTGTGCCCCCTGAAAAATGCGTGTGCTTTGTTTCCCCACCTCCACACACACACGAAGTTTTCTGGTATCCTGAGTGTGGGGAGGCTCCTGCAACAGACAGTAGCACCTGGGATCTAATTGGATCCATTAGGTTGACTTCCCTGAGTATATACCTTGGCCGGGTTGTGAGCGAAGTTGGTGGTTGTGGTCTAAAACCAAGGATTAGCGAGTTCCTATCTTTTGGCAGTGGAGGTGGTGAAAGTATATCCCCAACCTGGGAACACCTGTGCCCCCATAAAGAGGCGTGGACACTCTTTCCCTCCTCCAGCACACACACGACATCTGGTTCAGATGTCTTGAGTGTGGGGAGGTTCTTCCAAGTAACAGCAGCGCCTCGGTTCTAATACAATACCTTAACTTGTCTTCCATGATGGCTTGCCAAGGCCGGTGTGTGGGGGAAAGTTGGGATTGGGCTCTAAACCAAGTATTAGCGAGAGCCTATCCATGGGATGTGGGTGTTAGCTTACAACCCACAACCATGGAATAACTGTGCCCCCTGAAAGATGCTTTGACTCTGTTTCCCTACATCCAGCACACAAACGAAGATGTTTTCTGGTGTTCTGAGTCTGGGTAGGTTCCTCCAACTGACAGCAGCACCTGGGTCCTAATAGAATCCCTTAGCTTGACTTCCGTAAGTGTTTTCCTAGGCCTAGCAGTGAGCGATGGTGGGGGAAGGGCTCTAAAGCCAAGTATTAGCGAGTGCATCTCTGTGGGCAGTGGAGGGTTTTAAACTACTTCCCCAAACTTGGAAAACCTGTTCCCCCATAAAGATGCGTGGAATCTGTTTCCCGACCTCCAGTACACACGCGGAGACGTGCTCAGGTGTCCTGATTGTGGGGAGGCTCCTCCAAGTGACAGCAGTGCCTGGGTTCTAATAGAATAACTAGCTTGTATTCCTTGTGTGTTTTCCTAGGCCGGGCTGAGAGGGAAAGCTGGGCGTTTGCCTTGGAGGCCAAGTAGCAGCAACTGCCTCCCTATGGAATGTGGAAGTATTTAGAGGACTTCCCCCTAATGGGGAACATTTGTGACCCCATTCATCTACTTGGATTGTGGCTCCACATCTCCCCGCCACAAGGTTGGGTTCCGGGATCCTGAGTGTGGGGAAGTTCCTCCAAATGTCAGGAGCGCTTGTGTTCTACTTGAATCCCTTAACTTGCCTTCCCTGATGGTTTGCCTAGGCTGGAGTGCTGGGGAATGTGGGGTTTCGGCTCTAATACCAAGAATTTGCCAATGCATCTACATGGGAATTTGAGAAATTTTACCTACACCCAGCAACGTGGGAATACATGTGCCACCTGAAAGATGCCTTGACCCTGTTTCCCCACCACCAGCACACAGACGAGGAAGTGTTCTTCTATCCTGAATGGTGGGAGTTCCCTCCAAATGACAGCAGCACCTGGGGTCTAATAGAATCCGTTACCTTGACCTCCTTGAGTGTTTACCTAGGCCGGGCTGTGAGCGAATGTGGGGGATGGGCTCTAAAGACAAGGGTTAGCGAGTGCCCCTCTATGGGCAGTGGAGTTTTTAAACCAAATCCCCAACTTGGAACACCTGTGCCCCCATAAAGATGCGTGGACTTTGTTTCCCTCCTCCAGCATATACACGACATTGGGTTCAGATGTCTTGAGTGTGGGGAAGTTCTTCCAAATAACAGCAGTGCCTGGGATCTAATACTATACCTTAACTTGTATTCCATGGTGGATTGCCAAGGCCGGTGTGCGGGGGAAAGTTGGGATTGGGCTCTAAACCAAGTAGTAGCGAGAGCCTATCCATGGGATGTGGGTGTTTAACCTACAACCCACAACCATGGAATAACTGTGCCCCCTGAAAAATGCGTGTGCTATGTTTCCCCACTTCCAGCAAACACAGGAAGAAGTGTTCTGGGGTTCTGACTGTGGGGAGCTTCCTCCAACAGACAGTAGCACCTGGGTTGTAATAGAATCCCTTAGCTTGACTTCCCTAAGTGTTTTCCTAGGCCTAGCAGTGAGCGATGGTGGGGGATGTGCTCTAAAGCCAAGTATTAGCGAGTGCATCTCTGTGGGTATTGGAGGGTTTGAAACTACTTCCCCAATCTTGGAACACCTGTGCCCCCATACAGATGCGTGGACTCTGTTTCCCCACCTCCAGCACACACACTGAGACGTGCTCAGGTATCCTGATTGTGGGGAGTCTCCTCCAAATGCCAGCAGCGCCTGGGTTCTTATAGAATCCCTTAGCTTGTCTTCCCTGATGGCATTCCTAGGCTGGAGAGGGGTGGAATGTGGGGGTTGGGCTCTAAACCAAGTATTAGCGAGAGCCTATCGATGGGATGTGGCTGTTTAACCTACAACCCACAACCATGGAATAACTGTGCCCCCTGAAAGATGCTTTGACTCTGTTTCCCTACATCCAGCTCACACACGAAGAAGAATTCTGGTATTCTGAGAGTAGGGAGGCTCCACAAACTGACAGCAGCACCTGGGTTCTAATAGAATCCCTTAGCTTGACTTCCCTAAGTGATTTCCTAGGCCTAGCAGTGAGCGATGGTGGGGGATGGGCTCTAAAGCCAAGTAATAGCTAGTGCCTCTCTATGAGAAGTGAAGGTGTTTAAACTACATCATCTACCTGGGAATAACTGTGCCCCCATAAAGATGCATGAACTCAGTTTCCCCACTTCCAACACACACACGAAGACGTGTTCAGGTATCCTGAGTTTGGGCCGGCAATTTCAAGTGACAGCACCGCCTGGGTTCTAATAATATCCGATAGCTTGTAATCCCTGAGTGTTTCCCTAGGCCTGGCTCTGAGGGAAAGCTGGGGGTTGGGCTTTGAGGCCATATAGTAGCGAGTGCCCCCGATGGACTGTGGAAGTATTTAGATCAATTCTCCCTAAAGGTGAACACCTGTGCCCACATCCATCTACGTGGAGTGGGGATACAGAAATCCCCCTCCCACAAGACTGGCTTCTGGAATCCTGAATTGGGAAAGATCCTCCAACTGACAGCAGTGCCAGTGTTCTAGAGAATCCTTAACCTCTCTTCCCTGATGGATTGCGTAAGCTGGAGTGCGGTTCAAAGTGGGATTTGAGCTCTAAATCCAAGTATTAGTGAGTGCCTTTCCATGGAAATTGGAGGTGTTTAACCAACAACCCACAACAATGGAATACCTGTGCCCCCTGAAATACGCGTGGACTCTGTTTCTCCACCAACAGCACACACACGAAGAAGTTTTCTGGAATCCTGAGCATGGGGAGGCTACTCCAAATCACAGCAGAACCTAGGTTCTATTAGAATCCCTTAGCTTGTGTTCCCTGAGTGTTTCCTTAGGCCGGGCCATGAGGGAAAGCTGGGGGTTGGGCTTGGAGGCCAATTAGCAGCGAGTACCCTCCGATGGACTGAGGAAGTTCTTAGAGGAATTCTCCCTAAAGGGAAACACCTGAGCACATATTCATCTGCGTGGATTGGGGCTCCACACCTCCCCACCACACAAGGTTGGATTCCAGAATCCTGAGGGTGTGGTAGTTCCTCCAAGTGACATCAGCGTCTTGGTTTTAATTGAACCCCTTTGCTTGTCTTCCCTGATGGTTTTCCTAGGCCAGAGTTTGGCTGAAAGTGGGATTGGGCTCTAAAACCTAGTATCAGCATGTGCCTCTCCATGGGAAGTGGAGATGTTTATCATACAACCCACAACTTGGGAATAACTGTGCCCCCTGAAAAATGCGTGTGCTTTGTTTCCCCACCTCCACACACACACGAAGTTTTCTGGTATCCTGAGTGTGGGGAGGCTCCTGCAACAGACAGTAGCACCTGGGATCTAATTGGATCCATTAGGTTGACTTCCCTGAGTATATACCTTGGCCGGGTTGTGAGCGAAGTTGGTGGTTGTGGTCTAAAACCAAGGATTAGCGAGTTCCTATCTTTTGGCAGTGGAGGTGGTGAAAGTATATCCCCAACCTGGGAACACCTGTGCCCCCATAAAGAGGCGTGGACACTGTTTCCCTCCTCCAGCACACACACGACATCTGGTTCAGATGTCTTGAGTGTGGGGAGGTTCTTCCAAGTAACAGCAGCGCCTCGGTTCTAATACAATACCTTAACTTGTCTTCCATGATGGCTTGCCAGGGCCGGTGTGTGGGGGAAAGTTGGGATTGGGCTCTAAACCAAGTATTAGCGAGAGCCTATCCATGGGATGTGGGTGTTAGCTTACAACCCACAACCATGGAATAACTGTGCCCCCTGAAAGATGCTTTGACTCTGTTTCCCTACATCCAGCACACAAACGAAGATGTTTTCTGGTGTTCTGAGTCTGGGTAGGTTCCTCCAACTGACAGCAGCACCTGGGTCCTAATAGAATCCCTTAGCTTGACTTCCCTAAGTGTTTTCCTAGGCCTAGCAGTGAGCGATGGTGGGGGAAGAGCTCTAAAGCCAAGTATTAGCGAGTGCATCTCTGTGGGCAGTGGAGGGTTTTAAACTACTTCCCCAAACTTGGAAAACCTGTTCCCCCATAAAGATGCGTGGAATCTGTTTCCCGACCTCCAGTACACACGCGGAGACGTGCTCAGGTGTCCTGATTGTGGGGAGGCTCCTCCAAGTGACAGCAGTGCCTGGGTTCTAATAGAATAACTAGCTTGTATTCCTTGTGTGTTTTCCTAGGCCGGGCTGAGAGGGAAAGCTGGGCGTTTGCCTTGGAGGCCAAGTAGCAGCAACTGCCTCCCTATGGAATGTGGAAGTATTTAGAGGACTTCCCCCTAATGGGGAACATTTGTGACCCCATTCATCTACTTGGATTGTGGCTCCACATCTCCCCGCCACAAGGTTGGGTTCCGGGATCCTGAGTGTGGGGAAGTTCCTCCAAATGTCAGGAGCGCTTGTGTTCTACTTGAATCCCTTAACTTGCCTTCCCTGATGGTTTGCCTAGGCTGGAGTGCTGGGGAATGTGGGGTTTCGGCTCTAATACCAAGAATTTGCCAATGCATCTACATGGGAATTTGAGAAATTTTACCTACACCCAGCAACGTGGGAATACATGTGCCACCTGAAAGATGCCTTGACCCTGTTTCCCCACCACCAGCACACAAACGAGGAAGTGTTCTTCTATCCTGAATGGTGGGAGTTCCCTCCAAATGACAGCAGCACCTGGGGTCTAATAGAATCCGTTACCTTGACCTCCTTGAGTGTTTACCTAGGCCGGGCTGTGAGCGAATGTGGGGGATGGGCTCTAAAGACAAGGGTTAGCGAGTGCCCCTCTATGGGCAGTGGAGTTTTTAAACCAAATCCCCAACTTGGAACACCTGTGCCCCCATAAAGATGCGTGGACTTTGTTTCCCTCCTCCAGCACATACACGACATTGGGTTCAGATGTCTTGAGTGTGGGGAAGTTCTTCCAAATAACAGCAGTGCCTGGGTTCTAATACTATACCTTAACTTGTATTCCATGGTGGATTGCCAAGGCCGGTGTGCGGGGGAAAGTTGGGATTGGGCTCTAAACCAAGTAGTAGCGAGAGCCTATCCATGGGATGTGGGTGTTTAACCTACAACCCACAACCATGGAATAACTGTGCCCCCTGAAAAATGCGTGTGCTATGTTTCCCCACTTCCAGCAAACACAGGAAGAAGTGTTCTGGGGTTCTGACAGTGGGGAGCTTCCTCCAACAGACAGTAGCACCTGGGTTGTAATAGAATCCCTTAGCTTGACTTCCCTAAGTGTTTTCCTAGGCCTAGCAGTGAGCGATGGTGGGGGATGTGCTCTAAAGCCAAGTATTAGCGAGTGCATCTCTGTGGGTATTGGAGGGTTTGAAACTACTTCCCCAATCTTGGAACACCTGTGCCCCCATACAGATGCGTGGACTCTGTTTCCCCACCTCCAGCACACACACTGAGACGTGCTCAGGTATCCTGATTGTGGGGAGTCTCCTCCAAATGCCAGCAACGCCTGGGTTCTTATAGAATCCCTTAGCTTGTCTTCCCTGATGGCATTCCTAGGCTGGAGAGGGGTGGAATGTGGGGGTTGGGCTCTAAACCAAGTATTAGCGAGAGCCTATCGATGGGATGTGGCTGTTTAACCTACAACCCACAACCATGGAATAACTGTGCCCCCTGAAAGATGCTTTGACTCTGTTTCCCTACATCCAGCTCACACACGAAGAAGTGTTCTGGTATTCTGAGAGTAGGGAGGCTCCACAAACTGACAGCAGCACCTGGGTTCTAATAGAATCCCTTAGCTTGACTTCCCTAAGTGATTTCCTAGGCCTAGCAGTGAGCGATGGTGGGGGATGGGCTCTAAAGCCAAGTAATAGCTAGTGCCTCTCTATGAGAAGTGAAGGTGTTTAAACTACATCATCTACCTGGGAATAACTGTGCCCCCATAAAGATGCATGAACTCAGTTTCCCCACTTCCAACACACACACGAAGACGTGTTCAGGTATCCTGAGTTTGGGCCGGCAATTTCAAGTGACAGCACCGCCTGGGTTCTAATAATATCCGATAGCTTGTAATCCCTGAGTGTTTCCCTAGGCCTGGCTCTGAGGGAAAGCTGGGGGTTGGGCTTTGAGGCCATATAGTAGCGAGTGCCCCCGATGGACTGTGGAAGTATTTAGATCAATTCTCCCTAAAGGTGAACACCTGTGCCCACATCCATCTACGTGGAGTGGGGATACAGAAATCCCCCTCCCACAAGACTGGCTTCTGGAATCCTGAATTGGGAAAGATCCTCCAACTGACAGCAGTGCCAGTGTTCTAGAGAATCCTTAACCTCTCTTCCCTGATGGATTGCGTAAGCTGGAGTGCGGTTCAAAGTGGGATTTGAGCTCTAAATCCAAGTATTAGTGAGTGCCTTTCCATGGAAATTGGAGGTGTTTAACCAACAACCCACAACAATGGAATACCTGTGCCCCCTGAAATATGCGTGGACTCTGTTTCTCCACCAACAGCACACACACGAAGAAGTTTTCTGGAATCCTGAGCATGGGGAGGCTACTCCAAATCACAGCAGAACCTAGGTTCTATTAGAATCCCTTAGCTTGTGTTCCCTGAGTGTTTCCTTAGGCCGGGCCATGAGGGAAAGCTGGGGGTTGGGCTTGGAGGCCAATTAGCAGCGAGTACCCTCCGATGGACTGAGGAAGTTCTTAGAGGAATTCTCCCTAAAGGGAAACACCTGAGCACATATTCATCTGCGTGGATTGGGGCTCCACACCTCCCCACCACACAAGGTTGGATTCCAGAATCCTGAGGGTGTGGTAGTTCCTCCAAGTGACATCAGCGTCTTGGTTTTAATTGAACCCCTTTGCTTGTCTTCCCTGATGGTTTTCCTAGGCCAGAGTTTGGCTGAAAGTGGGATTGGGCTCTAAAACCTAGTATCAGCATGTGCCTCTCCATGGGAAGTGGAGATGTTTATCATACAACCCACAACTTGGGAATAACTGTGCCCCCTGAAAAATGCGTGTGCTTTGTTTCCCCACCTCCACACACACACGAAGTTTTCTGGTATCCTGAGTGTGGGGAGGCTCCTGCAACAGACAGTAGCACCTGGGATCTAATTGGATCCATTAGGTTGACTTCCCTGAGTATATACCTTGGCCGGGTTGTGAGCGAAGTTGGTGGTTGTGGTCTAAAACCAAGGATTAGCGAGTTCCTATCTTTTGGCAGTGGAGGTGGTGAAAGTATATCCCCAACCTGGGAACACCTGTGCCCCCATAAAGAGGCGTGGACACTGTTTCCCTCCTCCAGCACACACACGACATCTGGTTGAGATGTCTTGAGTGTGGGGAGGTTCTTCCAAGTAACAGCAGCGCCTCGGTTCTAATACAATACCTTAACTTGTCTTCCATGATGGCTTGCCAAGGCCGGTGTGTGGGGGAAAGTTGGGATTGGGCTCTAAACCAAGTATTAGCGAGAGCCTATCCATGGGATGTGGGTGTTAGCTTACAACCCACAACCATGGAATAACTGTGCCCCCTGAAAGATGCTTTGACTCTGTTTCCCTACATCCAGCACACAAACGAAGATGTTTTCTGGTGTTCTGAGTCTGGGTAGGTTCCTCCAACTGACAGCAGCACCTGGGTCCTAATAGAATCCCTTAGCTTGACTTCCCTAAGTGTTTTCCTAGGCCTAGCAGTGAGCGATGGTGGGGGAAGGGCTCTAAAGCCAAGTATTAGCGAGTGCATCTCTGTGGGCAGTGGAGGGTTTTAAACTACTTCCCCAAACTTGGAAAACCTGTTCCCCCATAAAGATGCGTGGAATCTGTTTCCCGACCTCCAGTACACACGCGGAGACGTGCTCAGGTGTCCTGATTGTGGGGAGGCTCCTCCAAGTGACAGCAGTGCCTGGGTTCTAATAGAATAACTAGCTTGTATTCCTTGTGTGTTTTCCTAGGCCGGGCTGAGAGGGAAAGCTGGGCGTTTGCCTTGGAGGCCAAGTAGCAGCAACTGCCTCCCTATGGAATGTGGAAGTATTTAGAGGACTTCCCCCTAATGGGGAACATTTGTGACCCCATTCATCTACTTGGATTGTGGCTCCACATCTCCCCGCCACAAGGTTGGGTTCCGGGATCCTGAGTGTGGGGAAGTTCCTCCAAATGTCAGGAGCGCTTGTGTTCTACTTGAATCCCTTAACTTGCCTTCCCTGATGGTTTGCCTAGGCTGGAGTGCTGGGGAATGTGGGGTTTCGGCTCTAATACCAAGAATTTGCCAATGCATCTACATGGGAATTTGAGAAATTTTACCTACACCCAGCAACGTGGGAATACATGTGCCACCTGAAAGATGCCTTGACCCTGTTTCCCCACCACCAGCACACAAACGAGGAAGTGTTCTTCTATCCTGAATGGTGGGAGTTCCCTCCAAATGACAGCAGCACCTGGGGTCTAATAGAATCCGTTACCTTGACCTCCTTGAGTGTTTACCTAGGCCGGGCTGTGAGCGAATGTGGGGGATGGGCTCTAAAGACAAGGGTTAGCGAGTGCCCCTCTATGGGCAGTGGAGTTTTTAAACCAAATCCCCAACTTGGAACACCTGTGCCCCCATAAAGATGCGTGGACTTTGTTTCCCTCCTCCAGCACATACACGACATTGGGTTCAGATGTCTTGAGTGTGGGGAAGTTCTTCCAAATAACAGCAGTGCCTGGGATCTAATACTATACCTTAACTTGTATTCCATGGTGGATTGCCAAGGCCGGTGTGTGGGGGAAAGTTGGGATTGGGCTCTAAACCAAGTAGTAGCGAGAGCCTATCCATGGATGTGGGTGTTTAACCTACAACCCACAACCATGGAATAACTGTGCCCCCTGAAAAATGCGTGTGCTATGTTTCCCCACTTCCAGCAAACACAGGAAGAAGTGTTCTGGGGTTCTGACTGTGGGGAGCTTCCTCCAACAGACAGTAGCACCTGGGTTGTAATAGAATCCCTTAGCTTGACTTCCCTAAGTGTTTTCCTAGGCCTAGCAGTGAGCGATGGTGGGGGATGTGCTCTAAATCCAAGTATTAGCGAGTGCATCTCTGTGGGTATTGGAGGGTTTGAAACTACTTCCCCAATCTTGGGACACCTGTGCCCCCATACAGATGCGTGGACTCTGTTTCCCCACCTCCAGCACACACACTGAGACGTGCTCAGGTATCCTGATTGTGGGGAGTCTCCTCCAAATGCCAGCAGCGCCTGGGTTCTCATAGAATCCCTTAGCTTGTCTTCCCTGATGGCATTCCTAGGCTGGAGAGGGGTGGAATGTGGGGGTTGGGCTCTAAACCAAGTATTAGCGAGAGCCTATCGATGGGATGTGGCTGTTTAACCTACAACCCACAACCATGGAATAACTGTGCCCCCTGAAAGATGCTTTGACTCTGTTTCCCTACATCCAGCTCACACACGAAGAAGTGTTCTGGTATTCTGAGAGTAGGGAGGCTCCACAAACTGACAGCAGCACCTGGGTTCTAATAGAATCCCTTAGCTTGACTTCCCTAAGTGATTTCCTAGGCCTAGCAGTGAGCGATGGTGGGGGATGGGCTCTAAAGCCAAGTAATAGCTAGTGCCTCTCTATGAGAAGTGAAGGTGTTTAAACTACATCATCTACCTGGGAATAACTGTGCCCCCATAAAGATGCATGAACTCAGTTTCCCCACTTCCAACACACACACGAAGACGTGTTCAGGTATGCTGAGTTTGGGCCGGCAATTTCAAGTGACAGCACCGCCTGGGTTCTAATAATATCCGATAGCTTGTAATCCCTGAGTGTTTCCCTAGGCCTGGCTCTGAGGGAAAGCTGGGGGGTTGGGCTTTGAGGCCATATAGTAGCGAGTGCCCCCGATGGACTGTGGAAGTATTTAGATCAATTCTCCCTAAAGGTGAACACCTGTGCCCACATCCATCTACGTGGAGTGGGGATACAGAAATCCCCCTCCCACAAGACTGGCTTCTGGAATCCTGAATTGGGAAAGATCCTCCAACTGACAGCAGTGCCAGTGTTCTAGAGAATCCTTAACCTCTCTTCCCTGATGGATTGCGTAAGCTGGAGTGCGGTTCAAAGTGGGATTTGAGCTCTAAATCCAAGTATTAGTGAGTGCCTTTCCATGGAAATTGGAGGTGTTTAACCAACAACCCACAACAATGGAATACCTGTGCCCCCTGAAATACGCGTGGACTCTGTTTCTCCACCAACAGCACACACACGAAGAAGTTTTCTGGAATCCTGAGCATGGGGAGGCTACTCCAAATCACAGCAGAACCTAGGTTCTATTAGAATCCCTTAGCTTGTGTTCCCTGAGTGTTTCCTTAGGCCGGGCCATGAGGGAAAGCTGGGGGTTGGGCTTGGAGGCCAATTAGCAGCGAGTACCCTCCGATGGACTGAGGAAGTTCTTAGAGGAATTCTCCCTAAAGGGAAACACCTGAGCACATATTCATCTGCGTGGATTGGGGCTCCACACCTCCCCACCACACAAGGTTGGATTCCAGAATCCTGAGGGTGTGGTAGTTCCTCCAAGTGACATCAGCGTCTTGGTTTTAATTGAACCCCTTTGCTTGTCTTCCCTGATGGTTTTCCTAGGCCAGAGTTTGGCTGAAAGTGGGATTGGGCTCTAAAACCTAGCATCAGCATGTGCCTCTCCATGGGAAGTGGAGATGTTTATCATACAACCCACAACTTGGGAATAACTGTGCCCCCTGAAAAATGCGTGTGCTTTGTTTCCCCACCTCCACACACACACGAAGTTTTCTGGTATCCTGAGTGTGGGGAGGCTCCTGCAACAGACAGTAGCACCTGGGATCTAATTGGATCCATTAGGTTGACTTCCCTGAGTATATACCTTGGCCGGGTTGTGAGCGAAGTTGGTGGTTGTGGTCTAAAACCAAGTATTAGCGAGTTCCTATCTTTTGGCAGTGGAGGTGGTGAAAGTATATCCCCAACCTGGGAACACCTGTGCCCCCATAAAGAGGCGTGGACACTCTTTCCCTCCTCCAGCACACACACGACATCTGGTTCAGATGTCTTGAGTGTGGGGAGGTTCTTCCAAGTAACAGCAGCGCCTCGGTTCTAATACAATACCTTAACTTGTCTTCCATGATGGCTTGCCAAGGCCGGTGTGTGGGGGAAAGTTGGGATTGGGCTCTAAACCAAGTATTAGCGAGAGCCTATCCATGGGATGTGGGTGTTAGCTTACAACCCACAACCATGGAATAACTGTGCCCCCTGAAAGATGCTTTGACTCTGTTTCCCTACATCCAGCACACAAACGAAGATGTTTTCTGGTGTTCTGAGTCTGGGTAGGTTCCTCCAACTGACAGCAGCACCTGGGTCCTAATAGAATCCCTTAGCTTGACTTCCGTAAGTGTTTTCCTAGGCCTAGCAGTGAGCGATGGTGGGGGAAGGGCTCTAAAGCCAAGTATTAGCGAGTGCATCTCTGTGGGCAGTGGAGGGTTTTAAACTACTTCCCCAAACTTGGAAAACCTGTTCCCCCATAAAGATGCGTGGAATCTGTTTCCCGACCTCCAGTACACACGCGGAGACGTGCTCAGGTGTCCTGATTGTGGGGAGGCTCCTCCAAGTGACAGCAGTGCCTGGGTTCTAATAGAATAACTAGCTTGTATTCCTTGTGTGTTTTCCTAGGCCGGGCTGAGAGGGAAAGCTGGGCGTTTGCCTTGGAGGCCAAGTAGCAGCAACTGCCTCCCTATGGAATGTGGAAGTATTTAGAGGACTTCCCCCTAATGGGGAACATTTGTGACCCCATTCATCTACTTGGATTGTGGCTCCACATCTCCCCGCCACAAGGTTGGGTTCCGGGATCCTGAGTGTGGGGAAGTTCCTCCAAATGTCAGGAGCGCTTGTGTTCTACTTGAATCCCTTAACTTGCCTTCCCTGATGGTTTGCCTAGGCTGGAGTGCTGGGGAATGTGGGGTTTCGGCTCTAATACCAAGAATTTGCCAATGCATCTACATGGGAATTTGAGAAATTTTACCTACACCCAGCAACGTGGGAATACATGTGCCACCTGAAAGATGCCTTGACCCTGTTTCCCCACCACCAGCACACAGACGAGGAAGTGTTCTTCTATCCTGAATGGTGGGAGTTCCCTCCAAATGACAGCAGCACCTGGGGTCTAATAGAATCCGTTACCTTGACCTCCTTGAGTGTTTACCTAGGCCGGGCTGTGAGCGAATGTGGGGGATGGGCTCTAAAGACAAGGGTTAGCGAGTGCCCCTCTATGGGCAGTGGAGTTTTTAAACCAAATCCCCAACTTGGAACACCTGTGCCCCCATAAAGATGCGTGGACTTTGTTTCCCTCCTCCAGCACATACACGACATTGGGTTCAGATATCTTGAGTGTGGGGAAGTTCTTCCAAATAACAGCAGTGCCTGGGATCTAATACTATACCTTAACTTGTATTCCATGGTGGATTGCCAAGGCCGGTGTGCGGGGGAAAGTTGGGATTGGGCTCTAAACCAAGTAGTAGCGAGAGCCTATCCATGGGATGTGGGTGTTTAACCTACAACCCACAACCATGGAATAACTGTGCCCCCTGAAAAATGCGTGTGCTATGTTTCCCCACTTCCAGCAAACACAGGAAGAAGTGTTCTGGGGTTCTGACTGTGGGGAGCTTCCTCCAACAGACAGTAGCACCTGGGTTGTAATAGAATCCCTTAGCTTGACTTCCCTAAGTGTTTTCCTAGGCCTAGCAGTGAGCGATGGTGGGGGATGTGCTCTAAATCCAAGTATTAGCGAGTGCATCTCTGTGGGTATTGGAGGGTTTGAAACTACTTCCCCAATCTTGGGACACCTGTGCCCCCATACAGATGCGTGGACTCTGTTTCCCCACCTCCAGCACACACACTGAGACGTGCTCAGGTATCCTGATTGTGGGGAGTCTCCTCCAAATGCCAGCAGCGCCTGGGTTCTTATAGAATCCCTTAGCTTGTCTTCCCTGATGGCATTCCTAGGCTGGAGAGGGGTGGAATGTGGGGGTTGGGCTCTAAACCAAGTATTAGCGAGAGCCTATCGATGGGATGTGGCTGTTTAACCTACAACCCACAACCATGGAATAACTGTGCCCCCTGAAAGATGCTTTGACTCTGTTTCCCTACATCCAGCTCACACACGAAGAAGTGTTCTGGTATTCTGAGAGTAGGGAGGCTCCACAAACTGACAGCAGCACCTGGGTTCTAATAGAATCCCTTAGCTTGACTTCCCTAAGTGATTTCCTAGGCCTAGCAGTGAGCGATGGTGGGGGATGGGCTCTAAAGCCAAGTAATAGCTAGTGCCTCTCTATGAGAAGTGAAGGTGTTTAAACTACATCATCTACCTGGGAATAACTGTGCCCCCATAAAGATGCATGAACTCAGTTTCCCCACTTCCAACACACACACGAAGACGTGTTCAGGTATCCTGAGTTTGGGCCGGCAATTTCAAGTGACAGCACCGCCTGGGTTCTAATAATATCCGATAGCTTGTAATCCCTGAGTGTTTCCCTAGGCCTGGCTCTGAGGGAAAGCTGGGGGGTTGGGCTTTGAGGCCATATAGTAGCGAGTGCCCCCGATGGACTGTGGAAGTATTTAGATCAATTCTCCCTAAAGGTGAACACCTGTGCCCACATCCATCTACGTGGAGTGGGGATACAGAAATCCCCCTCCCACAAGACTGGCTTCTGGAATCCTGAATTGGGAAAGATCCTCCAACTGACAGCAGTGCCAGTGTTCTAGAGAATCCTTAACCTCTCTTCCCTGATGGATTGCGTAAGCTGGAGTGCGGTTCAAAGTGGGATTTGAGCTCTAAATCCAAGTATTAGTGAGTGCCTTTCCATGGAAATTGGAGGTGTTTAACCAACAACCCACAACAATGGAATACCTGTGCCCCCTGAAATACGCGTGGACTCTGTTTCTCCACCAACAGCACACACACGAAGAAGTTTTCTGGAATCCTGAGCATGGGGAGGCTACTCCAAATCACAGCAGAACCTAGGTTCTATTAGAATCCCTTAGCTTGTGTTCCCTGAGTGTTTCCTTAGGCCGGGCCATGAGGGAAAGCTGGGGGTTGGGCTTGGAGGCCAATTAGCAGCGAGTACCCTCCGATGGACTGAGGAAGTTCTTAGAGGAATTCTCCCTAAAGGGAAACACCTGAGCACATATTCATCTGCGTGGATTGGGGCTCCACACCTCCCCACCACACAAGGTTGGATTCCAGAATCCTGAGGGTGTGGTAGTTCCTCCAAGTGACATCAGCGTCTTGGTTTTAATTGAACCCCTTTGCTTGTCTTCCCTGATGGTTTTCCTAGGCCAGAGTTTGGCTGAAAGTGGGATTGGGCTCTAAAACCTAGTATCAGCATGTGCCTCTCCATGGGAAGTGGAGATGTTTATCATACAACCCACAACTTGGGAATAACTGTGCCCCCTGAAAAATGCGTGTGCTTTGTTTCCCCACCTCCACACACACACGAAGTTTTCTGGTATCCTGAGTGTGGGGAGGCTCCTGCAACAGACAGTAGCACCTGGGATCTAATTGGATCCATTAGGTTGACTTCCCTGAGTATATACCTTGGCCGGGTTGTGAGCGAAGTTGGTGGTTGTGGTCTAAAACCAAGGATTAGCGAGTTCCTATCTTTTGGCAGTGGAGGTGGTGAAAGTATATCCCCAACCTGGGAACACCTGTGCCCCCATAAAGAGGCGTGGACACTGTTTCCCTCCTCCAGCACACACACGACATCTGGTTCAGATGTCTTGAGTGTGGGGAGGTTCTTCCAAGTAACAGCAGCGCCTCGGTTCTAATACAATACCTTAACTTGTCTTCCATGATGGCTTGCCAAGGCCGGTGTGTGGGGGAAAGTTGGGATTGGGCTCTAAACCAAGTATTAGCGAGAGCCTATCCATGGGATGTGGGTGTTAGCTTACAACCCACAACCATGGAATAACTGTGCCCCCTGAAAGATGCTTTGACTCTGTTTCCCTACATCCAGCACACAAACGAAGATGTTTTCTGGTGTTCTGAGTCTGGGTAGGTTCCTCCAACTGACAGCAGCACCTGGGTCCTAATAGAATCCCTTAGCTTGACTTCCGTAAGTGTTTTCCTAGGCCTAGCAGTGAGCGATGGTGGGGGAAGGGCTCTAAAGCCAAGTATTAGCGAGTGCATCTCTGTGGGCAGTGGAGGGTTTTAAACTACTTCCCCAAACTTGGAAAACCTGTTCCCCCATAAAGATGCGTGGAATCTGTTTCCCGACCTCCAGTACACACGCGGAGACGTGCTCAGGTGTCCTGATTGTGGGGAGGCTCCTCCAAGTGACAGCAGTGCCTGGGTTCTAATAGAATAACTAGCTTGTATTCCTTGTGTGTTTTCCTAGGCCGGGCTGAGAGGGAAAGCTGGGCGTTTGCCTTGGAGGCCAAGTAGCAGCAACTGCCTCCCTATGGAATGTGGAAGTATTTAGAGGACTTCCCCCTAATGGGGAACATTTGTGACCCCATTCATCTACTTGGATTGTGGCTCCACATCTCCCCGCCACAAGGTTGGGTTCCGGGATCCTGAGTGTGGGGAAGTTCCTCCAAATGTCAGGAGCGCTTGTGTTCTACTTGAATCCCTTAACTTGCCTTCCCTGATGGTTTGCCTAGGCTGGAGTGCTGGGGAATGTGGGGTTTCGGCTCTAATACCAAGAATTTGCCAATGCATCTACATGGGAATTTGAGAAATTTTACCTACACCCAGCAACGTGGGAATACATGTGCCACCTGAAAGATGCCTTGACCCTGTTTCCCCACCACCAGCACACAAACGAGGAAGTGTTCTTCTATCCTGAATGGTGGGAGTTCCCTCCAAATGACAGCAGCACCTGGGGTCTAATAGAATCCGTTACCTTGACCTCCTTGAGTGTTTACCTAGGCCGGGCTGTGAGCGAATGTGGGGGATGGGCTCTAAAGACAAGGGTTAGCGAGTGCCCCTCTATGGGCAGTGGAGTTTTTAAACCAAATCCCCAACTTGGAACACCTGTGCCCCCATAAAGATGCGTGGACTTTGTTTCCCTCCTCCAGCACATACACGACATTCGGTTCAGATGTCTTGAGTGTGGGGAAGTTCTTCCAAATAACAGCAGTGCCTGGGTTCTAATACTATACCTTAACTTGTATTCCATGGTGGATTGCCAAGGCCGGTGTGCGGGGGAAAGTTGGGATTGGGCTCTAAACCAAGTAGTAGCGAGAGCCTATCCATGGGATGTGGGTTTTTAACCTACAACCCACAACCATGGAATAACTGTGCCCCCTGAAAAATGCGTGTGCTATGTTTCCCCACTTCCAGCAAACACAGGAAGAAGTGTTCTGGGGTTCTGACTGTGGGGAGCTTCCTCCAACAGACAGTAGCACCTGGGTTGTAATAGAATCCCTTAGCTTGACTTCCCTAAGTGTTTTCCTAGGCCTAGCAGTGAGCGATGGTGGGGGATGGGCTCTAAAGCCAAGTATTAGCGAGTGCATCTCTGTGGGTATTGGAGGGTTTGAAACTACTTCCCCAATCTTGGAACACCTGTGCCCCCATACAGATGCGTGGACTCTGTTTCCCCACCTCCAGCACACACACTGAGACGTGCTCAGGTATCCTGATTGTGGGGAGTCTCCTCCAAATGCCAGCAGCGCCTGGGTTCTTATAGAATCCCTTAGCTTGTCTTCCCTGATGGCATTCCTAGGCTGGAGAGGGGTGGAATGTGGGGGTTGGGCTCTAAACCAAGTATTAGCGAGAGCCTATCGATGGGATGTGGCTGTTTAACCTACAACCCACAACCATGGAATAACTGTGCCCCCTGAAAGATGCTTTGACTCTGTTTCCCTACATCCAGCTCACACACGAAGAAGTGTTCTGGTATTCTGAGAGTAGGGAGGCTCCACAAACTGACAGCAGCACCTGGGTTCTAATAGAATCCCTTAGCTTGACTTCCCTAAGTGATTTCCTAGGCCTAGCAGTGAGCGATGGTGGGGGATGGGCTCTAAAGCCAAGTAATAGCTAGTGCCTCTCTATGAGAAGTGAAGGTGTTTAAACTACATCATCTACCTGGGAATAACTGTGCCCCCATAAAGATGCATGAACTCAGTTTCCCCACTTCCAACACACACACGAAGACGTGTTCAGGTATCCTGAGTTTGGGCCGGCAATTTCAAGTGACAGCACCGCCTGGGTTCTAATAATATCCGATAGCTTGTAATCCCTGAGTGTTTCCCTAGGCCTGGCTCTGAGGGAAAGCTGGGGGGTTGGGCTTTGAGGCCATATAGTAGCGAGTGCCCCCGATGGACTGTGGAAGTATTTAGATCAATTCTCCCTAAAGGTGAACACCTGTGCCCACATCCATCTACGTGGAGTGGGGATACAGAAATCCCCCTCCCACAAGACTGGCTTCTGGAATCCTGAATTGGGAAAGATCCTCCAACTGACAGCAGTGCCAGTGTTCTAGAGAATCCTTAACCTCTCTTCCCTGATGGATTGCGTAAGCTGGAGTGCGGTTCAAAGTGGGATTTGAGCTCTAAATCCAAGTATTAGTGAGTGCCTTTCCATGGAAATTGGAGGTGTTTAACCAACAACCCACAACAATGGAATACCTGTGCCCCCTGAAATACGCGTGGACTCTGTTTCTCCACCAACAGCACACACACGAAGAAGTTTTCTGGAATCCTGAGCATGGGGAGGCTACTCCAAATCACAGCAGAACCTAGGTTCTATTAGACTCCCTTAGCTTGTGTTCCCTGAGTGTTTCCTTAGGCCGGGCCATGAGGGAAAGCTGGGGGTTGGGCTTGGAGGCCAATTAGCAGCGAGTACCCTCCGATGGACTGAGGAAGTTCTTAGAGGAATTCTCCCTAAAGGGAAACACCTGAGCACATATTCATCTGCGTGGATTGGGGCTCCACACCTCCCCACCACACAAGGTTGGATTCCAGAATCCTGAGGGTGTGGTAGTTCCTCCAAGTGACATCAGCGTCTTGGTTTTAATTGAACCCCTTTGCTTGTCTTCCCTGATGGTTTTCCTAGGCCAGAGTTTGGCTGAAAGTGGGATTGGGCTCTAAAACCTAGTATCAGCATGTGCCTCTCCATGGGAAGTGGAGATGTTTATCATACAACCCACAACTTGGGAATAACTGTGCCCCCTGAAAAATGCGTGTGCTTTGTTTCCCCACCTCCACACACACACGAAGTTTTCTGGTATCCTGAGTGTGGGGAGGCTCCTGCAACAGACAGTAGCACCTGGGATCTAATTGGATCCATTAGGTTGACTTCCCTGAGTATATACCTTGGCCGGGTTGTGAGCGAAGTTGGTGGTTGTGGTCTAAAACCAAGTATTAGCGAGTTCCTATCTTTTGGCAGTGGAGGTGGTGAAAGTATATCCCCAACCTGGGAACACCTGTGCCCCCATAAAGAGGCGTGGACACTGTTTCCCTCCTCCAGCACACACACGACATCTGGTTCAGATGTCTTGAGTGTGGGGAGGTTCTTCCAAGTAACAGCAGCGCCTCGGTTCTAATACAATACCTTAACTTGTCTTCCATGATGGCTTGCCAAGGCCGGTGTGTGGGGGAAAGTTGGGATTGGGCTCTAAACCAAGTATTAGCGAGAGCCTATCCATGGGATGTGGGTGTTAGCTTACAACCCACAACCATGGAATAACTGTGCCCCCTGAATGACGCTTTGACTCTGTTTCCCTACATCCAGCACACAAACGAAGATGTTTTCTGGTGTTCTGAGTCTGGGTAGGTTCCTCCAACTGACAGCAGCACCTGGGTCCTAATAGAATCCCTTAGCTTGACTTCCCTAAGTGTTTTCCTAGGCCTAGCAGTGAGCGATGGTGGGGGAAGGGCTCTAAAGCCAAGTATTAGCGAGTGCAACTCTGTGGGCAGTGGAGGGTTTTAAACTACTTCCCCAAACTTGGAAAACCTGTTCCCCCATAAAGATGCGTGGAATCTGTTTCCCGACCTCCAGTACACACGCGGAGACGTGCTCAGGTGTCCTGATTGTGGGGAGGCTCCTCCAAGTGACAGCAGTGCCTGGGTTCTAATAGAATAACTAGCTTGTATTCCTTGTGTGTTTTCCTAGGCCGGGCTGAGAGGGAAAGCTGGGCGTTTGCCTTGGAGGCCAAGTAGCAGCAACTGCCTCCCTATGGAATGTGGAAGTATTTAGAGGACTTCCCCCTAATGGGGAACATTTGTGACCCCATTCATCTACTTGGATTGTGGCTCCACATCTCCCCGCCACAAGGTTGGGTTCCGGGATCCTGAGTGTGGGGAAGTTCCTCCAAATGTCAGGAGCGCTTGTGTTCTACTTGAATCCCTTAACTTGCCTTCCCTGATGGTTTGCCTAGGCTGGAGTGCTGGGGAATGTGGGGTTTCGGCTCTAATACCAAGAATTTGCCAATGCATCTACATGGGAATTTGAGAAATTTTACCTACACCCAGCAACGTGGGAATACATGTGCCACCTGAAAGATGCCTTGACCCTGTTTCCCCACCACCAGCACACAAACGAGGAAGTGTTCTTCTATCCTGAATGGTGGGAGTTCCCTCCAAATGACAGCAGCACCTGGGGTCTAATAGAATCCGTTACCTTGACCTCCTTGAGTGTTTACCTAGGCCGGGCTGTGAGCGAATGTGGGGGATGGGCTCTAAAGACAAGGGTTAGCGAGTGCCCCTCTATGGGCAGTGGAGTTTTTAAACCAAATCCCCAACTTGGAACACCTGTGCCCCCATAAAGATGCGTGGACTTTGTTTCCCTCCTCCAGCACATACACGACATTCGGTTCAGATGTCTTGAGTGTGGGGAAGTTCTTCCAAATAACAGCAGTGCCTGGGTTCTAATACTATACCTTAACTTGTATTCCATGGTGGATTGCCAAGGCCGGTGTGCGGGGGAAAGTTGGGATTGGGCTCTAAACCAAGTAGTAGCGAGAGCCTATCCATGGGATGTGGGTGTTTAACCTACAACCCACAACCATGGAATAACTGTGCCCCCTGAAACATGCGTGTGCTATGTTTCCCCACTTCCAGCAAACACAGGAAGAAGTGTTCTGGGGTTCTGACTGTGGGGAGCTTCCTCCAACAGACAGTAGCACCTGGGTTGTAATAGAATCCCTTAGCTTGACTTCCCTAAGTGTTTTCCTAGGCCTAGCAGTGAGCGATGGTGGGGGATGGGCTCTAAAGCCAAGTATTAGCGAGTGCATCTCTGTGGGTATTGGAGGGTTTGAAACTACTTCCCCAATCTTGGAACACCTGTGCCCCCATACAGATGCGTGGACTCTGTTTCCCCACCTCCAGCACACACACTGAGACGTGCTCAGGTATCCTGATTGTGGGGAGTCTCCTCCAAATGCCAGCAGCGCCTGGGTTCTTATAGAATCCCTTAGCTTGTCTTCCCTGATGGCATTCCTAGGCTGGAGAGGGGTGGAATGTGGGGGTTGGGCTCTAAACCAAGTATTAGCGAGAGCCTATCGATGGGATGTGGCTGTTTAACCTACAACCCACAACCATGGAATAACTGTGCCCCCTGAAAGATGCTTTGACTCTGTTTCCCTACATCCAGCTCACACACGAAGAAGTGTTCTGGTATTCTGAGAGTAGGGAGGCCCCACAAACTGACAGCAGCACCTGGGTTCTAATAGAATCCCTTAGCTTGACTTCCCTAAGTGATTTCCTAGGCCTAGCAGTGAGCGATGGTGGGGGATGGGCTCTAAAGCCAAGTAATAGCTAGTGCCTCTCTATGAGAAGTGAAGGTGTTTAAACTACATCATCTACCTGGGAATAACTGTGCCCCCATAAAGATGCATGAACTCAGTTTCCCCACTTCCAACACACACACGAAGACGTGTTCAGGTATCCTGAGTTTGGGCCGGCAATTTCAAGTGACAGCACCGCCTGGGTTCTAATAATATCCGATAGCTTGTAATCCCTGAGTGTTTCCCTAGGCCTGGCTCTGAGGGAAAGCTGGGGGGTTGGGCTTTGAGGCCATATAGTAGCGAGTGCCCCCGATGGACTGTGGAAGTATTTAGATCAATTCTCCCTAAAGGTGAACACCTGTGCCCACATCCATCTACGTGGAGTGGGGATACAGAAATCCCCCTCCCACAAGACTGGCTTCTGGAATCCTGAATTGGGAAAGATCCTCCAACTGACAGCAGTGCCAGTGTTCTAGAGAATCCTTAACCTCTCTTCCCTGATGGATTGCGTAAGCTGGAGTGCGGTTCAAAGTGGGATTTGAGCTCTAAATCCAAGTATTAGTGAGTGCCTTTCCATGGAAATTGGAGGTGTTTAACCAACAACCCACAACAATGGAATACCTGTGCCCCCTGAAATACGCGTGGACTCTGTTTCTCCACCAACAGCACACACACGAAGAAGTTTTCTGGAATCCTGAGCATGGGGAGGCTACTCCAAATCACAGCAGAACCTAGGTTCTATTAGACTCCCTTAGCTTGTGTTCCCTGAGTGTTTCCTTAGGCCGGGCCATGAGGGAAAGCTGGGGGTTGGGCTTGGAGGCCAATTAGCAGCGAGTACCCTCCGATGGACTGAGGAAGTTCTTAGAGGAATTCTCCCTAAAGGGAAACACCTGAGCACATATTCATCTGCGTGGATTGGGGCTCCACACCTCCCCACCACACAAGGTTGGATTCCAGAATCCTGAGGGTGTGGTAGTTCCTCCAAGTGACATCAGCGTCTTGGTTTTAATTGAACCCCTTTGCTTGTCTTCCCTGATGGTTTTCCTAGGCCAGAGTTTGGCTGAAAGTGGGATTGGGCTCTAAAACCTAGTATCAGCATGTGCCTCTCCATGGGAAGTGGAGATGTTTATCATACAACCCACAACTTGGGAATAACTGTGCCCCCTGAAAAATGCGTGTGCTTTGTTTCCCCACCTCCACACACACACGAAGTTTTCTGGTATCCTGAGTGTGGGGAGGCTCCTGCAACAGACAGTAGCACCTGGGATCTAATTGGATCCATTAGGTTGACTTCCCTGAGTATATACCTTGGCCGGGTTGTGAGCGAAGTTGGTGGTTGTGGTCTAAAACCAAGTATTAGCGAGTTCCTATCTTTTGGCAGTGGAGGTGGTGAAAGTATATCCCCAACCTGGGAACACCTGTGCCCCCATAAAGAGGCGTGGACACTGTTTCCCTCCTCCAGCACACACACGACATCTGGTTCAGATGTCTTGAGTGTGGGGAGGTTCTTCCAAGTAACAGCAGCGCCTCGGTTCTAATACAATACCTTAACTTGTCTTCCATGATGGCTTGCCAAGGCCGGTGTGTGGGGGAAAGTTGGGATTGGGCTCTAAACCAAGTATTAGCGAGAGCCTATCCATGGGATGTGGGTGTTAGCTTACAACCCACAACCATGGAATAACTGTGCCCCCTGAAAGATGCTTTGACTCTGTTTCCCTACATCCAGCACACAAACGAAGATGTTTTCTGGTGTTCTGAGTCTGGGTAGGTTCCTCCAACTGACAGCAGCACCTGGGTCCTAATAGAATCCCTTAGCTTGACTTCCGTAAGTGTTTTCCTAGGCCTAGCAGTGAGCGATGGTGGGGGAAGGGCTCTAAAGCCAAGTATTAGCGAGTGCATCTCTGTGGGCAGTGGAGGGTTTTAAACTACTTCCCCAAACTTGGAAAACCTGTTCCCCCATAAAGATGCGTGGAATCTGTTTCCCGACCTCCAGTACACACGCGGAGACGTGCTCAGGTGTCCTGATTGTGGGGAGGATCCTCCAAGTGACAGCAGTGCCTGGGTTCTAATAGAATAACTAGCTTGTATTCCTTGTGTGTTTTCCTAGGCCGGGCTGAGAGGGAAAGCTGGGAGTTTGCCTTGGAGGCCAAGTAGCAGCAACTGCCTCCCTATGGAATGTGGAAGTATTTAGAGGACTTCCCCCTAATGGGGAACATTTGTGACCCCATTCATCTACTTGGATTGTGGCTCAACATCTCCCCGCCACAAGGTTGGGTTCCGGGATCCTGAGTGTGGGGAAGTTCCTCCAAATGTCAGGAGCGCTTGTGTTCTACTTGAATCCCTTAACTTGCCTTCCCTGATGGTTTGCCTAGGCTGGAGTGCTGGGGAATGTGGGGTTTCGGCTCTAATACCAAGAATTTGCCAATGCATCTACATGGGAATTTGAGAAATTTTACCTACACCCAGCAACGTGGGAATACATGTGCCACCTGAAAGATGCCTTGACCCTGTTTCCCCACCACCAGCACACAAACGAGGAAGTGTTCTTCTATCCTGAATGGTGGGAGTTCCCTCCAAATGACAGCAGCACCTGGGGTCTAATAGAATCCGTTACCTTGACCTCCTTGAGTGTTTACCTAGGCCGGGCTGTGAGCGAATGTGGGGGATGGGCTCTAAAGACAAGGGTTAGCGAGTGCCCCTCTATGGGCAGTGGAGTTTTTAAACCAAATCCCCAACTTGGAACACCTGTTCCCCCATAAAGATGCGTGGACTTTGTTTCCCTCCTCCAGCACATACAAGACATTGGGTTCAGATGTCTTGAGTGTGGGGAAGTTCTTCCAAATAACAGCAGTGCCTGGGTTCTAATACTATACCTTAACTTGTATTCCATGGTGGATTGCCAAGGCCGGTGTGCGGGGGAAAGTTGGGATTGGGCTCTAAACCAAGTAGTAGCGAGAGCCTATCCATGGGATGTGGGTGTTTAACCTACAACCCACAACCATGGAATAACTGTGCCCCCTGAAAAATGCGTGTGCTATGTTTCCCCACTTCCAGCAAACACAGGAAGAAGTGTTCTGGTGTTCTGACTGTGGGGAGCTTCCTCCAACAGACAGTAGCACCTGGGTTGTAATAGAATCCCTTAGCTTGACTTCCCTAAGTGTTTTCCTAGGCCTAGCAGTGAGCGATGGTGGGGGATGTGCTCTAAAGCCAAGTATTAGCGAGTGCATCTCTGTGGGTATTGGAGGGTTTGAAACTACTTCCCCAATCTTGGAACACCTGTGCCCCCATACAGATGCGTGGACTCTGTTTCCCCACCTCCAGCACACACACTGAGACGTGCTCAGGTATCCTGATTGTGGGGAGTCTCCTCCAAATGCCAGCAGCGCCTGGGTTCTTATAGAATCCCTTAGCTTGTCTTCCCTGATGGCATTCCTAGGCTGGAGAGGGGTGGAATGTGGGGGTTGGGCTCTAAACCAAGTATTAGCGAGAGCCTATCGATGGGATGTGGCTGTTTAACCTACAACCCACAACCATGGAATAACTGTGCCCCCTGAAAGATGCTTTGACTCTGTTTCCCTACATCCAGCTCACACACGAAGAAGTGTTCTGGTATTCTGAGAGTAGGGAGGCTCCACAAACTGACAGCAGCACCTGGGTTCTAATAGAATCCCTTAGCTTGACTTCCCTAAGTGATTTCCTAGGCCTAGCAGTGAGCGATGGTGGGGGATGGGCTCTAAAGCCAAGTAATAGCTAGTGCCTCTCTATGAGAAGTGAAGGTGTTTAAACTACATCATCTACCTGGGAATAACTGTGCCCCCATAAAGATGCATGAACTCAGTTTCCCCACTTCCAACACACACACGAAGACGTGTTCAGGTATCCTGAGTTTGGGCCGGCAATTTCAAGTGACAGCACCGCCTGGGTTCTAATAATATCCGATAGCTTGTAATCCCTGAGTGTTTCCCTAGGCCTGGCTCTGAGGGAAAGCTGGGGGTTGGGCTTTGAGGCCATATAGTAGCGAGTGCCCCCGATGGACTGTGGAAGTATTTAGATCAATTCTCCCTAAAGGTGAACACCTGTGCCCACATCCATCTACGTGGAGTGGGGATACAGAAATCCCCCTCCCACAAGACTGGCTTCTGGAATCCTGAATTGGGAAAGATCCTCCAACTGACAGCAGTGCCAGTGTTCTAGAGAATCCTTAACCTCTCTTCCCTGATGGATTGCGTAAGCTGGAGTGCGGTTCAAAGTGGGATTTGAGCTCTAAATCCAAGTATTAGTGAGTGCCTTTCCATGGAAATTGGAGGTGTTTAACCAACAACCCACAACAATGGAATACCTGTGCCCCCTGAAATACGCGTGGACTCTGTTTCTCCACCAACAGCACACACACGAAGAAGTTTTCTGGAATCCTGAGCATGGGGAGGCTACTCCAAATCACAGCAGAACCTAGGTTCTATTAGAATCCCTTAGCTTGTGTTCCCTGAGTGTTTCCTTAGGCCGGGCCATGAGGGAAAGCTGGGGGTTGGGCTTGGAGGCCAATTAGCAGCGAGTACCCTCCGATGGACTGAGGAAGTTCTTAGAGGAATTCTCCCTAAAGGGAAACACCTGAGCACATATTCATCTGCGTGGATTGGGGCTCCACACCTCCCCACCACACAAGGTTGGATTCCAGAATCCTGAGGGTGTGGTAGTTCCTCCAAGTGACATCAGCGTCTTGGTTTTAATTGAACCCCTTTGCTTGTCTTCCCTGATGGTTTTCCTAGGCCAGAGTTTGGCTGAAAGTGGGATTGGGCTCTAAAACCTAGTATCAGCATGTGCCTCTCCATGGGAAGTGGAGATGTTTATCATACAACCCACAACTTGGGAATAACTGTGCCCCCTGAAAAATGCGTGTGCTTTGTTTCCCCACCTCCACACACACACGAAGTTTTCTGGTATCCTGAGTGTGGGGAGGCTCCTGCAACAGACAGTAGCACCTGGGATCTAATTGGATCCATTAGGTTGACTTCCCTGAGTATATACCTTGGCCGGGTTGTGAGCGAAGTTGGTGGTTGTGGTCTAAAACCAAGGATTAGCGAGTTCCTATCTTTTGGCAGTGGAGGTGGTGAAAGTATATCCCCAACCTGGGAACACCTGTGCCCCCATAAAGAGGCGTGGACACTGTTTCCCTCCTCCAGCACACACACGACATCTGGTTCAGATGTCTTGAGTGTGGGGAGGTTCTTCCAAGTAACAGCAGCGCCTCGGTTCTAATACAATACCTTAACTTGTCTTCCATGATGGCTTGCCAAGGCCGGTGTGTGGGGGAAAGTTGGGATTGGGCTCTAAACCAAGTATTAGCGAGAGCCTATCCATGGGATGTGGGTGTTAGCTTACAACCCACAACCATGGAATAACTGTGCCCCCTGAAAGATGCTTTGACTCTGTTTCCCTACATCCAGCACACAAACGAAGATGTTTTCTGGTGTTCTGAGTCTGGGTAGGTTCCTCCAACTGACAGCAGCACCTGGGTCCTAATAGAATCCCTTAGCTTGACTTCCCTAAGTGTTTTCCTAGGCCTAGCAGTGAGCGATGGTGGGGGAAGGGCTCTAAAGCCAAGTATTAGCGAGTGCATCTCTGTGGGCAGTGGAGGGTTTTAAACTACTTCCCCAAACTTGGAAAACCTGTTCCCCCATAAAGATGCGTGGAATCTGTTTCCCGACCTCCAGTACACACACGGAGACGTGCTCAGGTGTCCTGATTGTGGGGAGGCTCCTCCAAGTGACAGCAGTGCCTGGGTTCTAATAGAATAACTAGCTTGTATTCCTTGTGTGTTTTCCTAGGCCGGGCTGAGAGGGAAAGCTGTGCGTTTGCCTTGGAGGCCAAGTAGCAGCAACTGCCTCCCTATGGAATGTGGAAGTATTTAGAGGACTTCCCCCTAATGGGGAACATTTGTGACCCCATTCATCTTCTTGGATTGTGGCTCCACATCTCCCCGCCACAAGGTTGGGTTCCGGGATCCTGAGTGTGGGGAAGTTCCTCCAAATGTCAGGAGCGCTTGTGTTCTACTTGAATCCCTTAACTTGCCTTCCCTGATGGTTTGCCTAGGCTGGAGTGCTGGGGAATGTGGGGTTTCGGCTCTAATACCAAGAATTTGCCAATGCATCTACATGGGAATTTGAGAAATTTTACCTACACCCAGCAACGTGGGAATACATGTGCCACCTGAAAGATGCCTTGACCCTGTTTCCCCACCACCAGCACACAAACGAGGAAGTGTTCTTCTATCCTGAATGGTGGGAGTTCCCTCCAAATGACAGCAGCACCTGGGGTCTAATAGAATCCGTTACCTTGACCTCCTTGAGTGTTTACCTAGGCCGGGCTGTGAGCGAATGTGGGGGATGGGCTCTAAAGACAAGGGTTAGCGAGTGCCCCTCTATGGGCAGTGGAGTTTTTAAACCAAATCCCCAACTTGGAACACCTGTGCCCCCATAAAGATGCGTGGACTTTGTTTCCCTCCTCCAGCACATACACGACATTCGGTTCAGATGTCTTGAGTGTGGGGAAGTTCTTCCAAATAACAGCAGTGCCTGGGTTCTAATACTATACCTTAACTTGTATTCCATGGTGGATTGCCAAGGCCGGTGTGCGGGGGAAAGTTGGGATTGGGCTCTAAACCAAGTAGTAGCGAGAGCCTATCCATGGGATGTGGGTGTTTAACCTACAACCCACAACCATGGAATAACTGTGCCCCCTGAAAAATGCGTGTGCTATGTTTCCCCACTTCCAGCAAACACAGGAAGAAGTGTTCTGGTGTTCTGACTGTGGGGAGCTTCCTCCAACAGACAGTAGCACCTGGGTTGTAATAGAATCCCTTAGCTTGACTTCCCTAAGTGTTTTCCTAGGCCTAGTAGTGAGCGATGGTGGGGGATGGGCTCTAAAGCCAAGTATTAGCGAGTGCATCTCTGTGGGTATTGGAGGGTTTGAAACTACTTCCCCAATCTTGGAACACCTGTGCCCCCATACAGATGCGTGGACTCTGTTTCCCCACCTCCAGCACACACACTGAGACGTGCTCAGGTATCCTGATTGTGGGGAGTCTCCTCCAAATGCCAGCAGCGCCTGGGTTCTTATAGAATCCCTTAGCTTGTCTTCCCTGATGGCATTCCTAGGAAGGAGAGGGGTGGAATGTGGGGGTTGGGCTCTAAACCAAGTATTAGCGAGAGCCTATCGATGGGATGTGGCTGTTTAACCTACAACCCACAACCATGGAATAACTGTGCCCCCTGAAAGATGCTTTGACTCTGTTTCCCTACATCCAGCTCACACACGAAGAAGTGTTCTGGTATTCTGAGAGTAGGGAGGCTCCACAAACTGACAGCAGCACCTGGGTTCTAATAGAATCCCTTAGCTGGACTTCCCTAAGTGATTTCCTAGGCCTAGCAGTGAGCGATGGTGGGGGATGGGCTCTAAAGCCAAGTAATAGCTAGTGCCTCTCTATGAGAAGTGAAGGTGTTTAAACTACATCATCTACCTGGGAATAACTGTGCCCCCATAAAGATGCATGAACTCAGTTTCCCCACTTCCAACACACACACGAAGACGTGTTCAGGTATCCTGAGTTTGGGCCGGCAATTTCAAGTGACAGCACCGCCTGGGTTCTAATAATATCCGATAGCTTGTAATCCCTGAGTGTTTCCCTAGGCCTGGCTCTGAGGGAAAGCTGGGGGTTGGGCTTTGAGGCCATATAGTAGCGAGTGCCCCCGATGGACTGTGGAAGTATTTAGATCAATTCTCCCTAAAGATGAACACCTGTGCCCACATCCATCTACGTGGAGTGGGGATACAGAAATCCCCCTCCCACAAGACTGGCTTCTGGAATCCTGAATTGGGAAAGATCCTCCAACTGACAGCAGTGCCAGTGTTCTAGAGAATCCTTAACCTCTCTTCCCTGATGGATTGCGTAAGCTGGAGTGCGGTTCAAAGTGGGATTTGAGCTCTAAATCCAAGTATTAGTGAGTGCCTTTCCATGGAAATTGGAGGTGTTTAACCAACAACCCACAACAATGGAATACCTGTGCCCCCTGAAATACGCGTGGACTCTGTTTCTCCACCAACAGCACACACACGAAGAAGTTTTCTGGAATCCTGAGCATGGGGAGGCTACTCCAAATCACAGCAGAACCTAGGTTCTATTAGAATCCCTTAGCTTGTGTTCCCTGAGTGTTTCCTTAGGCCGGGCCATGAGGGAAAGCTGGGGGTTGGGCTTGGAGGCCAATTAGCAGCGAGTACCCTCCGATGGACTGAGGAAGTTCTTAGAGGAATTCTCCCTAAAGGGAAACACCTGAGCACATATTCATCTGCGTGGATTGGGGCTCCACACCTCCCCACCACACAAGGTTGGATTCCAGAATCCTGAGGGTGTGGTAGTTCCTCCAAGTGACATCAGCGTCTTGGTTTTAATTGAACCCCTTTGCTTGTCTTCCCTGATGGTTTTCCTAGGCCAGAGTTTGGCTGAAAGTGGGATTGGGCTCTAAAACCTAGTATCAGCATGTGCCTCTCCATGGGAAGTGGAGATGTTTATCATACAACCCACAACTTGGGAATAACTGTGCCCCCTGAAAAATGCGTGTGCTTTGTTTCCCCACCTCCACACACACACGAAGTTTTCTGGTATCCTGAGTGTGGGGAGGCTCCTGCAACAGACAGTAGCACCTGGGATCTAATTGGATCCATTAGGTTGACTTCCCTGAGTATAAACCTTGGCCGGGTTGTGAGCGAAGTTTGTGGTTTTGGTCTAAAACCAAGTATTAGCGAGTTCCTATCTATTGGCAGTGGAGGTGGTGAAAGTATATCCCCAACCTGGGAACACCTGTGCCCCCATAAAGAGGCGTGGACACTGTTTCCCTCCTCCAGCACACACACGACATCTGGTTCAGATGTCTTGATTGTGGGGAGGTTCTTCCAAGTAACAGCAGCGCCTCGGTTCTAATACAATACCTTAACTTGCCTTCCATGATGGCTTGCCAAGGCCGGTGTGTCGGGGAAAGTTGGGATTGGGCTCTAAACCAAGTATTAGCGAGAGCCTATCCATGGGATGTGGGTGTTAGCTTACAACCCACAACCATGGAATAACTGTGCCCCCTGAAAGATGCTTTGACTCTGTTTCCCTACATCCAGCACAGAAACGAATATGTTCTGAGTCTGGGTAGGTTCCTCCAACTGACAGCAGCACCTGGGTCCTAATAGAATCCCTTAGCTTGACTTCCCTAAGTGTTTTCCTAGGCCTAGCAGTGAGCGATGGTGGGGGAAGGGCTCTAAAGCCAAGTATTAGCGAGTGCATCTCTGTGGGCAGTGGAGGGTTTTAAACTACTTCCCCAAACTTGGAAAACCTGTTCCCCCATAAAGATGCGTGGAATCTGTTTCCCGACCTCCAGAACACACACGGAGACGTGCTCAGGTGTCCTGATTGTGGGGAGGATCCTCCAAGTGACAGCAGTGCCTGGGTTCTAATAGAATAACTAGCTTGTATTCCTTGTGTGTTTTCCTAGGCCGGGCTGAGAGGGAAAGCTGGGCGTTTGCCTTGGAGGCCAAGTAGCAGCAACTGCCTCCCTATGGAATGTGGAAGTATTTAGAGGACTTCCCCCTAATGGGGAACATTTGTGACCCCATTCATCTACTTGGATTGTGGCTCCACATCTCCCCGCCACAAGGTTGGGTTCCGGGATCCTGAGTGTGGGGAAGTTCCTCCAAATGTCAGGAGCGCTTGTGTTCTACTTGAATCCCTTAACTTGCCTTCCCTGATGGTTTGCCTAGGCTGGAGTGCTGGGGAATGTGGGGTTTCGGCTCTAATACCAAGAATTTGCCAATGCATCTACATGGGAATTTGAGAAATTTTACCTACACCCAGCAACGTGGGAATACATGTGCCACCTGAAAGATGCCTTGACCCTGTTTCCCCACCACCAGCACACAAACGAGGAAGTGTTCTTCTATCCTGAATGGTGGGAGTTCCCTCCAAATGACAGCAGCACCTGGGGTCTAATAGAATCCGTTACCTTGACCTCCTTGAGTGTTTACCTAGGCCGGGCTGTGAGCGAATGTGGGGGATGGGCTCTAAAGACAAGGGTTAGCGAGTGCCCCTCTATGGGCAGTGGAGTTTTTAAACCAAATCCCCAACTTGGAACACCTGTGCCCCCATAAAGATGCGTGGACTTTGTTTCCCTCCTCCAGCACATACACGACATTGGGTTCAGATGTCTTGAGTGTGGGGAAGTTCTTCCAAATAACAGCAGTGCCTGGGTTCTAATACTATACCTTAACTTGTATTCCATGGTGGATTGCCAAGGCCGGTGTGCGGGGGAAAGTTGGGATTGGGCTCTAAACCAAGTAGTAGCGAGAGCCTATCCATGGGATGTGGGTGTTTAACCTACAACCCACAACCATGGAATAACTGTGCCCCCTGAAACATGCGTGTGCTATGTTTCCCCACTTCCAGCAAACACAGGAAGAAGTGTTCTGGGGTTCTGACTGTGGGGAGCTTCCTCCAACAGACAGTAGCACCTGGGTTGTAATAGAATCCCTTAGCTTGACTTCCCTAAGTGTTTTCCTAGGCCTAGCAGTGAGCGATGGTGGGGGATGGGCTCTAAAGCCAAGTATTAGCGAGTGCATCTCTGTGGGTATTGGAGGGTTTGAAACTACTTCCCCAATCTTGGAACACCTGTGCCCCCATACAGATGCGTGGACTCTGTTTCCCCACCTCCAGCACACACACTGAGACGTGCTCAGGTATCCTGATTGTGGGGAGTCTCCTCCAAATGCCAGCAGCGCCTGGGTTCTTATAGAATCCCTTAGCTTGTCTTCCCTGATGGCATTCCTAGGCTGGAGAGGGGTGGAATGTGGGGGTTGGGCTCTAAACCAAGTATTAGCGAGAGCCTATCGATGGGATGTGGCTGTTTAACCTACAACCCACAACCATGGAATAACTGTGCCCCCTGAAAGATGCTTTGACTCTGTTTCCCTACATCCAGCTCACACACGAAGAACTGTTCTGGTATTCTGAGAGTAGGGAGGCTCCACAAACTGACAGCAGCACCTGGGTTCTAATAGAATCCCTTAGCTTGACTTCCCTAAGTGATTTCCTATGCCTAGCAGTGAGCGATGGTGGGGGATGGGCTCTAAAGCCAAGTAATAGCTAGTGCCTCTCTATGAGAAGTGAAGGTGTTTAAACTACATCATCTACCTGGGAATAACTGTGCCCCCATAAAGATGCATGAACTCAGTTTCCCCACTTCCAACACACACACGAAGACGTGTTCAGGTATCCTGAGTTTGGGCCGGCAATTTCAAGTGACAGCACCGCCTGGGTTCTAATAATATGCGATAGCTTGTAATCCCTGAATGTTTCCCTAGGCCTGGCTCTGAGGGAAAGCTGGGGGTTGGGCTTTGAGGCCATATAGTAGCGACTGCCCCCGATGGACTGTGGATGTATTTAGATCAATTCTCCCTAAAGGTGAACACCTGTGCCCACATCCATCTACGTGGAGTGGGGATACAGAAATCACCCTCCCACAAGACTGGCTTCTGGAATCCTGAATTGGGAAATATCCTCCAACTGACAGCAGTGCCAGTGTTCTAGAGAATCCTTAACCTCTCTTCCCTGATGGATTGCATAAGCTGGAGTGTGGTTCAAAGTGGGATTTGAGCTCTAAATCCAAGTATTAGTGAGTGCCTTTCCATGGAAATTGGAGGTGTTTAACCAACAACCCACAACAATGGAATACCTGTGCCCCCTGAAATACGCGTGGACTCTGTTTCTCCACCAACAGCACACACACGAAAAAGTTTTCTGGAATCCTGTGCATGGGGAGGCTACTCCAAATCACAGCAGAACCTAGGTTCTATTAGACTCCCTTAGCTTGTGTTCCCTGAGTGTTTCCTTAGGCCGGGCCATGAGGGAAAGCTGGGGGTTGGGCTTGGAGGCCAATTAGCAGCGAGTACCCTCCGATGGACTGAGGAAGTTCTTAGAGGAATTCTCCCTAAAGGGAAACACCTGAGCACATATTCATCTGCGTGGATTGGGGCTCCACACCTCCCCACCACACAAGGTTGGATTCCAGAATCCTGAGGGTTTGGTAGTTCCTCCAAGTGACATCAGAGTCTTGGTTTTAATTGAACCCCTTTGCTTGTCTTCCCTGATGGTTTTCCTAGGCCAGAGTTTGGCTGAAAGTGGGATTGGGCTCTAAAACCTAGTATCAGCATGTGCCTCTCCATGGGAAGTGGAGATGTTTATCATACAACCCACAACTTGGGAATAACTGTGCCCCCTGAAAAATGCGTGTGCTTTGTTTCCCCACCTCCACACACACACGAAGTTTTCTGGTATCCTGAGTGTGGGGAGGCTCCTGCAACAGACAGTAGCACCTGGGATCTAATTGGATCCATTAGGTTGACTTCCCTGAGTATATACCTTGGCCGGGTTGTGAGCGAAGTTGCTGGTTGTGGTCTAAAACCAAGGATTAGCGAGTTCCTATCTTTTGGCAGTGGAGGTGGTGAAAGTATATCCCCAACCTGGGAACACCTGTGCCCCCATAAAGAGGCGTGGACACTGTTTCCCTCCTCCAGCACACACACGACATCTGGTTGAGATGTCTTTAGTGTGGGGAGGTTCTTCCAAGTAACAGCAGCGCCTCGGTTCTAATACAATACCTTAACTTGTCTTCCATGATGGCTTGCCAAGGCCGGTGTGTGGGGGAAAGTTGGGATTGGGCTCTAAACCAAGTATTAGCGAGAGCCTATCCATGGGATGTGGGTGTTAGCTTACAACCCACAACCATGGAATAACTGTGCCCCCTGAAAGATGCTTTGACTCTGTTTCCCTACTTCCAGCACACAAACGAAGATGTTTTCTGGTGTTCTGAGTCTGGGTAGGTTCCTCCAACTGACAGCAGCACCTGGGTCCTAATAGAATCCCTTAGCTTGACTTCCCTAAGTGTTTTCCTAGGCCTAGCAGTGAGCGATGGTGGGGGAAGGGCTCTAAAGCCAAGTATTAGCGAGTGCATCTCTGTGGGCAGTGGAGGGTTTTAAACTACTTCCCCAAACTTGGAAAACCTGTTCCCCCATAAAGATGCGTGGAATCTGTTTCCCGACCTCCAGTACACACGCGGAGACGTGCTCAGGTGTCCTGATTGTGGGGAGGCTCCTCCAAGTGACAGCAGTGCCTGGGTTCTAATAGAATAACTAGCTTGTATTCCTTGTGTGTTTTCCTAGGCCGGGCTGAGAGGGAAAGCTGGGAGTTTGCCTTGGAGGCCAAGTAGCAGCAACTGCCTCCCTATGGAATGTGGAAGTATTTAGAGGACTTCCCCCTAATGGGGAACATTTGTGACCTCATTCATCTACTTGGATTGTGGCTCCACATCTCCCCGCCACAAGGTTGGGTTCCGGGATCCTGAGTGTGCGGAAGTTCCTCCAAATGTCAGGAGCGCTTGTGTTCTACTTGAATCCCTTAACTTGCCTTCCCTGATGGTTTGCCTAGGCTGGAGTGCTGGGGAATGTGGGGTTTCGGCTCTAATACCAAGAATTTGCCAATGCATCTACATGGGAATTTGAGAAATTTTACCTACACCCAGCAACGTGGGAATACATGTGCCACCTGAAAGATGCCTTGACCCTGTTTCCCCACCACCAGCACACAAACGAGGAAGTGTTCTTCTATCCTGAATGGTGGGAGTTCCCTCCAAATGACAGCAGCACCTGGGGTCTAATAGAATCCGTTACCTTGACCTCCTTGAGTGTTTACCTAGGCCGGGCTGTGAGCGAATGTGGGGGATGGGCTCTAAAGACAAGGGTTAGCGAGTGCCCCTCTATGGGCAGTGGAGTTTTTAAACCAAATCCCCAACTTGGAACACCTGTGCCCCCATAAAGATGCGTGGACTTTGTTTCCCTCCTCCAGCACATACACGACATTGGGTTCAGATGTCTTGAGTGTGGGGAAGTTCTTCCAAATAACAGCAGTGCCTGGGTTCTAATACTATACCTTAACTTGTATTCCATGGTGGATTGCCAAGGCCAGTGTGCGGGGGAAAGTTGGGATTGGGCTCTAAACCAAGTAGTAGCGAGAGCCTATCCATGGGATGTGGGTGTTTAACCTACAACCCACAACCATGGAATATCTGTGCCCCCTGAAAAATGCGTGTGCTATGTTTCCCCACTTCCAGCAAACACAGGAAGAAGTGTTCTGGGGTTCTGACTGTGGGGAGCTTCCTCCAACAGACAGTAGCACCTGGGTTGTAATAGAATCCCTTAGCTTGACTTCCCTAAGTGTTTTCCTAGGCCTAGCAGTGAGCGATGGTGGGGGATGGGCTCTAAAGCCAAGTATTAGCGAGTGCATCTCTGTGGGTATTGGAGGGTTTGAAACTACTTCCCCAATCTTGGAACACCTGTGCCCCCATACAGATGCGTGGACTCTGTTTCCCCACCTCCAGCACACACACTGAGACGTGCTCAGGTATCCTGATTGTGGGGAGTCTCCTCCAAATGCCAGCAGCGCCTGGGTTCTTATAGAATCCCTTAGCTTGTCTTCCCTGATGGCATTCCTAGGCTGGAGAGGGGTGGAATGTGGGGGTTGGGCTCTAAACCAAGTATTAGCGAGAGCCTATCGATGGGATGTGGCTGTTTAACCTACAACCCACAACCATGGAATAACTGTGCCCCCTGAAAGATGCTTTGACTCTGTTTCCCTACATCCAGCTCACACACGAAGAAGTGTTCTGGTATTCTGAGAGTAGGGAGGCTCCACAAACTGACAGCAGCACCTGGGTTCTAATAGAATCCCTTAGCTGGACTTCCCTAAGTGATTTCCTAGGCCTAGCAGTGAGCGATGGTGGGGGATGGGCTCTAAAGCCAAGTAATAGCTAGTGCCTCTCTATGAGAAGTGAAGGTGTTTAAACTACATCATCTACCTGGGAATAACTGTGCCCCCATAAAGATGCATGAACTCAGTTTCCCCACTTCCAACACACACACGAAGACGTGTTCAGGTATCCTGAGTTTGGGCCGGCAATTTCAAGTGACAGCACCGCCTGGGTTCTAATAATATGCGATAGCTTGTAATCCCTGAGTGTTTCCCTAGGCCTGGCTCTGAGGGAAAGCTGGGGGTTGGGCTTTGAGGCCATAAAGTAGCGACTGCCCCCGATGGACTGTGGATGTATTTAGATCAATTCTCCCTAAAGGTGAACACCTGTGCCCACATCCATCTAGGTGGAGTGGGGATACAGAAATCCCCCTCCCACAAGACTGGCTTCTGGAATCCTGAATTGGGAAAGATCCTCCAACTGACAGCAGTGCCAGTGTTCTAGAGAATCCTTAACCTCTCTTCCCTGATGGATTGCGTAAGCTGGAGTGCGGTTCAAAGTGGGATTTGAGCTCTAAATCCAAGTATTAGTGAGTGCCTTTCCATGGAAATTGGAGGTGTTTAACCAACAACCCACAACAATGGAATACCTGTGCCCCCTGAAATACGCGTGGACTCTGTTTCTCCACCAACAGCACACACACGAAGAAGTTTTCTGGAATCCTGAGCATGGGGAGGCTACTCCAAATCACAGCAGAACCTAGGTTCTATTAGACTCCCTTAGCTTGTGTTCCCTGAGTGTTTCCTTAGGCCGGGCCATGAGGGAAAGCTGGGGGTTGGGGTTGGAGGCCAATTAGCAGCGAGTACCCTCCGATGGACTGAGGAAGTTCTTAGAGGAATTCTCCCTAAAGGGAAACACCTGAGCACATATTCATCTGCGTGGATTGGGGCTCCACACCTCCCCACCACACAAGGTTGGATTCCAGAATCCTGAGGGTGTGGTAGTTCCTCCAAGTGACATCAGCGTCTTGGTTTTAATTGAACCCCTTTGCTTGTCTTCCCTGATGGTTTTCCTAGGCCAGAGTTTGGCTGAAAGTGGGATTGGGCTCTAAAACCTAGTATCAGCATGTGCCTCTCCATGGGAAGTGGAGATGTTTATCATACAACCCACAACTTGGGAATAACTGTGCCCCCTGAAAAATGCATGTGCTTTGTTTCCCCACCTCCACACACACACGAAGTTTTCTGGTATCCTGAGTGTGGGGAGGCTCCTGCAACAGACAGTAGCACCTGGGATCTAATTGGATCCATTAGGTTGACTTCCCTGAGTATATACCTTGGCCGGGTTGTGAGCGAAGTTGGTGGATGTGGTCTAAAACCAAGTATTAGCGAGTTCCTATCTTTTGGCAGTGGAGGTGGTGAAAGTATATCCCCAACCTGGGAACACCTGTGCCCCCATAAAGAGGCGTGGACACTGTTTCCCTCCTCCAGCACACACACGACATCTGGTTCAGATGTCTTGAGTGTGGGGAGGTTCTTCCAAGTAACAGCAGCGCCTCGGTTCTAATACAATACCTTAACTTGTCTTCCATGATGGCTTGCCAAGGCCGGTGTGTGGGGGAAAGTTGGGATTGGGCTCTAAACCAAGTATTAGCGAGAGCCTATCCATGGGATGTGGGTGTTAGCTTACAACCCACAACCATGGAATAACTGTGCCCCCTGACAGATGCTTTGACTCTGTTTCCCTACATCCAGCACACAAACGAAGATGTTTTCTGGTGTTCTGAGTCTGGGTAGGTTCGTCCAACTGACAGCAGCACCTGGGTCCTAATAGAATCCCTTAGCTTGACTTCCCTAAGTGTTTTCCTAGGCCTAGCAGTGAGCGATGGTGGGGGAAGGGCTCTAAAGCCAAGTATTAGCGAGTGCAACTCTGTGGGCAGTGGAGGGTTTTAAACTACTTCCCCAAACTTGGAAAACCTGTTCCCCCATAAAGATGCGTGGAATCTGTTTCCCGACCTCCAGTACACACGCGGAGACGTGCTCAGGTGTCCTGATTGTGGGGAGGCTCCTCCAAGTGACAGCAGTGCCTGGGTTCTAATAGAATAACTAGCTTGTATTCCTTGTGTGTTTTCCTAGGCCGGGCTGAGAGGGAAAGCTGGGAGTTTGCCTTGGAGGCCAAGTAGCAGCAACTGCCTCCCTATGGAATGTGGAAGTATTTAGAGGACTTCCCCCTAATGGGGAACATTTGTGACCCCATTCATCTACTTGGATTGTGGCTCCACATCTCCCCGCCACAAGGTTGGGTTCCGGGATCCTGAGTGTGCGGAAGTTCCTCCAAATGTCAGGAGCGCTTGTGTTCTACTTGAATCCCTTAACTTGCCTTCCCTGATGGTTTGCCTAGGCTGGAGTGCTGGGGAATGTGGGGTTTCGGCTCTAATACCAAGAATTTGCCAATGCATCTACATGGGAATTTGAGAAATTTTACCTACACCCAGCAACGTGGGAATACATGTGCCACCTGAAAGATGCCTTGACCCTGTTTCCCCACCACCAGCACACAAACGAGGAAGTGTTCTTCTATCCTGAATGGTGGGAGTTCCCTCCAAATGACAGCAGCACCTGGGGTCTAATAGAATCCGTTACCTTGACCTCCTTGAGTGTTTACCTAGGCCGGGCTGTGAGCGAATGTGGGGGATGGGCTCTAAAGACAAGGGTTAGCGAGTGCCCCTCTATGGGCAGTGGAGTTTTTAAACCAAATCCCCAACTTGGAACACCTGTGCCCCCATAAAGATGCGTGGACTTTGTTTCCCTCCTCCAGCACATACACGACATTCGGTTCAGATGTCTTGAGTGTGGGGAAGTTCTTCCAAATAACAGCAGTGCCTGGGTTCTAATACTATACCTTAACTTGTATTCCATGGTGGATTGCCAAGGCCGGTGTGCGGGGGAAAGTTGGGATTGGGCTCTAAACCAAGTAGTAGCGAGAGCCTATCCATGGGATGTGGGTGTTTAACCTACAACCCACAACTATGGAATAACTGTGCCCCCTGAAAAATGCGTGTGCTATGTTTCCCCACTTCCAGCAAACACAGGAAGAAGTGTTCTGGGGTTCTGACTGTGGGGAGCTTCCTCCAACAGACAGTAGCACCTGGGTTGTAATAGAATCCCTTAGCTTGACTTCCCTAAGTGTTTTCCTAGGCCTAGCAGTGAGCGATGGTGGGGGATGGGCTCTAAAGCCAAGTATTAGCGAGTGCATCTCTGTGGGTATTGGAGGGTTTGAAACTACTTCCCCAATCTTGGAACACCTGTGCCCCCATACAGATGCGTGGACTCTGTTTCCCCACCTCCAGCACACACACTGAGACGTGCTCAGGTATCCTGATTGTGGGGAGTCTCCTCCAAATGCCAGCAGCGCCTGGGTTCTTATAGAATCCCTTAGCTTGTCTTCCCTGATGGCATTCCTAGGCTGGAGAGGGGTGGAATGTGGGGGTTGGGCTCTAAACCAAGTATTAGCGAGAGCCTATCGATGGGATGTGGCTGTTTAACCTACAACCCACAACCATGGAATAACTGTGCCCCCTGAAAGATGCTTTGACTCTGTTTCCCTACATCCAGCTCACACACGAAGAAGTGTTCTGGTATTCTGAGAGTAGGGAGGCTCCACAAACTGACAGCAGCACCTGGGTTCTAATAGAATCCCTTAGCTTGACTTCCCTAAGTGATTTCCTAGGCCTAGCAGTGAGCGATGGTGGGGGATGGGCTCTAAAGCCTAGTAATAGCTAGTGCCTCTCTATGAGAAGTGAAGGTGTTTAAACTACATCATCTACCTGGGAATAACTGTGCCCCCATAAAGATGCATGAACTCAGTTTCCCCACTTCCAACACACACACGAAGACGTGTTCAGGTATCCTGAGTTTGGGCCGGCAATTTCAAGTGACAGCACCGCCTGGGTTCTAATAATATCCGATAGCTTGTAATCCCTGAGTGTTTCCCTAGGCCTGGCTCTGAGGGAAAGCTGGGGGTTGGGCTTTGAGGCCATATAGTAGCGAGTGCCCCCGATGGACTGTGGAAGTATTTAGATCAATTCTCCCTAAAGGTGAACACCTGTGCCCACATCCATCTACGTGGAGTGGGGATACAGAAATCCCCCTCCCACAAGACTGGCTTCTGGAATCCTGAATTGGGAAAGATCCTCCAACTGACAGCAGTGCCAGTGTTCTAGAGAATCCTTAACCTCTCTTCCCTGATGGATTGCGTAAGCTGGAGTGCGGTTCAAAGTGGGATTTGAGCTCTAAATCCAAGTATTAGTGAGTGCCTTTCCATGGAAATTGGAGGTGTTTAACCAACAACCCACAACAATGGAATACCTGTGCCCCCTGAAATACGCGTGGACTCTGTTTCTCCACCAACAGCACACACACGAAGAAGTTTTCTGGAATCCTGAGCATGGGGAGGCTACTCCAAATCACAGCAGAACCTAGGTTCTATTAGACTCCCTTAGCTTGTGTTCCCTGAGTGTTTCCTTAGGCCGGGCCATGAGGGAAAGCTGGGGGTTGGGCTTGGAGGCCAATTAGCAGCGAGTACCCTCCGATGGACTGAGGAAGTTCTTAGAGGAATTCTCCCTAAAGGGAAACACCTGAGCACATATTCATCTGCGTGGATTGGGGCTCCACACCTCCCCACCACACAAGGTTGGATTCCAGAATCCTGAGGGTGTGGTAGTTCCTCCAAGTGACATCAGCGTCTTGGTTTTAATTGAACCCCTTTGCTTGTCTTCCCTGATGGTTTTCCTAGGCCAGAGTTTGGCTGAAAGTGGGATTGGGCTCTAAAACCTAGTATCAGCATGTGCCTCTCCATGGGAAGTGGAGATGTTTATCATACAACCCACAACTTGGGAATAACTGTGCCCCCTGAAAAATGCGTGTGCTTTGTTTCCCCACCTCCACACACACACGAAGTTTTCTGGTATCCTGAGTGTGGGGAGGCTCCTGCAACAGACAGTAGCACCTGGGATCTAATTGGATCCATTAGGTTGACTTCCCTGAGTATATACCTTGGCCGGGTTGTGAGCGAAGTTGGTGGTTGTGGTCTAAAACCAAGTATTAGCGAGTTCCTATCTTTTGGCAGTGGAGGTGGTGAAATTATATCCCCAACCTGGGAACACCTGTGCCCCCATAAAGAGGCGTGGACACTGTTTGCCTCCTCCAGCACACACACGACATCTGGTTGAGATGTCTTGAGTGTGGGGAGGTTCTTCCAAGTAACAGCAGCGCCTCGGTTCTAATACAATACCTTAACTTGTCTTCCATGATGGCTTGCCAAGGCCGGTGTGTGGGGGAAAGTTGGGATTGGGCTCTAAACCAAGTATTAGCGAGAGCCTATCCATGGGATGTGGGTGTTAGCTTACAACCCACAACCATGGAATAACTGTGCCCCCTGAAAGATGCTTTGACTCTGTTTCCCTACATCCAGCACACAAACGAAGATGTTTTCTGGTGTTCTGAGTCTGGGTAGGTTCGTCCAACTGACAGCAGCACCTGGGTCCAAATAGAATCCCTTAGCTTGACTTCCCTAAGTGTTTTCCTAGGCCTAGCAGTGAGCGATGGTGGGGGAAGGGCTCTAAAGCCAAGTATTAGCGAGTGCATCTCTGTGGGCAGTGGAGGGTTTTAAACTACTTCCCCAAACTTGGAAAACCTGTTCCCCCATAAAGATGCGTGGAATCTGTTTCCCGACCTCCAGTACACACGCGGAGACGTGCTCAGGTGTCCTGATTGTGGGGAGGCTCCTCCAAGTGACAGCAGTGCCTGGGTTCTAATAGAATAACTAGCTTGTATTCCTTGTGTGTTTTCCTAGGCCGGGCTGAGAGGGAAAGCTGGGAGTTTGCCTTGGAGGCCAAGTAGCAGCAACTGCCTCCCTATGGAATGTGGAAGTATTTAGAGGACTTCCCCCTAATGGGGAACATTTGTGACCCCATTCATCTACTTGGATTGTGGCTCCACATCTCCCCGCCACAAGGTTGGGTTCCGGGATCCTGAGTGTGCGGAAGTTCCTCCAAATGTCAGGAGCGCTTGTGTTCTACTTGAATCCCTTAACTTGCCTTCCCTGATGGTTTGCCTAGGCTGGAGTGCTGGGGAATGTGGGGTTTCGGCTCTAATACCAAGAATTTGCCAATGCATCTACATGGGAATTTGAGAAATTTTACCTACACCCAGCAACTTGGGAATACATGTGCCACCTGAAAGATGCCTTGACCCTGTTTCCCCACCACCAGCACACAAACGAGGAAGTGTTCTTCTATCCTGAATGGTGGGAGTTCCCTCCAAATGACAGCAGCACCTGGGGTCTAATAGAATCCGTTACCTTGACCTCCTTGAGTGTTTACCTAGGCCGGGCTGTGAGCGAATGTGGGGGATGGGCTCTAAAGACAAGGGTTAGCGAGTGCCCCTCTATGGGCAGTGGAGTTTTTAAACCAAATCCCCAACTTGGAACACCTGTGCCCCCATAAAGATGCGTGGACTTTGTTTCCCTCCTCCAGCACATACACGACATTGGGTTCAGATGTCTTGAGTGTGGGGAAGTTCTTCCAAATAACAGCAGTGCCTGGGTTCTAATACTATACCTTAACTTGTATTCCATGGTGGATTGCCAAGGCCGGTGTGCGGGGGAAAGTTGGGATTGGGCTCTAAACCAAGTAGTAGCGAGAGCCTATCCATGGGATGTGGGTGTTTAACCTACAACCCACAACCATGGAATAACTGTGCCCCCTGAAAAATGCGTGTGCTATGTTTCCCCACTTCCAGCAAACACAGGAAGAAGTGTTCTGGGGTTCTGAATGTGGGGAGCTTCCTCCAACAGACAGTAGCACCTGGGTTGTAATAGAATCCCTTAGCTTGACTTCCCTAAGTGTTTTCCTAGGCCTAGCAGTGAGCGATGGTGGGGGATGGGCTCTAAAGCCAAGTATTAGCGAGTGCATCTCTGTGGGTATTGGAGGGTTTGAAACTACTTCCCCAATCTTGGAACACCTGTGCCCCCATACAGATGCGTGGACTCTGTTTCCCCACCTCCAGCACACACACTGAGACGTGCTCAGGTATCCTGATTGTGGGGAGTCTCCTCCAAATGCCAGCAGCGCCTGGGTTCTTATAGAATCCCTTAGCTTGTCTTCCCTGATGGCATTCCTAGGCTGGAGAGGGGTGGAATGTGGGGGTTGGGCTCTAAACCAAGTATTAGCGAGAGCCTATCGATGGGATGTGGCTGTTTAACCTACAACCCACAACCATGGAATAACTGTGCCCCCTGAAAGATGCTTTGACTCTGTTTCCCTACATCCAGCTCACACACGAAGAAGTGTTCTGGTATTCTGAGAGTAGGGAGGCTCCACAAACTGACAGCAGCACCTGGGTTCTAATAGAATCCCTTAGCTGGACTTCCCTAAGTGATTTCCTAGGCCTAGCAGTGAGCGATGGTGGGGGATGGGCTCTAAAGCCAAGTAATAGCTAGTGCCTCTCTATGAGAAGTGAAGGTGTTTAAACTACATCATCTACCTGGGAATAACTGTGCCCCCATAAAGATGCATGAACTCAGTTTCCCCACTTCCAACACACACACGAAGACGTGTTCAGGTATCCTGAGTTTGGGCCGGCAATTTCAAGTGACAGCACCGCCTGGGTTCTAATAATATCCGATAGCTTGTAATCCCTGAGTGTTTCCCTAGGCCTGGCTCTGAGGGAAAGCTGGGGGTTGGGCTTTGAGGCCATATAGTAGCGAGTGCCCCCGATGGACTGTGGAAGTATTTAGATCAATTCTCCCTAAAGGTGAACACCTGTGCCCACATCCATCTACGTGGAGTGGGGATACAGAAATCCCCCTCCCACAAGACTGGCTTCTGGAATCCTGAATTGGGAAAGATCCTCCAACTGACAGCAGTGCCAGTGTTCTAGAGAATCCTTAACCTCTCTTCCCTGATGGATTGCGTAAGCTGGAGTGCGGTTCAAAGTGGGATTTGAGCTCTAAATCCAAGTATTAGTGAGTGCCTTTCCATGGAAATTGGAGGTGTTTAACCAACAACCCACAACAATGGAATACCTGTGCCCCCTGAAATACGCGTGGACTCTGTTTCTCCACCAACAGCACACACACGAAGAAGTTTTCTGGAATCCTGAGCATGGGGAAGCTACTCCAAATCACAGCAGAACCTAGGTTCTATTAGACTCCCTTAGCTTGTGTTCCCTGAGTGTTTCCTTAGGCCGGGCCATGAGGGAAAGCTGGGGGTTGGGCTTGGAGGCCAATTAGCAGCGAGTACCCTCCGATGGACTGAGGAAGTTCTTAGAGGAATTCTCCCTAAAGGGAAACACCTGAGCACATATTCATCTGCGTGGATTGGGGCTCCACACCTCCCCACCACACAAGGTTGGATTCCAGAATCCTGAGGGTGTGGTAGTTCCTCCAAGTGACATCAGCGTCTTGGTTTTAATTGAACCCCTTTGCTTGTCTTCCCTGATGGTTTTCCTAGGCCAGAGTTTGGCTGAAAGTGGGATTGGGCTCTAAAACCTAGTATCAGCATGTGCCTCTCCATGGGAAGTGGAGATGTTTATCATACAACCCACAACTTGGGAATAACTGTGCCCCCTGAAAAATGCGTGTGCTTTGTTTCCCCACCTCCACACACACACGAAGTTTTCTGGTATCCTGAGTGTGGGGAGGCTCCTGCAACAGACAGTAGCACCTGGGATCTAATTGGATCCATTAGGTTGACTTCCCTGAGTATATACCTTGGCCGGGTTGTGAGCGAAGTTGGTGGTTGTGGTCTAAAACCAAGGATTAGCGAGTTCCTATCTTTTGGCAGTGGAGGTGGTGAAAGTATATCCCCAACCTGGGAACACCTGTGCCCCCATAAAGAGGCGTGGACACTGTTTCCCTCCTCCAGCACACACACGACATCTGGTTCAGATGTCTTGAGTGTGGGGAGGTTCTTCCAAGTAACAGCAGCGCCTCGGTTCTAATACAATACCTTAACTTGTATTCCATGATGGCTTGCCAAGGCCGGTGTGTGGGGGAAAGTTGGGATTGGGCTCTAAACCAAGTATTAGCGAGAGCCTATCCATGGGATGTGGGTGTTAGCTTACAACCCACAACCATGGAATAACTGTGCCCCGTGAAAGATGTTTTGACTCTGTTTCCCTACATCCAGCACACAAACGAAGATGTTTTCTGGTGTTCTGAGTCTGGGTAGGTTCCTCCAACTGACAGCAGCACCTGGGTCCTAATAGAATCCCTTAGCTTGACTTCCCTAAGTGTTTTCCTAGGCCTAGCAGTGAGCGATGGTGGGGGAAGGGCTCTAAAGCCAAGTATTAGCGAGTGCATCTCTGTGGGCAGTGGAGGGTTTTAAACTACTTCCCCAAACTTGGAAAACCTGTTCCCCCATAAAGATGCGTGGAATCTGTTTCCCGACCTCCAGTACACACACGGAGACGTGCTCAGGTGTCCTGATTGTGGGGAGGCTCCTCCAAGTGGCAGCAGTGCCTGGGTTCTAATAGAATAACTAGCTTGTATTCCTTGTGTGTTTTCCTAGGCCGGGCTGAGAGGGAAAGCTGGGAGTTTGCCTTGGAGGCCAAGTAGCAGCAACTGCCTCCCTATGGAATGTGGAAGTATTTAGAGGACTTCCCCCTAATGGGGAACATTTGTGACCCCATTCATCTACTTGGATTGTGGCTCCACATCTCCCCGCCACAAGGTTGGGTTCCGGGATCCTGAGTGTGGGGAAGTTCCTCCAAATGTCAGGAGCGCTTGTGTTCTACTTGAATCCCTTAACATGCCTTCCCTGATGGTTTGCCTAGGCTGGAGTGCTGGGGAATGTGGGGTTTCGGCTCTAATACCAAGAATTTGCCAATGCATCTACATGGGAATTTGAGAAATTTTACCTACACCCAGCAACGTGGGAATACATGTGCCACCTGAAAGATGCCTTGACCCTGTTTCCCCACCACCAGCACACAAACGAGGAAGTGTTCTTCTATCCTGAATGGTGGGAGTTCCCTCCAAATGACAGCAGCACCTGGGGTCTAATAGAATCCGTTACCTTGACCTCCTTGAGTGTTTACCTAGGCCGGGCTGTGAGCGAATGTGGGGGATGGGCTCTAAAGACAAGGGTTAGCGAGTGCCCCTCTATGGGCAGTGGAGTTTTTAAACCAAATCCCCAACTTGGAACACCTGTGCCCCCATAAAGATGCGTGGACTTTGTTTCCCTCCTCCAGCACATACACGACATTCGGTTCAGATGTCTTGAGTGTGGGGAAGTTCTTCCAAATAACAGCAGTGCCTGGGTTCTAATACTATACCTTAACTTGTATTCCATGGTGGATTGCCAAGGCCGGTGTGCGGGGGAAAGTTGGGATTGGGCTCTAAACCAAGTAGTAGCGAGAGCCTATCCATGGGATGTGGGTGTTTAACCTACAACCCACAACCATGGAATAACTGTGCCCCCTGAAAAATGCGTGTGCTATGTTTCCCCACTTCCAGCAAACACAGGAAGAAGTGTTCTGGGGTTCTGAATGTGGGGAGCTTCCTCCAACAGACAGTAGCACCTGGGTTGTAATAGAATCCCTTAGCTTGACTTCCCTAAGTGTTTTCCTAGGCCTAGCAGTGAGCGATGGTGGGGGATGGGCTCTAAAGCCAAGTATTAGCGAGTGCATCTCTGTGGGTATTGGAGGGTTTGAAACTACTTCCCCAATCTTGGAACACCTGTGCCCCCATACAGATGCGTGGACTCTGTTTCCCCACCTCCAGCACACACACTGAGACGTGCTCAGGTATCCTGATTGTGGGGAGTCTCCTCCAAATGCCAGCAGCGCCTGGGTTCTTATAGAATCCCTTAGCTTGTCTTCCCTGATGGCATTCCTAGGCTGGAGAGGGGTGGAATGTGGGGGTTGGGCTCTAAACCAAGTATTAGCGAGAGCCTATCGATGGGATGTGGCTGTTTAACCTACAACCCACAACCATGGAATAACTGTGCCCCCTGAAAGATGCTTTGACTCTGTTTCCCTACATCCAGCTCACACACGAAGAAGTGTTCTGGTATTCTGAGAGTAGGGAGGCTCCACAAACTGACAGCAGCACCTGGGTTCTAATAGAATCCCTTAGCTGGACTTCCCTAAGTGATTTCCTAGGCCTAGCAGTGAGCGATGGTGGGGGATGGGCTCTAAAGCCAAGTAATAGCTAGTGCCTCTCTATGAGAAGTGAAGGTGTTTAAACTACATCATCTACCTGGGAATAACTGTGCCCCCATAAATATGCATGAACTCAGTTTCCCCACTTCCAACACACACACGAAGACGTGTTCAGGTATCCTGAGTTTGGGCCGGCAATTTCAACTGACAGCACCGCCTGGGTTCTAATAATATCCGATAGCTTGTAATCCCTGAGTGTTTCCCTAGGCCTGGCTCTGAGGGAAAGCTGGGGGTTGGGCTTTGAGGCCATATAGTAGCGAGTGCCCCCGATGGACTGTGGAAGTATTTAGATCAATTCTCCCTAAAGGTGAACACCTGTGCCCACATCCATCTAGGTGGAGTGGGGATACAGAAATCCCCCTCCCACAAGACTGGCTTCTGGAATCCTGAATTGGGAAAGATCCTCCAACTTACAGCAGTGCCAGTGTTCTAGAGAATCCTTAACCTCTCTTCCCTGATGGATTGCGTAAGCTGGAGTGCGGTTCAAAGTGGGATTTGAGCTCTAAATCCAAGTATTAGTGAGTGCCTTTCCATGGAAATTGGAGGTGTTTAACCAACAACCCACAACAATGGAATACCTGTGCCCCCTGAAATACGCGTGGACTCTGTTTCTCCACCAACAGCACACACACGAAGAAGTTTTCTGGAATCCTGAGCATGGGGAAGCTACTCCAAATCACAGCAGAACCTAGGTTCTATTAGACTCCCTTAGCTTGTGTTCCCTGAGTGTTTCCTTAGGCCGGGCCATGAGGGAAAGCTGGGGGTTGGGCTTGGAGGCCAATTAGCAGCGAGTACCCTCCGATGGACTGAGGAAGTTCTTAGAGGAATTCTCCCTAAAGGGAAACACCTGAGCACATATTCATCTGCGTGGATTGGGGCTCCACACCTCCCCACCACACAAGGTTGGATTCCAGAATCCTGAGGGTGTGGTAGTTCCTCCAAGTGACATCAGCGTCTTGGTTTTAATTGAACCCCTTTGCTTGTCTTCCCTGATGGTTTTCCTAGGCCAGAGTTTGGCTGAAAGTGGGATTGGGCTCTAAAACCTAGTATCAGCATGTGCCTCTCCATGGGAAGTGGAGATGTTTATCATACAACCCACAACTTGGGAATAACTGTGCCCCCTGAAAAATGCGTGTGCTTTGTTTCCCCACCTCCACACACACACGAAGTTTTCTGGTATCCTGAGTGTGGGGAGGCTCCTGCAACAGACAGTAGCACCTGGGATCTAATTGGATCCATTAGGTTGACTTCCCTGAGTATATACCTTGGCCGGGTTGTGAGCGAAGTTGGTGGTTGTGGTCTAAAACCAAGAATTAGCGAGTTCCTATCTTTTGGCAGTGGAGGTGGTGAAAGTATATCCCCAACCTGGGAACACCTGTGCCCCCATAAAGAGGCGTGGACACTGTTTCCCTCCTCCAGCACACACACGACATCTGGTTCAGATGTCTTGAGTGTGGGGAGGTTCTTCCAAGTAACAGCAGCGCCTCGGTTCTAATACAATACCTTAACTTGTATTCCATGATGGCTTGCCAAGGCCGGTGTGTGGGGGAAAGTTGGGATTGGGCTCTAAACCAAGTATTAGCGAGAGCCTATCCATGGGATGTGGGTGTTAGCTTACAACCCACAACCATGGAATAACTGTGCCCCGTGAAAGATGTTTTGACTCTGTTTCCCTACATCCAGCACACAAACGAAGATGTTTTCTGGTGTTCTGAGTCTGGGTAGGTTCCTCCAACTGACAGCAGCACCTGGGTCCTAATAGAATCCCTTAGCTTGACTTCCCTAAGTGTTTTCCTAGGCCTAGCAGTGAGCGATGGTGGGGGAAGGGCTCTAAAGCCAAGTATTAGCGAGTGCATCTCTGTGGGCAGTGGAGGGTTTTAAACTACTTCCCCAAACTTGGAAAACCTGTTCCCCCATAAAGATGCGTGGAATCTGTTTCCCGACCTCCAGTACACACACGGAGACGTGCTCAGGTGTCCTGATTGTGGGGAGGCTCCTCCAAGTGGCAGCAGTGCCTGGGTTCTAATAGAATAACTAGCTTGTATTCCTTGTGTGTTTTCCTAGGCCGGGCTGAGAGGGAAAGCTGGGAGTTTGCCTTGGAGGCCAAGTAGCAGCAACTGCCTCCCTATGGAATGTGGAAGTATTTAGAGGACTTCCCCCTAATGGGGAACATTTGTGACCCCATTCATCTACTTGGATTGTGGCTCCACATCTCCCCGCCACAAGGTTGGGTTCCGGGATCCTGAGTGTGGGGAAGTTCCTCCAAATGTCAGGAGCGCTTGTGTTCTACTTGAATCCCTTAACATGCCTTCCCTGATGGTTTGCCTAGGCTGGAGTGCTGGGGAATGTGGGGTTTCGGCTCTAATACCAAGAATTTGCCAATGCATCTACATGGGAATTTGAGAAATTTTACCTACACCCAGCAACGTGGGAATACATGTGCCACCTGAAAGATGCCTTGACCCTGTTTCCCCACCACCAGCACACAAACGAGGAAGTGTTCTTCTATCCTGAATGGTGGGAGTTCCCTCCAAATGACAGCAGCACCTGGGGTCTAATAGAATCCGTTACCTTGACCTCCTTGAGTGTTTACCTAGGCCGGGCTGTGAGCGAATGTGGGGGATGGGCTCTAAAGACAAGGGTTAGCGAGTGCCCCTCTATGGGCAGTGGAGTTTTTAAACCAAATCCCCAACTTGGAACACCTGTGCCCCCATAAAGATGCGTGGACTTTGTTTCCCTCCTCCAGCACATACACGACATTGGGTTCAGATGTCTTGAGTGTGGGGAAGTTCTTCCAAATAACAGCAGTGCCTGGGTTCTAATACTATACCTTAACTTGTATTCCATGGTGGATTGCCAAGGCCGGTGTGCGGGGGAAAGTTGGGATTGGGCTCTAAACCAAGTAGTAGCGAGAGCCTATCCATGGGATGTGGGTGTTTAACCTACAACCCACAACCATGGAATAACTGTGCCCCCTGAAAAATGCGTGTGCTATGTTTCCCCACTTCCAGCAAACACAGGAAGAAGTGTTCTGGGGTTCTGACTGTGGGGAGCTTCCTCCAACAGACAGTAGCACCTGGGTTGTAATAGAATCCCTTAGCTTGACTTCCCTAAGTGTTTTCCTAGGCCTAGCAGTGAGCGATGGTGGGGGATGGGCTCTAAAGCCAAGTATTAGCGAGTGCATCTCTGTGGGTATTGGAGGGTTTGAAACTACTTCCCCAATCTTGGAACACCTGTGCCCCCATACAGATGCGTGGACTCTGTTTCCCCACCTCCAGCACACACACTGAGACGTGCTCAGGTATCCTGATTGTGGGGAGTCTCCTCCAAATGCCAGCAGCGCCTGGGTTCTTATAGAATCCATTAGCTTGTCTTCCCTGATGGCATTCCTAGGCTGGAGAGGGGTGGAATGTGGGGGTTGGGCTCTAAACCAAGTATTAGCGAGAGCCTATCGATGGGATGTGGCTGTTTAACCTACAACCCACAACCATGGAATAACTGTGCCCCCTGAAAGATGCTTTGACTCTGTTTCCCTACATCCTGCTCACACACGAAGAAGTGTTCTGGTATTCTGAGAGTAGGGAGGCTCCACAAACTGACAGAAGCACCTGGGTTCTAATAGAATCCCTTAGCTTGACTTCCCTAAGTGATTTCCTAGGCCTAGCAGTGAGCGATGGTGGGGGATGGGCTCTAAAGCCTAGTAATAGCTAGTGCCTCTCTATGAGAAGTGAAGGTGTTTAAACTACATCATCTACCTGGGAATAACTGTGCCCCCATAAAGATGCATGAACTCAGTTTCCCCACTTCCAACACACACACGAAGACGTGTTCAGGTATCCTGAGTTTGGGCCGGCAATTTCAAGTGACAGCACCGCCTGGGTTCTAATAATATCCGATAGCTTGTAATCCCTGAGTGTTTCCCTAGGCCTGGCTCTGAGGGAAAGCTGGGGGTTGGGCTTTGAGGCCATATAGTAGCGAGTGCCCCCGATGGACTGTGGAAGTATTTAGATCAATTCTCCCTAAAGGTGAACACCTGTGCCCACATCCATCTACGTGGAGTGGGGATACAGAAATCCCCCTCCCACAAGACTGGCTTCTGGAATCCTGAATTGGGAAAGATCCTCCAACTGACAGCAGTGCCAGTGTTCTAGAGAATCCTTAACCTCTCTTCCCTGATGGATTGCGTAAGCTGGAGTGCGGTTCAAAGTGGGATTTGAGCTCTAAATCCAAGTATTAATGAGTGCCTTTCCATGGAAATTGGAGGTGTTTAACCAACAACCCACAACAATGGAATACCTGTGCCCCCTGAAATACGCGTGGACTCTGTTTCTCCACCAACAGCACACACACGAAGAAGTTTTCTGGAATCCTGAGCATGGGGAGGCTACTCCAAATCACAGCAGAACCTAGGTTCTATTAGAATCCCTTAGCTTGTGTTCCCTGAGTGTTTCCTTAGGCCGGGCCATGAGGGAAAGCTGGGGGTTGGGCTTGGAGGCCAATTAGCAGCGAGTACCCTCCGATGGACTGAGGAAGTTCTTAGAGGAATTCTCCCTAAAGGGAAACACCTGAGCACATATTCATCTGCGTGGATTGGGGCTCCACACCTCCCCACCACACAAGGTTGGATTCCAGAATCCTGAGGGTGTGGTAGTTCCTCCAAGTGACATCAGCGTCTTGGTTTTAATTGAACCCCTTTGCTTGTCTTCCCTGATGGTTTTCCTAGGCCAGAGTTTGGCTGAAAGTGGGATTGGGCTCTAAAACCTAGTATCAGCATGTGCCTCTCCATGGGAAGTGGAGATGTTTATCATACAACCCACAACTTGGGAATAACTGTGCCCCCTGAAAAATGCGTGTGCTTTGTTTCCCCACCTCCACACACACACGAAGTTTTCTGGTATCCTGAGTGTGGGGAGGCTCCTGCAACAGACAGTAGCACCTGGGATCTAATTGGATCCATTAGGTTGACTTCCCTGAGTATATACCTTGGCCGGGTTGTGAGCGAAGTTGGTGGTTGTGGTCTAAAACCAAGAATTAGCGAGTTCCTATCTTTTGGCAGTGGAGGTGGTGAAAGTATATCCCCAACCTGGGAACACCTGTGCCCCCATAAAGAGGCGTGGACACTGTTTCCCTCCTCCAGCACACACACGACATCTGGTTCAGATGTCTTGAGTGTGGGGAGGTTCTTCCAAGTAACAGCAGCGCCTCGGTTCTAATACAATACCTTAACTTGTCTTCCATGATGGCTTGCCAAGGCCGGTGTGTGGGGGAAAGTTGGGATTGGGCTCTAAACCAAGTATTAGCGAGAGCCTATCCATGGGATGTGGGTGTTAGCTTACAACCCACAACCATGGAATAACTGTGCCCCCTGAAAGATGCTTTGACTCTGTTTCCCTACATCCAGCACACAAACGAAGATGTTTTCTGGTGTTCTGAGTCTGGGTAGGTTCGTCCAACTGACAGCAGCACCTGGGTCCTAATGGAATCCCTTAGCTTGACTTCCCTAAGTGTTTTCCTAGGCCTAGCAGTGAGCGATGGTGGGGGAAGGGCTCTAAAGCCAAGTATTAGCGAGTGCATCTCTGTGGGCAGTGGAGGGTTTTAAACTACTTCCCCAAACTTGGAAAACCTGTTCCCTCATAAAGATGCGTGGAATCTGTTTCCCGACCTCCAGTACACACACGGAGACGTGCTCAGGTGTCCTGATTGTGGGGAGGCTCCTCCAAGTGACAGCAGTGCCTGGGTTCTAATAGAATAACTAGCTTGTATTCCTTGTGTGTTTTCCTAGGCCGGGCTGAGAGGGAAAGCTGGGAGTTTGCCTTGGAGGCCAAGTAGCAGCAACTGCCTCCCTATGGAATGTGGAAGTATTTAGAGGACTTCCCCCTAATGGGGAACATTTGTGACCCCATTCATCTACTTGGATTGTGGCTCCAAATCTCCCCGCCACAAGGTTGGGTTCCGGGATCCTGAGTGTGGGGAAGTTCCTCCAAATGTAAGGAGCGCTTGTGTTCTACTTGAATCCTTTAACTTGCCTTCCCTGATGGTTTGCCTAGGCTGGAGTGCTGGGGAATGTGGGGTTTCGGCTCTAATACCAAGAATTTGCCAATGCATCTACATGGGAATTTGAGAAATTTTACCTACACCCAGCAACGTGGGAATACATGTGCCACCTGAAAGATGCCTTGACCCTGTTTCCCCACCACCAGCACACAAACGAGGAAGTGTTCTTCTATCCTGAATGGTGGGAGTTCCCTCCAAATGACAGCAGCACCTGGGGTCTAATAGAATCCGTTACCTTGACCTCCTTGAGTGTTTACCTAGGCCGGGCTGTGAGCGAATGTGGGGGATGGGCTCTAAAGACAAGGGTTAGCGAGTGCCCCTCTCTGGGCAGTGGAGTTTTTAAACCAAATCCCCAACTTGGAACACCTGTGCCCCCATAAAGATGCGTGGACTTTGTTTCCCTCCTCCAGCACATACACGACATTGGGTTCAGATGTCTTGAGTGTGGGGAAGTTCTTCCAAATAACAGCAGTGCCTGGGTTCTAATACTATACCTTAACTTGTATTCCATGGTGGATTGCCAAGGCCGGTGTGCGGGGGAAATTTGGGATTGGGCTCTAAACCAAGTAGTAGCGAGAGCCTATCCATGGGATGTGGGTGTTTAACCTACAACCCACAACCATGGAATAACTGTGCCCCCTGAAAAATGCGTGTGCTATGTTTCCCCACTTCCAGCAAACACAGGAAGAAGTGTTCTGGGGTTCTGACTGTGGGGAGCTTCCTCCAACAGACAGTAGCACCTGGGTTGTAATAGAATCCCTTAGCTTGACTTCCCTAAGTGTTTTCCTAGGCCTAGCAGTGAGCGATGGTGGGGGATGGGCTCTAAAGCCAAGTATTAGCGAGTGCATCTCTGTGGGTATTGGAGGGTTTGAAACTACTTCCCCAATCTTGGAACACCTGTGTCCCCATACAGATGCGTGGACTCTGTTTCCCCACCTCCAGCACACACACTGAGACGTGCTCAGGTATCCTGATTGTGGGGAGTCTCCTCCAAATGCCAGCAACGCCTGGGTTCTTATAGAATCCCTTAGCTTGTCTTCCCTGATGGCATTCCTAGGCTGGAGAGGGGTGGAATGTGGGGGTTGGGCTCTAAACCAAGTATTAGCGAGAGCCTATCGATGGGATGTGGCTGTTTAACCTACAACCCACAACCATGGAATAACTGTGCCCCCTGAAAGATGCTTTGACTCTGTTTCCCTACATCCAGCTCACACACGAAGAAGTGTTCTGGTATTCTGAGAGTAGGGAGGCTCCACAAACTGACAGCAGCACCTGGGTTCTAATAGAATCCCTTAGCTTGACTTCCCTAAGTGATTTCCTAGGCCTAGCAGTGAGCGATGGTGGGGGATGGGCTCTAAAGCCTAGTAATAGCTAGTGCCTCTCTATGAGAAGTGAAGGTGTTTAAACTACATCATCTACCTGGGAATAACTGTGCCCCCATAAATATGCATGAACTCAGTTTCCCCACTTCCAACACACACACGAAGACGTGTTCAGGTATCCTGAGTTTGGGCCGGCAATTTCAAGTGACAGCACCGCCTGGGTTCTAATAATATCCGATAGCTTGTAATCCCTGAGTGTTTCCCTAGGCCTGGCTCTGAGGGAAAGCTGGGGGTTGGGCTTTGAGGCCATATAGTAGCGACTGCCCCCGATGGACTGTGGAAGTATTTAGATCAATTCTCCCTAAAGGTGAACACCTGTGCCCACATCCATCTACGTGGAGTGGGGATACAGAAATCCCCCTCCCACAAGACTGGCTTCTGGAATCCTGAATTGGGAAAGATCCTCCAACTGACAGCAGTGCCAGTGTTCTAGAGAATCCTTAACCTCTCTTCCCTGATGGATTGCGTAAGCTGGAGTGCGGTTCAAAGTGGGATTTGAGCTCTAAATCCAAGTATTAATGAGTGCCTTTCCATGGAAATTGGAGGTGTTTAACCAACAACCCACAACAATGGAATACCTGTGCCCCCTGAAATACGCGTGGACTCTGTTTCTCCACCAACAGCACACACACGAAGAAGTTTTCTGGAATCCTGAGCATGGGGAGGCTACTCCAAATCACAGCAGAACCTAGGTTCTATTAGACTCCCTTAGCTTGTGTTCCCTGAGTGTTTCCTTAGGCCGGGCCATGAGGGAAAGCTGGGGGTTGGGCTTGGAGGCCAATTAGCAGCGAGTACCCTCCGATGGACTGAGGAAGTTCTTAGAGGAATTCTCCCTAAAGGGAAACACCTGAGCACATATTCATCTGCGTGGATTGGGGCTCCACACCTCCCCACCACACAAGGTTGGATTCCAGAATCCTGAGGGTGTGGTAGTTCCTCCAAGTGACATCAGCGTCTTGGTTTTAATTGAACCCCTTTGCTTGTCTTCCCTGATGGTTTTCCTAGGCCAGAGTTTGGCTGAAAGTGGGATTGGGCTCTAAAACCTAGTATCAGCATGTGCCTCTCCATGGGAAGTGGAGATGTTTATCATACAACCCACAACTTGGGAATAACTGTGCCCCCTGAAAAATGCGTGTGCTTTGTTTCCCCACCTCCACACACACACGAAGTTTTCTGGTATCCTGAGTGTGGGGAGGCTCCTGCAACAGACAGTAGCACCTGGGATCTAATTGGATCCATTAGGTTGACTTCCCTGAGTATATACCTTGGCCGGGTTGTGAGCGAAGTTGGTGGTTGTGGTCTAAAACCAAGAATTAGCGAGTTCCTATCTTTTGGCAGTGGAGGTGGTGAAAGTATATCCCCAACCTGGGAACACCTGTGCCCCCATAAAGAGGCGTGGACACTGTTTCCCTCCTCCAGCACACACACGACATCTGGTTCAGATGTCTTGAGTGTGGGGAGGTTCTTCCAAGTAACAGCAGCGCCTCGGTTCTAATACAATACCTTAACTTGTCTTCCATGATGGCTTGCCAAGGCCGGTGTGTGGGGGAAAGTTGGGATTGGGCTCTAAACCAAGTATTAGCGAGAGCCTATCCATGGGATGTGGGTGTTAGCTTACAACCCACAACCATGGAATAACTGTGCCCCCTGAAAGATGCTTTGACTCTGTTTCCCTACATCCAGCACACAAACGAAGATGTTTTCTGGTGTTCTGAGTCTGGGTAGGTTCCTCCAACTGACAGCAGCACCTGGGTCCTAATGGAATCCCTTAGCTTGACTTCCCTAAGTGTTTTCCTAGGCCTAGCAGTGAGCGATGGTGGGGGAAGGGCTCTAAAGCCAAGTATTAGCGAGTGCATCTCTGTGGGCAGTGGAGGGTTTTAAACTACTTCCCCAAACTTGGAAAACCTGTTCCCCCATAAAGATGCGTGGAATCTTTTTCCCGACCTCCAGTACACACACGGAGACGTGCTCAGGTGTCCTGATTGTGGGGAGGCTCCTCCAAGTGACAGCAGTGCCTGGGTTCTAATAGAATAACTAGCTTGTATTCCTTGTGTGTTTTCCTAGGCCGGGCTGAGAGGGAAAGCTGGGAGTTTGCCTTGGAGGCCAAGTAGCAGCAACTGCCTCCCTATGGAATGTGGAAGTATTTAGAGGACTTCCCCCTAATGGGGAACATTTGTGACCCCATTCATCTACTTGGATTGTGGCTCCAAATCTCCCCGCCACAAGGTTGGGTTCCGGGATCCTGAGTGTGGGGAAGTTCCTCCAAATGTCAGGAGCGCTTGTGTTCTACTTGAATCCTTTAACTTGCCTTCCCTGATGGTTTGCCTAGGCTGGAGTGCTGGGGAATGTGGGGTTTCGGCTCTAATACCAAGAATTTGCCAATGCATCTACATGGGAATTTGAGAAATTTTACCTACACCCAGCAACGTGGGAATACATGTGCCACCTGAAAGATGCCTTGACCCTGTTTCCCCACCACCAGCACACAAACGAGGAAGTGTTCTTCTATCCTGAATGGTGGGAGTTCCCTCCAAATGACAGCAGCACCTGGGGTCTAATAGAATCCGTTACCTTGACCTCCTTGAGTGTTTACCTAGGCCGGGCTGTGAGCGAATGTGGGGGATGGGCTCTAAAGACAAGGGTTAGCGAGTGCCCCTCTATGGGCAGTGGAGTTTTTAAACCAAATCCCCAACTTGGAACACCTGTGCCCCCATAAAGATGCGTGGACTTTGTTTCCCTCCTCCAGCACATACACGACATTGGGTTCAGATGTCTTGAGTGTGGGGAAGTTCTTCCAAATAACAGCAGTGCCTGGGTTCTAATACTATACCTTAACTTGTATTCCATGGTGGATTGCCAAGGCCGGTGTGCGGGGGAAAGTTGGGATTGGGCTCTAAACCAAGTAGTAGCGAGAGCCTATCCATGGGATGTGGGTGTTTAACCTACAACCCACAACCATGGAATAACTGTGCCCCCTGAAACATGCGTGTGCTATGTTTCCCCACTTCCAGCAAACACAGGAAGAAGTGTTCTGGTGTTCTGACTGTGGGGAGCTTCCTCCAACAGACAGTAGCACCTGGGTTGTAATAGAATCCCTTAGCTTGACTTCCCTAAGTGTTTTCCTAGGCCTAGCAGTGAGCGATGGTGGGGGATGGGCTCTAAAGCCAAGTATTAGCGAGTGCATCTCTGTGGGTATTGGAGGGTTTGAAACTACTTCCCCAATCTTGGAACACCTGTGCCCCCATACAGATGCGTGGACTCTGTTTCCCCACCTCCAGCACACACACTGAGACGTGCTCAGGTATCCTGATTGTGGGGAGTCACCTCCAAATGCCAGCAGCGCCTGGGTTCTTATAGAATCCCTTAGCTTGTCTTCCCTGATGGCATTCCTAGGCTGGAGAGGGGTGGAATGTGGGGGTTGGGCTCTAAACCAAGTATTAGCGAGAGCCTATCGATGGGATGTGGCTGTTTAACTTACAACCCACAACCATGGAATAACTGTGCCCCCTGAAAGATGCTTTGACTCTGTTTCCCTACATCCAGCTCACACACGAAGAAGTGTTCTGGTATTCTGAGAGTAGGGAGGCCCCACAAACTGACAGCAGCACCTGGGTTCTAATAGAATCCCTTAGCTTGACTTCCCTAAGTGATTTCCTAGGCCTAGCAGTGAGCGATGGTGGGGGATGGGCTCTAAAGCCAAGTAATAGCTAGTGCCTCTCTATGATAAGTGAAGGTGTTTAAACTACATCATCTACCTGGGAATAACTGTGCCCCCATAAAGATGCATGAACTCAGTTTCCCCACTTCCAACACACACACGAAGACGTGTTCAGGTATCCTGAGTTTGGGCCGGCAATTTCAAGTGACAGCACCGCCTGGGTTCTAATAATATGCGATAGCTTGTAATCCCTGAGTGTTTCCCTAGGCCTGGCTCTGAGGGAAAGCTGGGGGTTGGGCTTTGAGGCCATATAGTAGCGAGTGCCCCCGATGGACTGTGGAAGTATTTAGATCAATTCTCCCTAAAGGTGAACACCTGTGCCCACATCCATCTACGTGGAGTGGGGATACAGAAATCCCCCTCCCACAAGACTGGCTTCTGGAATCCTGAATTGGGAAAGATCCTCCATCTGACAGCAGTGCCAGTGTTCTAGAGAATCCTTAACCTCTCTTCCCTGATGGATTGCGTAAGCTGGAGTGCGGTTCAAAGTGGGATTTGAGCTCTAAATCCAAGTATTAGTGAGTGCCTTTCCATGGAAATTGGAGGTGTTTAACCAACAACCCACAACAATGGAATACCTGTGCCCCCTGAAATACGCGTGGACTCTGTTTCTCCACCAACAGCACACACACGAAGAAGTTTTCTGGAATCCTGAGCATGGGGAGGCTACTCCAAATCACAGCAGAACCTAGGTTCTATTAGAATCCCTTAGCTTGTGTTCCCTGAGTGTTTCCTTAGGCCGGGCCATGAGGGAAAGCTGGGGGTTGGGCTTGGAGGCCAATTAGCAGCGAGTACCCTCCGATGGACTGAGGAAGTTCTTAGAGGAATTCTCCCTAAAGGGAAACACCTGAGCACATATTCATCTGCGTGGATTGGGGCTCCACACCTCCCCACCACACAAGGTTGGATTCCAGAATCCTGAGGGTGTGGTAGTTCCTCCAAGTGACATCAGCGTCTTGGTTTTAATTGAACCCCTTTGCTTGTCTTCCCTGATGGTTTTCCTAGGCCAGAGTTTGGCTGAAAGTGGGATTGGGCTCTAAAACCTAGTATCAGCATGTGCCTCTCCATGGGAAGTGGAGATGTTTATCATACAACCCACAACTTGGGAATAACTGTGCCCCCTGAAAAATGCGTGTGCTTTGTTTCCCCACCTCCACACACACACGAAGTTTTCTGGTATCCTGAGTGTGGGGAGGCTCCTGCAACAGACAGTAGCACCTGGGATCTAATTGGATCCATTAGGTTGACTTCCCTGAGTATATAAATTGGCCGGGTTGTGAGCGAAGTTGGTGGTTGTGGTCTAAAACCAAGTATTAGCGAGTTCCTATCTTTTTGCAGTGGAGGTGGTGAAAGTATATCCCCAACCTGGGAACACCTGTGCCCCCATAAAGAGGCGTGGACACTGTTTCCCTCCTCCAGCACACACACGACATCTGGTTCAGATGTCTTGAGTGTGGGGAGGTTCTTCCAAGTAACAGCAGCGCCTCGGTTCTAATACAATACCTTAACTTGTCTTCCATGATGGCTTGCCAAGGCCGGTGTGTGGGGGAAATTTGGGATTGGGCTCTAAACCAAGTATTAGCGAGAGCCTATCCATGGGATGTGGGTGTTAGCTTACAACCCACAACCATGGAATAACTGTGCCCCCTGAAAGATGCTTTGACTCTGTTTCCCTACATCCAGCACACAAACGAAGATGTTTTCTGGTGTTCTGAGTCTGGGTAGGTTCGTCCAACTGACAGCAGCACCTGGGTCCTAATGGAATCCCTTAGCTTGACTTCCCTAAGTGTTTTCCTAGGCCTAGCAGTGAGCGATGGTGGGGGAAGGGCTCTAAAGCCAAGTATTAGTGAGTGCATCTCTGTGGGCAGTGGAGGGTTTTAAACTACTTCCCCAAACTTGGAAAACCTGTTCCCCCATAAAGATGCGTGGAATCTGTTTCCCGACCTCCAGTACACACACGGAGACGTGCTCAGGTGTCCTGATTGTGGGGAGGCTCCTCCAAGTGACAGCAGTGCCTGGGTTCTAATAGAATAACTAGCTTGTATTCCTTGTGTGTTTTCCTAGGCCGGGCTGAGAGGGAAAGCTGGCAGTTTGCCTTGGAGGCCAAGTAGCAGCAACTGCCTCCCTATGGAATGTGGAAGTATTTAGAGGACTTCCCCCTAATGGGGAACATTTGTGACCCCATTCATCTACTTGGATTGTGGCTCCAAATCTCCCCGCCACAAGGTTGGGTTCCGGGATCCTGAGTGTGGGGAAGTTCCTCCAAATGTCAGGAGCGCTTGTGTTCTACTTGAATCCCTTAACTTGCCTTCCCTGATGGTTTGCCTAGGCTGGAGTGCTGGGGAATGTGGGGTTTCGGCTCTAATACCAAGAATTTGCCAATGCATCTACATGGGAATTTGAGAAATTTTACCTACACCCAGCAACGTGGGAATACATGTGCCACCTGAAAGATGCCTTGACCCTGTTTCCCCACCACCAGCACACAGACGAGGAAGTGTTCTTCTATCCTGAATGGTGGGAGTTCCCTCCAAATGACAGCAGCACCTGGGGTCTAATAGAATCCGTTACCTTGACCTCCTTGAGTGTTTACCTAGGCCGGGCTGTGAGCGAATGTGGGGGATGGGCTCTAAAGACAAGGGTTAGCGAGTGCCCCTCTATGGGCAGTGGAGTTTTTAAACCAAATCCCCAACTTGGAACACCTGTGCCCCCATAAAGATGCGTGGACTTTTTTTCCCTCCTCCAGCACATACAAGACATTGGGTTCAGATGTCTTGAGTGTGGGGAAGTTCTTCCATATAACAGCAGAGCCTTAGTTCTAATACTATACCTTAACATGTATTCCATGGTGGATTGCCAAGGCCGGTGTGCGGGGGAAAGTTGGGATTGGGCACTAAACCAATTAGTAGCGAGAGCCTATCCATGGGATGTGGGTGTTTAACCTACAACCCACAACCATGGAATAACTGTGCCCCCTGAAACATGCGTGTGCTATGTTTCCCCACTTCCAGCAAACACAGGAAGAAGTGTTCTGGGGTTCTGACTGTGGGGAGCTTCCTCCAACAGACAGTAGCACCTGGGTTGTAATAGAATCCCTTAGCTTGACTTCCCTAAGTGTTTTCCTAGGCCTAGCAGTGAGCGATGGTGGGGGATGGGCTCTAAAGCCAAGTATTAGCGAGTGCATCTCTGTGGGTATTGGAGGGTTTGAAACTACTTCCCCAATCTTGGAACACCTGTGCCCCCATACAGATGCGTGGACTCTGTTTCCCCACCTCCAGCACACACACTGAGACGTGCTCAGGTATCCTGATTGTGGGGAGTCTCCTCCAAATGCCAGCAGCGCCTGGGTTCTTATAGAATCCCTTAGCTTGTCTTCCCTGATGGCATTCCTAGGCTGGAGAGGGGTGGAATGTGGGGGTTGGGCTCTAAACCAAGTATTAGCGAGAGCCTATCGATGGGATGTGGCTGTTTAACTTACAACCCACAACCATGGAATAACTGTGCCCCCTGAAAGATGCTTTGACTCTGTTTCCCTACATCCAGCTCACACACGAAGAAGTGTTCTGGTATTCTGAGAGTAGGGAGGCCCCACAAACTGACAGCAGCACCTGGGTTCTAATAGAATCCCTTAGCTTGACTTCCCTAAGTGATTCCCTAGGCCTAGCAGTGAGCGATGGTGGGGGATGGGCTCTAAAGCCAAGTAATAGCTAGTGCCTCTCTATGAGAAGTGAAGGTGTTTAAACTACATCATCTACCTGGGAATAACTGTGCCCCCATAAAGATGCATGAACTCAGTTTCCCCACTTCCAACACACACACGAAGACGTGTTCAGGTATCCTGAGTTTGGGCCGGCAATTTCAAGTGACAGCACCGCCTGGGTTCTAATAATATCCGATAGCTTGTAATCCCTGAGTGTTTCCCTAGGCCTGGCTCTGAGGGAAAGCTGGGGGTTGGGCTTTGAGGCCATATAGTAGCGAGTGCCCCCGATGGACTGTGGAAGTATTTAGATCAATTCTCCCTAAAGGTGAACACCTGTGCCCACATCCATCTACGTGGAGTGGGGATACAGAAATCCCCCTCCCACAAGACTGGCTTCTGGAATCCTGAATTGGGAAAGATCCTCCATCTGACAGCAGTGCCAGTGTTCTAGAGAATCCTTAACCTCTCTTCCCTGATGGATTGCGTAAGCTGGAGTGCGGTTCAAAGTGGGATTTGAGCTCTAAATCCAAGTATTAGTGAGTGCCTTTCCATGGAAATTGGAGGTGTTTAACCAACAACCCACAACAATGGAATACCTGTGCCCCCTGAAATACGCGTGGACTCTGTTTCTCCACCAACAGCACACACACGAAGAAGTTTTCTGGAATCCTGAGCATGGGGAGGCTACTCCAAATCACAGCAGAACCTAGGTTCTATTAGAATCCCTTAGCTTGTGTTCCCTGAGTGTTTCCTTAGGCCGGGCCATGAGGGAAAGCTGGGGGTTGGGCTTGGAGGCCAATTAGCAGCGAGTACCCTCCGATGGACTGAGGAAGTTCTTAGAGGAATTCTCCCTAAAGGGAAACACCTGAGCACATATTCATCTGCGTGGATTGGGGCTCCACACCTCCCCACCACACAAGGTTGGATTCCAGAATCCTGAGGGTGTGGTAGTTCCTCCAAGTGACATCAGCGTCTTGGTTTTAATTGAACCCCTTTGCTTGTCTTCCCTGATGGTTTTCCTAGGCCAGAGTTTGGCTGAAAGTGGGATTGGGCTCTAAAACCTAGTATCAGCATGTGCCTCTCCATGGGAAGTGGAGATGTTTATCATACAACCCACAACTTGGGAATAACTGTGCCCCCTGAAAAATGCGTGTGCTTTGTTTCCCCACCTCCACACACACACGAAGTTTTCTGGTATCCTGAGTGTGGGGAGGCTCCTGCAACAGACAGTAGCACCTGGGATCTAATTGGATCCATTAGGTTGACTTCCCTGAGTATATATCTTGGCTGGGTTGTGAGCGAAGTTGGTGGTTGTGGTCTAAAACCAAGTATTAGCGAGTTCCTATCTTTTTGCAGTGGAGGTGGTGAAAGTATATCCCCAACCTGGGAACACCTGTGCCCCCATAAAGAGACGTGGACACTCTTTCCCTCCTCCAGCACACACACGACATCTGGTTCAGATGTCTTGAGTGTGGGGAGGTTCTTCCAAGTAACAGCAGCGCCTCGGTTCTAATACAATACCTTAACTTGTCTTCCATGATGGCTTGCCAAGGCCGGTGTGTGGGGGAAAGTTGGGATTGGGCTCTAAACCAAGTATTAGCGAGAGCCTATCCATGGGATGTGGGTGTTAGCTTACAACCCACAACCATGGAATAACTGTGCCCCCTGAAAGATGCTTTGACTCTGTTTCCCTACATCCAGCACACAAACGAAGATGTTTTCTGGTGTTCTGAGTCTGGGTAGGTTCCTCCAACTGACAGCAGCACCTGGGTCCTAATAGAATCCCTTAGCTTGACTTCCCTAAGTGTTTTACTAGGCCTAGCAGTGAGCGATGGTGGGGGAAGGGCTCTAAAGCCAAGTATTAGCGAGTGCATCTCTGTGGGCAGTGGAGGGTTTTAAACTACTTCCCCAAACTTGGAAAACCTGTTCCCCCATAAAGATGCGTGGAATCTGTTTCCCGACCTCCAATACACACGCTGAGACGTGCTCAGCTGTCCTGATTGTGGGGAGGCTCCTCCAATTGACAGCAGTGCCTGGATTCTAATAGAATAACTAGCTTGTATTCCTTGTGTGTTTTCCTAGGCCGGGCTGAGAGGGAAAGCTGGGAGTTTGCCTTGGAGGCCAAGTAGCAGCAACTGCCTCCCTATGGAATGTGGAAGTATTTAGAGGACTTCCCCCTAATGGGGAACATTTGTGACCCCATTCATCTACTTGGATTGTGGCTCCACATCTCCCCGCCACAAGGTTGGGTTCCGGGATCCTGAGTGTGGGGAAGTTCCTCCAAATGTCAGGAGCGCTTGTGTTCTACTTGAATCCCTTAACTTGCCTTCCCTGATGGTTTGCCTAGGCTGGAGTGCTGGGGAATGTGGGGTTTCGGCTCTAATACCAAGAATTTGCCAATGCATCTACATGGGAATTTGAGAAATTTTACCTACACCCAGCAACGTGGGAATACATGTGCCACCTGAAAGATGCCTTGACCCTGTTTCCCCACCACCAGCACACAAACGAGGAAGTGTTCTTCTATCCTGAATGGTGGGAGTTCCCTCCAAATGACAGCAGCACCTGGGGTCTAATAGAATCCGTTACCTTGACCTCCTTGAGTGTTTACCTAGGCCGGGCTGTGAGCGAATGTGGGGGATGGGCTCTAAAGACAAGGGTTAGCGAGTGCCCCTCTCTGGGCAGTGGAGTTTTTAAACCAAATCCCCAACTTGGAACACCTGTGCCCCCATAAAGATGCGTGGACTTTGTTTCCCTCCTCCAGCACATACACGACATTCGGTTCAGATGTCTTGAGTGTGGGGAAGTTCTTCCAAATAACAGCAGTGCCTGGGTTCTAATACTATACCTTAACTTGTATTCCATGGTGGATTGCCAAGGCCGGTGTGCGGGGGAAAGTTGGGATTGGGCTCTAAACCAAGTAGTAGCGAGAGCCTATCCATGGGATGTGGGTGTTTAACCTACAACCCACAACCATGGAATAACTGTGCCCCCTGAAACATGCGTGTGCTAAGTTTCCCCACTTCCAGCAAACACAGGAAGAAGTGTTCTGGTGTTCTGATTGTGGGGAGCTTCCTCCAACAGACAGTAGCACCTGGGTTGTAATAGAATCCCTTAGCTTGACTTCCCTAAGTGTTTTCCTAGGCCTAGCAGTGAGCGATGGTGGGGGATGGGCTCTAAAGCCAAGTATTAGCGAGTGCATCTCTGTGGGTATTGGAGGGTTTGAAACTACTTCCCCAATCTTGGAACACCTGTGCCCCCATACAGATGCGTGGACTCTGTTTCCCCACCTCCAGCACACACACTGAGACGTGCTCAGGTATCCTGATTGTGGGGAGTCTCCTCCAAATGCCAGCAGCGCCTGGGTTCTTATAGAATCCCTTAGCTTGTCTTCCCTGATGGCATTCTTAGGCTGGAGAGGGGTGGAATGTGGGGGTTGGGCTCTAAAACAAGTATTAGCGAGAGCCTATCGATGGGATGTGGCTGTTTAACCTACAACCCACAACCATGGAATAACTGTGCCCCCTGAAAGATGCTTTGACTCTGTTTCCCTACATCCAGCTCACACACGAAGAAGTGTTCTGGTATTCTGAGAGTAGGGAGGCCCCACAAACTGACAGCAGCACCTGGGTTCTAATAGAATCCCTTAGCTTGACTTCCCTAAGTGATTTCCTAGGCCTAGCAGTGAGCGATGGTGGGGGATGGGCTCTAAAGCCAAGTAATAGCTAGTGCCTCTCTATGAGAAGTGAAGGTGTTTAAACTACATCATCTACCTGGGAATAACTGTGCCCCCATAAAATGCATGAACTCAGTTTCCCCACTTCCAACACACACACGAAGACGTGTTCAGGTATCCTGAGTTTGGGCCGGCAATTTCAAGTGACAGCACCGCCTGGGTTCTAATAATATGCGATAGCTTGTAATCCCTGAGTGTTTCCCTAGGCCTGGCTCTGAGGGAAAGCTGGGGGTTGGGCTTTGAGGCCATATAGTAGCGAGTGCCCCCGATGGACTGTGGAAGTATTTAGATCAATTCTCCCTAAAGGTGAACACCTGTGCCCACATCCATCTACGTGGAGTGGGGATACAGAAATCCCCCTCCCACAAGACTGGCTTCTGGAATCCTGAATTGGGAAAGATCCTCCATCTGACAGCAGTGCCAGTGTTCTAGAGAATCCTTAACCTCTCTTCCCTGATGGATTGCGTAAGCTGGAGTGCGGTTCAAAGTGGGATTTGAGCTCTAAATCCAAGTATTAGTGAGTGCCTTTCCATGGAAATTGGAGGTGTTTAACCAACAACCCACAACAATGGAATACCTGTGCCCCCTGAAATACGCGTGGACTCTGTTTCTCCACCAACAGCACACACACGAAGAAGTTTTCTGGAATCCTGAGCATGGGGAGGCTACTCCAAATCACAGCAGAACCTAGGTTCTATTAGAATCCCTTAGCTTGTGTTCCTTGAGTGTTTCCTTAGGCCGGGCCATGAGGGAAAGCTGGGGGTTGGGCTTGGAGGCCAATTAGCAGCGAGTACCCTCCGATGGACTGAGGAAGTTCTTAGAGGAATTCTCCCTAAAGGGAAACACCTGAGCACATATTCATCTGCGTGGATTGGGGCTCCACACCTCCCCACCACACAAGGTTGGATTCCAGAATCCTGAGGGTGTGGTAGTTCCTCCAAGTGACATCAGCGTCTTGGTTTTAATTGAACCCCTTTGCTTGTCTTCCCTGATGGTTTTCCTAGGCCAGAGTTTGGCTGAAAGTGGGATTGGGCTCTAAAACCTAGTATCAGCATGTGCCTCTACATGGGAAGTGGAGATGTTTATCATACAACCCACAACTTGGGAATAACTGTGCCCCCTGAAAAATGCGTGTGCTTTGTTTCCCCACCTCCACACACACACGAAGTTTTCTGGTATCCTGAGTGTGGGGAGGCTCCTGCAACAGACAGTAGCACCTGGGATCTAATTGGATCCATTAGGTTGACTTCCCTGAGTATATACCTTGGCCGGGTTGTGAGCGAAGTTGGTGGTTGTGGTCTAAAACCAAGTATTAGCGAGTTCCTATCTTTTGGCAGTGGAGGTGGTGAAAGTATATCCCCAACCTGGGAACACCTGTGCCCCCATAAAGAGGCGTGGACACTCTTTCCCTCCTCCAGCACACACACGACATCTGGTTGAGATGTCTTGAGTGTGGGGAGGTTCTTCCAAGTAACAGCAGCGCCTCGGTTCTAATACAATACCTTAACTTGTCTTCCATGATGGCTTGCCAAGGCCGGTGTGTGGGGGAAAGTTGGGATTGGGCTCTAAACCAAGTATTAGCGAGAGCCTATCCATGGGATGTGGGTGTTAGCTTACAACCCACAACCATGGAATAACTGTGCCCCCTGAAAGATGCTTTGACTCTGTTTCCCTACATCCAGCACACAAACGAAGATGTTTTCTGGTGTTCTGAGTCTGGGTAGGTTCGTCCAACTGACAGCAGCACCTGGGTCCTAATGGAATCCCTTAGCTTGACTTCCCTAAGTGTTTTCCTAGGCCTAGCAGTGAGCGATGGTGGGGGAAGGGCTCTAAAGCCAAGTATTAGCGAGTGCATCTCTGTGGGCAGTGGAGGGTTTTAAACTACTTCCCCAAACTTGGAAAACCTGTTCCCCCATAAAGATGCGTGGAATCTGTTTCCCGACCTCCAGTACACACACGGAGACGTGCTCAGGTGTCCTGATTGTGGGGAGGCTCCTCCAAGTGACAGCAGTGCCTGGGTTCTAATAGAATAACTAGCTTGTATTCCTTGTGTGTTTTCCTAGGCCGGGCTGAGAGGGAAAGCTGGGAGTTTGCCTTGGAGGCCAAGTAGCAGCAACTGCCTCCCTATGGAATGTGGAAGTATTTAGAGGACTTCCCCCTAATGGGGAACATTTGTGACCCCATTCATCTACTTGGATTGTGGCTCCACATCTCCCCGCCACAAGGGTGGGTTCCGGGATCCTGAGTGTGGGGAAGTTCCTCCAAATGTCAGGAGCGCTTGTGTTCTACTTGAATCCCTTAACTTGCCTTCCCTTATGGTTTGCCTATGCTGGAGAGCTGGGGAATGTGGGGTTTCGGCTCTAATACCAAGAATTTGCCAATGCATCTACATGGGAATTTGAGAAATTTTACCTACACCCAGCAACGTGGAAATACATGTGCCACCTGAAAGATGCCTTGACCCTGTTTCCCCACCACCAGCACACAAACGAGGAAGTGTTCTTCTATCCTGAATGGTGGGAGTTCCCTCCAAATGACAGCAGCACCTGGGGTCTAATAGAATCCGTTACCTTGACCTCCTTGAGTGTTTACCTAGGCCGGGCTGTGAGCGAATGTGGGGGATGGGCTCTAAAGACAAGGGTTAGCGAGTGCCCCTCTATGGGCAGTGGAGTTTTTAAACCAAATCCCCAACTTGGAACACCTGTGCCCCCATAAAGATGCGTGGACTTTGTTTCCCTCCTCCAGCACATACACGACATTGGGTTCAGATGTCTTGAGTGTGGGGAAGTTCTTCCATATAACAGCAGTGCCTGGGTTCTAATACTATACTTTAACTTGTATTCCATGGTGGATTGCCAAGGCCGGTGTGCGGGGGAAAGTTGGGATTGGGCTCTAAACCATGTAGTAGCGAGAGCCTATCCATGGATGTGGGTGTTTAACCTACAACCCACAACCATGGAATAACTGTGCCCCCTGAAACATGCGTGTGCTATGTTTCCCCACTTCCAGCAAACACAGGAAGAAGTGTTCTGGGGTTCTGACTGTGGGGAGCTTCCTCCAACAGACAGTAGCACCTGGGTTGTAATAGAATCCCTTAGCTTGACTTCCCTAAGTGTTTTCCTAGGCCTAGCAGTGAGCGATGGTGGGGGATGTGCTCTAAAGCCAAGTATTAGCGAGTGCATCTCTGTGGGTATTGGAGGGTTTGAAACTACTTCCCCAATCTTGGAACACCTGTGCCCCCATACAGATGCGTGGACTCTGTTTCCACACCTCCAGCACACACACTGAGACGTGCTCAGGTATCCTGATTGTGGGGAGTCTCCTCCAAATGCCAGCAGCGCCTGGGTTCTTATAGAATCCCTTAGCTTGTATTCCCTGATGGCATTCCTAGGCTGGAGAGGGGTGGAATGTGGGGGTTGGGCTCTAAACCAAGTATTAGCGAGAGCCTATCGATGGGATGTGGCTGTTTAACCTACAACCCACAACCATGGAATAACTGTGCCCCCTGAAAGATGCTTTGACTCTGTTTCCCTACATCCAGCTCACACACGAAGAAGTGTTCTGGTATTCTGAGAGTAGGGAGGCTCCACAAACTGACAGCAGCACCTGGGTTCTAATAGAATCCCTTAGCTTGACTTCCCTAAGTGATTTCCTAGGCCTAGCAGTGAGCGATGGTGGGGGATGGGCTCTAAAGCCAAGTAATAGCTAGTGCCTCTCTATGAGAAGTGAAGGTGTTTAAACTACATCATCTACCTGGGAATAACTGTGCCCCCATAAAGACGCATGAACTCAGTTTCCCCACTTCCAACACACACACGAAGACGTGTTCAGGTATCCTGAGTTTGGGCCGGCAATTTCAAGTGACAGCACCGCCTGGGTTCTAATAATATCCGATAGCTTGTAATCCCTGAGTGTTTCCCTAGGCCTGGCTCTGAGGGAAAGCTGGGGGTTGGGCTTAGAGGCCATAGAGTAGCGAGTGCCCCCGATGGACTGTGGAAGTATTTAGATCAATTCTCCCTAAAGGTGAACACCTGTGCCCACATCCATCTAGGTGGAGTGGGGATACAGAAATCCCCCTCCCACAAGACTGGCTTCTGGAATCCTGAATTGGGAAAGATCCTCCAACTTACAGCAGTGCCAGTGTTCTAGAGAATCCTTAACCTCTCTTCCCTGATGGATTGCGTAAGCTGGAGTGCGGTTCAAAGTGGGATTTGAGCTCTAAATCCAAGTATTAGTGAGTGCCTTTCCATGGAAATTGGAGGTGTTTAACCAACAACCCACAACAATGGAATACCTGTGCCCCCTGAAATACGCGTGGACTCTGTTTCTCCACCAACAGCACACACACGAAGAAGTTTTCTGGAATCCTGAGCATGGGGAGGCTACTCCAAATCACAGCAGAACCTAGGTTCTATTAGAATCCCTTAGCTTGTGTTCCCTGAGTGTTTCCTTAGGCCGGGCCATGAGGGAAAGCTGGGGGTTGGGCTTGGAGGCCAATTAGCAGCGAGTACCCTCCGATGGACTGAGGAAGTTCTTAGAGGAATTCTCCCTAAAGGGAAACACCTGAGCACATATTCATCTGCGTGGATTGGGGCTCCACACCTCCCCACCACACAAGGTTGGATCCCAGAATCCTGAGGGTGTGGTAGTTCCTCCAAGTGACATCAGCGTCTTGGTTTTAATTGAACCCCTTTGCTTGTCTTCCCTGATGGTTTTCCTAGGCCAGAGTTTGGCTGAAAGTGGGATTGGGCTCTAAAACCTAGTATCAGCATGTGCCTCTCCATGGGAAGTGGAGATGTTTATCATACAACCCACAACTTGGGAATAACTGTGCCCCCTGAAAAATGCGTGTGCTTTGTTTCCCCACCTCCACACACACACGAAGTTTTCTGGTATCCTGAGTGTGGGGAGGCTCCTGCAACAGACAGTAGCACCTGGGATCTAATTGGATCCATTAGGTTGACTTCCCTGAGTATATACCTTGGCCGGGTTGTGAGCGAAGTTGGTGGTTGTGGTCTAAAACCAAGTATTAGCGAGTTCATATCTTTTGGCAGTGGAGGTGTTGAAAGTATATCCCCAACCTGGGAACACCTGTGCCCCCATAAAGAGGCGTGGACACTGTTTCCCTCCTCCAGCACACACACGACATCTGGTTGAGATGTCTTGAGTGTGGGGAGGTTCTTCCAAGTAACAGCAGCGCCTCGGTTCTAATACAATACCTTAACTTGTCTTCCATGATGGCTTGCCAAGGCCGGTGTGTGGGGGAAAGTTGGGATTGGGCTCTAAACCAAGTATTAGCGAGAGCCTATCCATGGGATGTGGGTGTTAGCTTACAACCCACAACCATGGAATAACTGTGCCCCCTGAAAGATGCTTTGACTCTGTTTCCCTACATCCAGCACACAAACGAAGATGTTTTCTGGTGTTCTGAGTCTGGGTAGGTTCGTCCAACTGACAGCAGCACCTGGGTCCTAATAGAATCCCTTAGCTTGACTTCCCTAAGTGTTTTCCTAGGCCTAGCAGTGAGCGATGGTGGGGGAAGGGCTCTAAAGCCAAGTATTAGCGAGTGCAACTCTGTGGGCAGTGGAGGGTTTTAAACTACTTCCCCAAACTTGGAAAACCTGTTCCCCCATAAAGATGCGTGGAATCTGTTTCCCGACCTCCAGTACACACACGGAGACGTGCTCAGGTGTCCTGATTGTGGGGAGGCTCCTCCAAGTGGCAGCAGTGCCTGGGTTCTAATAGAATAACTAGCTTGTATTCCTTGTGTGTTTTCCTAGGCCGGGCTGAGAGGGAAACCTGGGAGTTTGCCTTGGAGGCCTAGTAGCAGCAACTGCCTCCCTATGGAATGTGGAAGTATTTAGAGGACTTCCCCCTAATGGGGAACATTTGTGACCCCATTCATCTACTTGGATTTTGGCTCCACATCTCCCCGCCACAAGGTTGGGTTCCGGGATCCTGAGTGTGGGGAAGTTCCTCCAAATGTCAGGAGCGGTTGTGTTCTACTTGAATCCTTTAACTTGCCTTCCCTGATGGTTTGCCTAGGCTGGAGTGCTGGGGAATGTGGGGTTTCGGCTCTAATACCAAGAATTTGCCAATGCATCTACATGGGAATTTGAGAAATTTTACCTACACCCAGCAACGTGGGAATACATGTGCCACCTGAAAGATGCCTTGACCCTGTTTCCCCACCACCAGCACACAAACGAGGAAGTGTTCTTCTATCCTGAATGGTGGGAGTTCCCTCCAAATGACAGCAGCACCTGGGGTCTAATAGAATCCGTTACCTTGACCTCCTTGAGTGTTTACCTAGGCCGGGCTGTGAGCGAATGTGGGGGATGGGCTCTAAAGACAAGGGTTAGCGAGTGCCCCTCTATGGGCAGTGGAGTTTTTAAACCAAATCCCCAACTTGGAACACCTGTTCCCCCATAAAGATGCGTGGACTTTGTTTCCCTCCTCCAGCACATACACGACATAGGGTTCAGATGTCTTGAGTGTGGGGAAGTTCTTCCATATAACAGCAGTGCCTGGGTTCTAATACTATACCTTAACTTGTATTCCATGGTGGATTGCCAAGGCCGGTGTGCGGGGGAATGTTGGGATTGGGCTCTAAACCAAGTAGTAGCGAGAGCCTATCCATGGATGTGGGTGTTTAACCTACAACCCACAACCATGGAATTACTGTGCCCCCTGAAACATGCATGTGCTATGTTTCCCCACTTCCAGCAAACACAGGAAGAAGTGTTCTGGTGTTCTGACTGTGGGGAGCTTCCTCCAACAGACAGTAGCTCCTGGGTTGTAATAGAATCCCTTAGCTTGACTTCCCTAAGTGTTTTCCTAGGCCTAGCAGTGAGCGATGGTGGGGGATGGGCTCTAAAGCCAAGTATTAGCGAGTGCATCTCTGTGGGTATTGGAGGGTTTGAAACTACTTCCCCAATCTTGGAACACCTGTGCCCCCATACAGATGCGTGGACTCTGTTTCCCCACCTCCAGCACACACACTGAGACGTGCTCAGGTATCCTGATTGTGGGGAGTCTCCTCCAAATGCCAGCAGCGCCTGGGTTCTTATAGAATCCCTTAGCTTGTCTTCCCTGATGGCATTCCTAGGCTGGAGAGGGGTGGAATGTGGGGGTTGGGCTCTAAACCAAGTATTAGCGAGAGCCTATCGATGGGATGTGGCTGTTTAACCTACAACCCACAACCATGGAATAACTGTGCCCCCTGAAAGATGCTTTGACTCTGTTTCCCTACATCCAGCTCACACACGAAGAAGTGTTCTGGTATTCTGAGAGTAGGGAGGCTCCACAAACTGACAGCAGCACCTGGGTTCTAATAGAATCCCTTAGCTTGACTTCCCTAAGTGATTTCCTAGGCCTAGCAGTGAGCGATGGTGGGGGATGGGCTCTAAAGCCAAGTAATAGCTAGTGCCTCTCTATGAGAAGTGAAGGTGTTTAAACTACATCATCTACCTGGGAATAACTGTGCCCCCATAAAGACGCATGAACTCAGTTTCCCCACTTCCAACACACACACGAAGACGTGTTCAGGTATCCTGAGTTTGGGCCGGCAATTTCAAGTGACAGCACCGCCTGGGTTCTAATAATATCCGATAGCTTGTAATCCCTGAGTGTTTCCCTAGGCCTGGCTCTGAGGGAAAGCTGGGGGTTGGGCTTTGAGGCCATATAGTAGCGACTGCCCCTGATGGACTGTGGAAGGATTTAAATCAATTCTCCCTAAAGGTGAACACCTGTGCCCACATCCATCTACGTGGAGTGGGGATACAGAAATCCCCCTCCCACAAGACTGGCTTCTGGAATCCTGAATTGGGAAAGATCCTCCAACTGACAGCAGTGCCAGTGTTCTAGAGAATCCTTAACCTCTCTTCCCTGATGGATTGCGTAAGCTGGAGTGCGGTTCAAAGTGGGATTTGAGCTCTAAATCCAAGTATTAGTGAGTGCCTTTCCATGGAAATTGGAGGTGTTTAACCAACAACCCACAACAATGGAATACCTGTGCCCCCTGAAATACGCGTGGACTCTGTTTCTCCACCAACAGCACACACACGAAGAAGTTTTCTGGAATCCTGAGCATGGGGAGGCTACTCCAAATCACAGCAGAACCTAGGTTCTATTAGAATCCCTTTGCTTGTGTTCCCTGAGTGTTTCCTTAGGCCGGGCCATGAGGGAAAGCTGGGGGTTGGGCTTGGAGGCCAATTAGCAGCGAGTACCCTCCGATGGACTGAGGAAGTTCTTAGAGGAATTCTCCCTAAAGGGAAACACCTGAGCACATATTCATCTGCGTGGATTGGGGCTCCACACCTCCCCACCACACATGGTTGGATCCCAGAATCCTGAGGGTGTGGTAGTTCCTCCAAGTGACATCAGCGTCTTGGTTTTAATTGAACCCCTTTGCTTGTCTTCCCTGATGGTTTTCCTAGGCCAGAGTTTGGCTGAAAGTGGGATTGGGCTCTAAAACCTAGTATCAGCATGTGCCTCTCCATGGGATGTGGAGATGTTTATCATACAACCCACAACTTGGGAATAACTGTGCCCCCTGAAAAATGCGTGTGCTTTGTTTCCCAACCTCCACACACACACGAAGTTTTCTGGTATCCTGAGTGTGGGGAGGCTCCTGCAACAGACAGTAGCACCTGGGATCTAATTGGATCCATTAGGTTGACTTCCCTGAGTATATACCTTGGCCGGGTTGTGAGCGAATTTGGTGGTTGTGGTCTAAAACCAAGTATTAGCGAGTTCCTATCTTTTGGCAGTGGAGGTGGTGAAAGTATATCCCCAACCTGGGAACACCTGTGCCCCCATAAAGAGGCGTGGACACTGTTTCCCTGCTCCAGCACACACACGACATCTGGTTCAGATGTCTTGAGTGTGGGGAGGTTCTTCCAAGTAACAGCAGCGCCTCGGTTCTAATACAATACCTTAACTTGCCTTCCATGATGTCTTGCCAAGGCCAGTGTGTGGGGGAAAGTTGGGATTGGGCTCTAAACCAAGTATTAGCGAGAGCCTATCCATGGGATGTGGGTGTTAGCTTACAACCCACAACCATGGAATAACTGTGCCCCCTGAAAGATGCTTTGACTCTGTTTCCCTACATCCAGCACACAAACGAAGATGTTTTCTGGTGTTCTGAGTCTGGGTAGGTTCGTCCAACTGACAGCAGCACCTGGGTCCTAATAGAATCCCTTAGCTTGACTTCCCTAAGTGATTTCCTAGGCCTAGCAGTGAGCGATGGTGGGGGAAGGGCTCTAAAGCCAAGTATTAGCGAGTGCATCTCTGTGGGCAGTGGAGGGTTTTAAACTACTTCCCCAAACTTGGAAAACCTGTTCCCCCATAACGATGCGTGGAATCTGTTTCCCGACCACCAGTACACACACGGAGACGTGCTCAGTTGTCCTGATTGTGGGGAGGCTCCTCCAAGTGGCAGCAGTGCCTGGGTTCTAATAGAATAACTAGCTTGTATTCCTTGTGTGTTTTCCTAGGCCGGGCTGAGAGGGAAAGTTGGGAGTTTGCTTTGGAGGCCAAGTAGCAGCAACTGCCTCCCTATGGAATATGGAAGTATTTAGAGGACTTCCGCCTAATGGGGAACATTTGTGACCCCATTCATCTACTTGGATTGTGGCTCCACATCTCCCCGCCACAAGGGTGGGTTCCGGGATCCTGAGTGTGGGGAAGTTCCTCCAAATGTCAGGAGCGCTTGTGTTCTACTTGAATCCCTTAACTTGCCTTCCCTGATGGTTTGCCTAGGCTGGAGTGCTGGGGAATGTGGGGTTTCGGCTCTAATACCAAGAATTTGCCAATGCATCTACATGGGAATTTGAGAAATTTTACCTACACCCAGCAACGTGGGAATACATGTGCCACCTGAAAGATGCCTTGACCCTGTTTCCCCACCACCAGCACACAAACGAGGAAGTGTTCTTCTATCCTGAATGGTGGGAGTTCCCTCCAAATGACAGCAGCACCTGGGGTCTAATAGAATCCGTTACCTTGACCTCCTTGAGTGTTTACCTAGGCCGGGCTGTGAGCGAATGTGGGGGATGGGCTCTAAAGACAAGGGTTAGCGAGTGCCCCTCTATGGGCAGTGGAGTTTTTAAACCAAATCCCCAACTTGGAACACCTGTGCCCCCATAAAGATGCGTGGACTTTGTTTCCCTCCTCCAGCACATACACGATATAGGGTTCAGATGTCTTGAGTGTGGGGAAGTTCTTCCATATAACAGCAGTGCCTGGGTTCTAATACTATACCTTAACTTGTATTCCATGGTGGATTGCCAAGGCCGGTGTGCGGGGGAATGTTGGGATTGGGCTCTAAACCAAGTAGTAGCGAGAGCCTATCCATGGATGTGGGTGTTTAACCTACAACCCACAACCATGGAATAACTGTGCCCCCTGAAACATGCATGTGCTATGTTTCCCCACTTCCAGCAAACACAGGAAGAAGTGTTCTGGTGTTCTGACTGTGGGGAGCTTCCTCCAACAGACAGTAGCTCCTGGGTTGTAATAGAATCCCTTAGCTTGACTTCCCTAAGTGTTTTCCTAGGCCTAGCAGTGAGCGATGGTGGGGGATGGGCTCTAAAGCCAAGTATTAGCGAGTGCATCTCTGTGGGTATTGGAGGGTTTGAAACTACTTCCCCAATCTTGGAACACCTGTGCCCCCATACAGATGCGTGGACTCTGTTTCCCCACCTCCAGCACACACACTGAGACGTGCTCAGGTATCCTGATTGTGGGGAGTCTCCTCCAAATGCCAGCAGCGCCTGGGTTCTTATAGAATCCCTTAGCTTGTCTTCCCTGATGGCATTCCTAGGCTGGAGAGGGGTGGAATGTGGGGGTTGGGCTCTAAACCAAGTATTAGCGAGAGCCTATCGATGGGATGTGGCTGTTTAACCTACAACCCACAACCATGGAATAACTGTGCCCCCTGAAAGATGCTTTGACTCTGTTTCCCTACATCCAGCTCACACACGAAGAAGTGTTCTGGTATTCTGAGAGTAGGGAGGCTCCACAAACTGACAGCAGCACCTGGGTTCTAATAGAATCACTTAGCTTGACTTCCCTAAGTGATTTCCTAGGCCTAGCAGTGAGCGATGGTGGGGGATGGGCTCTAAAGCCAAGTAATAGCTAGTGCCTCTCTATGAGAAGTGAAGGTGTTTAAACTACATCATCTACCTGGGAATAACTGTGCCCCCATAAAGACGCATGAACTCAGTTTCCCCACTTCCAACACACACACGAAGACGTGTTCAGGTATCCTGAGTTTGGGCCGGCAATTTCAAGTGACAGCACCGCCTGGGTTCTAATAATATCCGATAGCTTGTAATCCCTGAGTGTTTCCCTAGGCCTGGCTCTGAGGGAAAGCTGGGGGTTGGGCTTTGAGGCCATATAGTAGCGACTGCCCCTGATGGACTGTGGAAGGATTTAAATCAATTCTCCCTAAAGGTGAACACCTGTGCCCACATCCATCTACGTGGAGTGGGGATACAGAAATCCCCCTCCCACAAGACTGGCTTCTGGAATCCTGAATTGGGAAAGATCCTCCAACTGACAGCAGTGCCAGTGTTCTAGAGAATCCTTAACCTCTCTTCCCTGATGGATTGCGTAAGCTGGAGTGCGGTTCAAAGTGGGATTTGAGCTCTAAATCCAAGTATTAGTGAGTGCCTTTCCATGGAAATTGGAGGTGTTTAACCAACAACCCACAACAATGGAATACCTGTGCCCCCTGAAATACGCGTGGACTCTGTTTCTCCACCAACAGCACACACACGAAGAAGTTTTCTGGAATCCTGAGCATGGGGAGGCTACTCCAAATCACAGCAGAACCTAGGTTCTATTAGAATCCCTTTGCTTGTGTTCCCTGAGTGTTTCCTTAGGCCGGGCCATGAGGGAAAGCTGGGGGTTGGGCTTGGAGGCCAATTAGCAGCGAGTACCCTCCGATGGACTGAGGAAGTTCTTAGAGGAATTCTCCCTAAAGGGAAACACCTGAGCACATATTCATCTGCGTGGATTGGGGCTCCACACCTCCCCACCACACATGGTTGGATCCCAGAATCCTGAGGGTGTGGTAGTTCCTCCAAGTGACATCAGCGTCTTGGTTTTAATTGAACCCCTTTGCTTGTCTTCCCTGATGGTTTTCCTAGGCCAGAGTTTGGCTGAAAGTGGGATTGGGCTCTAAAACCTAGTATCAGCATGTGCCTCTCCATGGGATGTGGAGATGTTTATCATACAACCCACAACTTGGGAATAACTGTGCCCCCTGAAAAATGCGTGTGCTTTGTTTCCCAACCTCCACACACACACGAAGTTTTCTGGTATCCTGAGTGTGGGGAGGCTCCTGCAACAGACAGTAGCACCTGGGATCTAATTGGATCCATTAGGTTGACTTCCCTGAGTATATACCTTGGCCGGGTTGTGAGCGAAGTTGGTGGTTGTGGTCTAAAACCAAGTATTAGCGAGTTCCTATCTTTTGGCAGTGGAGGTGGTGAAAGTATATCCCCAACCTGGGAACACCTGTGCCCCCATAAAGAGGCGTGGACACTGTTTCCCTCCTCCAGCACACACACGACATCTGGTTCAGATGTCTTGAGTGTGGGGAGGTTCTTCCAAGTAACAGCAGCGCCTCGGTTCTAATACAATACCTTAACTTGCCTTCCATGATGTCTTGCCAAGGCCGGTGTGTGGGGGAAAGTTGGGATTGGGCTCTAAACCAAGTATTAGCGAGAGCCTATCCATGGGATGTGGGTGTTAGCTTACAACCCACAACCATGGAATAACTGTGCCCCCTGAAAGATGCTTTGACTCTGTTTCCCTACATCCAGCACACAAACGAAGATGTTTTCTGGTGTTCTGAGTCTGGGTAGGTTCGTCCAACTGACAGCAGCACCTGGGTCCTAATAGAATCCCTTAGCTTGACTTCCCTAAGTGATTTCCTAGGCCTAGCAGTGAGCGATGGTGGGGGAAGGGCTCTAAAGCCAAGTATTAGCGAGTGCATCTCTGTGGGCAGTGGAGGGTTTTAAACTACTTCCCCAAACTTGGAAAACCTGTTCCCCCATAACGATGCGTGGAATCTGTTTCCCGACCACCAGTACACACACGGAGACGTGCTCAGTTGTCCTGATTGTGGGGAGGCTCCTCCAAGTGGCAGCAGTGCCTGGGTTCTAATAGAATAACTAGCTTGTATTCCTTGTGTGTTTTCCTAGGCCGGGCTGAGAGGGAAAGCTGGGAGTTTGCCTTGGAGGCCAAGTAGCAGCAACTGCCTCCCTATGGAATATGGAAGTATTTAGAGGACTTCCGCCTAATGGGGAACATTTGTGACCCCATTCATCTTCTTCGATTGTGGCTCCACATCTCCCCGCCACAAGGGTGGGTTCCGGGATCCTGAGTGTGGGGAAGTTCCTCCAAATGTCAGGAGCGCTTGTGTTCTACTTGAATCCCTTAACTTGCCTTCCCTGATGGTTTGCCTAGGCTGGAGTGCTGGGGAATGTGGGGTTTCGGCTCTAATACCAAGAATTTGCCAATGCATCTACATGGGAATTTGAGAAATTTTACCTACACCCAGCAACGTGGGAATACATGTGCCACCTGAAAGATGCCTTGACCCTGTTTCCCCACCACCAGCACACAAACGAGGAAGTGTTCTTCTATCCTGAATGGTGGGAGTTCCCTCCAAATGACAGCAGCACCTGGGGTCTAATAGAATCCGTTACCTTGACCTCCTTGAGTGTTTACCTAGGCCGGGCTGTGAGCGAATGTGGGGGATGGGCTCTAAAGGCAAGGGTTAGCGAGTGCCCCTCTATGGGCAGTGGAGTTTTTAAACCAAATCCCCAACTTGGAACACCTGTGCCTCCATAAAGATGCGTGGACTTTGTTTCCCTCCTCCAGCACATACACGACATTGGGTTCAGATGTCTTGAGTGTGGGGAAGTTCTTCCAAATAACAGCAGTGCCTGGGTTCTAATACTATACCTTAACTTGTATTCCATGGTGGATTGCCAAGGCCGGTGTGCGGGGGAAAGTTGGGATTGGGCTCTAAACCAAGTAGTAGCGAGAGCCTATCCATGGGATGTGGGTGTTTAACCTACAACCCACAACCATGGAATAACTGTTTCCCCTGAAAAATGCGTGTGCTATGTTTCCCCACTTCCAGCAAACACAGGAAGAAGTGTTCTGGTGTTCTGACTGTGGGGAGCTTCCTCCAACAGACAGTAGCACCTGGGTTGTAATAGAATCCCTTAGCTTGACTTCCCTAAGTGTTTTCCTAGGCCTAGCAGTGAGCGATGGTGGGGGATGGGCTCTAAAGCCAAGTATTAGCGAGTGCATCTCTGTGGGTATTGGAGGGTTTGAAACTACTTCCCCAATCTTGGAACACCTGTGCCCCCATACAGATGCGTGGACTCTGTTTCCCCACCTCCAGCACACACACTGAGACGTGCTCAGGTATCCTGATTGTGGGGAGTCTCCTCCAAATGCCAGCAGCGCCTGGGTTCTTATAGAATCCCTTAGCTTGTCTTCCCTGATGGCATTCCTAGGCTGAAGAGGGGTGGAATGTGGGGGTTGGGCTCTAAACCAAGTATTAGCGAGAGCCTATCGATGGGATGTGTCTGTTTAACCTACAACCCACAACCATGGAATAACTGTGCCCCCTGAAAGATGCTTTGACTCTGTTTCCCTACATCCAGCTCACACACGAAGAACTGTTCTGGTATTCTGAGAGTAGGGAGGCTCCACAAACTGACAGCAGCACCTGGGTTCTAATAGAATCCCTTAGCTTGACTTCCCTAAGTGATTTCCTAGGCCTAGCAGTGAGCGATGGTGGGGGATGGGCTCTAAAGCCAAGTAATAGCTAGTGCCTCTCTATGAGAAGTGAAGGTGTTTAAACTACATCATCTACCTGGGAATAACTGTGCCCCCATAAAGATGCATGAACTCAGTTTCCCCACTTCCAACACACACACGAAGACGTGTTCAGGTATCCTGAGTTTGGGCCGGCAATTTCAAGTGACAGCACCGCCTGGGTTCTAATAATATCCGATAGCTTGTAATCCCTGAGTGTTTCCCTAGGCCTGGCTCTGAGGGAAAGATGGGGGTTGGGCTTTGAGGCCATATAGTAGCGAGTGCCCCCGATGGACTGTGGAAGTATTTAGATCAATTCTCCCTAAAGGTGAACACCTGTGCCCACATCCATCTACGTGGAGTGGGGATACAGAAATCCCCCTCCCACAAGACTGGCTTCTGAAATCCTGAATTGGGAAAGATCCTCCAACTGACAGCAGTGCCAGTGTTCTAGAGAATCCTTAACCTCTCTTCCCTGATGGATTGCGTAAGCTGGAGTGCGGTTCAAAGTGGGATTTGAGCTCTAAATCCAAGTATTAGTGAGTGCCTTTCCATGGAAATTGGAGGTGTTTAACCAACAACCCACAACAATGGAATACCTGTGCCCCCTGAAATACGCGTGGACTCTGTTTCTCCACCAACAGCACACACACGAAGAAGTTTTCTGGAATCCTGAGCATGGGGAGGCTACTCCAAATCACAGCAGAACCTAGGTTCTATTAGGATCCCTTTGCTTGTGTTCCCTGAGTGTTTCCTTAGGCCGGGCCATGAGGGAAAGCTGGGGGTTGGGCTTGGAGGCCAATTAGCAGCGAGTACCCTCCGATGGACTGAGGAAGTTCTTAGAGGAATTCTCCCTAAAGGGAAACACCTGAGCACATATTCATCTGCGTGGATTGGGGCTCCACACCTCCCCACCACACAAGGTTGGATCCCAGAATCCTGAGGGTGTGGTAGTTCCTCCAAGTGACATCAGCGTCTTGGTTTTAATTGAACCCCTTTGCTTGTCTTCCCTGATGGTTTTCCTAGGCCAGAGTTTGGCTGAAAGTGGGATTGGGCTCTAAAACCTAGTATCAGCATGTGCCTCTCCATGGGAAGTGGAGATGTTTATCATACAACCCACAACTTGGGAATAACTGTGCCCCCTGAAAAATGCGTGTGCTTTGTTTCCCCACCTCCACACACACACGAAGTTTTCTGGTATCCTGAGTGTGGGGAGGCTCCTGCAACAGACAGTAGCACCTGGGATCTAATTGGATCCATTAGGTTGACTTCCCTGAGTATACACCTTGGCCGGGTTGTGAGCGAAGTTGGTGGTTGTGGTCTAAAACCAAGTATTAGCGAGTTCCTATCTTTTGGCAGTGGAGGTGGTGAAAGTATATCCCCAACCTGGGAACACCTGTGCCCCCATAAAGAGGCGTGGACACTGTTTCCCTCCTCCAGCACACACACGACATCTGGTTCAGATGTCTTGAGTGTGGGGAGGTTCTTCCAAGTAACAGCAGCGCCTCGGTTCTAATACAATACCTTAACTTGTCTTCCATGATGGCTTGCCAAGGCCGGTGTGTGGGGGAAAGTTGGGATTGGGCTCTAAACCAAGTATTAGCGAGAGCCTATCCATGGGATGTGGGTGTTAGCTTACAACCCACAACCATGGAATAACTGTGCCCCCTGAAAGATGCTTTGACTCTGTTTCCCTACATCCAGCACACAAACGAAGATGTTTTCTGGTGTTCTGAGTCTGGGTAGGTTCGTCCAACTGACAGCAGCACCTGGGTCCTAATGGAATCCCTTAGCTTGACTTCCCTATGTGATTTCCTAGGCCTAGAAGTGAGCGATGGTGGGGGAAGGGCTCTAAAGCCAAGTATTAGCGAGTGCATCTCTGTGGGCAGTGGAGAATTTTAAACTACTTCCCCAAACTTGGAAAACCTGTTCCCCCATAAAGATGCGTGGAATCTGTTTCCCGAACTCCAGTACACACACGGAGACGTGCTCAGGTGTCCTGATTGTGGGGAGGCTCCTCCAATTGACAGCAGTGCCTGGGTTCTAATAGAATAACTAGTTTGTATTCTTGTGTGTTTTCCTAGGCCGGGCTGAGAGGGAAAGCTGGGCGTTTGCCTTGGAGGCCAAGTAGCTGCAACTGCCTCCCTATGGAATGTGGAAGTATTTAGAGGACTTCCCCCTAATGGGGAACATTTGTGACCCCATTCATCTTCTTGGATTGTGGCTCCACATCTCCCCGCCACAAGGTTGGGTTCCGGGATCCTGAGTGTGGGGAAGTCCCTCCAAATATCAGGAGTGCTTGTGTTCTACTTGAATCCCTTAACTTGCCTTCCCTGATGGTTTGCCTAGGCTGGAGTGCTGGGGAATGTGGGGTTTCGGCTCTAATACCAAGAATTTGCCAATGCATCTACATGGGAATTTGAGAAATTTTACCTACACCCAGCAACGTGGGAATACATGTGCCACCTGAAAGATGCCTTGACCCTGTTTCCCCACCACCAGCACACAAACGAGGAAGTGTTCTTCTATCCTGAATGGTGGGAGTTCCCTCCAAATGACAGCAGCACCTGGGGTCTAATAGAATCCGTTACCTTGACCTCCTTGAGTGTTTACCTAGGCCGGGCTGTGAGCAAATGTGGGGGATGGGCTCTAAAGACAAGGGTTAGCGAGTGCCCCTCTATGGGCAGTGGAGTTTTTAAACCAAATCCCCAACTTGGAACACCTGTGCCCCCATAAAGATGCGTGGACTTTGTTTCCCTCCTCCAGCACATACACGAGATTGGGTTCAGATATCTTGAGTGTGGGGAAGTTCTTCCAAATAACAGCAGTGCCTGGGTTCTAATACTATATCTTAACTTGTATTCCATGGTGGATTGCCAAGGCCGGTGTGCGGCGGAAAGTTGGGATTGGGCTCTAAACCAAGTAGTAGCGAGAGCCTATCCATGGGATGTGGGTGTTTAACCTACAACCCACAACCATGGAATAACTGTGCCCCCTGGAAAATGCGTGTGCTATGTTTCCCCACTTCCAGCAAACACAGGAAGAAGTGTTCTGGTGTTCTGACTGTGGGGAGCTTCCTCCAACAGACAGTAGCACCTGGGTTGTAATAGAATCCCTTAGCTTGACTTCCCTATGTGTATTCCTAGGCCTAGCAGTGAGCGATGGTGGGGGATGGGCTCTAAAGCCAAGTATTAGCGAGTGCATCTCTGTGGGTATTGGAGGGTTTGAAACTACTTCCCCAATCTTGGAACACCTGTGCCCCCATACAGATGCGTGGACTCTGTTTCCCCACCTCCAGCACACACACTGAGACGTGCTCAGGTATCCTGATTGTGGGGAGTCTCCTCCAAATGCCAGCAGCGCCTGGGTTCTTATAGAATCCCTTAGCTTGTCTTCCCTGATGGCATTCCTAGGCTGGAGAGGGGTGGAATGTGGGGGTTGGGCTCTAAACCAAGTATTAGCGAGAGCCTATCGATGGGATGTGGCTGTTTAACCTACAACCCACAACCATGGAATAACTGTGCCCCCTGAAAGATGCTTTGACTCTGTTTCCCTACATCCAGCTCACACACGAAGAAGTGTTCTGGTATTCTGAGAGTAGGGAGGCTCCACAAACTGACAGCAGCACCTGGGTTCTAATAGAATCCCTTAGCTTGACTTCCCTAAGTGATTTCCTAGGCCTAGCAGTGAGCGATGGTGGGGGATGGGCTCTAAAGCCAAGTAATACCTAGTGCCTCTCTATGAGAAGTGAAGGTGTTTAAACTACATCATCTACCTGGGAATAACTGTGCCCCCATAAAGATGCATGAACTCAGTTTCCCCACTTCCAACACATACACGAAGACGTGTTCAGGTATCCTGAGTTTGGGCCGGCAATTTCAAGTGACAGCACCGCCTGGGTTCTAATAATATCCGATAGCTTGTAATCCCTGAGTGTTTCCCTAGGCCTGGCTCTGAGGGAAAGCTGGGGGTTGGGCTTTGAGGCCATATAGTAGCGAGTGCCCCCGATGGACTGTGGAAGTATTTAGATCAATTCTCCCTAAAGGTGAACACCTGTGCCCACATCCATCTACGTGGAGTGGGGATACAGAAATCCCCCTCCCACAAGACTGGCTTCTGGAATCCTGAATTGGGAAAGATCCTCCAACTGACAGCAGTGCCAGTGTTCTAGAGAATCCTTAACCTCTCTTCCCTGATGGATTGCGTAAGCTGGAGTGCGGTTCAAAGTGGGATTTGAGCTCTAAATCCAAGTATTAGTGAGTGCCTTTCCATGGAAATTGGAGGTGTTTAACCAACAACCCACAACAATGGAATAACTGTGCCCCCTGAAATACGCGTGGACTCTGTTTCTCCACCAACAGCACACACACGAAGAAGTTTTCTGGAATCCTGAGCATGGGGAGGCTACTCCAAATCACAGCAGAACCTAGGTTCTATTAGGATCCCTTATCTTGTGTTCCCTGAGTGTTTCCTTAGGCCGGGCCATGAGGGAAAGCTGGGGGTTGGGCTTGGAGGCCAATTAGCAGCGAGTACCCTCCGATGGACTGAGGAAGTTCTTAGAGGAATTCTCCCTAAAGGGAAACACCTGAGCACATATTCATCTGCGTGGATTGGGGCTCCACACCTCCCCACCACACAAGGTTGGATTCCAGAATCCTGAGGGTGTGGTAGTTCCTCCAAGTGACATCAGCGTCTTGGTTTTAATTGAACCCCTTTGCTTGTCTTCCCTGATGGTTTTCCTAGGCCAGAGTTTGGCTGAAAGTGGGATTGGGCTCTAAAACCTAGTATCAGCATGTGCCTCTCCATGGGAAGTGGAGATGTTTATCATACAACCCACAACTTGGGAATAACTGTGCCCCCTGAAAAATGCGTGTGCTTTGTTTCCCCACCTCCACACACACACGAAGTTTTCTGTTATCCTGAGTGTGGGGAGGCTCCTGCAACAGACAGTAGCACCTGGGATCTAATTGGATCCATTAGGTTGACTTCCCTGAGTATATAACTTGGCCGGGTTGTGAGCGAAGTTGGTGGTTGTGGTCTAAAACCAAGTATTAGCGAGTTCCTATCTTTTGGCAGTGGAGGTGGTGAAAGTATATCCCCAACCTGGGAACACCTGTGCCCCCATAAAGAGGCGTGGACACTGTTTCCCTCCTCCAGCACACACACGACATCTGGTTCAGATGTCTTGAGTGTGGGGAGGTTCTTCCAAGTAACAGCAGCGCCTCGGTTCTAATACAATACCTTAATTTGTCTTCCATGATGGCTTGCCAAGGCCGGTGTGTGGGGGAAAGTTGGGATTGGGCTCTAAACCAAGAATTAACGAGAGCCTATCCATGGGATATGAATGTTAACATACAACCCACAACCATGGAATAACTGTGCCCCCTGAAAGATGCTTTGACTCTGTTTCCCTACATCCAGCACACAAACGAAGATGTTTTCTGGTGTTCTGAGTCTGGGTAGGTTCCTCCAACTGACAGCAGCACCTGGGTCCTAATAGAATCCCTTAGCTTGACTTCCCTAAGTGTTTTCCTAGGCCTAGCAGTGAGCGATGGTGGGGGAAGGGCTCTAAAGCCAAGTATTGGCGAGTGCATCTCAGTGGGCAGTGGAGGGTTTTAAACTACTTCCCCAAACTTGGAAAACCTGTTCCCCCATAAAGATGCGTGGAATCTTTTTCCCGACCTCCAGTACACACGCGGAGACGTGCTCAGGTGTCCTGATTTTGGGGAGGTTCCTCCAAGTGACAGCAGTGCCTGGGTTCTAATAGAATAACTAGCTTGTATTCCTTGTGTGTTTTCCTAGGCCGGGCTGAGAGGGAAAGCTGGGCGTTTGCCTTGGAGGCCAAGTAGCAGCAACTGCCTCCCTATGGAATGTGGAAGTATATAGAGGACTTCCCCCTAATGGGGAACATTTGTGACCCCATTCATCTACTTGGATTGTGGCTCCACATCTCCCCGCCACAAAGTTGGGTTCCGGGATCCTGAGTGTGGGGAAGTTCCTCCAAATGTCAGGAGCGCTTGTGTTCTACTTGAATCCCTTAACTTGCCTTCCCTGATGGTTTGCCTAGGCTGGAGTTCTGGGGAATGTGGGGTTTCTGCTCTAATACCAAGAATTTGCCAATGCATCTACATGGGAATTTGAGAAATTTTACCTACACCCAGCAACGTGGGAATACATGTGCCACCTGAAAGATGCCTTGACCCTGTTTCCCCACCATCAGCACACAAACGAGGGAGTGTTCTTCTATCCTGAATGGTGGGAGTTCCCTCCAAATGACAGCAGCACCTGGGGTCTAATAGAATCCGTTACCTTGACCTCCTTGAGTGTTTACCTAGGCCGGGCTGTGAGCGAATGTGGGGGATGGGCTCTAAAGACAAGGGTTAGCGAGTGCCCCTCTATGGGCAGTGGAGTTTTTAAACCAAATCCCCAACTTGGAACACCTGTGCCCCCATAAAATGCGTGGAATTTGTTTCCCTCCTCCAGCACATACACGACATTGGGTTCAGATGTCTTGAGTGTGGGGAAGTTCTTCCAAATAACAGCAGTGCCTGGGTTCTAATATTATACCTTAACTTGTATTCCATGGTGGATTGCCAAGGCCGGTGTGCGGGGGAAAGTTGGGATTGGGCTCTAAACCAAGTAGTAGCGAGAGCCTATCCATGGGATGTGGGTGTTTAACCTACAACCCACAACCATGGCATAACTGTGCCCCCTGAAAAATGCGTGTGCTATGTTTCCCCACTTCCAGCAAACACAGGAAGAAGTGTTCTGGGGTTCTGACTGTGGGGGGCTTCCTCCAACAGACAGTAGCACCTGGGTTGTAATAGAATCCCTTGGCTTGACTTCCCTAAGTGTTTTCCTAGGCCTAGCAGTGAGCGATGGTGGGGGATGGGCTCTAAAGCCTAGTATTAGCGAGTGCATCTCTGTGGGTATTGGAGGGTTTGAAACTACTTCCCCAATCTTGGAACACCTGTGCCCCCATACAGATGCGTGGACTCTGTTTCCCCACCTCCAGCACACACACTGAGACGTGCTCAGGTATCCTGATTGTGGGGAGTCTCCTCCAAATGCCAGCAGCGCCTGGGTTCTTATAGAATCCCTTAGCTTGTCTTCCCTGATGGCATTCCTAGGCTGGAGAGGGGTGGAATGTGGGGGTTGGGCTCTAAACCAAGTATTAGCGAGAGCCTATCGATGGGATGTGGCTGTTTAACCTACAACCCACAACCATGGAATAACTGTGCCCCCTGAAAGATGCTTTGACTCTGTTTCCCTACGTCCAGCTCACACACGAAGAAGTGTTCTGGTATTCTGAGAGTAGGGAGGCTCCACAAACTGACAGCAGCACCTGGGTTCTAATAGAATCCCTTAGCTTGACTTCCCTAAGTGATTTCCTAGGCCTAGCAGTGAGCGATGGTGGGGGATGGGCTCTAAAGCCAAGTAATAGCTAGTGCCTCTCTATGAGAAGTGAAGGTGTTTAAACTACATCATCTACCTGGGAATAACTGTGCCCCCATAAAGATGCATGAACTCAGTTTCCCCACTTCCAACACACACACGAAGACGTGTTCAGGTATGCTGAGATTGGGCCGGCAATTTCAAGTGAAAGCACCGCCTGGGTTCTAATAATATCCGATAGCTTGTAATCCCTGAGTGTTTCCCTAGGCCTGGCTCTGAGGGAAAGCTGGGGGTTGGGCTTTGAGGCCATATAGTAGCGAGTGCCCCCGATGGACTGTGGAAGTATTTAGATCAATTCTCCCTAAAGGTGAACACCTGTGCCCACATCCATCTACGTGGAGTGGGGATACAGAAATCCCCCTCCCACAAGACTGGCTTCTGGAATCCTGAATTGGGAAAGATCCTCCAACTGACAGCAGTGCCAGTGTTCTAGAGAATCCTTAACCTCTCTTCCCTGATGGATTGCGTAAGCTGGAGTGCGGTTCAAAGTGGGATTTGAGCTCTAAATCCAAGTATTAGTGAGTGCCTTTCCATGGAAATTGGAGGTGTTTAACCAACAACCCACAACAATGGACTAACTGTGCCCCCTGAAATCGCTTGGACTCTGTTTCTCCACCAACAGCACATACACGAAGAAGTTTTCTGGAATCCTGAGCATGGGGAGGCTACTCCAAATCACAGCAGAACCTAGGTTCTATTAGGATCCCTTAGCTTGTGTTCCCTGAGTGTTTCCTTAGGCCGGGCCATGAGGGAAAGCTGGGGGTTGGGCTTGGAGGCCAATTAGCAGCGAGTACCCTCCGATGGACTGAGGAAGTTCTTAGAGGAATTCTCCCTAAAGGGAAACACCTGAGCACATATTCATCTGCGTGGATTGGGGCTCCACACCTCCCCACCACACAAGGTTGGATTCCAGAATCCTGAGGGTGTGGTAGTTCCTCCAAGTGACATCAGCGTCTTGGTTTTAATTGAACCCCTTTGCTTGTCTTCCCTGATGGTTTTCCTAGGCCAGAGTTTGGCTGAAAGTGGGATTGGGCTCTAAAACCTAGTATCAGCATGTGCCTCTCCATGGGAAGTGGAGATGTTTATCATACAACCCACAACTTGGGAATAACTGTGCCCCCTGAAAAATGCGTGTGCTTTGTTTCCCCACCTCCACACACACACGAAGTTTTCTGGTATCCTGAGTGTGGGGAGGCTCCTGCAACAGACAGTAGCACCTGGGATCTAATTGGATCCATTAGGTTGACTTCCCTGAGTATATACCTTGGCCGGGTTGTGAGCGAAGTTGGTGGTTGTGGTCTAAAACCAAGGATTAGCGAGTTCCTAACTTTGGGCAGTGGAGGTGGTGAATGTATATCCCCAACATGGGAACACCTGTGCCCCCATAAAGAGGCGTGGACACTGTTTCCCCCCTCCAGCACACACACGACATCTTGTTCACAAGTCTTGAGTGTGGGGAGGTTCTTCCAAGTAACAGCAGCGCCTCGGTTCTAATACAATACCTTAACTTGCCTTCCATGATGGCTTGCCAAGGCCGGTGTGTGGGGGAAAGTTGGGATTGGGCTCTAAACCAAGTATTAGCGAGAGCCTATACATGGGATGTGGGTGTTAGCTTACAACCCACAACCATGGAATAACTGTGCCCCCTGAATGATGCTTTGACTCTGTTTCCCTACATCCAGCACACAAACGAAGATGTTTTCTGGTGTTCTGAGTCTGGGTAGGTTCCTCCAAATGACAGCAGCATCTGGGTCCTAATAGAATCCCTTAGCTTGACTTCCCTAAGTGTTTTCCTAGGCCTAGCAGTGAGCGATGGTGGGGGAAGGGCTCTAAAGCCAAGTATTAGCGAGTGCATCTCTGTGGGCAGTGGAGGGTTTTAAACTACTTCCCCAAACTTGGAAAACCTGTTCCCCCATAAAGATGCGTGGAATCTGTTTCCCGACCTCCAGTACACACACGGAGACGTGCTCAGGTGTCCTGATTGTGGGGAGGCTCCTCCAAGTGGCAGCAGTGCCTGGGTTCTAATAGAATAACTAGCTTGTATTCCTTGTGTGTTTTCCTAGGCCGGGCTGAGAGGGAAAGCTGGGAGTTTGCCTTGGAGGCCAAGTAGCAGCAACTGCCTCCCTATGGAATGTGGAAGTATTTAGAGGACTTCCCCCTAATGGGGAACATTTGTGACCCCATTCATCTACTTGGATTGTGGCTCCACATCTCCCCGCCACAAGGTTGGGTTCCGGGATCTTGAGTGTGGGGAAGTTCCTCCAAATGTCAGGAGCGCTTGTGTTCTACTTGAATCCCTTAACTTGCCTTCCCTGATGGTTTGCCTAGGCTGGAGTGCTGGGGAATGTGGGGTTTCGGCTCTAATACCAAGAATTTGCCAATGCATCTACATGGGAATTTGAGAAATTTTACCTACACCCAGCAACGTGGGAATATATGTGCCACCTGAAAGATGCCTTGACCCTGTTTCCCCACCACCAGCACACAAACGAGGAAGTGTTCTTCTATCCTGAATGGTGGGAGTTCCCTCCAAATGACAGCAGCACCTGGGGTCTAATAGAATCCGTTACCTTGACCTCCTTGAGTGTTTACCTAGGCCGGGCTGTGAGCGAATGTGGGGGATGGGCTCTAAAGACAAGGTTTAGCGAGTGCCCCTCTATGGGCAGTGGAGTTTTTAAACCAAATCCCCAACTTGGAACACCTGTGCCCCCATAAATTGCGTGGACTTTGTTTCCCTCCTCCAGCACATACACGACATTTGGTTCAGATGTCTTGAGTGTGGGGAAGTTCTTCCAAATAACAGCAGTGCCTGGGTTCTAATACTATACCTTAACTTGTATTCCATGGTGGATTGCCAAGGCCGGTGTGCGGGGGAAAGTTGGGATTGGGCTCTAAACCAAGTAGTAGCGAGAGCCTATCCATGGGATGTGGGTGTTTAACCTACAACCCACAACCATGGAATAACTGTGCCCCCTGAAACATGCGTGTGCTATGTTTCCCCACTTCCAGCAAACACAGGAAGAAGTGTTCTGGTGTTCTGACTGTGGGGAGCTTCCTCCAACAGACAGTAGCACCTGGGTTGTAATAGAATCCCTTAGCTTGACTTCCCTAAGTGTTTTCCTAGGCCTAGCAGTGAGCGATGGTGGGGGATGGGCTCTAAAGCCAAGTATTAGCGAGTGCATCTCTGTGGGTATTGGAGGGTTTGAAACTACTTCCCCAATCTTGGAACACCTGTGCCCCCATACAGATGCGTGGACTCTGTTTCCCCACCTCCAGCACACACACTGAGACGTGCTCAGGTATCCTGATTGTGGGGAGTCTCCTCCAAATGCCAGCAGCGCCTGGGTTCTTATAGAATCCCTTAGCTTGTCTTCCCTGATGGCATTCCTAGGCTGGAGAGGGGTGGAATGTGGGGGTTGGGCTCTAAACCAAGTATTAGCGAGAGCCTATCGATGGGATGTGGCTGTTTAACCTACAACCCACAACCATGGAATAACTGTGCCCCCTGAAAGATGCTTTGACTCTGTTTCCCTACATCCAGCTCACACACGAAGAAGTGTTCTGGTATTCTGAGAGTAGGGAGGCTCCACAAACTGACAGCAGCACCTGGGTTCTAATAGAATCCCTTAGCTTGACTTCCCTAAGTGATTTCCTAGGCCTAGCAGTGAGCGATGGTGGGGGATGGGCTCTAAAGCCAAGTAATAGCTAGTGCCTCTCTATGAGAAGTGAAGGTGTTTAAACTACATCATCTACCTGGGAATAACTGTGCCCCCATAAAGATGCATGAACTCAGTTTCCCCACTTCCAACACACACACGAAGACGTGTTCAGGTATGCTGAGATTGGGCCGGCAATTTCAAGTGAAAGCACCGCCTGGGTTCTAATAATATCCGATAGCTTGTAATCCCTGAGTGTTTCCCTAGGCCTGGCTCTGAGGGAAAGCTGGGGGTTGGGCTTTGAGGCCATATAGTAGCGAGTGCCCCCGATGGACTGTGGAAGTATTTAGATCAATTCTCCCTAAAGGTGAACACCTGTGCCCACATCCATCTACGTGGAGTGGGGATACAGAAATCCCCCTCCCACAAGACTGGCTTCTGGAATCCTGAATTGGGAAAGATCCTCCAACTGACAGCAGTGCCAGTGTTCTAGAGAATCCTTAACCTCTCTTCCCTGATGGATTGCGTAAGCTGGAGTGCGGTTCAAAGTGGGATTTGAGCTCTAAATCCAAGTATTAGTGAGTGCCTTTCCATGGAAATTGGAGGTGTTTAACCAACAACCCACAACAATGGACTAACTGTGCCCCCTGAAATCGCTTGGACTCTGTTTCTCCACCAACAGCACATACACGAAGAAGTTTTCTGGAATCCTGAGCATGGGGAGGCTACTCCAAATCACAGCAGAACCTAGGTTCTATTAGGATCCCTTAGCTTGTGTTCCCTGAGTGTTTCCTTAGGCCGGGCCATGAGGGAAAGCTGGGGGTTGGGCTTGGAGGCCAATTAGCAGCGAGTACCCTCCGATGGACTGAGGAAGTTCTTAGAGGAATTCTCCCTAAAGGGAAACACCTGAGCACATATTCATCTGCGTGGATTGGGGCTCCACACCTCCCCACCACACAAGGTTGGATTCCAGAATCCTGAGGGTGTGGTAGTTCCTCCAAGTGACATCAGCGTCTTGGTTTTAATTGAACCCCTTTGCTTGTCTTCCCTGATGGTTTTCCTAGGCCAGAGTTTGGCTGAAAGTGGGATTGGGCTCTAAAACCTAGTATCAGCATGTGCCTCTCCATGGGAAGTGGAGATGTTTATCATACAACCCACAACTTGGGAATAACTGTGCCCCCTGAAAAATGCGTGTGCTTTGTTTCCCCACCTCCACACACACACGAAGTTTTCTGTTATCCTGAGTGTGGGGAGGCTCCTGCAACAGACAGTAGCACCTGGGATCTAATTGGATCCATTAGGTTGACTTCCCTGAGTATATAACTTGGCCGGGTTGTGAGCGAAGTTGGTGGTTGTGGTCTAAAACCAAGTATTAGCGAGTTCCTATCTTTTGGCAGTGGAGGTGGTGAAAGTATATCCCCAACCTGGGAACACCTGTGCCCCCATAAAGAGGCGTGGACACTGTTTCCCTCCTCCAGCACACACACGACATCTGGTTCAGATGTCTTGAGTGTGGGGAGGTTCTTCCAAGTAACAGCAGCGCCTCGGTTCTAATACAATACCTTAATTTGTCTTCCATGATGGCTTGCCAAGGCCGGTGTGTGGGGGAAAGTTGGGATTGGGCTCTAAACCAAGAATTAACGAGAGCCTATCCATGGGATATGAATGTTAACATACAACCCACAACCATGGAATAACTGTGCCCCCTGAAAGATGCTTTGACTCTGTTTCCCTACATCCAGCACACAAACGAAGATGTTTTCTGGTGTTCTGAGTCTGGGTAGGTTCCTCCAACTGACAGCAGCACCTGGGTCCTAATAGAATCCCTTAGCTTGACTTCCCTAAGTGTTTTCCTAGGCCTAGCAGTGAGCGATGGTGGGGGAAGGGCTCTAAAGCCAAGTATTGGCGAGTGCATCTCAGTGGGCAGTGGAGGGTTTTAAACTACTTCCCCAAACTTGGAAAACCTGTTCCCCCATAAAGATGCGTGGAATCTTTTTCCCGACCTCCAGTACACACGCGGAGACGTGCTCAGGTGTCCTGATTTTGGGGAGGTTCCTCCAAGTGACAGCAGTGCCTGGGTTCTAATAGAATAACTAGCTTGTATTCCTTGTGTGTTTTCCTAGGCCGGGCTGAGAGGGAAAGCTGGGCGTTTGCCTTGGAGGCCAAGTAGCAGCAACTGCCTCCCTATGGAATGTGGAAGTATATAGAGGACTTCCCCCTAATGGGGAACATTTGTGACCCCATTCATCTACTTGGATTGTGGCTCCACATCTCCCCGCCACAAAGTTGGGTTCCGGGATCCTGAGTGTGGGGAAGTTCCTCCAAATGTCAGGAGCGCTTGTGTTCTACTTGAATCCCTTAACTTGCCTTCCCTGATGGTTTGCCTAGGCTGGAGTTCTGGGGAATGTGGGGTTTCTGCTCTAATACCAAGAATTTGCCAATGCATCTACATGGGAATTTGAGAAATTTTACCTACACCCAGCAACGTGGGAATACATGTGCCACCTGAAAGATGCCTTGACCCTGTTTCCCCACCATCAGCACACAAACGAGGGAGTGTTCTTCTATCCTGAATGGTGGGAGTTCCCTCCAAATGACAGCAGCACCTGGGGTCTAATAGAATCCGTTACCTTGACCTCCTTGAGTGTTTACCTAGGCCGGGCTGTGAGCGAATGTGGGGGATGGGCTCTAAAGACAAGGGTTAGCGAGTGCCCCTCTATGGGCAGTGGAGTTTTTAAACCAAATCCCCAACTTGGAACACCTGTGCCCCCATAAAATGCGTGGAATTTGTTTCCCTCCTCCAGCACATACACGACATTGGGTTCAGATGTCTTGAGTGTGGGGAAGTTCTTCCAAATAACAGCAGTGCCTGGGTTCTAATATTATACCTTAACTTGTATTCCATGGTGGATTGCCAAGGCCGGTGTGCGGGGGAAAGTTGGGATTGGGCTCTAAACCAAGTAGTAGCGAGAGCCTATCCATGGGATGTGGGTGTTTAACCTACAACCCACAACCATGGCATAACTGTGCCCCCTGAAAAATGCGTGTGCTATGTTTCCCCACTTCCAGCAAACACAGGAAGAAGTGTTCTGGGGTTCTGACTGTGGGGGGCTTCCTCCAACAGACAGTAGCACCTGGGTTGTAATAGAATCCCTTGGCTTGACTTCCCTAAGTGTTTTCCTAGGCCTAGCAGTGAGCGATGGTGGGGGATGGGCTCTAAAGCCTAGTATTAGCGAGTGCATCTCTGTGGGTATTGGAGGGTTTGAAACTACTTCCCCAATCTTGGAACACCTGTGCCCCCATACAGATGCGTGGACTCTGTTTCCCCACCTCCAGCACACACACTGAGACGTGCTCAGGTATCCTGATTGTGGGGAGTCTCCTCCAAATGCCAGCAGCGCCTGGGTTCTTATAGAATCCCTTAGCTTGTCTTCCCTGATGGCATTCCTAGGCTGGAGAGGGGTGGAATGTGGGGGTTGGGCTCTAAACCAAGTATTAGCGAGAGCCTATCGATGGGATGTGGCTGTTTAACCTACAACCCACAACCATGGAATAACTGTGCCCCCTGAAAGATGCTTTGACTCTGTTTCCCTACGTCCAGCTCACACACGAAGAAGTGTTCTGGTATTCTGAGAGTAGGGAGGCTCCACAAACTGACAGCAGCACCTGGGTTCTAATAGAATCCCTTAGCTTGACTTCCCTAAGTGATTTCCTAGGCCTAGCAGTGAGCGATGGTGGGGGATGGGCTCTAAAGCCAAGTAATAGCTAGTGCCTCTCTATGAGAAGTGAAGGTGTTTAAACTACATCATCTACCTGGGAATAACTGTGCCCCCATAAAGATGCATGAACTCAGTTTCCCCACTTCCAACACACACACGAAGACGTGTTCAGGTATGCTGAGATTGGGCCGGCAATTTCAAGTGAAAGCACCGCCTGGGTTCTAATAATATCCGATAGCTTGTAATCCCTGAGTGTTTCCCTAGGCCTGGCTCTGAGGGAAAGCTGGGGGTTGGGCTTTGAGGCCATATAGTAGCGAGTGCCCCCGATGGACTGTGGAAGTATTTAGATCAATTCTCCCTAAAGGTGAACACCTGTGCCCACATCCATCTACGTGGAGTGGGGATACAGAAATCCCCCTCCCACAAGACTGGCTTCTGGAATCCTGAATTGGGAAAGATCCTCCAACTGACAGCAGTGCCAGTGTTCTAGAGAATCCTTAACCTCTCTTCCCTGATGGATTGCGTAAGCTGGAGTGCGGTTCAAAGTGGGATTTGAGCTCTAAATCCAAGTATTAGTGAGTGCCTTTCCATGGAAATTGGAGGTGTTTAACCAACAACCCACAACAATGGACTAACTGTGCCCCCTGAAATCGCTTGGACTCTGTTTCTCCACCAACAGCACATACACGAAGAAGTTTTCTGGAATCCTGAGCATGGGGAGGCTACTCCAAATCACAGCAGAACCTAGGTTCTATTAGGATCCCTTAGCTTGTGTTCCCTGAGTGTTTCCTTAGGCCGGGCCATGAGGGAAAGCTGGGGGTTGGGCTTGGAGGCCAATTAGCAGCGAGTACCCTCCGATGGACTGAGGAAGTTCTTAGAGGAATTCTCCCTAAAGGGAAACACCTGAGCACATATTCATCTGCGTGGATTGGGGCTCCACACCTCCCCACCACACAAGGTTGGATTCCAGAATCCTGAGGGTGTGGTAGTTCCTCCAAGTGACATCAGCGTCTTGGTTTTAATTGAACCCCTTTGCTTGTCTTCCCTGATGGTTTTCCTAGGCCAGAGTTTGGCTGAAAGTGGGATTGGGCTCTAAAACCTAGTATCAGCATGTGCCTCTCCATGGGAAGTGGAGATGTTTATCATACAACCCACAACTTGGGAATAACTGTGCCCCCTGAAAAATGCGTGTGCTTTGTTTCCCCACCTCCACACACACACGAAGTTTTCTGGTATCCTGAGTGTGGGGAGGCTCCTGCAACAGACAGTAGCACCTGGGATCTAATTGGATCCATTAGGTTGACTTCCCTGAGTATATACCTTGGCCGGGTTGTGAGCGAAGTTGGTGGTTGTGGTCTAAAACCAAGGATTAGCGAGTTCCTAACTTTGGGCAGTGGAGGTGGTGAATGTATATCCCCAACATGGGAACACCTGTGCCCCCATAAAGAGGCGTGGACACTGTTTCCCCCCTCCAGCACACACACGACATCTTGTTCACAAGTCTTGAGTGTGGGGAGGTTCTTCCAAGTAACAGCAGCGCCTCGGTTCTAATACAATACCTTAACTTGCCTTCCATGATGGCTTGCCAAGGCCGGTGTGTGGGGGAAAGTTGGGATTGGGCTCTAAACCAAGTATTAGCGAGAGCCTATACATGGGATGTGGGTGTTAGCTTACAACCCACAACCATGGAATAACTGTGCCCCCTGAATGATGCTTTGACTCTGTTTCCCTACATCCAGCACACAAACGAAGATGTTTTCTGGTGTTCTGAGTCTGGGTAGGTTCCTCCAAATGACAGCAGCATCTGGGTCCTAATAGAATCCCTTAGCTTGACTTCCCTAAGTGTTTTCCTAGGCCTAGCAGTGAGCGATGGTGGGGGAAGGGCTCTAAAGCCAAGTATTAGCGAGTGCATCTCTGTGGGCAGTGGAGGGTTTTAAACTACTTCCCCAAACTTGGAAAACCTGTTCCCCCATAAAGATGCGTGGAATCTGTTTCCCGACCTCCAGTACACACACGGAGACGTGCTCAGGTGTCCTGATTGTGGGGAGGCTCCTCCAAGTGGCAGCAGTGCCTGGGTTCTAATAGAATAACTAGCTTGTATTCCTTGTGTGTTTTCCTAGGCCGGGCTGAGAGGGAAAGCTGGGAGTTTGCCTTGGAGGCCAAGTAGCAGCAACTGCCTCCCTATGGAATGTGGAAGTATTTAGAGGACTTCCCCCTAATGGGGAACATTTGTGACCCCATTCATCTACTTGGATTGTGGCTCCACATCTCCCCGCCACAAGGTTGGGTTCCGGGATCTTGAGTGTGGGGAAGTTCCTCCAAATGTCAGGAGCGCTTGTGTTCTACTTGAATCCCTTAACTTGCCTTCCCTGATGGTTTGCCTAGGCTGGAGTGCTGGGGAATGTGGGGTTTCGGCTCTAATACCAAGAATTTGCCAATGCATCTACATGGGAATTTGAGAAATTTTACCTACACCCAGCAACGTGGGAATATATGTGCCACCTGAAAGATGCCTTGACCCTGTTTCCCCACCACCAGCACACAAACGAGGAAGTGTTCTTCTATCCTGAATGGTGGGAGTTCCCTCCAAATGACAGCAGCACCTGGGGTCTAATAGAATCCGTTACCTTGACCTCCTTGAGTGTTTACCTAGGCCGGGCTGTGAGCGAATGTGGGGGATGGGCTCTAAAGACAAGGTTTAGCGAGTGCCCCTCTATGGGCAGTGGAGTTTTTAAACCAAATCCCCAACTTGGAACACCTGTGCCCCCATAAATTGCGTGGACTTTGTTTCCCTCCTCCAGCACATACACGACATTTGGTTCAGATGTCTTGAGTGTGGGGAAGTTCTTCCAAATAACAGCAGTGCCTGGGTTCTAATACTATACCTTAACTTGTATTCCATGGTGGATTGCCAAGGCCGGTGTGCGGGGGAAAGTTGGGATTGGGCTCTAAACCAAGTAGTAGCGAGAGCCTATCCATGGGATGTGGGTGTTTAACCTACAACCCACAACCATGGAATAACTGTGCCCCCTGAAACATGCGTGTGCTATGTTTCCCCACTTCCAGCAAACACAGGAAGAAGTGTTCTGGTGTTCTGACTGTGGGGAGCTTCCTCCAACAGACAGTAGCACCTGGGTTGTAATAGAATCCCTTAGCTTGACTTCCCTAAGTGTTTTCCTAGGCCTAGCAGTGAGCGATGGTGGGGGATGGGCTCTAAAGCCAAGTATTAGCGAGTGCATCTCTGTGGGTATTGGAGGGTTTGAAACTACTTCCCCAATCTTGGAACACCTGTGCCCCCATACAGATGCGTGGACTCTGTTTCCCCACCTCCAGCACACACACTGAGACGTGCTCAGGTATCCTGATTGTGGGGAGTCTCCTCCAAATGCCAGCAGCGCCTGGGTTCTTATAGAATCCCTTAGCTTGTCTTCCCTGATGGCATTCCTAGGCTGGAGAGGGGTGGAATGTGGGGGTTGGGCTCTAAACCAAGTATTAGCGAGAGCCTATCGATGGGATGTGGCTGTTTAACCTACAACCCACAACCATGGAATAACTGTGCCCCCTGAAAGATGCTTTGACTCTGTTTCCCTACATCCAGCTCACACACGAAGAAGTGTTCTGGTATTCTGAGAGTAGGGAGGCTCCACAAACTGACAGCAGCACCTGGGTTCTAATAGAATCCCTTAGCTTGACTTCCCTAAGTGATTTCCTAGGCCTAGCAGTGAGCGATGGTGGGGGATGGGCTCTAAAGCCAAGTAATACCTAGTGCCTCTATATGAGAAGTGAAGGTGTTTAAACTACATCATCTACCTGGGAATAACTGTGCCCCCATAAAGATGCATGAACTCAGTTTCCCCACTTCCAACACACACACGAAGACGTGTTCAGGTATCCTGAGTTTGGGCCGGCAATTTCAAGTGACAGCACCGCCTGGGTTCTTATAATATCCGATAGCTTGTAATCCCTGAGTGTTTCCCTAGGCCTGGCTCTGAGGGAAAGCTGGGGGTTGGGCTTTGAGGCCATATAGTAGCGAGTGCCCCCGATGGACTGTGGAAGTATTTAGATCAATTCTCCCTAAAGGTGAACACCTGTGCCCACATCCATCTACGTGGAGTGGGGATACAGAAATCCCCCTCCCACAAGACTGGCTTCTGGAATCCTGAATTGGGAAAGATCCTCCAACTGACAGCAGTGCCAGTGTTCTAGAGAATCCTTAACCTCTCTTCCCTGATGGATTGCGTAAGCTGGAGTGCGGTTCAAAGTGGGATTTGAGCTCTAAATCCAAGTATTAGTGAGTGCCTTTCCATGGAAATTGGAGGTGTTTAACCAACAACCCACAACAATGGAATACCTGTGCCCCCTGAAATACGCGTGGACTCTGTTTCTCCACCAACAGCACACACACGAAGAAGTTTTCTGGAATCCTGAGCATGGGGAGGCTACTCCAAATCACAGCAGAACCTAGGTTCTATTAGAATCCCTTAGCTTGTGTTCCCTGAGTGTTTCCTTAGGCCGGGCCATGAGGGAAAGCTGGGGGTTGGGCTTGGAGGCCAATTAGCAGCGAGTACCCTCCGATGGACTGAGGAAGTTCTTAGAGGAATTCTCCCTTAAGGGAAACACCTGAGCACATATTCATCTGCGTGGATTGGGGCTCCACACCTCCCCACCACACAAGGTTGGATTCCAGAATCCTGAGGGTGTGGTAGTTCCTCCAAGTGACATCAGCGTCTTGGTTTTAATTGAACCCCTTTGCTTGTCTTCCCTGATGGTTTTCCTAGGCCAGAGTTTGGCTGAAAGTGGGATTGGGCTCTAAAACCTAGTATCAGCATGTGCCTCTCCATGGGAAGTGGAGATGTTTATCATACAACCCACAACTTGGGAATAACTGTGCCCCCTGAAAAATGCGTGTGCTTTGTTTCCCCACCTCCACACACACACGAAGTTTTCTGGTATCCTGAGTGTGGGGAGGCTCCTGCAACAGACAGTAGCACCTGGGATCTAATTGGATCCATTAGGTTGACTTCCCTGAGTATATACCTTGGCCGGGTTGTGAGCGAAGTTGGTGGTTGTGGTCTAAAACCAAGGATTAGCGAGTTCCTATCTTTTGGCAGTGGAGGTGGTGAAAGTATATCCCCAACCTGGGAACACCTGTGCCCCCATAAAGAGGCGTGGACACTGTTTCCCTCCTCCAGCACACACACGACATCTTGTTCACAAGTCTTGAGTGTGGGGAGGTTCTTCCAAGTAACAGCAGCGCCTCGGTTCTAATACAATACCTTAACTTGCCTTCCATGATGGCTTGCCAAGGCCGGTGTGTGGGGGAAAGTTGGGATTGGGCTCTAAACCAAGTATTAGCGAGAGCCTATCCATGGGATGTGGGTGTTAGCTTACAACCCACAACCATGGAATAACTGTGCCCCCTGAATGATGCTTTGACTCTGTTTCCCTACATCCAGCACACAAACGAAGATGTTTTCTGGTGTTCTGAGTCTGGGTAGGTTCCTCCAACTGACAGCAGCATCTGGGTCCTAATAGAATCCCTTAGCTTGACTTCCCTAAGTGTTTTCCTAGGCCTAGCAGTGAGCGATGGTGGGGGAAGGGCTCTAAAGCCAAGTATTAGCGAGTGCATCTCTGTGGGCAGTGGAGGGTTTTAAACTACTTCCCCAAACTTGGAAAACCTGTTCCCCCATAAAGATGCGTGGAATCTGTTTCCCGACCTCCAGTACACACACGGAGACGTGCTCAGGTGTCCTGATTGTGGGGAGGCTCCTCCAAGTGGCAGCAGTGCCTGGGTTCTAATAGAATAACTAGCTTGTATTCCTTGTGTGTTTTCCTAGGCCGGGCTGAGAGGGTAAGCTGGGAGTTTGCCTTGGAGGCCAAGTAGCAGCAACTGCCTCCCTATGGAATGTGGAAGTATTTAGAGGACTTCCCCCTAATGGGGAACATTTGTGACCGCATTCATCTACTTGGATTGTGGCTCCACATCTCCCCGCCACAAGGTTGGGTTCCGGGATCCTGAGTGTGGGGAAGTTCCTCCAAATGTCAGGAGCGCTTGTGTTCTACTTGAATCCCTTAACTTGCCTTCCCTGATGGTTTGCCTAGGCTGGAGTGCTGGGGAATGTGGGGTTTCGGCTCTAATACCAAGAATTTGCCAATGCATCTACATGGGAATTTGAGAAATTTTACCTACACCCAGCAACGTGGGAATACATGTGCCACCTGAAAGATGCCTTGACCCTGTTTCCCCACCAGCAGCACACAAACGAGGAAGTGTTCTTCTATCCTGAATGGTGGGAGTTCCCTCAAAATGACAGCAGCACCTGGGGTCTAATAGAATCCGTTACCTTGACCTCCTTGAGTGTTTACCTAGGCCGGGCTGTGAGCGAATGTGGGGGATGGGCTCTAAAGACAAGGTTTAGCGAGTGCCCCTCTATGGGCAGTGGAGTTTTTAAACCAAATCCCCAACTTGGAACACCTGTGCCCCCATAAAATGCGTGGACTTTGTTTCCCTCCTCCAGCACATACACGACATTGGGTTCAGATGTCTTGAGTGTGGGGAAGTTCTTCCAAATAACAGCAGTGCCTGGGTTCTAATAATATACCTTAACTTGTATTCCATGGTGGATTGCCAAGGCCGGTGTGCGGGGGAAAGTTGGGATTGGGCTCTAAACCAAGTAGTAGCGAGAGCCTATCCATGGGATGTGGGTGTTTAACCTACAACCCACAACCATGGAATAACTGTGCCCCCTGAAACATGCGTGTGCTATGTTTCCCCACTTCCAGCAAACACAGGAAGAAGTGTTCTGGTGTTCTGACTGTGGGGAGCTTCCTCCAACAGACAGTAGCACCTGGGTTGCAATAGAATCCCTTAGCTTGACTTCCCTAAGTGTTTTCCTAGGCCTAGCAGTGAGCGATGGTGGGGGATGGGCTCTAAAGCCAAGTATTAGCGAGTGCATCTCTGTGGGTATTGGAGGGTTTGAAACTACTTCCCCAATCTTGGAACACCTGTGCCCCCATACAGATGCGTGGACTCTGTTTCCCCACCTCCAGCACACACACTGAGACGTGCTCAGGTATCCTGATTGTGGGGAGTCTCCTCCAAATGCCAGCAGCGCCTGGGTTCTTATAGAATCCCTTAGCTTGTCTTCCCTGATGGCATTCCTAGGCTGGAGAGGGGTGGAATGTGGGGGTTGGGCTCTAAACCAAGTATTAGCGAGAGCCTATCGATGGGATGTGGCTGTTTAACCTACAACCCACAACCATGGAATAACTGTGCCCCCTGAAAGATGCTTTGACTCTGTTTCCCTACGTCCAGCTCACACACGAAGAAGTGTTCTGGTATTCTGAGAGTAGGGAGGCTCCACAAACTGACAGCAGCACCTGGGTTCTAATAGAATCCCTTAGCTTGACTTCCCTAAGTGATTTCCTAGGCCTAGCAGTGAGCGATGGTGGGGGATGGGCTCTAAAGCCAAGTAATACCTAGTGCCTCTCTATGAGAAGTGAAGGTGTTTAAACTACATCATCTACCTGGGAATAACTGTGCCCCCATAAAGATGCATGAACTCAGTTTCCCCACTTCCAACACACACACGAAGACGTGTTCAGGTATGCTGAGATTGGGCCGGCAATTTCAAGTGAAAGCACCGCCTGGGTTCTAATAATATCCGATAGCTTGTAATCCCTGAGTGTTTCCCTAGGCCTGGCTCTGAGGGAAAGCTGGGGGTTGGGCTTTGAGGCCATATAGTAGCGAGTGCCCCCGATGGACTGTGGAAGTATTTAGATCAATTCTCCCTAAAGGTGAACACCTGTGCCCACATCCATCTACGTGGAGTGGGGATACAGAAATCCCCCTCCCACAAGACTGGCTTCTGGAATCCTGAATTGGGAAAGATCCTCCAACTGACAGCAGTGCCAGTGTTCTAGAGAATCCTTAACCTCTCTTCCCTGATGGATTGCGTAAGCTGGAGTGCGGTTCAAAGTGGGATTTGAGCTCTAAATCCAAGTATTAGTGAGTGCCTTTCCATGGAAATTGGAGGTGTTTAACCAACAACCCACAACAATGGACTAACTGTGCCCCCTGAAATCGCTTGGACTCTGTTTCTCCACCAACAGCACATACACGAAGAAGTTTTCTGGAATCCTGAGCATGGGGAGGCTACTCCAAATCACAGCAGAACCTAGGTTCTATTAGGATCCCTTAGCTTGTGTTCCCTGAGTGTTTCCTTAGGCCGGGCCATGAGGGAAAGCTGGGGGTTGGGCTTGGAGGCCAATTAGCAGCGAGTACCCTCCGATGGACTGAGGAAGTTCTTAGAGGAATTCTCCCTAAAGGGAAACACCTGAGCACATATTCATCTGCGTGGATTGGGGCTCCACACCTCCCCACCACACAAGGTTGGATTCCAGAATCCTGAGGGTGTGGTAGTTCCTCCAAGTGACATCAGCGTCTTGGTTTTAATTGAACCACTTTGCTTGTCTTCCCTGATGGTTTTCCTAGGCCAGAGTTTGGCTGAAAGTGGGATTGGGCTCTAAAACCTAGTATCAGCATGTGCCTCTCCATGGGAAGTGGAGATGTTTATCATACAACCCACAACTTGGGAATAACTGTGCCCCCTGAAAAATGCGTGTGCTTTGTTTCCCCACCTCCACACACACACGAAGTTTTCTGGTATCCTGAGTGTGGGGAGGCTCCTGCAACAGACAGTAGCACCTGGGATCTAATTGGATCCATTAGGTTGACTTCCCTGAGTATATACCTTGGCCGGGTTGTGAGCGAAGTTGGTGGTTGTGGTCTAAAACCAAGGATTAGCGAGTTCCTAACTTTGGGCAGTGGAGGTGGTGAATGTATATCCCCAACATGGGAACACCTGTGCCCCCATAAAGAGGCGTGGACACTGTTTCCCCCCTCCAGCACACACACGACATCTTGTTCACAAGTCTTGAGTGTGGGGAGGTTCTTCCAAGTAACAGCAGCGCCTCGGTTCTAATACAATACCTTAACTTGCCTTCCATGATGGCTTGCCAAGGCCGGTGTGTGGGGGAAAGTTGGGATTGGGCTCTAAACCAAGTATTAGCGAGAGCCTATACATGGGATGTGGGTGTTAGCTTACAACCCACAACCATGGAATAACTGTGCCCCCTGAATGATGCTTTGACTCTGTTTCCCTACATCCAGCACACAAACGAAGATGTTTTCTGGTGTTCTGAGTCTGGGTAGGTTCCTCCAAATGACAGCAGCATCTGGGTCCTAATAGAATCCCTTAGCTTGACTTCCCTAAGTGTTTTCCTAGGCCTAGCAGTGAGCGATGGTGGGGGAAGGGCTCTAAAGCCAAGTATTAGCGAGTGCATCTCTGTGGGCAGTGGAGGGTTTTAAACTACTTCCCCAAACTTGGAAAACCTGTTCCCCCATAAAGATGCGTGGAATCTGTTTCCCGACCTCCAGTACACACACGGAGACGTGCTCAGGTGTCCTGATTGTGGGGAGGCTCCTCCAAGTGGCAGCAGTGCCTGGGTTCTAATAGAATAACTAGCTTGTATTCCTTGTGTGTTTTCCTAGGCCGGGCTGAGAGGGAAAGCTGGGAGTTTGCCTTGGAGGCCAAGTAGCAGCAACTGCCTCCCTATGGAATGTGGAAGTATTTAGAGGACTTCCCCCTAATGGGGAACATTTGTGACCCCATTCATCTACTTGGATTGTGGCTCCACATCTCCCCGCCACAAGGTTGGGTTCCGGGATCTTGAGTGTGGGGAAGTTCCTCCAAATGTCAGGAGCGCTTGTGTTCTACTTGAATCCCTTAACTTGCCTTCCCTGATGGTTTGCCTAGGCTGGAGTGCTGGGGAATGTGGGGTTTCGGCTCTAATACCAAGAATTTGCCAATGCATCTACATGGGAATTTGAGAAATTTTACCTACACCCAGCAACGTGGGAATATATGTGCCACCTGAAAGATGCCTTGACCCTGTTTCCCCACCACCAGCACACAAACGAGGAAGTGTTCTTCTATCCTGAATGGTGGGAGTTCCCTCCAAATGACAGCAGCACCTGGGGTCTAATAGAATCCGTTACCTTGACCTCCTTGAGTGTTTACCTAGGCCGGGCTGTGAGCGAATGTGGGGGATGGGCTCTAAAGACAAGGTTTAGCGAGTGCCCCTCTATGGGCAGTGGAGTTTTTAAACCAAATCCCCAACTTGGAACACCTGTGCCCCCATAAATTGCGTGGACTTTGTTTCCCTCCTCCAGCACATACACGACATTTGGTTCAGATGTCTTGAGTGTGGGGAAGTTCTTCCAAATAACAGCAGTGCCTGGGTTCTAATACTATACCTTAACTTGTATTCCATGGTGGATTGCCAAGGCCGGTGTGCGGGGGAAAGTTGGGATTGGGCTCTAAACCAAGTAGTAGCGAGAGCCTATCCATGGGATGTGGGTGTTTAACCTACAACCCACAACCATGGAATAACTGTGCCCCCTGAAACATGCGTGTGCTATGTTTCCCCACTTCCAGCAAACACAGGAAGAAGTGTTCTGGTGTTCTGACTGTGGGGAGCTTCCTCCAACAGACAGTAGCACCTGGGTTGTAATAGAATCCCTTAGCTTGTCTTCCCTGATGGCATTCCTAGGCTGGAGAGGGGTGGAATGTGGGGGTTGGGCTCTAAACCAAGTATTAGCGAGAGCCTATCGATGGGATGTGGCTGTTTAACCTACAACCCACAACCATGGAATAACTGTGCCCCCTGAAAGATGCTTTGACTCTGTTTCCCTACATCCAGCTCACACACGAAGAAGTGTTCTGGTATTCTGAGAGTAGGGAGGCTCCACAAACTGACAGCAGCACCTGGGTTCTAATAGAATCCCTTAGCTTGACTTCCCTAAGTGATTTCCTAGGCCTAGCAGTGAGCGATGGTGGGGGATGGGCTCTAAAGCCAAGTAATACCTAGTGCCTCTATATGAGAAGTGAAGGTGTTTAAACTACATCATCTACCTGGGAATAACTGTGCCCCCATAAAGATGCATGAACTCAGTTTCCCCACTTCCAACACACACACGAAGACGTGTTCAGGTATCCTGAGTTTGGGCCGGCAATTTCAAGTGACAGCACCGCCTGGGTTCTTATAATATCCGATAGCTTGTAATCCCTGAGTGTTTCCCTAGGCCTGGCTCTGAGGGAAAGCTGGGGGTTGGGCTTTGAGGCCATATAGTAGCGAGTGCCCCCGATGGACTGTGGAAGTATTTAGATCAATTCTCCCTAAAGGTGAACACCTGTGCCCACATCCATCTACGTGGAGTGGGGATACAGAAATCCCCCTCCCACAAGACTGGCTTCTGGAATCCTGAATTGGGAAAGATCCTCCAACTGACAGCAGTGCCAGTGTTCTAGAGAATCCTTAACCTCTCTTCCCTGATGGATTGCGTAAGCTGGAGTGCGGTTCAAAGTGGGATTTGAGCTCTAAATCCAAGTATTAGTGAGTGCCTTTCCATGGAAATTGGAGGTGTTTAACCAACAACCCACAACAATGGAATACCTGTGCCCCCTGAAATACGCGTGGACTCTGTTTCTCCACCAACAGCACACACACGAAGAAGTTTTCTGGAATCCTGAGCATGGGGAGGCTACTCCAAATCACAGCAGAACCTAGGTTCTATTAGAATCCCTTAGCTTGTGTTCCCTGAGTGTTTCCTTAGGCCGGGCCATGAGGGAAAGCTGGGGGTTGGGCTTGGAGGCCAATTAGCAGCGAGTACCCTCCGATGGACTGAGGAAGTTCTTAGAGGAATTCTCCCTTAAGGGAAACACCTGAGCACATATTCATCTGCGTGGATTGGGGCTCCACACCTCCCCACCACACAAGGTTGGATTCCAGAATCCTGAGGGTGTGGTAGTTCCTCCAAGTGACATCAGCGTCTTGGTTTTAATTGAACCCCTTTGCTTGTCTTCCCTGATGGTTTTCCTAGGCCAGAGTTTGGCTGAAAGTGGGATTGGGCTCTAAAACCTAGTATCAGCATGTGCCTCTCCATGGGAAGTGGAGATGTTTATCATACAACCCACAACTTGGGAATAACTGTGCCCCCTGAAAAATGCGTGTGCTTTGTTTCCCCACCTCCACACACACACGAAGTTTTCTGGTATCCTGAGTGTGGGGAGGCTCCTGCAACAGACAGTAGCACCTGGGATCTAATTGGATCCATTAGGTTGACTTCCCTGAGTATATACCTTGGCCGGGTTGTGAGCGAAGTTGGTGGTTGTGGTCTAAAACCAAGGATTAGCGAGTTCCTATCTTTTGGCAGTGGAGGTGGTGAAAGTATATCCCCAACCTGGGAACACCTGTGCCCCCATAAAGAGGCGTGGACACTGTTTCCCTCCTCCAGCACACACACGACATCTTGTTCACAAGTCTTGAGTGTGGGGAGGTTCTTCCAAGTAACAGCAGCGCCTCGGTTCTAATACAATACCTTAACTTGCCTTCCATGATGGCTTGCCAAGGCCGGTGTGTGGGGGAAAGTTGGGATTGGGCTCTAAACCAAGTATTAGCGAGAGCCTATCCATGGGATGTGGGTGTTAGCTTACAACCCACAACCATGGAATAACTGTGCCCCCTGAATGATGCTTTGACTCTGTTTCCCTACATCCAGCACACAAACGAAGATGTTTTCTGGTGTTCTGAGTCTGGGTAGGTTCCTCCAACTGACAGCAGCATCTGGGTCCTAATAGAATCCCTTAGCTTGACTTCCCTAAGTGTTTTCCTAGGCCTAGCAGTGAGCGATGGTGGGGGAAGGGCTCTAAAGCCAAGTATTAGCGAGTGCATCTCTGTGGGCAGTGGAGGGTTTTAAACTACTTCCCCAAACTTGGAAAACCTGTTCCCCCATAAAGATGCGTGGAATCTGTTTCCCGACCTCCAGTACACACACGGAGACGTGCTCAGGTGTCCTGATTGTGGGGAGGCTCCTCCAAGTGGCAGCAGTGCCTGGGTTCTAATAGAATAACTAGCTTGTATTCCTTGTGTGTTTTCCTAGGCCGGGCTGAGAGGGTAAGCTGGGAGTTTGCCTTGGAGGCCAAGTAGCAGCAACTGCCTCCCTATGGAATGTGGAAGTATTTAGAGGACTTCCCCCTAATGGGGAACATTTGTGACCGCATTCATCTACTTGGATTGTGGCTCCACATCTCCCCGCCACAAGGTTGGGTTCCGGGATCCTGAGTGTGGGGAAGTTCCTCCAAATGTCAGGAGCGCTTGTGTTCTACTTGAATCCCTTAACTTGCCTTCCCTGATGGTTTGCCTAGGCTGGAGTGCTGGGGAATGTGGGGTTTCGGCTCTAATACCAAGAATTTGCCAATGCATCTACATGGGAATTTGAGAAATTTTACCTACACCCAGCAACGTGGGAATACATGTGCCACCTGAAAGATGCCTTGACCCTGTTTCCCCACCAGCAGCACACAAACGAGGAAGTGTTCTTCTATCCTGAATGGTGGGAGTTCCCTCAAAATGACAGCAGCACCTGGGGTCTAATAGAATCCGTTACCTTGACCTCCTTGAGTGTTTACCTAGGCCGGGCTGTGAGCGAATGTGGGGGATGGGCTCTAAAGACAAGGTTTAGCGAGTGCCCCTCTATGGGCAGTGGAGTTTTTAAACCAAATCCCCAACTTGGAACACCTGTGCCCCCATAAAATGCGTGGACTTTGTTTCCCTCCTCCAGCACATACACGACATTGGGTTCAGATGTCTTGAGTGTGGGGAAGTTCTTCCAAATAACAGCAGTGCCTGGGTTCTAATAATATACCTTAACTTGTATTCCATGGTGGATTGCCAAGGCCGGTGTGCGGGGGAAAGTTGGGATTGGGCTCTAAACCAAGTAGTAGCGAGAGCCTATCCATGGGATGTGGGTGTTTAACCTACAACCCACAACCATGGAATAACTGTGCCCCCTGAAACATGCGTGTGCTATGTTTCCCCACTTCCAGCAAACACAGGAAGAAGTGTTCTGGTGTTCTGACTGTGGGGAGCTTCCTCCAACAGACAGTAGCACCTGGGTTGCAATAGAATCCCTTAGCTTGACTTCCCTAAGTGTTTTCCTAGGCCTAGCAGTGAGCGATGGTGGGGGATGGGCTCTAAAGCCAAGTATTAGCGAGTGCATCTCTGTGGGTATTGGAGGGTTTGAAACTACTTCCCCAATCTTGGAACACCTGTGCCCCCATACAGATGCGTGGACTCTGTTTCCCCACCTCCAGCACACACACTGAGACGTGCTCAGGTATCCTGATTGTGGGGAGTCTCCTCCAAATGCCAGCAGCGCCTGGGTTCTTATAGAATCCCTTAGCTTGTCTTCCCTGATGGCATTCCTAGGCTGGAGAGGGGTGGAATGTGGGGGTTGGGCTCTAAACCAAGTATTAGCGAGAGCCTATCGATGGGATGTGGCTGTTTAACCTACAACCCACAACCATGGAATAACTGTGCCCCCTGAAAGATGCTTTGACTCTGTTTCCCTACATCCAGCTCACACACGAAGAAGTGTTCTGGTATTCTGAGAGTAGGGAGGCTCCACAAACTGACAGCAGCACCTGGGTTCTAATAGAATCCCTTAGCTTGACTTCCCTAAGTGATTTCCTAGGCCTAGCAGTGAGCGATGGTGTGGGATGGGCTCTAAAGCCAATTAATAGCTAGTGCCTCTCTATGAGAAGTGAAGGTGTTTAAACTACATCATCTACCTGTGAATAACTGTGCCCCCATAAAGATGCATGAACTCAGTTTCCCCACTTCCAACACATACACGAAGACGTGTTCAGGTATCCTGAGTTTGGGCCGGCAATTTCAAGTGACAGCACCGCCTGGGTTCTAATAATATCCGATAGCTTGTAATCCCTGAGTGTTTCCCTAGGCCTGGCTCTGAGGGAAAGCTGGGGGTTGGGCTTTGAGGCCATATAGTAGCGAGTGCCCCCGATGGACTTTTGAAGTATTTAGATCAATTCTCCCTAAAGGTGAACACCTGTGCCCACATCCATCTACGTGGAGTGGGGATACAGAAATCCCCCTCCCACAAGACTGGCTTCTGGAATCCTGAATTGGGAAAGATCCTCCAACTGACAGCAGTGCCAGTGTTCTAGAGAATCCTTAACCTCTCTTCCCTGATGGATTGCGTAAGCTGGAGTGCGGTTCAAAGTGGGATTTGAGCTCTAAATCCAAGTATTAGTGAGTGCCTTTCCATGGAAATTGGAGGTGTTTAACCAACAACCCACAACAATGGAATAACTGTGCCCCCTGGAATACGCGTGGACTCTGTTTCTCCACCAACAGCACACACACGAAGAAGTTTTCTGGAATCCTGAGCATGGGGAGGCTACTCCAAATCACAGCAGAACCTAGGTTCTATTAGACTCCCTTAGCTTGTGTTCCCTGAGTGTTTCCTTAGGCCGGGCCATGAGGGAAAGCTGGGGGTTGGGCTTGGAGGCCAATTAGCAGCGAGTACCCTCCGATGGACTGAGGAAGTTCTTAGAGGAATTCTCCCTAAAGGGAAACACCTGAGCACATATTCATCTGCGTGGATTGGGGCTCAACACCTCCCCACCACACAAGGTTGGATCCCAGAATCCTGAGGGTGTGGTAGTTCCTCCAAGTGACATCAGCGTCTTGGTTTTAATTGAACCCCTTTGCTTGTCTTCCCTGATGGTTTTCCTAGGCCAGAGTTTGGCTGAAAGTGGGATTGGGCTCTAAAACCTAGTATCAGCATGTGCCTCTCCATGGGAAGTGGAGATGTTTATCATACAACCCACAACTTGGGAATAACTGTGCCCCCTGAAAAATGCGTGTGCTTTGTTTCCCCACCTCCACACACACACGAAGTTTTCTGGTATCCTGAGTGTGGGGAGGCTCCTGCAACAGACATTAGCACCTGGGATCTAATTGGATTCATTAGGTTGACTTCCCTGAGTATATAACTTGGCCGGGTTTTGAGCGAAGTTGGTGGTTGTGGTCTAAAACCAAGTATTAGCGAGTTCCTATCTTTTGGCAGTGGAGGTGGTGAAAGTATATCCCCAACCTGGGAACACCTGTGCCCCCATAAAGAGGCGTGGACACTGTTTCCCTCCTCCAGCACACACACGACATTTGGTTCAGATGTCTTGAGTGTGGGGAGGTTCTTCCAAGTAACAGCAGCGCCTCGGTTCTAATACAATACCTTAATTTGTCTTCCATGATGGCTTGCCAAGGCCGGTGTGTGGGGGAAAGTTGGGATTGGGCTCTAAACCAAGAATTAGCGAGAGCCTATCCATGGGATATGAATGTTAACACACAACCCACAACCATGAAATAACTGTGCCCCCTGAAAGATGCTTTGACTCTGTTTCCCTACATCCAGCACACAAACGAAGATGTTTTCTGGTGTTCTGAGTCTGGGTAGGTTCCTCCAACTGACAGCAGCACCTGGGTTCTAATAGAATCCCTTAGCTTGACTTCCCTAAGTGTTTTCCTAGGCCTAGCAGTGAGCGATGGTGGGGGAAGGGCTCTAAAGCCAAGTATTAGCGAGTGCATCTCTGTGGGCAGTGGAGGGTTTTAAACTACTTCCCCAAACTTGGAAAACCTGTTCCCCCATAAAGATGCGTGGAATCTTTTTCCCGACCTTCAGTACACACGCGGAGATGTGCTCAGGTGTCCTGATTTTGGGGAGGTTCCTCCAAGTGACAGCAGTGCCTGGGTTCTAATAGAATAACTAGCTTGTATTCCTTGTGTGTTTTCCTAGGCCGGGCTGAGAGGGTAAGCTGGGCGTTTGCCTTGGAGGCCAAGTAGCAGCAACTGCCTCCCTATGGAATGTGGAAGTATTTAGAGGACTTCCCCCTAATGGGGAACATTTGTGACCCCATTCATCTACTTGGATTGTGGCTCCACATCTCCCCGCCACAAGGTTGGGTTCCGGGATCCTGAGTGTGGGGAAGTTCCTCCAAATGTCAGGAGCGCTTGTGTTCTACTTGAATCCCTTAACTTGCCTTCCCTGATGGTTTGCCTAGGCTGGAGTGCTGGGGAATGTGGGGTTTCGGCTCTAATACCAAGAATTTGCCAATGCATCTACATGGGAATTTGAGAAATTTTACCTACACCCAGCAACGTGGGAATACATGTGCCACCTGAAAGATGCCTTGACCCTGTTTCCCCACCATCAGCACACAAACGAGGAAGTGATCTTCTATCCTGAATGGTGGGAGTTCCCTCCAAATGACAGCAGCACCTGGGGTCTAATAGAATCCGTTACCTTGACCTCCTTGAGTGTTTACCTAGGCCAGGCTGTGAGCGAATGTGGGGGATGGGCTCTAAAGACAAGGGTTAGCGAGTGCCCCTCTATGGGCAGTGGAGTTTTTAAACCAAATCCCCAACTTGGAACACCTGTGCCCCCATAAAATGCGTGGACTTTGTTTCCCTCCTCCAGCACATACACGACATTGGGTTCAGATGTCTTGAGTGTGGGGAAGTTCTTCCAAATAACAGCAGTGCCTGGGTTCTAATATTATACCTTAACTTGTATTCCATGGTGGATTGCCAAGGCCGGTGTGCGGGGGAAAGTTGGGATTGGGCTCTAAACCAAGTAGTAGCGAGAGCCTATCCATGGGATGTGGGTGTTTAACCTACAACCCACAACCATGGCATAACTGTGCCCCCTGAAAAATGCGTGTGCTATGTTTCCCCACTTCCAGCAAACACAGGAAGAAGTGTTCTGGGGTTCTGACTGTGGGGGGCTTCCTCCAACAGACAGTAGCACCTGGGTTGTAATAGAATCCCTTGGCTTGACTTCCCTAAGTGTTTTCCTAGGCCTAGCAGTGAGCGATGGTGGGGGATGGGCTCTAAAGCCAAGTATTAGCGAGTGCATCTCTGTGGGTATTGGAGGGTTTGAAACTACTTCCCCAATCTTGGAACACCTGTGCCCCCATACAGATGCGTGGACTCTGTTTCCCCACCTCCAGCACACACACTGAGACGTGCTCAGGTATCCTGATTGTGGGGAGTCTCCTCCAAATGCCAGCAGCGCCTGGGTTCTTATAGAATCCCTTAGCTTGTCTTCCCTGATGGCATTCCTAGGCTGGAGAGGTGTGGAATGTGGGGGTTGGGCTCCAAACCAAGTATTAGCGAGAGCCTATCGATGGGATGTGTCTGTTTATCCTACAACCCACAACCATGGAATAACTGTGCCCCCTGAAAGATGCTTTGACTCTGTTTCCCTACATCCAGCTCACACACGAAGAAGTGTTCTGGTATTCTGAGAGTAGGGAGGCTCCACAAACTGACAGCAGCACCTGGGTTCTAATAGAATCCCTTAGCTTGACTTCCCTAAGTGATTTCCTAGGCCTAGCAGTGAGCGATGGTGGGGGATGGGCTCTAAAGCCAAGTAATAGCTAGTGCCTCTCTATGAGAAGTGAAGGTGTTTAAACTACATCATCTACCTGGGAATAACTGTGCCCCCATAAAGATGCATGAACTCAGTTTCCCCACTTCCAACACACACACGAAGACGTGTTCAGGTATGCTGAGTTTGGGCCGGCAATTTCAAGTGACAGCACCGCCTGGGTTCTAATAATATCCGATAGCTTGTAATCCCTGAGTGTTTCCCTAGGCCTGGCTCTGAGGGAAAGCTGGGGGTTGGGCTTTGAGGCCATATAGTAGCGAGTGCCCCCGATGGACTGTGGAAGTATTTAGATCAATTCTCCCTAAAGGTGAACACCTGTGCCCACATCCATCTACGTGGAGTGGGGATACAGAAATCCCCCTCCCACAAGACTGGCTTCTGGAATCCTGAATTGGGAAAGATCCTCCAACTGACAGCAGTGCCAGTGTTCTAGAGAATCCTTAACCTCTCTTCCCTGATGGATTGCGTAAGCTGGAGTGAGGTTCAAAGTGGGATTTGAGCTCTAAATCCAAGTATTAGTGAGTGCCTTTCCATGGAAATTGGAGGTGTTTAACCAACAACCCACAACAATGGAATAACTGTGCCCCCTGAAATACGCGTGGACTCTGTTTCTCCACCAACAGCACACACACGAAGAAGTTTTCTGGAATCCTGAGCATGGGGAGGCTACTCCAAATCACAGCAGAACCTAGGTTCTATTAGGATCCCTTAGCTTGTGTTCCCTGAGTGTTTCCTTAGGCCGGGCCATGAGGGAAAGCTGGGGGTTGGGCTTGGAGGCCAATTAGCAGCGAGTACCCTCCGATGGACTGAGGAAGTTCTTAGAGGAATTCTCCCTAAAGGGAAACACCTGAGCACATATTCATCTGCGTGGATTGGGGCTTCACACCTCCCCACCACACAAGGTTGCATTCCAGAATCCTGAGGGTGTGGTAGTTCCTCCAAGTGACATCAGCGTCTTGGTTTTAATTGAACCCCTTTGCTTGTCTTCCCTGATGGTTTTCCTAGGCCAGAGTTTGGCTGAAAGTGGGATTGGGCTCTAAAACCTAGTATCAGCATGTGCCTCTCCATGGGAAGTGGAGATGTTTATCATACAACCCACAACTTGGGAATAACTGTGCCCCCTGAAAAATGCGTGTGCTTTGTTTCCCCACCTCCACACACACACGAAGTTTTCTGGTATCCTGAGTGTGGGGAGGCTCCTGCAACAGACAGTAGCACCTGGGATCTAATTGGATCCATTAGGTTGACTTCCCTGAGTATATACCTTGGCCGGGTTGTGAACGAAGTTGGTGGTTGTGGTCTAAAACCAAGTATTAGCGAGTTCCTAACTTTTGGCAGTGGAGGTGGTGAAAGTATATCCCCAACCTGGGAACACCTGTGCCCCCATAAAGAGGCGTGGACACTGTTTCCCTCCTCCAGCACACACACGACATCTTGTTCACAAGTCTTGAGTGTGGGGAGGTTCTTCCAAGTAACAGCAGCGCCTCGGTTCTAATACAATACCTTAACTTGCCTTCCATGATGGCTTGCCAAGGCCGGTGTGTGGGGGAAAGTTGGGATTGGGCTCTAAACCAAGTATTAGCGAGAGCCTATCCATGGGATGTGGGTGTTAGCTTACAACCCACAACCATGGAATAACTGTGCCCCCTGAATGATGCTTTGACTCTGTTTCCCTACATCCAGCACACAAACGAAGATGTTTTCTGGTGTTCTGAGTCTGGGTAGGTTTCTCCAACTGACAGCAGCATCTGGGTCCTAATAGAATCCCTTAGCTTGACTTCCATAAGTGTTTTCCTAGGCCTAGCAGTGAGCGATGGTGGGGGAAGGGCTCTAAAGCCAAGTATTAGCGAGTGCATCTCTGTGGGCAGTGGAGGGTTTTAAACTACTTCCCCAAACTTGGAAAACCTGTTCCCCCATAAAGATGCGTGGAATCTGTTTCCCGACCTCCAGTACACACACGGAGACGTGCTCAGTTGTCCTGATTGTGGGGAGGCTCCTCCAAGTGGCAGCAGTGCCTGGGTTCTAATAGAATAACTAGCTTGTATTCCTTGTGTGTTTTCCTAGGCCGGGCTGAGAGGGAAAGCTGGGAGTTTGCCTTGGAGGCCAAGTAGCAGCAACTGCCTCCCTATGGAATGTGGAAGTATTTAGAGGACTTCCCCCTAATGGGGAACATTTGTGACCCCATTCATCTACTTGGATTGTGGCTCCACATCTCCCCACCACAAGGTTGGGTTCCGGGATCCTGAGTGTGGGGAAGTTCCTCCAAATGTCAGGAGCGCTTGTGTTCTACTTGAATCCCTTAACTTGCCTTCCCTGATGGTTTGCCTAGGCTGGAGTGCTGGGGAATGTGGGGTTTCGGCTCTAATACCAAGAATTTGCCAATGCATCTACATGGGAATTTGAGAAATTTTACCTACACCCAGCAACGTGGGAATACATGTGCCACCTGAAAGATGCCTTGACCCTGTTTCCCCACCATCAGCACACAAACGAGGAAGTGATCTTCTATCCTGAATGGTGGGAGTTCCCTCCAAATGACAGCAGCACCTGGGGTCTAATAGAATCCGTTACCTTGACCTCCTTGAGTGTTTACCTAGGCCGGGCTGTGAGCGAATGTGGGGGATGGGCTCTAAAGACAAGGGTTAGCGAGTGCCCCTCTATGGGCAGTGGAGTTTTTAAACCAAATCCCCAACTTGGAACACCTGTGCCCCCATAAAATGCGTGGACTTTGTTTCCCTCCTCCAGCACATACACGACATTGGGTTCAGATGTCTTGAGTGTGGGGAAGTTCTTCCAAATAACAGCAGTGCCTGGGTTCTAATATTATACCTTAACTTGTATTCCATGGTGGATTGCCAAGGCCGGTGTGCGGGGGAAAGTTGGGATTGGGCTCTAAACCAAGTAGTAGCGAGAGCCTATCCATGGGATGTGGGTGTTTAACCTACAACCCACAACCATGGCATAACTGTGCCCCCTGAAAAATGCGTGTGCTATGTTTCCCCACTTCCAGCAAACACAGGAAGAAGTGTTCTGGGGTTCTGACTGTGGGGGGCTTCCTCCAACAGACAGTAGCACCTGGGTTGTAATAGAATCCCTTGGCTTGACTTCCCTAAGTGTTTTCCTAGGCCTAGCAGTGAGCGATGGTGGGGGATGGGCTCTAAAGCCAAGTATTAGCGAGTGCATCTCTGTGGGTATTGGAGGGTTTGAAACTACTTCCCCAATCTTGGAACACCTGTGCCCCCATACAGATGCGTGGACTCTGTTTCCCCACCTCCAGCACACACACTGAGACGTGCTCAGGTATCCTGATTGTGGGGAGTCTCCTCCAAATGCCAGCAGCGCCTGGGTTCTTATAGAATCCCTTAGCTTGTCTTCCCTGATGGCATTCCTAGGCTGGAGAGGTGTGGAATGTGGGGGTTGGGCTCCAAACCAAGTATTAGCGAGAGCCTATCGATGGGATGTGTCTGTTTATCCTACAACCCACAACCATGGAATAACTGTGCCCCCTGAAAGATGCTTTGACTCTGTTTCCCTACATCCAGCTCACACACGAAGAAGTGTTCTGGTATTCTGAGAGTAGGGAGGCTCCACAAACTGACAGCAGCACCTGGGTTCTAATAGAATCCCTTAGCTTGACTTCCCTAAGTGATTTCCTAGGCCTAGCAGTGAGCGATGGTGGGGGATGGGCTCTAAAGCCAAGTAATAGCTAGTGCCTCTCTATGAGAAGTGAAGGTGTTTAAACTACATCATCTACCTGGGAATAACTGTGCCCCCATAAAGATGCATGAACTCAGTTTCCCCACTTCCAACACACACACGAAGACGTGTTCAGGTATGCTGAGTTTGGGCCGGCAATTTCAAGTGACAGCACCGCCTGGGTTCTAATAATATCCGATAGCTTGTAATCCCTGAGTGTTTCCCTAGGCCTGGCTCTGAGGGAAAGCTGGGGGTTGGGCTTTGAGGCCATATAGTAGCGAGTGCCCCCGATGGACTGTGGAAGTATTTAGATCAATTCTCCCTAAAGGTGAACACCTGTGCCCACATCCATCTACGTGGAGTGGGGATACAGAAATCCCCCTCCCACAAGACTGGCTTCTGGAATCCTGAATTGGGAAAGATCCTCCAACTGACAGCAGTGCCAGTGTTCTAGAGAATCCTTAACCTCTCTTCCCTGATGGATTGCGTAAGCTGGAGTGAGGTTCAAAGTGGGATTTGAGCTCTAAATCCAAGTATTAGTGAGTGCCTTTCCATGGAAATTGGAGGTGTTTAACCAACAACCCACAACAATGGAATAACTGTGCCCCCTGAAATACGCGTGGACTCTGTTTCTCCACCAACAGCACACACACGAAGAAGTTTTCTGGAATCCTGAGCATGGGGAGGCTACTCCAAATCACAGCAGAACCTAGGTTCTATTAGGATCCCTTAGCTTGTGTTCCCTGAGTGTTTCCTTAGGCCGGGCCATGAGGGAAAGCTGGGGGTTGGGCTTGGAGGCCAATTAGCAGCGAGTACCCTCCGATGGACTGAGGAAGTTCTTAGAGGAATTCTCCCTAAAGGGAAACACCTGAGCACATATTCATCTGCGTGGATTGGGGCTTCACACCTCCCCACCACACAAGGTTGCATTCCAGAATCCTGAGGGTGTGGTAGTTCCTCCAAGTGACATCAGCGTCTTGGTTTTAATTGAACCCCTTTGCTTGTCTTCCCTGATGGTTTTCCTAGGCCAGAGTTTGGCTGAAAGTGGGATTGGGCTCTAAAACCTAGTATCAGCATGTGCCTCTCCATGGGAAGTGGAGATGTTTATCATACAACCCACAACTTGGGAATAACTGTGCCCCCTGAAAAATGCGTGTGCTTTGTTTCCCCACCTCCACACACACACGAAGTTTTCTGGTATCCTGAGTGTGGGGAGGCTCCTGCAACAGACAGTAGCACCTGGGATCTAATTGGATCCATTAGGTTGACTTCCCTGAGTATATACCTTGGCCGGGTTGTGAACGAAGTTGGTGGTTGTGGTCTAAAACCAAGTATTAGCGAGTTCCTAACTTTTGGCAGTGGAGGTGGTGAAAGTATATCCCCAACCTGGGAACACCTGTGCCCCCATAAAGAGGCGTGGACACTGTTTCCCTCCTCCAGCACACACACGACATCTTGTTCACAAGTCTTGAGTGTGGGGAGGTTCTTCCAAGTAACAGCAGCGCCTCGGTTCTAATACAATACCTTAACTTGCCTTCCATGATGGCTTGCCAAGGCCGGTGTGTGGGGGAAAGTTGGGATTGGGCTCTAAACCAAGTATTAGCGAGAGCCTATCCATGGGATGTGGGTGTTAGCTTACAACCCACAACCATGGAATAACTGTGCCCCCTGAATGATGCTTTGACTCTGTTTCCCTACATCCAGCACACAAACGAAGATGTTTTCTGGTGTTCTGAGTCTGGGTAGGTTTCTCCAACTGACAGCAGCATCTGGGTCCTAATAGAATCCCTTAGCTTGACTTCCATAAGTGTTTTCCTAGGCCTAGCAGTGAGCGATGGTGGGGGAAGGGCTCTAAAGCCAAGTATTAGCGAGTGCATCTCTGTGGGCAGTGGAGGGTTTTAAACTACTTCCCCAAACTTGGAAAACCTGTTCCCCCATAAAGATGCGTGGAATCTGTTTCCCGACCTCCAGTACACACACGGAGACGTGCTCAGTTGTCCTGATTGTGGGGAGGCTCCTCCAAGTGGCAGCAGTGCCTGGGTTCTAATAGAATAACTAGCTTGTATTCCTTGTGTGTTTTCCTAGGCCGGGCTGAGAGGGAAAGCTGGGAGTTTGCCTTGGAGGCCAAGTAGCAGCAACTGCCTCCCTATGGAATGTGGAAGTATTTAGAGGACTTCCCCCTAATGGGGAACATTTGTGACCCCATTCATCTACTTGGATTGTGGCTCCACATCTCCCCACCACAAGGTTGGGTTCCGGGATCCTGAGTGTGGGGAAGTTCCTCCAAATGTCAGGAGCGCTTGTGTTCTACTTGAATCCCTTAACTTGCCTTCCCTGATGGTTTGCCTAGGCTGGAGTGCTGGGGAATGTGGGGTTTCGGCTCTAATACCAAGAATTTGCCAATGCATCTACATGGGAATTTGAGAAATTTTACCTACACCCAGCAACGTGGGAATATATGTGCCACCTGAAAGATGCCTTGACCCTGTTTCCCCACCACCAGCACACAAACGAGGAAGTGTTCTTCTATCCTGAATGGTGGGAGTTCCCTCCAAATGACAGCAGCACCTGGGGTCTAATAGAATCCGTTACCTTGACCTCCTTGAGTGTTTACCTAGGCCGGGCTGTGAGCGAATGTGGGGGATGGGCTCTAAAGACAAGGGTTAGCGAGTGCCCCTCTATGGGCAGTGGAGTTTTTAAACCAAATCCCCAACTTGGAACACCTGTGCCCCCATAAAGATGCGTGGACTTTGTTTCCCTCCTCCAGCACATACACGACATTGGGTTCAGATGTCTTGAGTGTGTTGAAGTTCTTCCAAATAACAGCAGTGCCTGGGTTCAAATACTATACCTTAACTTGTATTCCATGGTGGATTGCCAAGGCCGGTGTGCGGGGGAAAGTTGGGATTGGGCTCTAAACCTAGTAGTAGCGAGAGCCTATCCATGGGATGTGGGTGTTTAACCTACAACCCACAACCATGGAATAACTGTGCCCCCTGAAAAATGCGTGTGCTATGTTTCCCCACTTCCAGCAAACACAGGAAGAAGTGTTCTGAGGTTCTGACTGTGGGGAGCTTCTTCCAACAGAGAGTAGCACCTGGGTTGTAATAGAATCCCTTAGCTTGACTTCCCTAAGTGTTTTCCTAGGCCTAGCAGTGAGCGATGGTGGGGGATGGGCTCTAAAGCCAAGTATTAGCGAGTGCATCTCTGTGGGTATTGGAGGGTTTGAAACTACTTCCCCAATCTTGGAACACCTGTGCCCCCATACAGATGCGTGGACTCTGTTTCCCCACCTCCAGCACACACACTGAGACGTGCTCAGGTATCCTGATTGTGGGGAGTCTCCTCCAAATGCCAGCAGCGCCTGGGTTCTTATAAAATCCCTTAGCTTGTCTTCCCTGATGGCATTCCTAGGCTGGAGAGGGGTGGAATGTGGGGGTTGGGCTCTAAATCAAGTATTAGCGAGAGCCTATCGATGGGATGTGGCTGTTTAACTTACAACCCACAACCATGGAATAACTGTGCCCCCTGAAAGATGCTTTGACTCTGTTTCCCTACATCCAGCTCACACACGAAGAAGTGTTCTGGTATTCTGAGAGTAGGTAGGCTCCACAAACTGACAGCAGCACCTGGGTTCTAATAGAATCCCTTAGCTTGACTTCCCTAAGTGATTTCCTAGGCCTAGCAGTGAGCGATGGTGGGGGATGGGCTCTAAAGCCAAGTAATAGCTAGTGCCTCTCTATGAGAAGTGAAGGTGTTTAAACTACATCATCTACCTGGGAATAACTGTGCCCCCATAAAGATGCATGAACTCAGTTTCCCCACTTCCAACACACACACGAAGACGTGTTCAGGTATCCTGAGTTTGGGCCGGCAATTTCAAGTGACAGCACCGCCTGGGTTCTAATAATATCCGATAGCTTGTAATCCCTGAGTGTTTCCCTAGGCCTGGCTCTGAGGGAAAGCTGGGGGTTGGGCTTTGAGGCCATATAGTAGCGAGTGCCCCCGATGGACTGTGGAAGTATTTAGATCAATTCTCCCTAAAGGTGAACACCTGTGCCCACATCCATCTACGTGGAGTGGGGATACAGAAATCCCCCTCCCACAAGACTGGCTTCTGGAATCCTGAATTGGGAAAGATCCTCCAACTGACAGCAGTGCCAGTGTTCTAGAGAATCCTTAACCTCTCTTCCCTGATGGATTGCGTAAGCTGGAGTGCGGTTCAAAGTGGGATTTGAGCTCTAAATCCAAGTATTAGTGAGTGCCTTTCCATGGAAATTGGAGGTGTTTAACCAACAACCCACAACAATGGAATACCTGTGCCCCCTGAAATACGCGTGGACTCTGTTTCTCCACCAACAGCACACACACGAAGAAGTTTTCTGGAATCCTGAGCATGGGGAGGCTACTCCAAATCACAGCAGAACCTAGGTTCTATTAGGATCCCTTAGCTTGTGTTCCCTGAGTGTTTCCTTAGGCCGGGCCATGAGGGAAAGCTGGGGGTTGGGCTTGGAGGCCAATTAGCAGCGAGTACCCTCCGATGGACTGAGGAAGTTCTTAGAGGAATTCTCCCTAAAGGGAAACACCTGAGCACATATTCATCTGCGTGGATTGGGGCTCCACACCTCCCCACCACACAAGGTTGGATTCCAGAATCCTGAGGGTGTGGTAGTTCCTCCAAGTGACATCAGCGTCTTGGTTTTAATTGAACCCCTTTGCTTGTCTTCCCTGATGGTTTTCCTAGGCCAGAGTTTGGCTGAAAGTGGGATTGGGCTCTAAAACCTAGTATCAGCATGTGCCTCTCCATGGGAAGTGGAGATGTTTATCTTACAACCCACAACTTGGGAATAACTGTGCCCCCTGAAAAATGCGTGTGCTTTGTTTCCCGACCTCCACACACACACGAAGTTTTCTGGTATCCTGAGTGTGGGGAGGCTCCTGCAACAGACAGTAGCACCTGGGATCTAATTGGATCCATTAGGTTGACTTCCCTGAGTATATACCTTGGCCGGGTTGTGAGCGAAGTTGGTGGTTGTGGTCTAAAACCAAGTATTAGCGAGTTCCTATCTTTTGGCAGTGGAGGTGGTGAAAGTATATCCCCAACCTGGGAACACCTGTGCCCCCATAAAGAGGCGTGGACACTGTTTCCCTCCTCCAGCACACACACGACATCTGGTTCAGATGTCTTGAGTGTGGGGAGGTTCTTCCAAGTAACAGCAGCGCCTCGGTTCTAATACAATACCTTAACTTGCCTTCCATGATGGCTTGCCAAGGCCGGTGTGTGGGGGAAAGTTGGGATTGGGCTCTAAACCAAGTATTAGCGAGAGACTATCCATGGGATGTGGGTGTTAGCTTACAACCCACAAAAATGGAATAACTGTGCCCCCTGAAAAATGCTTTGTCTCTGCTTCCCTACATCCAGCACACAAACGAAGATGTTTTCTGGTGTTCTGAGTCTGGGTAGGTTCGTCCAACTGACAGCAGCACCTGGGTCCTAATGGAATCCCTTAGCTTGACTTTCCTAAGTGTTTTCCTAGGCCTAGCAGTGAGCGATGGTGGGGGAAGGGCTCTAAAGCCAAGTATTAGCGAGTGCATCTCTGTGGGCAGTGGAGGGTTTTAAACTACTTCCCCAAACTTGGAAAACCTGTTCCCCCATAAAGATGCGTGGAATCTGTTTCCCGACCTCCAGTACACACACGGAGACGTGCTCAGGTGTCCTGATTGTGGGGAGGCTCCTCCAAGTGGCAGCAGTGCCTGGGTTCTAATAGAATAACTAGCTTGTATTCCTTGTGTGTTTTCCTAGGCCGGGCTGAGGGGAAAGCTGGGAGTTTGCCTTGGAGGCCAAGTAGGAGCAACTGCCTCCCTATGGAATGTGGAAGTATTTAGAGGACTTCCCCTAATGGGGAACATTTTTGACACCATTCATCTTCTTGGATTGTGGCTCCACATCTCCCCGCCACAAGGTTGGGTTCCGGGATCCTGAGTGTGGGGAAGTTCCTCCAAATGTCAGGAGCGCTTGTGTTCTACTTGAATCCCTTAACTTGCCTTCCCTGATGGTTTGCCTAGGCTGGAGTGCTGGGGAATGTGGGGTTTCGGCTCTAATACCAAGAATTTGCCAATGCATCTACATGGGAATTTGAGAAATTTTACCTACACCCAGCAACGTGGGAATACATGTGCCACCTGAAAGATGCCTTGACCCTGTTTCCCCACCACCAGCACACAAACGAGGAAGTGTTCTTCTATCCTGAATGGTGGGAGTTCCCTCCAAATGACAGCAGCACCTGGGGTCTAATAGAATCCGTTACCTTGACCTCCTTGAGTGTTTACCTAGGCCGGGCTGTGAGCGAATGTGGGGGATGGGCTCTAAAGACAAGGGTTAGCGAGTGCCCCTCTATGGGCAGTGGAGTTTTTAAACCAAATCCCCAACTTGGAACACCTGTTCCCCCATAAAATGCGTGGACTTTGTTTCCCTCCTCCAGCACATACACGACATTGGGTTCAGATGTCTTGAGTGTGGGGAAGTTCTTCCAAATAACAGCAGTGCCTGGGTTCTAATACTATACCTTAACTTGTATTCCATGGTGGATTGCCAAGGCCGGTGTGCGGGGGAAAGTTGGGATTGGGCTCTAAACCAAGTAGTAGCGAGAGCCTATCCATGGGATGTGGGTGTTTAACCTACAACCCACAACCATGTAATAACTGTGCCCCCTGAAACATGCGTGTGCTATGTTTCCCCACTTCCAGCAAACACAGGAAGAAGTGTTCTGAGGTTCTGATTGTGGGGAGCTTCCTCCAACAGACAGTAGCACCTGGGTTGTAATAGAATCCCTTAGCTTGACTTCCCTAAGTGTTTTCCTAGGCCTAGCAGTGAGCGATGGTGGGGGATGGGCTCTAAAGCCAAGTATTAGCGAGTGCATCTCTGTGGGTATTGGAGGGTTTGAAACTACTTCCCCAATCTTGGAACACCTGTGCCCCCATACAGATGCGTGGACTCTGTTTCCCCACCTCCAGCACACACACTGAGACGTGCTCAGGTATCCTGATTGTGGGGAGTCTCCTCCAAATGCCAGCAGCGCCTGGGTTCTTATAAAATCCCTTAGCTTGTCTTCCCTGATGGCATTCCTAGGCTGGAGAGGGGTGGAATGTGGGGGTTGGGCTCTAAATCAAGTATTAGCGAGAACCTATCGATGGGATGTGGCTGTTTAACTTACAACCCACAAACATGGAATAACTGTGCCCCCTGAAAGATGCTTTGACTCTGTTTCCCTACATCCAGCTCACACACGAAGAAGTGTTCTGGTATTCTGAGAGTAGGGAGGCTCCACAAACTGACAGCAGCACCTGGGTTCTAATAGAATCCCTTAGCTTGACTTCCCTAAGTGATTTCCTAGGCCTAGCAGTGAGCGATGGTGGGGGATGGGCTCTAAAGCCAAGTAATACCTAGTGCCTCTCTATGAGAAGTGAAGGTGTTTAAACTACATCATCTACCTGGGAATAACTGTGCCCCCATAAAGATGCATGAACTCAGTTTCCCCACTTCCAACACACACACGAAGACGTGTTCAGGTATGCTGAGTTTGGGCCGGCAATTTCAAGTGACAGCACCGCCTGGGTTCTAATAATATCCGATAGCTTGTAATCCCTGAGTGTTTCCCTAGGCCTGGCTCTGAGGGAAAGCTGGGGGTTGGGCTTTGAGGCCATATAGTAGCGAGTGCCCCCGATGGACTGTGGAAGTATTTAGATCAATTCTCCCTAAAGGTGAACACCTGTGCCCACATCCATCTACGTGGAGTGGGGATACAGAAATCCCCCTCCCACAAGACTGGCTTCTGGAATCCTGAATTGGGAAAGATCCTCCAACTGACAGCAGTGCCAGTGTTCTAGAGAATCCTTAACCTCTCTTCCCTGATGGATTGCGTAAGCTGGAGTGCGGTTCAAAGTGGGATTTGAGCTCTAAATCCAAGTATTAGTGAGTGCCTTTCCATGGAAATTGGAGGTGTTTAACCAACAACCCACAACAATGGAATACCTGTGCCCACTGAAATACGCGTGGACTCTGTTTCTCCACCAACAGCACACACACGAAGAAGTTTTCTGGAATCCTGAGCATGGGGAGGCTACTCCAAATCACAGCAGAACCTAGGTTCTATTAGGATCCCTTAGCTTGTGTTCCCTGAGTGTTTCCTTAGGCCGGGCCATGAGGGAAAGCAGGGGGTTGGGCTTGGAGGCCAATTAGCAGCGAGTACCCTCCGATGGACTGAGGAAGTTCTTAGAGGAATTCTCCCTAAAGGGAAACACCTGAGCACATATTCATCTGCGTGGATTGGGGCTCCACACCTCCCCACCACACATGGTTGGATCCCAGAATCCTGAGGGTGTGGTAGTTCCTCCAAGTGACATCAGCGTCTTGGTTTTAATTGAACCCCTTTGCTTGTCTTCCCTGATGGTTTTCCTAGGCCAGAGTTTGGCTGAAAGTGGGATTGGGCTCTAAAACCTAGTATCAGCATGTGCCTCTCCATGGGAAGTGGAGATGTTTATCTTACAACCCACAACTTGGGAATAACTGTGCCCCCTGAAAAATGCGTGTGCTTTGTTTCCCCACCTCCACACACACACGAAGTTTTCTGGTATCCTGAGTGTGGGGAGGCTCCTGCAACAGACAGTAGCACCTGGGATCTAATTGGATCCATTAGGTTGACTTCCCTGAGTATATACCTTGGCCGGGTTGTGAGCGAAGTTGGTGGTTGTGGTCTAAAACCAAGTATTAGCGAGTTCCTATCTTTTGGCAGTGGAGGTGGTGAAAGTATATCCCCAACCTGGGAACACCTGTGCCCCCATAAAGAGGCGTGGACACTGTTTCCCTCCTCCAGCACACACACGACATCTGGTTCAGATGTCTTGAGTGTGGGGAGGTTCTTCCAAGTAACAGCAGCGCCTCGGTTCTAATACAATACCTTAACTTGCCTTCCATGATGGCTTGCCAAGGCCGGTGTGTGGGGGAAAGTTGGGATTGGGCTCTAAACCAAGTATTAGCGAGAGCCTATCCATGGGATGTGGGTGTTAGCTTACAACCCACAAAAATGGAATAACTGTGCCCCCTGAAAAATGCTTTGTCTCTGCTTCCCTACATCCAGCACACAAACGAAGATGTTTTCTGGTGTTCTGAGTCTGGGTAGGTTCGTCCAACAGACAGCAGCACCTGGGTCCTAATGGAATCCCTTAGCTTGACTTTCCTAAGTGTTTTCCTAGGCCTAGCAGTGAGCGATGGTGGGGGAAGGGCTCTAAAGCCAAGTATTAGCGAGTGCATCTCTGTGGGCAGTGGAGGGTTTTAAACTACTTCCCCAAACTTGGAAAACCTGTTCCCCCATAAAGATGCGTGGAATCTGTTTCCCGACCTCCAGTACACACACGGAGACGTGCTCAGGTGTCCTGATTGTGGGGAGGCTCCTCCAAGTGGCAGCAGTGCCTGGGTTCTAATAGAATAACTAGCTTGTATTCCTTGTGTGTTTTCCTAGGCCGGGCTGAGAGGGAAAGCTGGGAGTTTGCCTTGGAGGCCAAGTAGGAGCAACTGCCTCCCTATGGAATGTGGAAGTATTTAGAGGACATCCCCTAATGGGGAACATTTTTGACACCATTCATCTTCTTGGATTGTGGCTCCACATTTCCCCGCCACAAGGTTGGGTTCCGGGATCCTGAGTGTGGGGAAGTTCCTCCAAATGTCAGGAGTGCTTGTGTTCTACTTGAATCCCTTAACTTGCCTTCCCTGATGGTTTGCCTAGGCTGGAGTGCTGGGGAATGTGGGGTTTCGGCTCTAATACCAAGAATTTGCCAATGCATCTACATGGGAATTTGAGAAATTTTACCTACACCCAGCAACGTGGGAATACATGTGCCACCTGAAAGATGCCTTGACCCTGTTTCCCCACCACCAGCACACAAACGAGGAAGTGTTCTTCTATCCTGAATGGTGGGAGTTCCCTCCAAATGACAGCAGCACCTGGGGTCTAATAGAATCCTTTACCTTGACCTCCTTCAGTGTTTACCTAGGCCGGGCTGTGAGCGAATGTGGGGGATGGGCTCTAAAAACAAGGGTTAGCGAGTGCCCCTCTATGGGCAGTGGAGTTTTTAAACCAAATCCCCAACTTGGAACACCTGTGCCCCCATAAAGATGCGTGGACTTTGTTTCCCTCCTCCAGCACATACACGACATTGGGTTCAGATGTCTTGAGTGTGGTTAAGTTCTTCCATATAACAGCAGTGCCTGGGTTCTAATAATATACCTTAACTTGTATTCCATGGTGGATTGCCAAGGCCGGTGTGCGGGGGAAAGTTGGGATTGGGCTCTAAACCAAGTAGTAGCGAGAGCCTATCCATGGGATGTGGGTGTTTAACCTACAACCCACAACCATGGAATAACTGTGCCCCCTGAAACATGCGTGTGCTATGTTTCCCCACTTCCAGCAAACACAGGAAGAAGTGTTCTGGTGTTCTGACTGTGGGGAGCTTCCTCCAACAGACAGTAGCCCCTGGGTTGTAATAGAATCCCTTAGCTTGACTTCCCTAAGTGTTTTCCTAGACCAAGCAGTGAGCGATGGTGGGGGATGGGCTCTAAAGCCAAGTATTAGCGAGTGCATCTCTGTGGGTATTGGAGGGTTTGAAACTACTTCCCCAATCTTGGAACACCTGTGCCCCCATACAGATGCGTGGACTCTGTTTCCCCACCTCCAGCACACACACTGAGACGTGCTCAGGTATCCTGATTGTGGGGAGTCTCCTCCAAATGCCAGCAGCGCCTGGGTTCTTATAGAATCCCTTTGCTTGTCTTCCCTGATGGCATTCCTAGGCTGGAGAGGGGTGGAATGTGGGGGTTGGGCTCTAAACCAAGTATTAGCGAGAGCCTATCCATGGGATGTGGCTGTTTAACCTACAACCCACAACCATGGAATAACTGTGCCCCCTGAAAGATGCTTTGACTCTGTTTCCCTACATCCAGCTCACACACGAAGAAGTGTTCTGGTATTCTGAGAGTAGGGAGGCTCCACAAACTGACAGCAGCACCTGGGTTCTAATAGAATCCCTTAGCTTGACTTCCCTAAGTGATTTCCTAGGCCTAGCAGTGAGCGATGGTGGGGGATGGGCTCTAAAGCCAAGTAATAGCTAGTGCCTCTCTATGAGAAGTGAAGGTGTTTAAACTACATCATCTACCTGGGAATAACTGTGCCCCCATAAAGATGCATGAACTCAGTTTCCCCACTTCCAACACACACACGAAGACGTGTTCAGGTATGCTGAGTTTGGGCCGGCAATTTCAAGTGACAGCACCGCCTGGGTTCTAATAATATCCGATAGCTTGTAATCCCTGAGTGTTTCCCTAGGCCTGGCTCTGAGGGAAAGCTGGGGGTTGGGCTTTGAGGCCATATAGTAGCGAGTGCCCCCGATGGACTGTGGAAGTATTTAGATCAATTCTCCCTAAAGGTGAACACCTGTGCCCACATCCATCTACGTGGAGTGGGGATACAGAAATCCCCCTCCCACAAGACTGGCTTCTGGAATCCTGAATTGGGAAAGATCCTCCAACTGACAGCAGTGCCAGTGTTCTAGAGAATCCTTAACCTCTCTTCCCTGATGGATTGCGTAAGCTGGAGTGCGGTTCAAAGTGGGATTTGAGCTCTAAATCCAAGTATTAGTGAGTGCCTTTCCATGGAAATTGGAGGTGTTTAACCAACAACCCACAACAATGGAATACCTGTGCCCCCTGAAATACGCGTGGACTCTGTTTCTCCACCAACAGCACACACACGAAGAAGTTTTCTGGAATCCTGAGCATGGGGAGGCTACTCCAAATCACAGCAGAACCTAGGTTCTATTAGGATCCCTTAGCTTGTGTTCCCTGAGTGTTTCCTTAGGCCGGGCCATGAGGGAAAGCTGGGGGTTGGGCTTGGAGGCCAATTAGCAGCGAGTACCCTCCGATGGACTGAGGAAGTTCTTAGAGGAATTCTCCCTAAAGGGAAACACCTGAGCACATATTCATCTGCGTGGATTGGGGCTCCACACCTCCCCACCACACAAGGTTGGATTCCAGAATCCTGAGGGTGTGGTAGTTCCTCCAAGTGACATCAGTGTCTTGGTTTTAATTGAACCCCTTTGCTTGTCTTCCCTGATGGTTTTCCTAGGCCAGAGTTTGGCTGAAAGTGGGATTGGGCTCTAAAACCTAGTATCAGCATGTGCCTCTCCATGGGAAGTGGAGATGTTTATCATACAACCCACAACTTGGGAATAACTGTGCCCCCTGAAAAATGCGTGTGCTTTGTTTCCCCACCTCCACACACACACGAAGTTTTCTGGTATCCTGAGTGTGGGGAGGCTCCTGCAACAGACAGTAGCACCTGGGATCTAATTGGATCCATTAGGTTGACTTCCCTGAGTATATACCTTGGCCGGGTTGTGAGCGAATTTGGTGGTTGTGGTCTAAAACCAAGTATTAGCGAGTTCCTAACTTTTGGCAGTGGAGGTGGTGAAAGTATATCCCCAACCTGGGAACACCTGTGCCCCCATAAAGAGGCGTGGACACTGTTTCCCTCCTCCAGCACACACACGACATCTGGTTCAGATGTCTTGAGTGTGGGGAGGTTCTTCCAAGTAACAGCAGCGCCTCGGTTCTATACAATACCTTAATTTGCCTTCCATGATGGCTTGCCAAGGCCGGTGTGTGGGGGAAAGTTGGGATTGGGCTCTAAACCAAGAATTAGCGAGAGCCTATCCATGGGATGTGAATGTTAACTTACAACCCACAACCATGGAATAACTGTGCCCCCTGAAATATGCTTTGACTCTGTTTCCCTACATCCAGCACACAAACGAAGATGTTTTCTGGTGTTCTGAGTCTGGGTAGGTTCCTCCAACTGACAGCAGCACCTGGGTCCTAATAGAATCCCTTAGCTTGACTTCCCTAAGTGTTTTCCTAGGCCTAGCAGTGAGCGATGGTGGCGGAAGGGCTCTAAAGCCAAGTATTAGCGAGTGCATATCTGTGGGCAGTGGAGGGTTTTAAACTACTTCCCCAAACTTGGAAAACCTGTTCCCCCATAAAGATGCGTGGAATCTTTTTCCCGACCTCCAGTACACACGCGGAGACGTGCTCAGGTGTCCTGATTTTGGGGAGGTTCCTCCAAGTGACAGCAGTGCCTGGGTTCTAATAGAATAAATAGCTTGTATTCCTTGTGTGTTTTCCTAGGCCGGGCTGAGAGGGAAAGCTGGGCGTTTGCCTTGTAGGCCAAGTAGCAGCAACTGCCTCCCTATGGAATGTGGAAGTATTTAGAGGACTTCCCCCTAATGGGGAACATTTGTGACCCCATTCATCTTCTTGGATAGTGGCTCCACATCTCCCCGCCACAAGGTTGGGTTCCGGGATCCTGAGTGTGGGGAAGTTCCTCCAAATGTCAGGAGCGCTTGTGTTCTACTTGAATCCCTTAACTTGCCTTCCCTGATGGTTTGCCTAGGCTGGAGTGCTGGGGAATGTGGGGTTTCGGCTCTAATACCAAGAATTTGCCAATGCATCTACATGGGAATTTGAGAAATTTTACCTACACCCAGCAACGTGGGAATACATGTGCCACCTGAAAGATGCCTTGACCCTGTTTCCCCACCATCAGCACACAAACGAGGAAGTGTTCTTCTATCCTGAATGGTGGGAGTTCCCTCCAAATGACAGCAGCACCTGGGGTCTAATAGAATCCGTTACCTTGACCTCCTTGAGTGTTTACCTAGGCCGGGCTGTGAGCGAATGTGGGGGATGGGCTCTAAAGACAAGGGTTAGCGAGTGCCCCTCTATGGGCAGTGGAGTTTTTAAACCAAATCCCCAACTTGGAACACCTGTGCCCCCATAAAATGCGTGGACTTTGTTTCCCTCCTCCAGCACATACACGACATTGGGTTCAGATGTCTTGAGTGTGGGGAAGTTCTTCCAAATAACAGCAGTGCCTGGGTTCTAATATTATACTTTAACTTGTATTCCATGGTGGATTGCCAAGGCCGGTGTGCGGGGGAAAGTTGGGATTGGGCTCTAAACCAAGTAGTACCGAGAGCCTATCCATGGGATGTGGGTGTTTAACCTACAACCCACAACCATGGAATAACTGTGCCCCCTGAAAAATGCGTGTACTATGTTTCCCCACTTCCAGCAAACACAGGAAGAAGTGTTCTGGTGTTCTGACTGTGGGGAGCTTCCTCGAACAGACAGTAGCACCTGGGTTGTAATAGAATCCCTTAGCTTGACTTCCCTAGGTGTTTTCCTAGGCCTAGCAGTGAGCGATGGTGGGGGATGGGCTCTAAAGCCAAGTATTAGCGAGTGCATCTCTGTGGGTATTGGAGGGTTTGAAACTACTTCCCCAATCTTGGAACACCTGTGCCCCCATACAGATGCGTGGACTCTGTTTCCCCACCTCCAGCACACACACTGAGACGTGCTCAGGTATCCTGATTGTGGGGAGTCTCCTCCAAATGCCAGCAGCGCCTGGGTTCTTATAGAATCCCTTAGCTTGTCTTCCCTGATGGCATTCCTAGGCTGGAGAGGGGTGGAATGTGGGGGTTGGGCTCCAAACCAAGTATTAGCGAGAGCCTATCGATGGGATGTGGCTGTTTAACCTACAACCCACAACCATGGAATAACTGTGCCCCCTGAAAGATGCTTTGACTCTGTTTCCCTACATCCAGCTCACACACGAAGAAGTGTTCTGGTATTCTGAGAGTAGGGAGGCTCCACAAACTGACAGCAGCACCTGGGTTCTAATAGAATCCCTTAGCTTGACTTCCCTAAGTGATTTCCTAGGCCTAGCAGTGAGCGATGGTGGGGGATGGGCTCTAAAGCCAAGTAATAGCTAGTGCCTCTCTATGAGAAGTGAAGGTGTTTAAACTACATCATCTACCTGGGAATAACTGTGCCCCCATAAAAATGCATGAACTCAGGTTCCCCACTTCCAACACACACACGAAGACGTGTTCAGGTATGCTGAGTTTGGGCCGGCAATTTCATGTGACAGCACCGCCTGGGTTCTAATAATATCCGATAGCTTGTAATCCCTGAGTGTTTCCCTAGGCCTGGCTCTGAGGGAAAGCTGGGGGTTGGGCTTTGAGGCCATATAGTAGCGAGTGCCCCCGATGGACTGTGGAAGTATTTAGATCAATTCTCCCTAAAGGTGAACACCTGTGCCCACATCCATCTACGTGGAGTGGGGATACAGAAATCCCCCTCCCACAAGACTGGCTTCTGGAATCCTGAATTGGGAAAGATCCTCCAACTGACAGCAGTGCCAGTGTTCTAGAGAATCCTTAACCTCTCTTCCCTGATGGATTGCGTAAGCTGGAGTGCGGTTCAAAGTGGGATTTGAGCTCTAAATCCAAGTATTAGTGAGTGCCTTTCCATGGAAATTGGAGGTGTTTAACCAACAACCCACAACAATGGAATACCTGTGCCCCCTGAAATACGCGTGGACTCTGTTTCTCCACCAACAGCACACACACGAAGAAGTTTTCTGGAATCCTGAGCATGGGGAGGCTACTCCAAATCACAGCAGAACCTAGGTTCTATTAGGATCCCTTAGCTTGTGTTCCCTGAGTGTTTCCTTAGGCCGGGCCATGAGGGAAAGCTGGGGGTTGGGCTTGGAGGCCAATTAGCAGCGAGTACCCTCCGATGGACTGAGGAAGTTCTTAGAGGAATTCTCCCTAAAGGGAAACACCTGAGCACATATTCATCTGCGTGGATTGGGGCTCCACACCTCCCCACCACACAAGGTTGGATTCCAGAATCCTGAGGGTGTGGTAGTTCCTCCAAGTGACATCAGCGTCTTGGTTTTAATTGAACCCCTTTGCTTGTCTTCCCTGATGGTTTTCCTAGGCCAGAGTTTGGCTGAAAGTGGGATTGGGCTCTAAAACCTAGTATCAGCATGTGCCTCTCCATGGGAAGTGGAGATGTTTATCATACAACCCACAACTTGGGAATAACTGTGCCCCCTGAAAAATGCGTGTGCTTTGTTTCCCCACCTCCACACACACACGAAGTTTTCTGGTATCCTGAGTGTGGGGAGGCTCCTGCAACAGACAGTAGCACCTGGGATCTAATTGGATCCATTAGGTTGACTTCCCTGAGTATATACCTTGGCCGGGTTGTGAGCGAAGTTGGTGGTTGTGGTCTAAAACCAAGTATTAGCGAGTTCCTATCTTTTGGCAGTGGAGGTGGTGAAAGTATATCCCCAACCTGGGAACACCTGTGCCCCCATAAAGAGGCGTGGACACTGTTTCCCTCCTCCAGCACACACACGACATCTGGTTCAGATGTCTTGAGTGTGGGGAGGTTCTTCCAAGTAACAGCAGCGCCTCGGTTCTAATACAATACCTTAACTTGCCTTCCATGATGGCTTGCCAAGGCCGGTGTGTGGGGGAAAGTTGGGATTGGGCTCTAAACCAAGTATTAGCGAGAGCCTATCCATGGGATGTGGGTGTTAGCTTACAACCCACAACCATGGAATAACTGTGCCCCCTGAAAGATGCTTTGACTCTGTTTCCCTACATCCAGCACACAAACGAAGATGTTTTCTGGTGTTCTGAGTCTGGGTAGGTTCCTCCAACTGACAGCAGCACCTGGGTCCTAATAGAATCCCTTAGCTTGACTTCCCTAAGTGTTTTCCTAGGCCTAGCAGTGAGCGATGGTGGCGGAAGGGCTCTAAAGACAAGTATTAGCGAGTGCAACTCTGTGGGCATTGGAGGGTTTTAAACTACTTCACCAAACTTGGAAAACCTGTTCCCCCATAAAGATGCGTGGAATCTGTTTCCCGACCTCCAGTACACACACGGAGACGTGCTCAGGTGTCCTGATTGTAGGGAGGCTCCTCCAAGTGACAGCAGTGCCTGGGTTCTAATAGAATAACTAGCTTGTATTCCTTGTGTGTTTTCCTAGGCCGGGCTGAGAGGGAAAGCTGGGAGTTTGCCTTGGAGGCCAAGTAGCAGCAACTGCCTCCCTATGGAATGTGGAAGTATTTAGAGGACTTCCCCCTAATGGGGAACATTTGTGACCCCATTCATCTACTTGGATTGTGGCTCCACATCTCCCCGCCACAAGTTTGAGTTCCGGGATCCTGAGTGTGGGGAAGTTCCTCCAAATGTCAGGAGCGCTTGTGTTCTACTTGAATCCCTTAACTTGCCTTCCCTGATGGTTTGCCTAGGCTGGAGTGCTGGGGAATGTGTGGTTTCGGCTCTAATACCAAGAATTTGCCAATGCATCTACATGGGAATTTGAGAAATTTTACCTACACCCAGCAACGTGGGAATACATGTGCCACCTGAAAGATGCCTTGACCCTGTTTCCCCACCACCAGCACACAAACGAGGAAGTGTTCTTCTATCCTGAATGGTGGGAGTTCCCTCCAAATGACAGCAGCACCTGGGGTCTAATAGAATCCTTTACCTTGACCTCCTTGAGTGTCTACCTAGGCCGGGCTGTGAGCGAATGTGGGGGATGGGCTCTAAAGACAAGGGTTAGCGAGTGCCCCTCTATGGGCAGTGGAGTTTTTAAACCAAATCCCCAACTTGGAACACCTGTGCCCCCATAAAGATGCGTGGACTTTGTTTCCCTCCTCCAGCACATACACGACATTGGGTTCAGATGTCTTGAGTGTGGGGAAGTTCTTCCAAATAACAGCAGTGCCTGGGTTCTAATACTATACCTTAACTTGTATTCCATGGTGGATTGCCAAGGCCGGTGTGCGGGGGAAAGTTGGGACTGTGCTCTAAACCAAGTAGAAGTGAGAGCCTATCCATGGGATGTGGGTGTTTAACCTACAACCCACAACCATGGAATAACTGTGCCCCCTGAAAAATGCGTGTACTATGTTTCCCCACTTCCAGCAAACACAGGAAGAAGTGTTCTGGTGTTCTGACTGTGGGGAGCATCCTCCAACAGACAGTAGCACCTGGGTTGTAATAGAATCCCTTAGCTTGACTTCCCTAGGTGTTTTCCTAGGCCTAGCAGTGAGCGATGGTGGGGGATGGGCTCTAAAGCCAAGTATTAGCGAGTGCATCTCTGTGGGTATTGGAGGGTTTGAAACTACTTCCCCAATCTTGGAACACCTGTGCCCCCATACAAATGCGTGGACTCTGTTTCCCCACCTCCAGCACACACACTGAGACGTGCTCAGGTATCCTGATTGTGGGGAGTCTCCTCCAAATGCCAGCAGCGCCTGGGTTCTTATAGAATCCCTTAGCTTGTCTTCCCTGATGGCATTCCTAGGCTGGAGAGGGGTGGAATGTGGGGGTTGGGCTCTAAACCAAGTATTAGCGAGAGCCTATCGATGGGATGTGGCTGTTTAACTTACAACCCACAACCATGGAATAACTGTGCCCCCTGAAAGATGCTTTGACTCTGTTTCCCTACATCCAGCTCACACACGAAGAAGTGTTCTGGTATTCTGAGAGTAGGGAGGCCCCACAAACTGACAGCAGCACCTGGGTTCTAATAGAATCCCTTAGCTTGACTTCCCTATGTGATTTCCTAGGCCTAGCAGTGAGCGATTGTGGGGGATGGGCTCAAAGGCCAAGTAATACCTAGTGCCTCTCTATGAGAAGTGAAGGTGTTTAAACTACATTATCTACCAGGGAATAACTGTGCCCCCATAAAGATGCATGAACTCAGTTTCCCCACTTCCAACACACACACGAAGACGTGTTCAGGTATCCTGAGTTTGGGCCGGCAATTTCAAGTGACAGCACCGCCTGGGTTCTAAAAATATCCGATAGCTTGTAATCCCTGAGTGTTTGCCTAGGCCTGGCTCTGAGGGAAAGCTGGGGGTTGGGCTTTGAGGCCATATAGTAGCGAGTGCCCCCGATGGACTGTGGAAGTATTTAGATCAATTCTCCCTAAAGGTGAACACCTGTGCCCACATCCATCTACGTGGAGTGGGGATACAGAAATCCCCCTCCCACAAGACTGGCTTCTGGAATCCTGAATTGGGAAAGATCCTCCAACTGACAGCAGTGCCAGTGTTCTAGAGAATCCTTAACCTCTCTTCCCTGATGGATTGCGTAAGCTGGAGTGCGGTTCAAAGTGGGATTTGAGCTCTAAATTCAAGTATTAGTGAGTGCCTTTCCATGGAAATTGGAGGTGTTTAACCAACAACCCACAACAATGGAATACCTGTGCCCCCTGAAATACGCGTGGACTCTGTTTCTCCACCAACAGCACACACACGAAGAAGTTTTCTGGAATCCTGAGCATGGGGAGGCTACTCCAAATCACAGCAGAACCTAGGTTCTATTAGGATCCCTTAGCTTGTGTTCCCTGAGTGTTTCCTTAGGCCGGGCCATGAGGGAAAGCTGGGGGTTGGGCTTGGAGGCCAATTAGCAGCGAGTACCCTCCGATGGACTGAGGAAGTTCTTAGAGGAATTCTCCCTAAAGGGAAACACCTGAGCACATATTCATCTGCGTGGATTGGGGCTCCACACCTCCCCACCACACAAGGTTGGATTCCAGAATCCTGAGGGTGTGGTAGTTCCTCCAAGTGACATCAGCGTCTTGGTTTTAATTGAACCCCTTTGCTTGTCTTCCCTGATGGTTTTCCTAGGCCAGAGTTTGGCTGAAAGTGGGATTGGGCTCTAAAACCTAGTATCAGCATGTGCCTCTCCATGGGAAGTGGAGATGTTTATCATACAACCCACAACTTGGGAATAACTGTGCCCCCTGAAAAATGCGTGTGCTTTGTTTCCCCACCTCCACACACACACGAAGTTTTCTGGTATCCTGAGTGTGGGGAGGCTCCTGCAACAGACAGTAGCACCTGGGATCTAATTGGATCCATTAGGTTGACTTCCCTGAGTATATACCTTGGCCGGGTTGTGAGCGAAGTTGGTGGTTGTGGTCTAAAACCAAGTATTAGCGAGTTCCTATCTTTGGCAGTGGAGGTGGTGAAAGTATATCCCCAACCTGGGAACACCTGTGCCCCCATAAAGAGGCGTGGACACTGTTTCCCTCCTCCAGCACACACACGACATCTGGTTCAGATGTCTTGAGTGTGGGGAGGTTTTTCCAAGTAACAGCAGCGCCTCGGTTCTAATACAATACCTTAACTTGTCTTCCATGATGGCTTGCCAAGGCCGGTGTGTGGGGGAAAGTTGGGATTGGGCTCTAAACCAAGTATTAGCGAGAGCCTATCCATGGGATGTGGCTGTTTAACCTACAACCCACAACCATGGAATAACTGTGCCCCCTGAAAAGTGCTTTGACTCTGTTTCCCTACATCCAGCTCACACACGAAGAAGTTTTCTGGTATTCTGAGAGTAGGGAGGCTCCACAAACTGACAGCAGCACCTGGGTTCTAATAGAATCCCTTAGCTTGACTTCCCTAAGTGATTTCCTAGGCCTAGCAGTGAGCGATGGTGGGGGATGGGCTCAAAGGCAAAGTAATAGCTAGTGCCTCTCTATGAGAAGTGAAGGTGTTTAAACTACATTATCTACCAGGGAAAAACTGTGCCCCCATAAAGATGCATGAACTCAGTTTCCCCACTTCCAACACACACACGAAGACGTGTTCATGTATCCTGAGTTCGGGCCGGCAATTTCAAGTGACAGCACCGCCTGGGTTCTAATAATATCCGATAGTTTGTAATCCCTGAGTGTTTCCCTAGGCCTGGCTCTGAGGGAAAGCTGGGGGTTGGGCTTTGAGGCCATATAGTAGCGACTGCCCCCGATGGACTGTGGAAGTATTTAGATCAATTCTCCCTAAAGGTGAACACCTTTGCCCACATCCATCTACGTGGAGTGGGGATACAGAAATCCCCCTCCCACAAGACTGGCTTCTGGAATCCTGAATTGGGAAAGATCCTCCAACTGACAGCAGTGCCAGTGTTCTAGAGAATCCTTAACCTCTCTTCCCTGATGGATTGCGTAAGCTGGAGTGCGGTTCAAAGTGGGATTTGAGCTCTAAATCCAAGTATTAGTGAGTGCCTTTCCATGGAAATTGGAGGTGTTTAACCAACAACCCACAACAATGGAATACCTGTGCCCCCTGAAATACGCGTGGACTCTGTTTCTCCACCAACAGCACACACACGAAGAAGTTTTCTGGAATCCTGAGCATGGGGAGGCTACTCCAAATCACAGCAGAACCTAGGTTCTATTAGACTCCCTTAGCTTGTGTTCCCTGAGTGTTTCCTTAGGCCGGGCCATGAGGGAAAGCTGGGGGTTGGGCTTGGAGGCCAATTAGCAGCGAGTACCCTCCGATGGACTGAGGAAGTTCTTAGAGGAATTCTCCCTAAAGGGAAACACCTGAGCACATATTCATCTGCGTGGATTGGGGCTCCACACCTCCCCACCACACAAGGTTGGATTCCAGAATCCTGAGGGTGTGGTAGTTCCTCCAAGTGACATCAGCGTCTTGGTTTTAATTGAACCCCTTTGCTTGTCTTCCCTGATGGTTTTCCTAGGCCAGAGTTTGGCTGAAAGTGGGATTGGGCTCTAAAACCTAGTATCAGCATGTGCCTCTCCATGGGAAGTGGAGATGTTTATCATACAACCCACAACTTGGGAATAACTGTGCCCCCTGAAAAATGCGTGTGCTTTGTTTCCCCACCTCCAAACACACAAGAAGTTTTCTGGAATCCTGAGTGTGGGGAGGCTCCTGCAACAGACAGTAGCACCTGGGATCTAATTGGATCCATTAGGTTGACTTCCCTGAGTATATACCTTGGCCGGGTTGTGAGCGAAGTTGGTGGTTGTGGTCTAAAACCAAGTATTAGCGAGTTCCTATCTTTTGGCAGTGGAGGTGGTGAAAGTATATCCCCAACCTGGGAACACCTGTGCCCCCATAAAGAGGCGTGGACACTGTTTCCCTCCTCCAGCACACACACGACATCTGGTTCAGATGTCTTGAGTGTGGGGAGGTTCTTCCAAGTAACAGCAGCGCCTCGGTTCTAATACAATACCTTAACTTGTCTTCCATGATGTCTTGCCAAGGCCGGTGTGTGGGGGAAACTTGGGATTGGGCTCTAAACCAAGTATTAGCGAGAGCCTATCCATGGGATGTGGGTGTTAGCTTACAACCCACAACCATGGAATAACTGTGCCCCCTGAAAGATGCTTTGACTCTGTTTCCCTACATCCAGCACACAAACGAAGATGTTTTCTGGTGTTCTGAGTCTGGGTAGGTTCGTTCAACTGACAGCAGCACCTGGGTCCTAATATAATCCCTTAGCTTGACTTCCCTAAGTGTTTTCCTAGGCCTAGCAGTGAGCGATGGTGGGGGAAGGGCTCTAAAGCCAAGTATTAGCGAGTGCATATCTGTGGGCAGTGGAGGGTTTTAAACTACTTCCCCAAACTTGGAAAACCTGTTCCCCCATAACGATGCGTGGAATCTGTTTCCCGACCTCCAGTACACACACGGAGACGTGCTCAGGTGTCCTGATTGTGGGGAGGCTCCTCCAAGTGACAGCAGTGCCTGGGTTCTAATAGAATAACTAGCTTGTATTCCTTGTGTGTTTTCCTAGGCCGGGCTGAGAGGGAAAGCTTGGAGTTTGCCTTGGAGGCCAAGTAGCAGTAACTGCCTCCCTATGGAATGTGGAAGTATTTAGAGGACTTCCCCCTAATGGGGAACATTTGTGACCCCATTCATCTACTTGGATTGTGGCTCCACATCTCCCCGCCACAAAGTTGGGTTCCGGGATCCTGAGTGTGGGGAAGTTCCTCCAAATGTCAGGAGCGCTTGTGTTCTACTTGAATCCCTTAACTTGCCTTCCCTGATGGTTTGCCTAGGCTGGAGTGCTGGGGAATGTGGGGTTTCGGCTCTAATACCAAGAATTTGCCAATGCATCTACATGGGAATTTGAGAAATTTTACCTACACCCAGCATCGTGGGAATACATGTGCCACCTGAAAGATGCCTTGACCCTGTTTCCCCACCACCAGCACACAAACGAGGAAGTGTTCTTCTATCCTGAATAGTGGGAGTTCCCTCCAAATGACAGCAGCACCTGGGGTCTAATAGAATCCGTTACCTTGACCTCCTTGAGTGTTTACCTAGGCCGGGCTGTGAGCGAATGTGGGGGATGGGCTCTAAAGACAAGGGTTAGCGAGTGCCCCTCTATGGGCAGTGGAGTTTTTAAACCAAATCCCCAACTTGGAACACCTGTGCCCCCATAAAGATGCGTAGACTTTGTTTCCCTCCTCCAGCACATACACGACATTGGGTTCAGATGTCTTGAGTGTGGGGAAGTTCTTCCAAATAACAGCAGTGCCTGGGTTCTAATACTATACCTTAACTTGTATTCCATGGTGGATTGCCAAGGCCGGAGTGCGGGGGAAAGTTGGGACTGGGCTCTAAATCAAGTAGTAGCGAGAGCCTATCCATGGGATGTGGGTGTTTAACCTACAACCCACAACCATGTAATAACTGTGCCCCCTGTAACATGCGTGTGCTATGTTTCCCCACTTCCAGCAAACACAGGAAGAAATGTTCTGGTGTTCTGACTGTGGGGAGCTTCCTCCAACAGACAGTAGCACCTGGGTTTAATAGAATCCCTTAGCTTGACTTCCCTAAGTGTTTTCCTAGGCCTAGCAGTGAGCGATGGTGGGGGATGGGCTCTAAAGCCAAGTATTAGCGAGTGCATCTCTGTGGGCAGTGGAGGGTTTTAAACTACTTCCCCAAACTTGGAACACCTGTGCCCCCATACAGATGCGTGGACTCTGTTTCCCCACCTCCAGCACACACACTGAGACGTGCTCAGGTATCCTGATTGTGGGGAGTCTCCTCCAAATGCCAGCAGCGCCTGGGTTCTTATAGAATCCCTTAGCTTGTCTTCCCTGAAGGCATTCCTAGGCTGGAGAGGGGTGGAATGTGGGGGTTGGGCTCTAAACCAAGTATTAGCGAGAGCCTATCCATGGGATGTGGCTGTTTAAATTACAACCCACAACCATGGAATAACTGTGCCCCCTGAAAGATGCTTTGACTCTGTTTCCCTACATCCAGCTCACACACGAAGAAGTGTTCTGGTATTCTGAGAGTAGGGAGGCTCCACAAACTGACAGCAGCACCTGGGTTCTAATAGAATCCCTTAGCTTGACTTCCCTAAGTGATTTCCTAGGCCTAGCAGTGAGCGATGGTGGGGGATGGGCTCTAAAGCCAAGTAATAGCTAGTGCCTCTCTTTGAGAAGTGAAGGTGTTTAAACTACATCATCTACCTGGGAATAACTGTGCCCCCATAAAGATGCATGAACTCAGTTTCCCCACTTCCAACACACACACGAAGACGTGTTCAGGTATCCTGAGTTTGGGCCGGCAATTTCAAGTGACAGCACCGCCTGGGTTCTAATAATATCCGATAGCTTGTAATCCCTGAGTGTTTCCCTAGACCTGGCTCTGAGGGAAAGCTGGGGGTTGGGCTTTGAGGCCATATAGTAGCGAGTGACCCCGATGGACTGTGGAAGTATTTAGATCAATTCTCCCTAAAGGTGAACACCTGTGCCCACATCCATCTACGTGGAGTGGGGATACAGAAATACCCCTCCCACAAGACTGGCTTCTGGAATCCTGAATTGGGAAACATCCTCCAACTGACAGCAGTGCCAGTGTTCTAGAGAATCCTTAACCTCTCTTCCCTGATGGATTGCGTAAGTTGGAGTGCGGTTCAAAGTGGGATTTGAGTTCTAAATCCAAGTATTAGTGAGTGCCTTTCCATGGAAATTGGAGGTGTTTAACCAACAACCCACAACAATGGAATACCTGTGCCCCCTGAAATACGCGTGGACTCTGTTTCTCCACCAACAGCACACACACGAAGAAGTTTTCTGGAATCCTGAGCATGGGGAGGCTACTCCAAATCACAGCAGAACCTAGGTTCTATTAGAATCCCTTAGCTTGTGTTCCCTGAGTGTTTCCTTAGGCCGGGCCATGAGGGAAAGCTGGGGGTTGGGCTTGGAGGCCAATTAGCAACGAGTACCCTCCGATGGACTGAGGAAGTTCTTAGAGGAATTCTCCCTAAAGGGAAACACCTGAGCACATATTCATCTGCGTGGATTGGGGCTCCACACCTCCCCACCACACAAGGTTGCATTCCAGAATCCTGAGGGTGTGGTAGTTCCTCCAAGTGACATCAGCGTCTTGGTTTTAATTGAACCCCTTTGCTTGTCTTCCCGATGGTTTTCCTAGGCCAGAGTTTGGCTGAAAGTGGGATTGGGCTCTAAAACCTAGTATCAGCATGTGCCTCTCCATGGGAATTGGAGATGTTTATCATACAACCCACAACTTGGGAATAACTGTGCCCCCTGAAAAATGCGTGTGCTTTGTTTCCCCACCTCCACACACACACGAAGTTTTCTGGTATCCTGAGTGTGGGGAGGCTCCTGCAACAGACAGTAGCACCTGGGATCTAATTGGATCCATTAGGTTGACTTCCCTGAGTATATACCTTGGCCGGGTTGTGAGCGAAGTTGGTGGTTGTGGTCTAAAACCAAGTATTAGCGAGTTCCTATTTTTGGCAGTGGAGGTGGTGAAATTATATCCCCAACCTGGGAACACCTGTGCCCCCATAAAGAGGCGTGGACACTGTTTCCCTCCTCCAGCACACACACGAAATCTGGTTCAGATGTCTTGAGTGTGGGGAGGTTCTTCCAAGTAACAGCAGCGCCTCGGTTCTAATACAATACCTTAACTTGTCTTCCATGATGGCTTGCCAAGGCCGGTGTGTGGGGGAAAGTTGGGATTGGGCTCTAAACCAAGTATTAGCGAGAGCCTATCCATGGGATGTGGCTGTTTAACCTACAACCCACAACCATGGAATAACTGTGCCCCCTGAAAGATGCTTTGACTCTGTTTCCCTACATCCAGCTCACACACGAAGAAGTTTTCTGGTATTCTGAGTGTAGGGAGGCTCCACAATCTGACAGCAGCACCTTGGTTCTAATAGAATCCCTTAGCTTGACTTCCCTAAGTGATTTCCTAGGCCTAGCAGTGAGCGATGGTGGGGGATGGGCTCAAAGGCCAAGTAATAGCTAGTGCCTCTCTATGAGAAGTGAAGGTGTTTAAACTACATTATCTACCAAGGAATAACTGTGCCCCCATAACGATGCATGAACTCAGTTTCCCACTTCCAACACACACACGAAGACGTGTTCAGGTATCCTGAGTTTGGGCCGGCAATTTCAAGCGACAGCACCGCCTGGGTTCTAATAATATCCGATAGCTTGTAATCCCTGAGTGTTTCCCTAGGCCTGGCTCTGAGGGAAAGCTGGGGGTTGGGCTTTGAGGCCATATAGTAGCGAGTGCCCCAGATGGACTGTGGAAGTACTTAGATCCATTCTCCCTAAAGGTGAACACCTGTGCCCACATCCATCTACGTGGAGTGGGGATACAGATATCCCCCTCCCACAAGACTGGCTTCTGGAATCCTGAATTGGGAAAGATCCTCCAACTGACAGCAGTGCCAGTGTTCTAGAGAATCCTTAACCTCTCTTCCCTGATGGATTGCGTAAGCTGGAGTGCGGTTCAAAGTGGGATTTGAGCTCTAAATCCAAGTATTAGTGAGTGCCTTTCCATGGAAATTGGAGGTGTTTAACCAACAACCCACAACAATGGAATACCTGTGCCCCCTGAAATACGCGTGGCCTCTGTTTCTCCACCAACAGCACACACACGAAGAAGTTTTCTGGAATCCTGAGCATGGGGAGGCTACTCCAAATCACAGCAGAACCTAGGTTCTATTAGACTCCCTTAGCTTGTGTTCCGTGAGTGTTTCATTAGGCCGGGCATTGAGGGAAAGCTGGGGGTTGGGCTTGGAGGCCAATTAGCAGCGAGTACCCTCCGATGGACTGAGGAAGTTCTTAGAGGAATTCTCCCTAAAGGGAAACACCTGAGCACATATTCATCTGCGTGGATTGGGGCTCCACACCTCCCCACCACACAAGGTTGGATTCCAGAATCCTGAGGGTGTGGTAGTTCCTCCAAGTGACATCAGCGTCTTGGTTTTAATTGAACCCCTTTGCTTGTCTTCCCTGATGGTTTTCCTAGGCCAGAGTTTGGCTGAAAGTGGGATTGGGCTCTAAAACCTAGTATCAGCATGTGCCTCTCCATGGGAAGTGGAGATGTTTATCATACAACCCACAACTTGGGAATAACTGTGCCCCCTGAAAAATGCGTGTGCTTTGTTTCCCCACCTCCACACACACACGAAGTTTTCTGGTATCCTGAGTGTGGGGAGGCTCCTGCAACAGACAGTAGCACCTGGGATCTAATTGGATCCATTAGGTTGACTTCCCTGAGTATATACCTTGGCCGGGTTGTGAGCGAAGTTGGTGGTTGTGGTCTAAAACCAAGTATTAGCGAGTTCCTAACTTTTGGCAGTGGAGGTGGTGAAAGTATATCCCCAACCTGGGAACACCTGTGCCCCCATAAAGAGGCGTGGACACTCTTTCCCTCCTCCAGCACACACACGACATCTGGTTCAGATGTCTTGAGTGTGGGGAGGTTCTTCCAAGTAACAGCAGCGCCTCGGTTCTAATACAATACCTTAACTTGACTTCCATGATGGCTTGCCAAGGCCGGTGTGTGGGGGAAAGTTGGGATTGGGCTCTAAACCAAGTATTAGCGAGAGCCTATCCATGGGATGTGGGTGTTAGCTTACAACCCACAACCATGGAATAACTGTGCCCCCTGAAAGATGCTTTGACTCTGTTTCCCTACATCCAGCACACAAACGAAGATGTTTTCTGGTGTTCTGAGTCTGGGTAGGTTCCTCCAACTGACAGCAGCACCTGGGTCCTAATAGAATCCCTTAGCTTGACTTCCCTAAGTGTTTTCCTAGGCCTAGCAGTGAGCGATGGTGGGGGAAGGGCTCTAAAGCCAAGTATTAGCGAGTGCATCTCTGTGGGCAGTGGAGGGTTTTAAACTACTTCCCCAAACTTGGAAAACCTGTTCCCCCATAACGATGCGTGGAATCTGTTTCCCGACCTCCATTACACACACGGAGACGTGCTCAGGTGTCCTGATTGTGGGGAGGCTCCTCCAAGTGACAGCAGTGCCTGGGTTCTAATAGAATAACTAGCTTGTATTCCTTGTGTGTTTTCCTAGGCCGGGTGAGAGGGAAAGCTGGGAGTTTGCCTTGGAGGCCAAGTAGCAGCAACTGCCTCCCTATGGAATGTGGAAGTATTTAGAGGACTTCCCCCTAATGGGGAACATTTGTGACCCCATTCATCTACTTGGATTGTGGCTCCACATCTCCCCGCCACAAAGTTGGGTTCCGGGATCCTGAGTGTGGGGAAGTTCCTCCAAATGTCAGGAGCGCTTGTGTTCTACTTGAATCCCTTAACTTGCCTTCCCTGATGGTTTGCCTAGGCTGGAGTGCTGGGGAATGTGGGGTTTCGGCTCTAATACCAAGAATTTGCCAATGCATCTACATGGGAATTTGAGAAATTTTACCTACACCCAGCATCGTGGGAATACATGTGCCACCTGAAAGATGCCTTGACCCTGTTTCCCCACCACCAGCACACAAACGAGGAAGTGTTCTTCTATCCTGAATGGTGGGAGTTCCCTCCAAATGACAGCAGCACCTGGGGTCTAATAGAATCCGTTACCTTGACCTCCTTGAGTGTTTACCTAGGCCGGGCTGTGAGCGAATGTGGGGGATGGGCTCTAAAGACAAGGGTTAGCGAGTGCCCCTCTATGGGCAGTGGAGTTTTTAAACCAAATCCCCAACTTGGAACACCTGTGCCCCCATAAAGATGCGTAGACTTTGTTTCCCTCCTCCAGCACATACACGACATTGGGTTCAGATGTCTTGAGTGTGGGGAAGTTCTTCCAAATAACAGCAGTGCCTGGGTTCTAATACTATACCTTAACTTGTATTCCATGGTGGATTGCCAAGGCCGGAGTGCGGGGGAAATTTGGGACTGGGCTCTAAATCAAGTAGTAGCGAGAGCCTATCCATGGGATGTTGGTGTTTAACCTACAACCCACAACCATGTAATAACTGTGCCCCCTGTAACATGCGTGTGCTATGTTTCCCCACTTCCAGCAAACACAGGAAGAAGTGTTCTGGTGTTCTGACTGTGGGGAGCTTCCTCCAACAGACAGTAGCACCTGGGTTTAATAGAATCCCTTAGCTTGACTTCCCTAAGTGTTTTCCTAGGCCTAGCAGTGAGCGATGGTGGGGGATGGGCTCTAAAGCCAAGTATTAGCGAGTGCATCTCTGTGGGTATTGGAGGGTTTGAAACTACTTCCCCAATCTTGGAACACCTGTGCCCCCATACAGATGCGTGGACTCTGTTTCCCCACCTCCAGCACACACACTGAGACGTGCTCAGGTATCCTGATTGTGGGGAGTCTCCTCCAAATGCCAGCAGCGCCTGGGTTCTTATAGAATCCCTTAGCTTGTCTTCCCTGAAGGCATTCCTAGGCTGGAGAGGGGTGGAATGTGGGGGTTGGGCTCTAAACCAAGTATTAGCGAGAGCCTATCGATGGGATGTGGCTGTTTAAATTACAACCCACAACCATGGAATAACTGTGCCCCCTGAAAGATGCTTTGACTCTGTTTCCCTACATCCAGCTCACACACGAAGAAGTGTTCTGGTATTCTGAGAGTAGGGAGGCTCCACAAACTGACAGCAGCACCTGGGTTCTAATAGAATCCCTTAGCTTGACTTCCCTAAGTGATTTCCTAGGCCTAGCAGTGAGCGATGGTGGGGGATGGGCTCTAAAGCCAAGTAATAGCTAGTGCCTCTCTTTGAGAAGTGAAGGTGTTTAAACTACATCATCTACCTGGGAATAACTGTGCCCCCATAAAGATGCATGAACTCAGTTTCCCCACTTCCAACACACACACGAAGACGTGTTCAGGTATCCTGAGTTTGGGCCGGCAATTTCAAGTGACAGCACCGCCTGGGTTCTAATAATATCCGATAGCTTGTAATCCCTGAGTGTTTCCCTAGACCTGGCTCTGAGGGAAAGCTGGGGGTTGGGCTTTGAGGCCATATAGTAGCGAGTGACCCCGATGGACTGTGGAAGTATTTAGATCAATTCTCCCTAAAGGTGAACACCTGTGCCCACATCCATCTACGTGGAGTGGGGATACAGAAATACCCCTCCCACAAGACTGGCTTCTGGAATCCTGAATTGGGAAACATCCTCCAACTGACAGCAGTGCCAGTGTTCTAGAGAATCCTTAACCTCTCTTCCCTGATGGATTGCGTAAGTTGGAGTGCGGTTCAAAGTGGGATTTGAGTTCTAAATCCAAGTATTAGTGAGTGCCTTTCCATGGAAATTGGAGGTGTTTAACCAACAACCCACAACAATGGAATACCTGTGCCCCCTGAAATACGCGTGGACTCTGTTTCTCCACCAACAGCACACACACGAAGAAGTTTTCTGGAATCCTGAGCATGGGGAGGCTACTCCAAATCACAGCAGAACCTAGGTTCTATTAGACTCCCTTAGCTTGTGTTCCCTGAGTGTTTCCTTAGGCCGGGCCATGAGGGAAAGCTGGGGGTTGGGCTTGGAGGCCAATTAGCAGCGAGTACCCTCCGATGGACTGAGGAAGTTCTTAGAGGAATTCTCCCTAAAGGGAAACACCTGAGCACATATTCATCTGCGTGGATTGGGGCTCCACACCTCCCCACCACACAAGGTTGGATTCCAGAATCCTGAGGGTGTGGTAGTTCCTCCAAGTGACATCAGCGTCTTGGTTTTAATTGAACCCCTTTGCTTGTCTTCCCGATGGTTTTCCTAGGCCAGAGTTTGGCTGAAAGTGGGATTGGGCTCTAAAACCTAGTATCAGCATGTGCCTCTCCATGGGAAGTGGAGATGTTTATCATACAACCCACAACTTGGGAATAACTGTGCCCCCTGAAAAATGCGTGTGCTTTGTTTCCCCACCTCCACACACACACGAAGTTTTCTGGTATCCTGAGTGTGGGGAGGCTCCTGCAACAGACAGTAGCACCTGGGATCTAATTGGATCCATTAGGTTGACTTCCCTGAGTATATACCTTGGCCGGGTTGTGAGCGAAGTTGGTGGTTGTGGTCTAAAACCAAGTATTAGCGAGTTCCTATTTTTGGCAGTGGAGGTGGTGAAATTATATCCCCAACCTGGGAACACCTGTGCCCCCATAAAGAGGCGTGGACACTGTTTCCCTCCTCCAGCACACACACGAAATCTGGTTCAGATGTCTTGAGTGTGGGGAGGTTCTTCCAAGTAACAGCAGCGCCTCGGTTCTAATACAATACCTTAACTTGTCTTCCATGATGGCTTGCCAAGGCCGGTGTGTGGGGGAAAGTTGGGATTGGGCTCTAAACCAAGTATTAGCGAGAGCCTATCCATGGGATGTGGCTGTTTAACCTACAACCCACAACCATGGAATAACTGTGCCCCCTGAAAGATGCTTTGACTCTGTTTCCCTACATCCAGCTCACACACGAAGAAGTTTTCTGGTATTCTGAGTGTAGGGAGGCTCCACAATCTGACAGCAGCACCTTGGTTCTAATAGAATCCCTTAGCTTGACTTCCCTAAGTGATTTCCTAGGCCTAGCAGTGAGCGATGGTGGGGGATGGGCTCAAAGGCCAAGTAATAGCTAGTGCCTCTCTATGAGAAGTGAAGGTGTTTAAACTACATTATCTACCAAGGAATAACTGTGCCCCCATAACGATGCATGAACTCAGTTTCCCACTTCCAACACACACACGAAGACGTGTTCAGGTATGCTGAGTTTGGGCCGGCAATTTCAAGCGACAGCACCGCCTGGGTTCTAATAATATCCGATAGCTTGTAATCCCTGAGTGTTTCCCTAGGCCTGGCTCTGAGGGAAAGCTGGGGGTTGGGCTTTGAGGCCATATAGTAGCGAGTGCCCCAGATGGACTGTGGAAGTACTTAGATCCATTCTCCCTAAAGGTGAACACCTGTGCCCACATCCATCTACGTGGAGTGGGGATACAGATATCCCCCTCCCACAAGACTGGCTTCTGGAATCCTGAATTGGGAAAGATCCTCCAACTGACAGCAGTGCCAGTGTTCTAGAGAATCCTTAACCTCTCTTCCCTGATGGATTGCGTAAGCTGGAGTGCGGTTCAAAGTGGGATTTGAGCTCTAAATCCAAGTATTAGTGAGTGCCTTTCCATGGAAATTGGAGGTGTTTAACCAACAACCCACAACAATGGAATACCTGTGCCCCCTGAAATACGCGTGGCCTCTGTTTCTCCACCAACAGCACACACACGAAGAAGTTTTCTGGAATCCTGAGCATGGGGAGGCTACTCCAAATCACAGCAGAACCTAGGTTCTATTAGACTCCCTTAGCTTGTGTTCCGTGAGTGTTTCATTAGGCCGGGCATTGAGGGAAAGCTGGGGGTTGGGCTTGGAGGCCAATTAGCAGCGAGTACCCTCCGATGGACTGAGGAAGTTCTTAGAGGAATTCTCCCTAAAGGGAAACACCTGAGCACATATTCATCTGCGTGGATTGGGGCTCCACACCTCCCCACCACACAAGGTTGGATTCCAGAATCCTGAGGGTGTGGTAGTTCCTCCAAGTGACATCAGCGTCTTGGTTTTAATTGAACCCCTTTGCTTGTCTTCCCTGATGGTTTTCCTAGGCCAGAGTTTGGCTGAAAGTGGGATTGGGCTCTAAAACCTAGTATCAGCATGTGCCTCTCCATGGGAAGTGGAGATGTTTATCATACAACCCACAACTTGGGAATAACTGTGCCCCCTGAAAAATGCGTGTGCTTTGTTTCCCCACCTCCACACACACACGAAGTTTTCTGGTATCCTGAGTGTGGGGAGGCTCCTGCAACAGACAGTAGCACCTGGGATCTAATTGGATCCATTAGGTTGACTTCCCTGAGTATATACCTTGGCCGGGTTGTGAGCGAAGTTGGTGGTTGTGGTCTAAAACCAAGTATTAGCGAGTTCCTAACTTTTGGCAGTGGAGGTGGTGAAAGTATATCCCCAACCTGGGAACACCTGTGCCCCCATAAAGAGGCGTGGACACTCTTTCCCTCCTCCAGCACACACACGACATCTGGTTCAGATGTCTTGAGTGTGGGGAGGTTCTTCCAAGTAACAGCAGCGCCTCGGTTCTAATACAATACCTTAACTTGACTTCCATGATGGCTTGCCAAGGCCGGTGTGTGGGGGAAAGTTGGGATTGGGCTCTAAACCAAGTATTAGCGAGAGCCTATCCATGGGATGTGGGTGTTAGCTTACAACCCACAACCATGGAATAACTGTGCCCCCTGAAAGATGCTTTGACTCTGTTTCCCTACATCCAGCACACAAACGAAGATGTTTTCTGGTGTTCTGAGTCTGGGTAGGTTCCTCCAACTGACAGCAGCACCTGGGTCCTTATAGAATCCCTTAGCTTGACTTCCCTAAGTGTTTTCCTAGGCCTAGCAGTGAGCGATGGTGGGGGAAGGGCTCTAAAGCCAAGTATTAGCGAGTGCATCTCTGTGGGCAGTGGAGGGTTTTAAACTACTTCTCCAAACTTGGAAAACCTGTTCCCCCATAACGATGCGTGGAATCTGTTTCCCGACCTCCATTACACACACGGAGACGTGCTCAGGTGTCCTGATTGTGGGGAGGCTCCTCCAAGTGACAGCAGTGCCTGGGTTCTAATAGAATAACTAGCTTGTATTCCTTGTGTGTTTTCCTAGGCCGGGTGAGAGGGAAAGCTGGGAGTTTGCCTTGGAGGCCAAGTAGCAGCAACTGCCTCCCTATGGAATGTGGAAGTATTTAGAGGACTTCCCCCTAATGGGGAACATTTGTGACCCCATTCATCTACTTGGATTGTGGCTCCACATCTCCCCGCCACAAGGTTGGGTTCCGGGATCCTGAGTGTGGGGAAGTTCCTCCAAATGTCAGGAGCGCTTGTGTTCTACTTGAATCCCTTAACTTGCCTTCCCTGATGGTTTGCCTAGGCTGGAGTGCTGGGGAATGTGGGGTTTCGGCTCTAATACCAAGAATTTGCCAATGCATCTACATGGGAATTTGAGAAATTTTACCTACACCCAGCAACGTGGGAATACATGTGCCACCTGAAAGATGCCTTGACCCTGTTTCCCCACCACCAGCACACAAACGAGGAAGTGTTCTTCTATCCTGAATGGTGGGAGTTCCCTCCAAATGACAGCAGCACCTGGGGTCTAATAGAATCCGTTACCTTGACCTCCTTGAGTGTTTACCTAGGCCGGGCTGTGAGCGAATGTGGGGGATGGGCTCTAAAGACAAGGGTTAGCGAGTGCCCCTCTATGGGCAGTGGAGTTTTTAAACCAAATCCCCAACTTGGAACACCTGTGCCCCCATAAAGATGCGTAGACTTTGTTTCCCTCCTCCAGCACATACACGACATTGGGTTCAGATGTCTTGAGTGTGGGGAAGTTCTTCCAAATAACAGCAGTGCCTGGGTTCTAATACTATACCTTAACTTGTATTCCATGGTGGATTGCCAAGGCCGGAGTGCGGGGGAAAGTTGGGACTGGGCTCTAAATCAAGTAGTAGCGAGAGCCTATCCATGGGATGTTGGTGTTTAACCTACAACCCACAACCATGTAATAACTGTGCCCCCTGTAACATGCGTGTGCTATGTTTCCCCACTTCCAGCAAACACAGGAAGAAGTGTTCTGGTGTTCTGACTGTGGGGAGCTTCCTCCAACAGACAGTAGCACCTGGGTTTAATAGAATCCCTTAGCTTGACTTCCCTAAGTGTTTTCCTAGGCCTAGCAGTGAGCGATGGTGGGGGATTGGCTCTAAAGCCAAGTATTAGCGAGTGCATCTCTGTGGGTATTGGAGGGTTTGAAACTACTTCCCCAATCTTGGAACACCTGTGCCCCCATACAGATGCGTGGACTCTGTTTCCCCACCTCCAGCACACACACTGAGACGTGCTCAGGTATCCTGATTGTGGGGAGTCTCCTCCAAATGCCAGCAGCGCCTGGGTTCTTATAGAATCCCTTAGCTTGTCTTCCCTGAAGGCATTCCTAGGCTGGAGAGGGGTGGAATGTGGGGGTTGGGCTCTAAACCAAGTATTAGCGAGAGCCTATCGATGGGATGTGGCTGTTTAAATTACAACCCACAACCATGGAATAACTGTGCCCCCTGAAAGATGCTTTGACTCTGTTTCCCTACATCCAGCTCACACACGAAGAAGTGTTCTGGTATTCTGAGAGTAGGGAGGCTCCACAAACTGACAGCAGCACCTGGGTTCTAATAGAATCCCTTAGCTTGACTTCCCTAAGTGATTTCCTAGGCCTAGCAGTGAGCGATGGTGGGGGATGGGCTCTAAAGCCAAGTAATAGCTAGTGCCTCTCTTTGAGAAGTGAAGGTGTTTAAACTACATCATCTACCTGGGAATAACTGTGCCCCCATAAAGATGCATGAACTCAGTTTCCCCACTTCCAACACACACACGAAGACGTGTTCAGGTATCCTGAGTTTGGGCCGGCAATTTCAAGTGACAGCACCGCCTGGGTTCTAATAATATCCGATAGCTTGTAATCCCTGAGTGTTTCCCTATACCTGGCTCTGAGGGAAAGCTGGGGGTTGGGCTTTGAGGCCATATAGTAGCGAGTGACCCCGATGGACTGTGGAAGTATTTAGATCAATTCTCCCTAAAGGTGAACACCTGTGCCCACATCCATCTACGTGGAGTGGGGATACAGAAATACCCCTCCCACAAGACTGGCTTCTGGAATCCTGAATTGGGAAACATCCTCCAACTGACAGCAGTGCCAGTGTTCTAGAGAATCCTTAACCTCTCTTCCCTGATGGATTGCGTAAGTTGGAGTGCGGTTCAAAGTGGGATTTGAGTTCTAAATCCAAGTATTAGTGAGTGCCTTTCCATGGAAATTGGAGGTGTTTAACCAACAACCCACAACAATGGAATACCTGTGCCCCCTGAAATACGCGTGGACTCTGTTTCTCCACCAACAGCACACACACGAAGAAGTTTTCTGGAATCCTGAGCATGGGGAGGCTACTCCAAATCACAGCAGAACCTAGGTTCTATTAGAATCCCTTAGCTTGTGTTCCCTGAGTGTTTCCTTAGGCCGGGCCATGAGGGAAAGCTGGGGGTTGGGCTTGGAGGCCAATTAGCAGCGAGTACCCTCCGATGGACTGAGGAAGTTCTTAGAGGAATTCTCCCTAAAGGGAAACACCTGAGCACATATTCATCTGCGTGGATTGGGGCTCCACACCTCCCCACCACACAAGGTTGCATTCCAGAATCCTGAGGGTGTGGTAGTTCCTCCAAGTGACATCAGCGTCTTGGTTTTAATTGAACCCCTTTGCTTGTCTTCCCGATGGTTTTCCTAGGCCAGAGTTTGGCTGAAAGTGGGATTGGGCTCTAAAACCTAGTATCAGCATGTGCCTCTCCATGGGAAGTGGAGATGTTTATCATACAACCCACAACTTGGGAATAACTGTGCCCCCTGAAAAATGCGTGTGCTTTGTTTCCCCACCTCCACACACACACGAAGTTTTCTGGTATCCTGAGTGTGGGGAGGCTCCTGCAACAGACAGTAGCACCTGGGATCTAATTGGATCCATTAGGTTGACTTCCCTGAGTATATACCTTGGCCGGGTTGTGAGCGAAGTTGGTGGTTGTGGTCTAAAACCAAGTATTAGCGAGTTCCTATTTTTGGCAGTGGAGGTGGTGAAATTATATCCCCAACCTGGGAACACCTGTGCCCCCATAAAGAGGCGTGGACACTGTTTCCCTCCTCCAGCACACACACGAAATCTGGTTCAGATGTCTTGAGTGTGGGGAGGTTCTTCCAAGTAACAGCAGCGCCTCGGTTCTAATACAATACCTTAACTTGTCTTCCATGATGGCTTGCCAAGGCCGGTGTGTGGGGGAAAGTTGGGATTGGGCTCTAAACCAAGTATTAGCGAGAGCCTATCCATGGGATGTGGCTGTTTAACCTACAACCCACAACCATGGAATAACTGTGCCCCCTGAAAGATGCTTTGACTCTGTTTCCCTACATCCAGCTCACACACGAAGAAGTTTTCTGGTATTCTGAGTGTAGGGAGGCTCCACAATCTGACAGCAGCACCTTGGTTCTAATAGAATCCCTTAGCTTGACTTCCCTAAGTGATTTCCTAGGCCTAGCAGTGAGCGATGGTGGGGGATGGGCTCAAAGGCCAAGTAATAGCTAGTGCCTCTCTATGAGAAGTGAAGGTGTTTAAACTACATTATCTACCAAGGAATAACTGTGCCCCCATAAAGATGCATGAACTCAGTTTCCCACTTCCAACACACACACGAAGACGTGTTCAGGTATGCTGAGTTTGGGCCGGCAATTTCAAGCGACAGCACCGCCTGGGTTCTAATAATATCCGATAGCTTGTAATCCCTGAGTGTTTCCCTAGGCCTGGCTCTGAGGGAAAGCTGGGGGTTGGGCTTTGAGGCCATATAGTAGCGAGTGCCCCAGATGGACTGTGGAAGTACTTAGATCCATTCTCCCTAAAGGTGAACACCTGTGCCCACATCCATCTACGTGGAGTGGGGATACAGATATCCCCCTCCCACAAGACTGGCTTCTGGAATCCTGAATTGGGAAAGATCCTCCAACTGACAGCAGTGCCAGTGTTCTAGAGAATCCTTAACCTCTCTTCCCTGATGGATTGCGTAAGCTGGAGTGCGGTTCAAAGTGGGATTTGAGCTCTAAATCCAAGTATTAGTGAGTGCCTTTCCATGGAAATTGGAGGTGTTTAACCAACAACCCACAACAATGGAATACCTGTGCCCCCTGAAATACGCGTGGCCTCTGTTTCTCCACCAACAGCACACACACAAAGAAGTTTTCTGGAATCCTGAGCATGGGGAGGCTACTCCAAATCACAGCAGAACCTAGGTTCTATTAGACTCCCTTAGCTTGTGTTCCGTGAGTGTTTCATTAGGCCGGGCATTGAGGGAAAGCTGGGGGTTGGGCTTGGAGGCCAATTAGCAGCGAGTACCCTCCGATGGACTGAGGAAGTTCTTAGAGGAATTCTCCCTAAAGGGAAACACCTGAGCACATATTCATCTGCGTGGATTGGGGCTCCACACCTCCCCACCACACAAGGTTGGATTCCAGAATCCTGAGGGTGTGGTAGTTCCTCCAAGTGACATCAGCGTCTTGGTTTTAATTGAACCCCTTTGCTTGTCTTCCCTGATGGTTTTCCTAGGCCAGAGTTTGGCTGAAAGTGGGATTGGGCTCTAAAACCTAGTATCAGCATGTGCCTCTCCATGGGAAGTGGAGATGTTTATCATACAACCCACAACTTGGGAATAACTGTGCCCCCTGAAAAATGCGTGTGCTTTGTTTCCCCACCTCCACACACACACGAAGTTTTCTGGTATCCTGAGTGTGGGGAGGCTCCTGCAACAGACAGTAGCACCTGGGATCTAATTGGATCCATTAGGTTGACTTCCCTGAGTATATACCTTGGCCGGGTTGTGAGCGAAGTTGGTGGTTGTGGTCTAAAACCAAGTATTAGCGAGTTCCTATCTTTTGGCAGTGGAGGTGGTGAAAGTATATCCCCAACCTGGGAACACCTGTGCCCCCATAAAGAGGCGTGGACACTGTTTCCCTCCTCCAGCACACACACGACATCTGGTTCAGATGTCTTGAGTGTGGGGAGGTTCTTCCAAGTAACAGCAGCGCCTCGGTTCTAATACAATACCTTAACTTGCCTTCCATGATGGCTTGCCAAGGCCGGTGTGTGGGGGAAAGTTGGGATTGGGCTCTAAACCAAGTATTAGCGAGAGCCTATCCATGGGATGTGGGTGTTAGCTTACAACCCACAACCATGGAATAACTGTGCCCCCTGAAAGATGCTTTGACTCTGTTTCCCTACATCCAGCACACAAACGAAGATGTTTTCTGGTGTTCTGAGTCTGGGTAGGTTCCTCCAACTGACAGCAGCACCTGGGTCCTAATAGAATCCCTTAGCTTGACTTCCCTAAGTGTTTTCCTAGGCCTAGCAGTGAGCGATGGTGGGGGAAGGGCTCTAAAGCCAAGTATTAGCGAGTGCATCTCTGTGGGCAGTGGAGGGTTTTAAAATACTTCCCCAAACTTGGAAAACCTGTTCCCCCATAACGATGCGTGGAATCTGTTTCCCGACCTCCATTACACACAAGGAGACGTGCTCAGGTGTCCTGATTGTGGGGAGGCTCCTCCAAGTGACAGCAGTGCCTGGGTTCTAATAGAATAACTAGCTTGTATTCCTTGTGTGTTTTCCTAGGCCGGGTGAGAGGGAAAGCTGGGAGTTTGCCTTGGAGGCCAAGTAGCAGCAACTGCCTCCCTATGGAATGTGGAAGTATTTAGAGGACTTCCCCCTAATGGGGAACATTTGTGACCCCATTCATCTACTTGGATTGTGGCTCCACATCTCCCCGCCACAAGGTTGGGTTCCGGGATCCTGAGTGTGGGGAAGTTCCTCCAAATGTCAGGAGCGCTTGTGTTCTACTTGAATCCCTTAACTTGCCTTCCCTGATGGTTTGCCTAGGCTGGAGTGCTGGGGAATGTGGGGTTTCGGCTCTAATACCAAGAATTTGCCAATGCATCTACATGGGAATTTGAGAAATTTTACCTACACCCAGCAACGTGGGAATACATGTGCCACCTGAAAGATGCCTTGACCCTGTTTCCCCACCACCAGCACACAAACGAGGAAGTGTTCTTCTATCCTGAATGGTGGGAGTTCCCTCCAAATGACAGCAGCACCTGGGGTCTAATAGAATCCGTTACCTTGACCTCCTTGAGTGTTTACCTAGGCCGGGCTGTGAGCGAATGTGGGGGATGGGCTCTAAAGACAAGGGTTAGCGAGTGCCCCTCTATGGGCAGTGGAGTTTTTAAACCAAATCCCCAACTTGGAACACCTGTGCCCCCATAAAGATGCGTAGACTTTGTTTCCCTCCTCCAGCACATACACGACATTGGGTTCAGATGTCTTGAGTGTGGGGAAGTTCTTCCAAATAACAGCAGTGCCTGGGTTCTAATACTATACCTTAACTTGTATTCCATGGTGGATTGCCAAGGCCGGTGTGCGGGGGAAAGTTGGGATTGGGCTCTAAACCAAGTAGTAGCGAGAGCCTATCCATGGGATGTGGGTGTTTAACCTACAACCCACAACCATGGAATAACTGTGCCCCCTGAAAAATGCGTGTGCTATGTTTCCCCACTTCCAGCAAACACAGGAAGAAGTGTTCTGGTGTTCTGACTGTGTGGAGCTTCCTCCAACAGACAGTAGCACCTGGGTTGTAATAGAATCCCTTAGCTTGACTTCCCTAAGTGTTTTCCTAGGCCTAGCAGTGAGCGATGGTGGGGGATGGGCTCTAAAGCCAAGTATTAGCGAGTGCATCTCTGTGGGTATTGGAGGGTTTGAAACTACTTCCCCAATCTTGGAACACCTGTGCCCCCATACAGATGCGTGGACTCTGTTTCCCCACCTCCAGCACACACACTGAGACTTGCTCAGGTATCCGGATTGTGGGGAGTCTCCTCCAAATGCCAGCAGCGCCTGGGTTCTTATAGAATCCCTTAGCTTGTCTTCCCTGATGGAATTCCTAGGCTTGAGAGGGGTGGAATGTGGGGGTTGGTCTCTAAATCAAGTACTAGCGAGAGCCTATCGATGGGATGTGGCTGTTTAACCTACAACCCACAACCATGGAATAACTGTGCCCCCTGAAAGATGCTTTGACTCTGTTTCCCTACATCCAGCTCACACACGAAGAAGTGTTCTGGTATTCTGAGAGTAGGGAGGCTCCACAAACTGACAGCAGCACCTGGGTTCTAATAGAATCCCTTAGCTTGACTTCCCTAAGTGATTTCCTAGGCCTAGCAGTGAGCGATGGTGGGGGATGGGCTCTAAAGCCAAGTAATAGCTAGTGCCTCTCTATGAGAAGTGAAGGTGTTTAAACTACATCATCTACCTGGGAATAACTGTGCCCCCATAAAGATGCATGAACTCAGTTTCCCCACTTCCAACACACACACGAAGACGTGTTCAGGTATGCTGAGTTTGGGCCGGCAATTTCAAGTGACAGCACCGCCTGGGTTCTAATAATATCCGAAAGCTTGTAATCCCTGAGTGTTTCCCTAGGCCTGGCTCTGAGGGAAAGCTGGGGGTTGGGCTTTGAGTCCATATAGTAGCGAGTGCCCCCGATGGACTGTGGAAGTATTTAGATCAATTCTCCCTAAAGGTGAACACCTGTGCCCACATCCATCTACGTGGAGTGGGGATACAGAAATCCCCCTCCCACAAGACTGGCTTCTGGAATCCTGAATTGGGAAAGATCCTCCAACTGACAGCAGTGCCAGTGTTCTAGAGAATCCTTAACCTCTCTTCCCTGATGGATTGCGTAAGCTGGAGTGCGGTTCAAAGTGGGATTTGAGCTCTAAATCCAAGTATTAGTGAGTGCCTTTCCATGGAAATTGGAGGTGTTTAACCAACAACCCACAACAATGGAATACCTGTGCCCCCTGAAATACGTGTGGACTCTGTTTCTCCACCAACAGCACACACACGAAGAAGTTTTCTGGAATCCTGAGCATGGGGAGGCTACTCCAAATCACAGCAGAACCTAGGTTTTATTAGAATCCCTTAGCTTGTGTTCCCTGAGTGTTTCCTTAGGCCGGGCCATGAGGGAAAGCTGGGGATTGGGCTTGGAGGCCAATTAGCAGCGAGTACCCTCCGATGGACTGAGGAAGTTCTTAGAGGAATTCTCCCTAAAGGGAAACACCTGAGCACTTATTCATCTGCGTGGATTGGGGCTCCACACCTCCCCACCACACAAGGTTGGATTCCAGATTCCTGAGGGTGTGGTAGTTCCTCCAAGTGACATCAGCGTCTTGGTTTTAATTGAACCCCTTTGCTTGTCTTCCCTGATGGTTTTCCTAGGCCAGAGTTTGGCTGAAAGTGGGATTGGGCTCTAAAACCTAGTATCAGCATGTGCCTCTCCATGGGAAGTGGAGATGTTTATCATACAACCCACAACTTGGGAATAACTGTGCCCCCTGAAAAATGCGTGTGCTTTGTTTCCCCACCTCCACACACACACGAAGTTTTCTGGTATCCTGAGTGTGGGGAGGCTCCTGCAACAGACAGTATCACCTGGGATCTAATTGGATCCATTAGGTTGACTTCCCTGAGTATATATCTTGGCCGGGTTGTGAGCGAAGTTGTTGGTTGTGGTCTAAAACCAAGTATTAGCGAGTTCCTAACTTTTTGCAGTGGAGGTGGTGAAAGTATATCCCCAACCTGGGAACACCTGTGCCCCCATAAAGAGGCGTGGACACTGTTTCCCTCCTCCGGCACACACACGACATCTGGTTCAGATGTCTTGAGTGTGGGGAGGTTCTTCCAAGTAACAGCAGCGCCTCGGTTCTAATACAATACCATAACTTGTCTTCCATGATTGCTTGCAAAGGCCGGTGTGTGGGGGAAAGTTGGGATTGGGCTCTAAACCAAGTATTAGCGAGAGCCTATCCATGGGATGTGGGTGTTAGCTTACAACCCACAACCATGGAATAACTGTGCCCCCTGAAAGATGCTTTGACTCTGTTTCCCTACATCCAGCACACAAACGAAGATGTTTTCTGGTGTTCTGAGTCTGGGTAGGTTCCTCCAACTGACAGCAGCATCTGGGTCCTAATAGAATCCCTTAGCTTGACTTCCCTAAGTGTTTTCCTAGGCCTAGCATTGAGCGATGGAGGGGGAAGGGCTCTAAAGCCAAGTATTAGCGAGTGCAACTCTGTGGGCAGTGGAGGGTTTTAAACTACTTCCCCAAACTTGGAAAACCTGTTCCCCCATAAAGATGCGTGGAATCTGTTTCCCGACCTTCAGTTCACACACGGAGACGTGCTCAGGTGTCCTGATTGTGGGGAGGCTCCTCCAAGTGACAGCAGTGCCTGGGTTCTAATAGAATAACTAGCTTGTATTCCTTGTGTGTTTTCCTAGGCCGGGCTGAGAGGGAAAGCTGGGCGTTTGCCTTGGAGGCCAAGTAGCAGCAACTGCCTCCCTATGGAATGTGGAAGTATTTAGAGGACTTCCCCCTAATGGGGAACATTTGTGACCCCATTCATCTACTTGGATTGTGGCTCTACATCTCCCCGCCACAAGGTTGGGTTCCGGGATCCTGAGTGTGGGGAAGTTCCTCCAAATGTCAGGAGCGCATGTGTTCTACTTGAATCCCTTAACTTGCCTTCCCTGATGGTTTGCCTAGGCTGGAGTGCTGGGGAATGTGGGGTTTCGGCTCTAATACCAAGAATTTGCCAATGCATCTACATGGGAATTTGAGAAATTTTACCTACACCCAGCAACGTGGGAATACATGTGCCACCTGAAATATGCCTTGACCCTGTTCCCCACCACCAGCACACAAACGAGGAAGTGTTCTTCTATCCTGAATGGTGGGAGTTCCCTCCAAATGACAGCAGCACCTGGGGTCTAATAGAATCCGTTACCTTGACCTCCTTGAGTGTTTACCTAGGCCGGGCTGTGAGCGAATGTGGGGGATGGGCTCTAAAGACAAGGGTTAGCGAGTGCCCCTCTATGGGCAGTGGAGTTTTTAAACCAAATCCCCAACTTGGAACACCTGTGCCCCCATAAAGATGCGTGGACTTTGTTTCCCTCTCCAGCACATACACGACATTGGGTTCAGATGTCTTGAGTGTGGGGAAGTTCTTCCAAATAACAGCAGTGCCTGGGTTTTATACTATACCTTAACTTGTATTCCATGGTGGATTGCCAAGGCCGGTGTGCGGGGGAAAGTTGGGATTGGGCTCTAAACCAAGTAGTAGCGAGAGCCTTTCCATGGGATGTGGGTGTTTAACCTACATCCCACAACCATGGAATAACTGTGCCCCCTGAAAATGCGTGTGCTATGTTTCCCCACTTCCAGCAAACACAGGAAGAAGTGTTCTGGTGTTCTGACTGTGTGGAGCTTCCTCCAACAGACAGTAGCACCTGGGTTGTAATAGAATCCCTTAGCTTGACTTCCCTAAGTGTTTTCCTAGGCCTAGCAGTGAGCGATGGTGGGGGATGGGCTCTAAAGCCAAGTATTAGCGAGTGCATCTCTGTGGGTATTGGAGGGTTTGAAACTACTTCCCCAATCTTGGAACACCTGTGCCCCCATAGAGATGCGTGGACTCTTTTTCCCCACATCCAGTACACACACTGAGACATGCTCAGGTGTCCTGATTGTGGGGAGTCTCCTCCAAATGTCAGCAGCGCCTGGGTTCTTATAGAATAACTAGCTTGTATTCCTTGTGTGTTTTCCTAGGCCGGGCTGAGAGGGAAAGCTGGGAGGTTGCCTTGGAGGCCAAGTAGCAGCAACTGCCTCCCTATGGAATGTGGAAGTATTTAGAGGACTTCCCCCTAATGGGGAACATTTGTGACCCCATTCATCTACTTGGATTGTGGCTCCACATCTCCCCGCCACAAGGTTGGGTTCCGGGATCCTGATTGTGGGGAAGTTCCTCCATATGTCAGGAGCGCATGTGTTCTACTTGAATCCCATAACTTGCCTTCCCTGATGGTTTGCCTAGGCTGGAGTGCTGGGGAATGTGGGGTTTCGGCTCTAATACCAAGAATTTGCCAATGCATCTACATGGGAATTTGAGAAATTTTACCTACACCCAGCAACGTGGGAATACATGTGCCACCTGAAATATGCCTTGACCCTGTTCCCCATAACCAGCACACAAACGAGGAAGTGTTCTTCTATCCTGAATGGTGGGAGTTCCCTCCAAATGACAGCAGCACCTGGGGTCTAATAGAATCCGTTACTTTGACCTCCTTGAGTGTTTACCTAGGCCGGGCTGTGAGCGAATGTGGGGGATGGGCTCTAAAGACAAGGGTTAGCGAGTGCCCCTCTATGGGCAGTTGAGTTTTTAAACCAAATCCCCAACTTGGAACACCTGTGCCCCCATAATGATGCGTGGAATATCTTTCCCAGCTCCAGAACACACACGAAGACTTTCAGATATCCTTAGTGTGGGTGTGGCACCTCAAAATGACAGCAGCGACTGGGTTGTAATAGAATCCCTTAGCTTGTAATATGAGTGTTTCCCTCTTCTGGGATGTGAGGGAAAGCTGGGGGATGGGCTTGGAGTCCAAGTATCTGTGTGTGCCCCCTGATCAACTTAGGAAGTACTTAGAGGACTTCTCCCTAAAGGGAACACATTTGCCCCCATTCATCTGGGTGGAGTGGGGCTGCACAACTCCCCCACACACAAGAATGTGTTCCGGAATCCTGAGTGCAGGGAATTTCCTCCAACTGATAACAGCGCCTGGGTTCTAATTGAATCCCTTTGCTTGTCTTCCCTGATGGTATGCCTACGCGGGAGTGCGGGAGAAAGTGTGGTTTGGGCTCCAAAACCAAGTATTTGCGGGTACCTCTCTATGGTTAGTGGAGGTTTTTAAACTACATCCCTAAACTGGGAACACTTGTGCACCCATATAGTTCCGTGGAGTCTGTTTCCAGACCTCCAGCAAACACACGAACAATCGCACATATATCCTGAGAGTGGGCAGCTTCCTCCAACTGACAACAGGTCCTGGGTTCTAATAAAATCGCTTAACTTGTCTTCCCTGTTTGGTTGCCTGATACAGAGTGCGGGTGAAAGTGTGGGTTGGGTTCTAAATCCAAGTATTTGCGAGTACTTCTCCATGGGATATGGAGGTTATTAACCAAAAACCCACAACCTGGGAATACCTGTGCTCCTTGAAAAATGCGTGGACTCTGTTTCCCCACCTCCATCACACACATGAAGAAGTGTTCTCGTATCCTGATTGTGGGGAAGCACCTACAACTGACTGCAGCATCTGGTATCTAATATTATCCCTTAGGGTGATATCCCTGAGTGTTTTCCAAGGACGGGCTGCGAGCGAAGGTGGGGGTTGGGCTCTAAAGCCTAGTAATAGCGAGTGCCTTTCTATGGGCAGTGGAGGTGTTTAAAGTACATTCCCTCCTGGGAACACCTGTGCCCCCATAAAGATGCTTGGAATATATATCCCCAACACCAGCACACACACAAAGACTTGTTCAGGTATCCTGAGTATGGGGAGTCTCCTCCAACTGACAGCAGCACCTGGGTTCTAATAGAATCCCTTAGCTTGTCTTCCCTGATGGCATGCCTAGGCTGGAGAGTGGGGGAAAGTGGGGGTTGGGCTTGAAGTCCAAGTAGAAACGAGTGCTCCCCGATTTACTGAGGAAGTACTTACAGGATTTCACCCTAAAGTGGAACACCTGTGCCCCTCTTCATCTGCGTGGAATGGGTCTCCACAGCTCCCCGAAACACAAGTCTGGGATCCGGAATCCTGAGTGTGTGGAAGTTCCTCCAACTGACAGCAGCGCCTGAGTTCGAATAGAATAACACAGCTTGTATTCCCTGAGTGTTTCCCAAGGCCGGGCTGCGAGCAAAACCTGGGGGTTGGGGTTGGAGGCCAAGTAGCATCTTGTGCCAACCGATTGACTGAGGAAGTTCTTAGGGAACTCCCCTACCGGGGAACACCTGTGTCACCATTCATCGGCATGGATTGGTGCTGCACAACTCCCCCACACACAAGAGTGTCTCCTGAGTCCTGAGTGTTGGGAAGTTCCTGCATGTGACAGCAGCACATGGGTTCAATACAATCCCTTAGCTTGACTTCCCTGAGTGTCTTCCTAGGCCGCGTTGTGAGCAATCGTGGGGGTTGGGCTCTAAAACCAAGTGTTATCGTATGCATCTCTATGGGCATTATAGGTGTTAAGTAACATCCCTAACCTGTGAACAACTCTGCCCGCATAAATTTGCGTGGACTCCATTTCACCACATCCAGTACAACACACAAATTTTTAAGGTACCCTGAATGAGGGGATGCTCTTCCAAATGACAGCAGCGCCTGGGTTCTAATAGTATCCCTTACCTTGTCTTCCCTGATGGCATGCCTAAGCCAAAGTGCGGGAGAAAGTGGGGTTTGGGCTCTAAGTCCAAGTATTATGTAGTGCTTCTCAATGAGATGTGGAGTCGTTTACCTACAACCCCCAACCTGGGAATACCTAAGCCCTCTCAAATATGTGTGGACTCTGCTTCCCCACCTCCAGCACACACATGAAGAAGAGTTCTGATATTCTCAGTGTTGGGTGACTCCTCAAATTGACAGCAGCACCTGGGATCTAGTAGAATCCCTTTGCTTGACTTCCTTGAGTGTTTTCCATGCCGGGCTGCGAGCGCAGGTGGGGTTTGGGGTCTAAATCAAAGTATTAGCGAGTGCCTCTCTATGGGCAATGAGGTGTTTAAACAACATCCCAAACCTGGAAACACCTGTGACCCAAAAAAGATGCGTGGACTCTGTTTCCCCACCTCCAGGACACACGCGAAGACGTGTTCAGGTATCCTGAGTGAGGGGAGGCTCCTCCAACTGACAGCAGCCCCTGGGTCCTAATAAAATCCCTTAGCTTGTATTCCCTGAGTGATTCCCTAACCCGGGCTGCGTGGGAAAGCTGGGGGTTGGGTTTAGGGAGTCAAGTAAATGCGAGTGCCCCCCGATGGACTGAGGAACTATTTAGAGGACTTCTCCCTAACGGGGAACACCTCTTACCCCATTCATCTGCTTGGATTGGGGCTCCACAACTCCCCCACACTGAATTCTAGTTTCCAGAATCCTCAGTGTACGGAGGACCCTGCAACTAACAGCAGCGCCTGGGCTGTAATAGTATTCCATAGCTTGTCTTACATGATTGTTTGCCTAGGCCACAGTGCGGGGGAAAGTGTGGTATGGGCTCTAAAACCAAGAAATTACGAGAGTCTCTCCATGGTATTTGGAGGTGTTTATCCTACAACTCCCAAAATGGGAATAACTGTGACCCCTGAAAGATGCGTGGACCCTCTTCCCAACTTCCAGCAAAAACACGAAGAATTCTTCTGGTATCCTGAATGTGGGTAGGATCCTCCAACTGACAGCAGCACCTGGGATCTAATAGAATCCCTTAGCTTGTATTCCCTGAGTGTTGACCTAGGCCAGGCTGTGAGGAAAAGGTGGGGGTTAGGCTTGATGGCCAATGAGCATGGAGTGCCCCCTGACAGACTGAAGAAATACTTAGAGGAATTCTCCCAAACGGAGAACACCTGAGCCCCCATTCATCTGCGTGGATTGGGGCTCTACAATTCCCCCCCCACACAAGGTTGTGTTCCGGAATCCGGAGTGTGTGGAAGTTCCTCCAACTGACAGCAGCGCCTGGGTACTAAAGGAATCCCTTAGCTTGTATTCCCTGATGGGTTGCCAAGACCAGAGTGAGGCGAAGAGTGGGCTTTTGGCTCCTCAAAAAAGTATTAGTGAGTGCCTCTGTATGGGAAATGGACGTCTTTAACTACAAACCCCATCCTGGGAATACCGGTGCTCCCAGAAATATGCGTGGACTCTGTTTCCTAACCTAGAGCACACACACAAAGCATTGTTCTGCTATCCTGAGTGTGGGGAGGAATCTCCAACTGACAGCAGCAACTGGGATCTAATAGCATCCCTTAGGTTGACTTCCCTGACTGATTTCCTTGGATGGGCTTTGAGAGAATGTGGGGGTTGTTCTCTAAAGCCAAGTTTTAGCGAGTGCCTTTGTATGGGCTGTATAGGTGTTTATCCTACATCCCTAACCTGGGAACACCTGTGCCCCCATAAAGATTCGTGGAGTCTCTTTCCCCACCTCCAGCACACACACGAAGACGTGTTCTGGCTTCCTGAGTGTGGGGAGGATCCTCCAACTGACAGCAGCGCCTGGGTTCGAATAGAATCCCTTAGCTTGTATTCCCTGAGTGTTTCCCTAGGCCGGGCAGCGAGGGAGAGTTACAGGTTGGGCTTGGAGGGCAAGTAGCCGCGAGTGCCCCCCGATGGACTGAAGTAGTACTAAGAGGAGTTCCCCCTATGTGGAACACTTGTACCCCCATTCCTCTGCGTGCAGTGGGGCTCCAAAACCCACCAATAAATGGCTGCGTTCAGAATTCCTGAGTTTGTGGAAGATCCTCCAACTGACAGCAGCTACTGGCCTCAAATTGAATCCATTAGCTTGGTTTCAATGATGCTTTGCCTAGAACGGAGTGCGGGGTAATTTGGGGTTTGGGCTCTTAAGCCAAGTATTAACGAGTGCCTCTCCATTTGATGTGGAGATCTTTAACTTACATACCACAACCTGTGAATACCTTTGCCCCCTGTATGATGCGAGGACAATATTACCCCAACTTCAGCACACACACCGAGAGGTGTTCTGCTATCCTTAGTGTGGGCAGGCTCCTCCAACTGACAGCAGTGTCTGGATTCTAATAGAATTCCTTAGCTGGTTTTCCCTGTTGGCTTGCCTTGGCCCAGGTCCGGGGGATAGTGGGGGTGGCCTCTAAAACCCAATGTTAGCGAATGCCTCTCAATGGGATGTGGAAGTGTTTAACATACAACCCCCAACCGGGTAATACCTATGCCCCCTGAAAGATGTGTGGACTCTGTTTCCCCACCTCCAGCACAGTCACGAAGAAGTGTTGAGTTATCCTGAGTGTGGGGAGGCTCCTCCAAGTGACAGCAGTGCCTGGGATCTAATTAAATGCTCTAACTTGTATTGTATTATTGTTTCCTTAGTCCGGGTGGCAAGGGAAACGATAGGGGTTGGGCTTTGAGGACAAGTAGCAGCGAGTGCCCCCTGAAGGAATGACGAAGAACTTAGAGGACTTGTCCCTAACCGGGAACACCTGTGCCCCCATTCATCTGCATGGACTGGGGCTCCACTACTTCCCCACACACAAGGCTGTGTTCCGGAATCCTGAGAGTGGGGAAGTTCTTCCATCTGACAGCCGCGCCTGGATTAAAATAGAATCCCTTAGCATGTCTTCCCTGATGGTTTCCCTAGGCCAGAATGCGGGGGAAAGTAGGGGTTGTGCTCTAAATCCTAGTATCATCGAGTGCCTCTGCATGGGAAGTGGAGATGTTTAACCAACAACCCCCAAACTGGGAATACCTGTGGCCCCTGAAATATGCCTGGACTCTGTTTCCCCACTTCCATCAGACACACGGAAAAGTGTTCTGTTATCTTGAGTGTGGGGAGGCTTCTCGAACTCACAGCAGAACCTGGGATCTAATAGGATCCCTTAGGTTGACTTCCCTGAGGGTTTGCCCAAGCCGGGCTGTGAGCGAAGGTGGAGATTGGGCTCTAAAGCCAAGTATTACCGAGGGCCGCTCTATGGGAAGTGGAAGTGTTTAAACTACATCCTCAAACTGGGAACACCTGTGCCCACATAAAGATGAGTAGAATCTGTATCCCCAACTCCAGCACACACAAGAAGACTTGTTCAGGTATCCTGAATGTGGGGATACACCTCCAACAGACAGCAGCGCCTGGGATCTATTAGAATCCCTTAGCTTGTATTCCCTGAATTTTTCCCTAGGCCAGGCTATCAGGAAAAGCTGAGGGTTGGGCATGGAAACCAAGTAGCATCGAGTGCCCCCAATGTACTGAGGAAGTACTTAGAGGACTTCTCCCTAACGGGGAACACCTGTGCCCTTATTCAACTGCGTGAAGTGGGGCTCCACATTTCCTCCACACACAAGGTTGGGTTCTGGAATCCTGAGAGTGGGGAAGTTCCTCCAACTGACAGCAGCGCCTGGGTTCTAAAAGAATCCTTTAACTTGTATCCACTGAGCGCATCCCTAGGCCGGGATGCGAAGGAAGCAGGGGGTTACACTTGGAGTTCAATTAGCAGCAAGTGCTCACAAATGGACTGAGGAAGAGCTTAAAGGGCTTCTCCCTAACGGGGAAGAGCTGTGCCCCCATTCATCTGCGTGGGGGTGGGGATCCACACCTCCCACACACAAAGATGGGTTGTGGAATCCTGAGTGGGGGAAGTTCCTCCAACTGAGAGCATTCCGTGAGTTCTAAGAGAATCCCTTAGCTTGACTTCACTGATGGTTTGCCTAGGCCTGAGGGCGGGGGAAAGTGAGGTTTGGTCTCTTAAACCAAGTATTAGCGAGATCCTCTCCATGTGAGATGCAGCTGTTTTACCTACAACCCCCAATCTGTGAATACCTGTGCCCAATGTAATATGCATGGACTCTGTTTTCCCACCTCCAGCACACTGACGAAGAAGTTTTCTCGTGTCTTGAGTGTGGGGAGGATGCCCCAACTTACAGCAGCACCTGGGATATTAAAGTATCCCTCAGCTTGACTTCCCTGAGTGTCTTCCTAGGCCGTGCTGTGAGCAATCGTGGGGGTTGGGCTCTAAAACCAAGTATTATCGAGTCCAACTCTATGGGCATTTTAGGTGTTAAATAACATCCATAACCTGTGAAACACTCTGCCCCCATAAATATGCGTGGACTCTATTACCCCACATCCAGTACAACACACAGACTTTTTAAGGTATCCTGATTGAGGGGAGGCTCTTCCAAATGACAGCAGCGCCTTGGTTCTAATAGTATCCCTTACCTTGTCTTCCCTGATGGCATGCCTAAGCCAAAGTGCGGGAGAAAGTGGAGTTTGGGCTCTAAATCCAAGTATTATGGAGTGCTTCTCCATGAGATGTGGAGTCGTTTACCTAAAACCCCCAACCTGGGAATTCATAAGCCCCCTGAAATATGCGTGGACACTGCTTCCCCACCTCCAGCACACACATGAAGCAGAGTTCTGATATTCTCAGTGTTGGGTGGCTCCTCCAAATGACAGCAGCACATGGGATGTAGTAGGATCCCTTGCTTGATTTCCTTGAGTGTTTTTCCATGCCGGGCTGTGAGCAAAGGTGGGGGTTGGGCTCTAAATCCAAGTATTAGCGAGTGCCTCTCTATGGGCAATGAGGTGTTTAAACAACATCCCAAACCTGGAAACACCTGTGACCCAAAAAATAAGCGTGGATCCTTTTTCCCCACCTCCAGCACACATACGAAAACGTGTTCAGGTATCCTGAGTGAGGGGAGGCTCCTCCAACTGACAGTAGCCCCTGGGTCCTAATAAAATCACTTAGATGTATTCCCTGAGTGTTTCCCTAACCCGGGCTGCGTGGGAAAGCTGGGGACTGGTTTAGGGAATCAAGTAGATGCGAGTGACCCAGATGGATTGAGGAAGTATTTAGAGGAATTCTCCCTAATGGGGAACAACTTTTCCCCCATTCATCTGCTTGGCTTGGGGCTCCACATCTCCCCCACACAGAATTCTTGTTTCCGAAATCCTGAGAGTATGGAAGACCCTGCAAATAACAGCAGCACCTGGGCTGTAATAGAATTCTTTAGCTTGCCTTGCCTGATTGTTTACGTAGGCCTCAGTGCAGGGGAAATTGTGGTATGGGCTCTAAAACCAAGAAATAACGAGTGCCTCTCCATGGGATTTGGAGGTGTTTATCCTACAACTCCCAAACTGTGAATACCTGTGCCCCCTGAAAGATTCATGGACTCGGTTTCCCCACCTCCAGCAAACACACAAAGAATTCTTCTGGTATCCTGAATGTGGGTAGGCTCCTCCAACTGACAGCAGCACCTGGGATCTAATAGAATCCCTTTGCTTGTATTCCCTGAGTGTTAACCTAGGCCAGGCTGTGAGGAAAAGGTTTGGGTTGGGCTTGATGGCCAATTAGAATGGAGTGCCCCCTGACAGACTGAAGAAATACTTAGAGGAATTCTCCCAACTGGAGAACACCTGTGCCCCCAATCATCTGCGTGAATTGGGGCTCCACACTTCCCCCACACACAAGGTTGTGTTCCGGAATACGGAGTGTGTGGAAGTTCCTCCACCTGACAGCAACTCCTGGGTTCTAATAGAATCCCTTAACTTGTCTTCCCTGATGTTTTGCCAAGACCAGAGTGATTAGGAGAGTGGGCTTTATGATCTTCAACCAAGTATTAGTGAGTGCCTCTCTATGGGAAATGGACGTCTTTATACTACAACAATCATCCTGGAAATACCTGTGCTCCCAGGAAAATGCGTGGACTCTGTTTCCTAACCTATAGCACACACACGAAAAATTGTTCAGGTATCCTGAGTGTGGGGAGGAATCTCCAACTGACAGCAGCAACTGGAATCTAATAGCATCCCTTAGGTTGATTTCCCTGACTGATTTCCTTGGGTGGGCTTTGTGCGAAAGTGGGGTTTGTGCTCAAAAGCCAAGTATTAGTGAGTGCCTTTGTATGGGCTGTGGAGGTTTTTATCCTACATTCCTAAACTGAGATCACCTGTGCACCCATAAAGAAGCGTGGAGTATTTTTCCCCACCTCCAGCACACACACGAAGACGTGTTCTGGCTTCCTGAGTGTGGGGAGGATCCTTCAACTGACAGCAGCGCTTCGGTTCGAATAGAATCCCTTAGCTTGTATTCCCTGAGTGTTTCCCTAGGCCGAGCAGTGAGGGAGAGTTACAGGTTGGGGTTGGAGGGCAAGTAGCTGCAAGTGCCCCCTGATGGACTGAAGTACTAAGAGGAGTTCCCCCTACGGGGAACCCCTGTACCCCCATTCATCTGCATGGAATGGGGCTCCAAACCCCCCCAACAAAAGGCTGCATTCAGAATTCCTGATTTTGTGGAAGATCCCCCAATTGACAGCAGCTACTGGTCTCAAATTGAATCCATTAGCTTGGTTTCCCTGATGCTTTGCCTAGAACGGAGTGCGGGGTAATTTGGGGTTTGGGCTCTTAAGCCAAGTATTAGCGAGTGCCTCTCCATTTGATTTGGAGATCTTTAACTTACATACCACAACCTGGGAATACCTTTGCCCCCTGTATGATGCGAGGACAATATTTCCCCAACTTCTGCACACACACGGAGAGGTGTTCTGCTATCCTTAGTGTGGGGAGGCTCCTCCAAATGACAGCAGTGCCTGGCTTCTAATAGAATTCCTTAGCTGGTTTTCCCTGATGGCTTGCCTTGGCCGGGGTCCGGGGGATAGTGGGGGTGGCCTCTAAAACCCAACATTAGTGAGTGCCTCTCAATGGGATGTGGAAGTGTTTAACATACAACCCCCAACCGGGTAATACCTGTGCCCCCTGAAAGATGCGTGGACTTTGTTTCCCCACCCCCAGCACAGTCACGAAGAAGTGTTATGTTATCCTGAGTGTGGGGAGGCTCCTCCAACTGACAGCAGCGCCTGGGTTCTAATTAAATGCTTTAACTTGTATTGACTTACTGTTTCCCTAGGCCGGGTGGCAAGGGATAGATAAGGGTTGTGCTTTGAGGACATGTAGCAGCGAGTGCCCCCTGAAGGACTGACAAAGAACTTAGAGGACTTCTCCCTAACCGGGAACACCTGTGCCCCCATTCATCTGCGTGGACTGGGGCTCCACTATTTCCCCACACACAAGGCTGTGTTCCGGAATCCTGAGAGTGGGGAAGTTCTTCCAACTGACAGCAGCGCCTGGATAAAAATAGAATCCCTTAGCATGTCTTCCCTGATGGTTTGCCTAGGCCAGAGTTTGGGGGAAAGTAGGGGTTGGGCTCTAAACCGAGTATTAGCGAGTGCCTCTGCATGGGATTTGGAGGTGTTTAACCAAAAAAGCCCAAAATGGGAATACCAGTGACACTGGAAATATGCTTGAACTCTGTTTCCCCACTTCCAGCAGACACACGGAGAAGTGTTCTGTTATCTTGAGTGTGGGGAGGCTCCTCGAAATCACAGCAGAACCTGGGATCTAATAGGATCCCTTAGGTTGAATTCCCTGAGAGTTTGCCCAAGCCGGGTTTTGAGCGAAGGTGGAGATTGGGCTCTAAAGCCAAGTATTAGCAAGGGCCACTCTATGGGAAGTGGAGGTGTTTAAACTACATCCTCAACCTGGGAACACCTGTGCCCACATAAAGATGAGTAGAATCTGTATCCCCACCTCCAGCACACACAAGAAGACGTGTTCAGGTATCCTGAATATGGGGAATCTCCTCCAACAGACAGCAGCGCCTGGGATCTATTAGAATCCCTTAGCTTGTATTACCTGAATTTTTCCCTAGGCCAGGCTATCAGGAAAAGCTGAGGGTTGGGCATTGAATCCAAGTAGCAGCGAGTGCTCACAAATGGACTGAGGAAGAGCTTAAAGGGCTTCTCCCTAACGGGGAAGAGCTGTGCCCCCATTCATCTGCGTGGGGGTGGGGATCCACACCTCCCACACACAAAGTTGGGTTCTGGAATCCTGAGTGGGGGAAGTTCCTCCAACTGAGAGCATTCCGTGAGTTCTAAGAGAATCCCTTAGCTTGACTTCACTGATGGTTTGCCTAGGCCTGAGGGCGGGGGAAAGTGAGGTTTGGTCTCTTAAACCAAGTATTAGCGAGATCCTCTCCATGTGAGATGCAGCTGTTTTACCTACAACCCCCAATCTGTGAATACCTGTGCCCAATGAAATATGCGTGGACTCTGTTTTCCCACCTCCAGCACACTGACGAAGAAGTTTTCTCGTGTCTTGAGTGTGGGGAGGATGCCCCAACTTACAGCAGCACCTGGGATATTAAAGTATCCCTCAGCTTGACTTCCCTGAGTGTCTTCCTAGGCCGTGCTGTGAGCAATCGTGGGGGTTGGGCTCTAAAACCAAGTATTATCGAGTGCAACTCTATGGGCATTATAGGTGTTAAATAACATCCCTAACCTGTGAGCAACTCTGCCCCCATAAATATCCGTGGACTCTATTTCCCCACATCCAGTACAACACATAGACTTTTTAAGGTATCCTGATTGAGGGGAGGATCTTCCAAATGACAGCAGCGCCTTGGTTCTAATAGTATCCCTTACCTTGTCTTCCCTGATGGCATGCCTAGGCCGGAGTGCGGGAGAAAGTGGGGTTTGGGCTCTAAATCCAAGTATTATGGAGTGCTTCTCCATGAGATGTGGAGTCGTTTACCTAAAACCCCCAACCTGGGAATTCCTAAGCCCCCTGAAATATGCGTGGACACTGCTTCCCCACCTCCAGCACACACATGAAGCAGAGTTCTGATATTCTCAGTGTTGGGTGGCTCCTCCAAATGACAGCAGCACATGGGATGTAGTAGGATCCCTTGCTTGACTTCCTTGAGTGTATTTCCATGCCAGGCGGTGAGCAAAGGTGGGGTTTGGGCTCTAAATTCAAGTATTAGCGAGTGCCTCTCTATGGGCAATGAGGTGTTTAAACAACATACCAAACCTGGAAACACCTGTGACCAAAAAAAGATGCGTGGATTCTTTTTCCCCACCACCAGCACACACACGAAGACGTGTTCAGGTATCATGAGTGAGGGGAGGCTCCTCCCACTGACAGCAGCCCCTGGGTCCTAATAAAATCAGTTAGCTGTATTCCCTGAGTGTTTCCCTAACCCGGGCTGCGTGGGAATGCTGGGGACTGGTTTAAGGAGTCAAGTAGATGGGAGTGTCCCCCAATGGGATGAGGAATCATTTAGATAAATTTTCCATAAAGGGGAATACCTGTGCCCACATCCAACTTCATGGAGTGGGGATAAACAAATCCCCCCCGACAAGAATGGCTTCCAGAATCCTGAGAGTGGGAAAGTTCCTCCAACTGACAAGAGTGCCAGTGTTCTAGTAGAATCCTTAAGCTTCTCTTCCCTGATGGATTGCATAAGCTGGAGTGCAGTTCAAAGTGGGATTTGGGATCTAAATCCAAGTATTTTTGCCTCTCCATGGTAAGTGGAAGTGTTTAATCAACAACCAACAACAAGGGTATACCTGTGCCCCCTGAAATATGCGTGGACTCTGTTTCTCCACCAACAGCACCCTCACGAAGAAGTTTTCTGGAATCCTGAGAATGGGGAGGCTACTCCAAATGACAGCAGCACCTGGGTTCTATTAGAATCCCTTAGCTTGTGTTCCCTGAGTGTTTCCTTAGCCCTGGCCATGAGGGAAAGCTGGGGGTAGGGCTTTGAGGCCTAGTAGCAGCGACTACCCCCCGATGGACTGAGAAGTTCTTAGAGGAATTCTCCCTAAAGGGAAACACCTGAGCACCCATTCATCTGCGTGGATTGGGGCTCCACACCTCCCCACCACACAAGGTTGGGTTCCAGAATCCTGAGTGTGGGGTAGTACCTCCAAGTGACATCAGCTTCTTGGTTTTAATAGAATCATTTTGCTGGTCTTCCCTGATGGTTTGCCTAGGCCAGAGTGTGGTTGAAAGTTGGATTTGGGCTCTAATATCAAGGATCAGCGTGTACCTCTCCATGGGAAATGGAGATGTTTAACCTAAACCCACAACCTTGAAATTACTGTGCTCCCTGAAAAATGCGTGTGCTTTGTTTCCCCACCTCCAGCACACACACGAAGTTTTCTGGTATCCTTAGTGTGGGAAGGCTCCTACAACTGACAGTAGTATCTGGGATCTAATTGGATCCATTAAGTTGACTTCCCTGAGTACTTTCCTTGGCCGGGACTTTTGCGAATTTGGGGTATATTCTCTAAAACAAAGTATTAACGAGTTCCTATATTTTGGCAGTGGAGGTGGTTAAAGTATATCGCCAACCTGGAAACACCTGTGACCCCATAAAGTTGCGTGGACACTGATTCCCTCATCCGGCACACACATGACATCGGCTTCAGATGTCTTGAGTGTGGGGAGGTTCCTCCAACTAACAGCAGTGCCTGGGTTGTAATACAATACCTTAACTTGTCTTCCATGATGGATTGCCATGGCCGGTGTGCGGGGGAAAGTTGGGATTGGGCTCCAAACCAAGTATTTGTGAGTGCATATCCATGGGATGTGGGTGTTTAACCTACAACCCACAACCATGGAATAACTGTGCCCCCGGAAAGATGCTTTGATTCTGTTTCCCTCCATCCAGCACACACACGAAGAAGTGTTCTGGTGTTCTGAGTGTGGGGAAGTTCCTCCAGCTGACAGCAGCGCCTGGGTTCTAACTGAGTCCATTTGCTTTTCTACCATGATGGTATGCCTAGGCGGGAGTGCGGGGGAAACTGTGGTTTGGGCTCCAAAACCCAGTATTTGTGAGTACCTCTCTATTGTTAGTGGAGGTGTTTAAACTACATCCCTTAACTGGGAACACCTGTGCCCCCATAAATTTCCATGGAGTCATTTTCCAGACCTACATCACACACACGAACACTTGCACAGTTATACTGAGAGTGGGCAGCCTCCTCCAACTGACAGCAGGGACTGGGTCCTAATATAATCCCTAAACTTGTCTTCCCTGTTTGGTTGCCTGATAGGGAGTGAGGGGGAAAGTGGGGGTTGTGGTCTCAACCAAGTATTAGCGAGTGCTTCTCCATGGGATGTGGAGGTTATTAACCAAAAACCCACAACCTGGGAATAACTGTGCTCCTTGAAAAATGCGTGGTCTCTGTTTCCCCACGTCCAGCACACACATGATGAAGTTTTCTGGTATCCTGAGTGTGGGGAGGCACCTCCAACTGACAGCAGCATTTGGGATCTAATAGGACCCCTTAGGTGGTCTTCCCTGAGTGTTTTTCAAAAACGGGCTGGGAGCGAATTTGGGGGTTGGGCTCTATAGCTAAAAATAGCGAGTGCCTCTCTATGGGCAGTGGAGGTGTTCAAAGTTCATTCCCTCCCTGGGAACACCTGTGACCCCATAAATTTGAGTGGACTATGTATCCCCAACACGAGCACACACACAAAGAATTGTTCAGGTCTCCTGAGTGTGGGAAGTCTCCTACAAATGACAGCTGCGCCTGGGTTCTAATTGAATCCCTTAGCTTGTCTTCCCTGATGGCATGCCTAAGCTGGAGTGTGGGGGAAAGTGGGGTTTGGGCTTGAAGTCCAAGTAACAACGAGTGCCCCCTGATTTACTGGGGAAGTACTTAGAGGATTTCACCCTAAAATGGAACACCTGTGCCCCCATTCATCTGCGTGGACTGGGTCTCCACAACTCCCCCCACACAAGGCTGGGATCCGGAATCCTGAGTGTGTGGAAGTTCCTCCAACTGACAGCAGCGCCTGCGTTCGAATAGAGTAAATCAGCTTGTATTCCCTGAGTGTTTCCCTAGGCCGGGCTGCGAGCGAAAGCTGGGGGTTGTTCTTGGAGGCAAAGTAGCAGCTTGTGCCAACAGATTGACTGAGGAATTACTTAGGTAACTCCCCTACCGGGGAACACCTGTGTCACCATTCATCTGCGTGGATTGGGGCTGCACACCTCCCCCACACACAAGAGTGTCTCCGGAGTCCTGAGTGTTGGGAAGTTCCTCCATGTGACAGCAGCATCTAGGTTCAATACAATCCCTTAGCTTGTCTTCCGTGATGGCTTGCCCTGCCAGGAGTGCGGGAGAAATTGGAGGTTGGGCTCTAAAACGAAGTATTAGCGAGTGCCTATCCATGGGATGTGGAGGTGTTTAACCTACATCCTCCAACCTAGGAATACCTGTGCCCCAGGAAAAATGCGTGGACTCTGTTTCCACACCTCCAGCACACGTGCGAAGTATTGTTCTGGTTTCCTGAGTTTGCGGAGGCTCCTCCAGCTAAAAGCAGCACCAGGGACCTAATAGAATTCCTTAGTTTGACTGCCTAGAGTGTTCTCCTATGCCGGTCTTGAGCAAAGGAGTGGGATGGGCTCTAAAGCCAAGTAATAGCCAGTGCCTCTCTATGGTCATTGTAGGTGTTTAAACTACATCATCTACCTGGGAAAAACTATGCCCCCATAAAGATGAATGGACTCTGTTTCCCGACTTCCAACACACACACGAAGACGTGTTCAGGTATCCTGAGTGTGGGCCGGCACTTTCATGTGTCAGCAGCACCTGGGTTCTAATAGTATCCATTAGCTTGTAATCCCTGATTGTTTCCCTCGGCCTGGCTCTTAGGGAAAGCTGGGGGTTGAGCTTTGAGGCCAAATAGTAGCGAGTGCCCCCCGATGGACTGAGGAATTATTTAGATGAATTCTCCCTAAAGGGGTACACCTGTGCCCACATCCATCTACGTGGAGTGCGGATACACAAATCCCCGCACACACAAGTCTGGCTACCGGAATCCTGAGAGAGGGAAAGTTCCTCCAACTGACAACAGTGCCAGTGTTCTAGTAGAATCATTAAGCTTCTGTTCCCTGATGGATTGCATTAGCTGGAGTGCGGTTCAAAGTGGGATTAGTTCTCTAAATCCAAGTAATAATGAGTGCCTCTCCATGGGAATTGGAGGTGATTAACCAACAACCCCCAACAAGGGAATACCTGTGCCCCCTGAAATATGCGTGGACTGTGTTTCTCCACCAACAGCACACACACGAAGAAGTTTTCAGGAATCCTGAGCATGGGGAGGCTACTCGAAATGACAGCAGCACCTGGGATCTATTAGAATCTCTTAGCTTGTGTTCGTTGAATGTTTCCTTAGGCCGGGCCATGAGGGAAAACTGAGGGTTGGGCTTGGAGGCCAAGTAGCAGCGAGTAAACCACAATGGACTCAGGTAGTTCGCAGAGGAATTCTCCCTAAAGGGAAACACCTGAGCACCCATTCATCTGCGTGGATTGGGGCTCCACACATCCCCACCACACAAGATTGGGTTCCAGAATCCTGAGGGTGGGGTAGTTCCTCGAAGTGACATCAGCGTCTTGGTTTTAATAGAATCCATTTGCTTGTCTTACCTGATTGTTTGCCTAGGCCAGAGTGTGATTGAAAGTGGGATTTGGTCTCTAAAACCACGTATCAGCCTGTGCTTCTCCATGGGAAGTGCAGATGTTGAACCTACAACCCACAACCTGGGAATTACTTTGCCCTCTGAAAAATGCGTGTGTTTTCAGTCCCCACCTCCTGCACACACAGGAGGTTTTCTGGTATTTTGAGTGTGGGGGGCTCCTGCAACTGAGAGTAGAACCTGGGATCTAATTGGATGCATTAGGTTGAATTCCATGAGTATTTTCCTTGGCCGGGTTGTGAGCGAAGTTGTGGTTTGTTCTCTAAACCCAAGTATTATCAAGTTTCTCTCTCTTGGCATTGGAGGTGGTTAAATTATATCCCCAACCTGGGAACACCAGTGCCCCCATAAAGATGCGTTGACTCTGTTTCCCCACCTGCAGCACACACACGGAGATGTACTGAGGTATCCTGATTGTGGGAAAGTTCCTCCAAATGACAGCAGCCCCTGCGTTCTAATAGAATCCCTTAAATTGTATTCCTTGAGTGTTTAACTAGGCCGGGCTGAGAGGGAAAGCTGGGAGTTTGGCTTGGAGGCCAAGTAGCAGCAACTGCCCGCCGATGGAATGTGGAAGTATTTAGAGGACTTCTCCCTAATGGGGAACAAGTGTGACCCCATTCATCTACTTGGATTAAGGCTCCACATCTCCCCGCCACACAAGATTCGGTTCTGGAATCCTGAGTGTGGGGATGTTCCTCCAACAGTCAGCAGTGCTTGTGTTCTACTTGAATCCCTTAACTTGCCTTCCCTGATGGTTTGCTTATGCTGGAATGCAGGGGAATGTGTGGTTTCGGCTCTAATTCCAAGTATTAGCCAATGCATCTACATGGAAATTTGAGAAATTGTACCTAAAACCAGCAACGTCGGAATACATGTGCCACCTGAAAGATGCCTGGTCTTTGATTCCCCACCTCCAGCACACAAACGAGGACGTGTTCTTCTATCCTGAATGTGGGGAGCTTCCTCCAAATGACAGCAGGACCTGGGGTCTCAGAGAATCCATTAGCTTGACTTCCATGAGTGTTTACCTAGGCCGGGCTGTGAGTGAATGTGGGGGATGGGCTCTAAAGACAAGGATTAGCGAGTGCCTCTCTATGGGCAGTGGAGGTGTTTAAACCAAATCCCCAACTTTGGAACACCTTTGCCCCCATAAAATGCGTGGAATTCCTTTCCCATCTCCAGAACACACACGAAGACTTTCAGATATCTTTAGTGTAGGGACGCTCCTCAAAATGTCAGCAGCTCCTGTGTTCTAATAGAATCCCGTAGCTTGTAAAAAGAGTGTTTCCCTGGTACGGGATGTGAGGGAAAGCTGGGGCTTGGGCTTGGAGACCAAGTAAAAGTGGGTGACCCCTGATCCATTGAGAAAGTACTTAGAGGACTTCTCCCTAAAGGGAACACCTTTGCCCCCATTCATCTGGGTGGATTGGGGATGCACAACTCCCCCACACACAAGAATGTATTCTGGAATCCTGAGTGCAGGGAAGTTCCTCCAACTGACAGCAGCGCCTGGGTTCTAATTGAATCCCTGTGCTTGTCTTTCCTGATGGTTTGCCTAGGCGGGAGTGCGGGGGAAAGTGTGGTTTGGGCTCCAAAACCAAGTATTGCGAGTACCTCTCTATGGTTAGTGGAGGTGTTGAAACTACATCCCTAACCTGGGAACACCTGTGGCCCCATAAAGATACGTGGAGATGGTTTCCAGACATCCAGCACACACACGAACACTTGCACAGTTATCCTGAGAGTGGGCAGCCTCCTCCAACTGACAGCAGGGCCTGGGTTCTAATAAAATCGCTTAACTTGTCTTCCCTGTTTGGTTCCCTGATACGGAGTGCGGGGGAAAGTGGGTGTTGGGCTTTAAATCCAAGTATTAGCGAGTGCTTCTTCATGGGAAGTGGAGGATATTAACCAAAAACCCACAACCTGGGAACACCTGTGCTCCTTGAAAAATGCGTGGACTCTCTTTCCCCACCTCCAGCACACACATGAAGAAGTGATCTGGTATCCTGAGTGTGGGGAGGCACCTCCAAATGACAGCAGCATCTGGGATCTAATAGGATCCCTTAGGTTGACTTCCCTGTGTGTTTTCCAAGGACGGGCTGGGAGCGAAGGTGGGGGTTGGGCTCTAAAGCCAAGTAATAGCGAGTGCCTCTCTATGGGAAGTGGAGGTGTTTAAAGTACATACCCTCCCTGGGAACACCTGTGCCCCCATAAAGTTGCGTGGAGTATGTATCCCCAAAACCATCATACACATAAAGACTTGTTCAGGTATCCTGAGTATGGGGGTCTCCTCCAACTGACAGCAGCGCCTGGGTCCTAATAGAATCCCAAAGCTTGTCTTCCCTGATGGCATGCCTAGGCTGGAGTGTGGGGGAAAGTGGGGTTTGGGCTTGAAGTCCAAGTAGCAACGAGTGACCCCTGATTTACTGGGAAGTACTTAGAGGATTTCACCCTAAATTGGAACACCTGTGCCCCCATTCATCTGCGTGGACTGGGTCTCCACAACTCCCCCCCACACAAGGCTGGGATCCGGAATCCTGAGTGTGTGGAAGTTCCTCCAACTGACAGTAGCACCTGCGTTCGAATAGAGTAACTCAGCTTGTATTCCCTGAGTGTTTCCCTAGGCCGGGCTGCGAGCGAAAGCTGGGGGTTGTGCTTGGAGGCCAAGTAGCAGCTTGTGCCAAACGATTGACTGAGGAATTACTTAGGGAACTCCCCTACCGGGGAACACCTGTGTCACCATTCATCGGCGTGGATTGGGGCTGCACACCTCCCCCACACACAAGAGTGTCTCCGGAGTCCTGAGTGTTGGGAAGTTCCTCCATGTGACAGCAGCATCTAGGTTCAATACAATCCCTTAGCTTGTCTTCCGTGATGGCTTGCCCTGCCAGGAGTGCGGGAGAAATTGGAGGTTGCGCTCTAAAACGAAGTATTAGCGAGTGCCTATCCATGGGATGTGGAGGTGTTTAACCTACATCCTCCAACCTAGGAATACCTGTGCCCCAGGAAAAATGCGTGGACTCTGTTTCCACACCTCCAGCACACGTGCGAAGTATTGTTCTGGTTTCCTGAGTTTGCGGAGGCTCCTCCAGCTAAAAGCAGCACCAGGGACCTAATAGAATTCCTTAGTTTGACTGCCTAGAGTGTTCTCCTATGCCGGTCTTGAGCAAAGGAGTGGGATGGGCTCTAAAGCCAAGTAATAGCCAGTGCCTCTCTATGGTCATTGTAGGTGTTTAAACTACATCATCTACCTGGGAAAAACTATGCCCCCATAAAGATGAATGGACTCTGTTTCCCGACTTCCAACACACACACGAAGACGTGTTCAGGTATCCTGAGTGTGGGCCGGCACTTTCATGTGTCAGCAGCACCTGGGTTCTAATAGTATCCATTAGCTTGTAATCCCTGATTGTTTCCCTAGGCCTGGCTCTTAGGGAAAGCTGGGGGTTGAGCTTTGAGGCCAAATAGTAGCGAGTGCCCCCCGATGGACTGAGGAATTATTTAGATGAATTCTCCCTAAAGGGGTACACCTGTGCCCACATCCATCTACGTGGAGTGCGGATACACAAATCCCCGCACACACAAGTCTGGCTACCGGAATCCTGAGAGAGGGAAAGTTCCTCCAACTGACAACAGTGCCAGTGTTCTAGTAGAATCATTAAGCTTCTGTTCCCTGATGGATTGCATTAGCTGGAGTGCGGTTCAAAGTGGGATTAGTTCTCTAAATCCAAGTAATAATGAGTGCCTCTCCATGGGAATTGGAGGTGATTAACCAACAACCCCCAACAAGGGAATACCTGTGCCCCCTGAAATATGCGTGGACTGTGTTTCTCCACCAACAGCACACACACGAAGAAGTTTTCAGGAATCCTGAGCATGGGGAGGCTACTCGAAATGACAGCAGCACCTGGGATCTATTAGAATCTCTTAGCTTGTGTTCGTTGAATGTTTCCTTAGGCCGGGCCATGAGGGAAAACTGAGGGTTGGGCTTGGAGGCCAAGTAGCAGCGAGTAAACCACAATGGACTCAGGTAGTTCGCAGAGGAATTCTCCCTAAAGGGAAACACCTGAGCACCCATTCATCTGCGTGGATTGGGGCTCCACACATCCCCACCACACAAGATTGGGTTCCAGAATCCTGAGGGTGGGGTAGTTCCTCGAAGTGACATCAGCGTCTTGGTTTTAATAGAATCCATTTGCTTGTCTTACCTGATTGTTTGCCTAGGCCAGAGTGTGATTGAAAGTGGGATTTGGTCTCTAAAACCACGTATCAGCCTGTGCTTCTCCATGGGAAGTGCAGATGTTGAACCTACAACCCACAACCTGGGAATTACTTTGCCCTCTGAAAAATGCGTGTGTTTTCAGTCCCCACCTCCTGCACACACAGGAGGTTTTCTGGTATTTTGAGTGTGGGGGGCTCCTGCAACTGAGAGTAGAACCTGGGATCTAATTGGATGCATTAGGTTGAATTCCATGAGTATTTTCCTTGGCCGGGTTGTGAGCGAAGTTGTGGTTTGTTCTCTAAACCCAAGTATTATCAAGTTTCTCTCTCTTGGCATTGGAGGTGGTTAAATTATATCCCCAACCTGGGAACACCAGTGCCCCCATAAAGATGCGTTGACTCTGTTTCCCCACCTGCAGCACACACACGGAGATGTACTGAGGTATCCTGATTGTGGGAAAGTTCCTCCAAATGACAGCAGCCCCTGCGTTCTAATAGAATCCCTTAAATTGTATTCCTTGAGTGTTTAACTAGGCCGGGCTGAGAGGGAAAGCTGGGAGTTTGGCTTGGAGGCCAAGTAGCAGCAACTGCCCGCCGATGGAATGTGGAAGTATTTAGAGGACTTCTCCCTAATGGGGAACAAGTGTGACCCCATTCATCTACTTGGATTAAGGCTCCACATCTCCCCGCCACACAAGATTCGGTTCTGGAATCCTGAGTGTGGGGATGTTCCTCCAACAGTCAGCAGTGCTTGTGTTCTACTTGAATCCCTTAACTTGCCTTCCCTGATGGTTTGCTTATGCTGGAATGCAGGGGAATGTGTGGTTTCGGCTCTAATTCCAAGTATTAGCCAATGCATCTACATGGAAATTTGAGAAATTGTACCTAAAACCAGCAACGTCGGAATACATGTGCCACCTGAAAGATGCCTGGTCTTTGATTCCCCACCTCCAGCACACAAACGAGGACGTGTTCTTCTATCCTGAATGTGGGGAGCTTCCTCCAAATGACAGCAGGACCTGGGGTCTCAGAGAATCCATTAGCTTGACTTCCATGAGTGTTTACCTAGGCCGGGCTGTGAGTGAATGTGGGGGATGGGCTCTAAAGACAAGGATTAGCGAGTGCCTCTCTATGGGCAGTGGAGGTGTTTAAACCAAATCCCCAACTTTGGAACACCTTTGCCCCCATAAAATGCGTGGAATTCCTTTCCCATCTCCAGAACACACACGAAGACTTTCAGATATCTTTAGTGTAGGGACGCTCCTCAAAATGTCAGCAGCTCCTGTGTTCTAATAGAATCCCGTAGCTTGTAAAAAGAGTGTTTCCCTGGTACGGGATGTGAGGGAAAGCTGGGGCTTGGGCTTGGAGACCAAGTAAAAGTGGGTGACCCCTGATCCATTGAGAAAGTACTTAGAGGACTTCTCCCTAAAGGGAACACCTTTGCCCCCATTCATCTGGGTGGATTGGGGATGCACAACTCCCCCACACACAAGAATGTATTCTGGAATCCTGAGTGCAGGGAAGTTCCTCCAACTGACAGCAGCGCCTGGGTTCTAATTGAATCCCTGTGCTTGTCTTTCCTGATGGTTTGCCTAGGCGGGAGTGCGGGGGAAAGTGTGGTTTGGGCTCCAAAACCAAGTATTGCGAGTACCTCTCTATGGTTAGTGGAGGTGTTGAAACTACATCCCTAACCTGGGAACACCTGTGGCCCCATAAAGATACGTGGAGATGGTTTCCAGACATCCAGCACACACACGAACACTTGCACAGTTATCCTGAGAGTGGGCAGCCTCCTCCAACTGACAGCAGGGCCTGGGTTCTAATAAAATCGCTTAACTTGTCTTCCCTGTTTGGTTCCCTGATACGGAGTGCGGGGGAAAGTGGGTGTTGGGCTTTAAATCCAAGTATTAGCGAGTGCTTCTTCATGGGAAGTGGAGGATATTAACCAAAAACCCACAACCTGGGAACACCTGTGCTCCTTGAAAAATGCGTGGACTCTCTTTCCCCACCTCCAGCACACACATGAAGAAGTGATCTGGTATCCTGAGTGTGGGGAGGCACCTCCAAATGACAGCAGCATCTGGGATCTAATAGGATCCCTTAGGTTGACTTCCCTGTGTGTTTTCCAAGGACGGGCTGGGAGCGAAGGTGGGGGTTGGGCTCTAAAGCCAAGTAATAGCGAGTGCCTCTCTATGGGAAGTGGAGGTGTTTAAAGTACATACCCTCCCTGGGAACACCTGTGCCCCCATAAAGTTGCGTGGAGTATGTATCCCCAAAACCATCATACACATAAAGACTTGTTCAGGTATCCTGAGTATGGGGGTCTCCTCCAACTGACAGCAGCGCCTGGGTCCTAATAGAATCCCAAAGCTTGTCTTCCCTGATGGCATGCCTAGGCTGGAGTGTGGGGGAAAGTGGGGTTTGGGCTTGAAGTCCAAGTAGCAACGAGTGACCCCTGATTTACTGGGAAGTACTTAGAGGATTTCACCCTAAATTGGAACACCTGTGCCCCCATTCATCTGCGTGGACTGGGTCTCCACAACTCCCCCCCACACAAGGCTGGGATCCGGAATCCTGAGTGTGTGGAAGTTCCTCCAACTGACAGTAGCACCTGCGTTCGAATAGAGTAACTCAGCTTGTATTCCCTGAGTGTTTCCCTAGGCCGGGCTGCGAGCGAAAGCTGGGGGTTGTGCTTGGAGGCCAAGTAGCAGCTTGTGCCAAACGATTGACTGAGGAATTACTTAGGGAACTCCCCTACCGGGGAACACCTGTGTCACCATTCATCGGCGTGGATTGGGGCTGCACACCTCCCCCACACACAAGAGTGTCTCCGGAGTCCTGAGTGTTGGGAAGTTCCTCCATGTGACAGCAGCATCTAGGTTCAATACAATCCCTTAGCTTGTCTTCCGTGATGGCTTGCCCTGCCAGGAGTGCGGGAGAAATTGGAGGTTGCGCTCTAAAACGAAGTATTAGCGAGTGCCTATCCATGCGATGTGGAGGTGTTTAACCTACATCCTCCAACCTAGGCATATCTGTGCCCAATGAAAAAAGCGTGGACTCTGTTTCCACACCACCAGCACACGTGCGAAGAATTGTTCTGGTTTCCTGAGTTTGCGGATGCTCCTCCAACTAACAGAAGCACCAGGGATCTAGTGGAATTCCTTCGCTTGACTTACTTGAGTGTTCTCTTAGACCGGGCTTTGAGCGAAGGTGGGGGTAGGCCTCTAAATCCAAGTAATAGCCAGTGCCTCCCTTTGTTCAGTGAAGATGTTTAAACTACATCATCTCCCTGGGAAAAACTGTTCCCCCATAAAGATGCATGGACTCTGTTTCCCCACTTCCAACACACACACGAAGAAGTGTTCAGGTATCCTGAGTGTGGACCGGCACTTTCAAGGGACAGCAGCGCCTGGGTTCTAATACAATCCCTTAGCTTGTAATCCCTGAGTATTTCCCTAGGCCTGGCTCTGAGGGAAAGCTGTTGGTTGGGCTTTGAGGCCAAATCGTAACGAGTGCCCCCCGATGGACTGAGGAAGTATTTAGATGAATTCCCCCTAAAGGGGAACACCTGCTCCTACATCCAACTACGTGGTTTGGGGATACACAAATCCCCGCACACACAAGTCTGGCTACCGGAATCCTGAGAGAGGGAAATTTCCTCCAAATGACAACAGTGCCAGTGTTCTAGTAGAATCCTTAAGCTTCTATTCCCTGATGCATTGCGTAATCCAGAGTGCGGTTCAAAGTGGCATTTGTGCTCTAAATCCAAGTATTAGTGAGTGCCTCTCCATGGGAAGTGGAGGTGTTTAACCAACAATCCCCAACAAGGGAATACCTGTGCCCCCTGAAATATGCGTGGACTCTGTTTCTCCACCAACAGAACACACACGAAGTAGTTTTCTGGAATCCTGAGCTTTGGGTGGCTACTCCAAATGACAGCAGCACCTGGGTTCTATTAGAATCCCTTAGCTTGTGTTCCCTGACTGTTTCCTTACTCCGGGCTATGAGAGAAAACTGGGGGTTGGGCTTGGGGTCCACGTAGCAGCGAGTATCCCCCGATGGACTGAGGAAGTTCTTAGAGGAATTCTCCCTAAAGGGAAACACCTGAGTACCCATTCATCTGCGTGGAGTGGGGCTCCACAATTCCCAACCACACAAGGTTGGGTTCCAGAATTCTGAGGGTGGGGTAGTTCCTCCTAGTGACATCAGCATCTTGGTTTTAATAGAATCGATTTGCTTGTATTCCCTGATGAATTGCCTAGGCCAGAGTGTGATTGAAAGAGGGATTTGGGCTCTTAATCCAAGTATCAGCGTGTGCCTCTCCGTGGGAAGTGGAGAAATGTAACCTACAACCCACATTATGGGAATAAATGTGCCCCTGAAATATGCGTGTGCTTTGTTTCCCTACCTCCAGCACACACACGAGGTTTTCTGGTATCCTGCATGTGGGGAGGCTCCTGCAACAGACAGTAGCACCTGGGATCTAATTGGATCCATTAGGTTGATATTCCTGAGTATTTTCCTTGGCCGGGTTGTGAGAGAAATTGCGGGTTGTGCTCTAAAACCAAGTATTAGCGAGTTCCTATATTTTGGCAGTGGAGGTGGTTAAAGTATATCCCCAACCTGGGAACACCTGTGCCCCCATAAAGATGCGTGGACTCTGTTTCCCTCCTGCAGCACACACACGACATTGGGTTCAGATGTCTTGAGTGTGGGGAGGTTCCTGCAACTAACAGCAGCGCCTGGGTTGTAATACAATACCTTAACTGGTCTTCCAAGATGGCTTGCCATGGCCGGTGTGCGGGGTAATGTTGGGATTGGGCTCTAAACCAAGTATTGGCGAGAGCCTATCCATGGAATGTGGGTGTTTAACCTACAAACTACAAGCATGAAATAACTGTGCCCCCTGAAAGATGCTTTGACTCTGTTTCCCTACATCCAGTACACACACGAAGAAGTGTTCTGGTGTTCTGAGAGTGGAGAGGTTCCTCCAACTGACAGCAGCACCTGGGTTCAAATAGAATCCCTTAGCTTGACTTCCCTAAGTGTTTTCCTAGGCCTAGGAGTGAGCGATGGTGGGGGATGGGCTCTAAAGCCAAGTATTAGAGAGTGCATCTCTGTGGGCAGTGGAGGGTTTGAAACTACTTCCTCAACCTTGGAACACCTGTGCCCCCATAAAGATGCGTGGACACTTTTTCCCCCCTGCAGCACACACACGGAGACGTGCTCAGGTATCCTGATTTTGGGGAGGCTCCGCCACATGAAAGCAGCGCCTGGGTTCTAATAGAATCCCTTAGATTGTTTTCCTTGAGTGTTTCCCTATGCCGGGCTGAGAGGGAAAGCTGGGAGTTTGGCTTGGAGGCCAAGTAGCAGCAACTGCCCCCCGAAGGAATGTGGAAGTATTTAGAGAACTTCTCCCTAATGGGGAACAATTGTGACCCCATCCATCTACTTGGATTTTGGCTCCACATCTCCCCGCCACAATATGTTGGGTTCCGGAATCCTGAGTGTTGGGAATTTCCTCCAAATGTCAGCAGCGCTTGTGTTCTTCAATCCCTTAACTTGCCTTCCCTGATGGTTTGCATATGCTGGAGTGCAGGGGAATGTGGGGTTTCGGCTCTAATACCAAGTATTAGCCAATGCATCTACATGGGAAGTTGAGAAGTTTTAACTACAACCAGCAACGTAGGAATACATGTGCCACCTGAAAGATGCCTGGACTGTGTTTCCCCACCTCCAGCACACAAACGAGGAAGTGTTCTTCTATCCTGAATGTGGGGAGTTTCCTCCAAATGACAGCAGCACCTGAGGTCTAATAGAATCCGTTAGCTTGACTTACTTGAGTGTTTTCCTAGGCCGGGCTGTGAGCGAATGTGGGGGTTCGGCTCTAAAGACAAGGATTAGCGAGTGCCCCTCTATGGGCAGTGGAGGTGTTTAAAACAAATCCCCAACTTTGGAACACCTGTGCCCCCATAAAGATGCGTGGAATGTCTTTCCCACCTCCAGAACACACACGAAGACTTTCAGATATCCTTAGTGTGGGGGGGCTCCTCAAAATGACAGCAGCGTCTGGGTTCTAATAAAATCCCTTAACTTGTAAAAGGACTGTTTCCCTGGTCCGGGATGTGAGGGAAAGCTTGGGGTTAGGCTTGGAGGCTAAGTAGCAGTGAGTGCCCTCTGTTCGATTGAGGAAGTACTTAGAGGACTTATCCCTAAAGGGAACACTTTAGCCCCCATTCATCTGGGTGGAGTGGGGCTGCACAACTCCCCCACAAACAAGAATGTGTTCTGGAATCCTGAGTGCAGAGAAGATCCTCCGACTGACAGCAGAGCCTGGGTACTATTGAAATCCCTTTGCTTGTCTTCCCTGATGGTATGCCTAGGCGGGAGTGCGGGGGAAAGGGTGGTTTGGGTTCCAAAACCAAGTATTTGCGAGTACCTCTCTACGTTTAGTGGAGGTTTTTAAACTACATCCCTAAAGGGGGAACACCTGTGCCCCCATATACATCCGTGGAGTCTGTTTCCAGACGTCCAACACACACACAAACACTTGCACAGTTATCCTGAGAGTGGGCAGCCTCATCCAACTGACAGCAGGGCCTGGGTTCTAATAATATCGCTTAACTTGTCTTCCCTGTTTGGTTGCCTGATACGGAGTGCGGGGGAAAGTGGGGGTTGGGCTCTAAATCCAAGTATTAGCGAGTGCTTCTCCATTGGATGTGGAGGTTATTAACCAAAAACCCACAACCTGGGAACACCTGTGCTCCTTGAAAAATGCGTGGACTCTGTTTCCCCACCTCCAGCACAAACATGAAGAAGTGTTCTGGTATCCTGAGTGTGGGGAGGCACCTCCAACTGACAGCAGCATCTGGGAACTAATAGGAACCCTTAGGTTGACTTCCATGTGTGTTTTCCAAGGACGGGCTGGGAGCGAAGGTGGGGGTTGGGCTCTAAAGCCAAGTAATAGCGAGTGCCTCTCTATGGGCAGTGGAGGTGTTTAAAGTACATTCCCTCCCTGGGAACACCTGTGCCCCCATAAAGTTGCGTGGACTATGTATCCCCAAAACCATCATACACATAAAGACTTGTTCAGGTATCCTGAGTATGGGGAGACTCCTCCAACTGGCAGCAGCGCCTGGGTTCTAATAGAATCCCAAAGCTTGTCTTCCCTGATGGCATGCCTAGGCTGGAGTGTGGGGGAAAGTGGGGTTTGGGCTTGAAGTCCAAGTAGCAACGAGTGCCCCCTGATTTACTGGGGAAGTACTTAGAGGAATTCACCCTAAAATGGAACACCTGTGCCCCCATTCATCTGCGTGGACTGGGTCACAACAACTCCCCCCCACACAAGGCTGGGATCCGGAATCCTGAGTGTGTGGAAGTTCCTCCAACTGACAGCAGCGCCTGCGTTCGAATAGAATAACTCAGCTTGTATTCCCTGAGTGTTTCCCTAGGCCGGGCTGCGAGCGAAAGCTGGGGGTTGTGCTTGGAGGCCAAGTAGCAGCTTGTGCCAACCGATTGACTGAGGAATTACTTAGGGAACTCCCCTACCGGGGAACACTTGTGTCACCATTCATCTGCGTGGATTGGGGCTGCACACCTCTCCCACACACAAGAGTGTCTCCGGAGTCCTGAGTGTTGGGAAGTTCCTCCATGTGACAGCAGCATCTAGGTTCAATACAATCCCTTAGCTTGTCTTCCGTGATGGCTTGCCCTGCCAGGAGAGCGGGAGAAATTGGAGGATGGGCTCTAAAACGAAGTATTAGCGAGTGCCTATCCATGGGATGTGGAGGTGTTTAACCTACATCCTCCAACCTAGGAATACCTGTGCCCCAGGAAAAATGCGTGGACTCTGTTTCCACACCACCAACAAACGTGCGAAGAATTGTTCTCGTTTCCTGAGTGTGGGGAGGCTCCTCCAAATAACAGCAGCACCAGGGATCTAGTAGAAACCATTAGCTTGACTTCATTGAGTTTTCTCCTAGGCTGGGCTTTGAGCGAAGGTGGGGGTTGGGCTGTAAAGCCAAGTATTATCCATTGCCTCTCTAAGGGCAGTGAAGGTGTTTAAACTACATCATCTACCTAGGAATAACTGTGCCCCCATAAAGATGCATGGACTCTGTTTCCCCACTTCCAACACTCACACAAAGACGTGCTCAGGTATCCTGAGTGTGGGCCGGCACTTTCAAGTGACAGCAGCGCCTGGGGTGTAATAGAATCCTTTAGCTTGTAATACCTGAGTTGTTCCCTAGGCCTGGCTCTGAGGGAAAGCTGGGGGTTGGGCTTTGAGGCCAAATAGTAGCGAGTGCCCCCCGATGGACTGAGGAATTATTTAGATGAATTCTCCCTAAAGGGGTACACCTGTGCCCACATCCATCTACGTGGAGTGCGGATACACAAATCCCTCCCCCCACAAGACTGGCTACCGGAATATGAGAGTGGGAAAGTTCCTCCAGCTTACATCAGTGCCAGTGTTCTAGTAGAATCCTTAAGCTTCTGTTCCCTGATGGATTGCATTAGCTGGAGTGCGGTTCAAAGTGGGATTTGTTCTCTAAATCCAAGTAATAATGAGTGCCTCTCCATGGGAATTGGAGGTGTTTAACCAACAACCCCCAACAAGGGAATACCTTTGCCCCCTGGAAAATGTGTGGACACTGTTTCTCCACCAACAGTACACACACGAAGAAGCTTTCTGGAATCCTGAGCATGGGGAGACTACTCCAAATGACAGCAGCACCTGGGTTCTATTAGAATCCCTTAGCTTGTGTTCCCTGAGTATTTACATAGGCCAGGCTTTGATCTATGTGGGGTTTGGTCTCTATAGCTAGGTTTTAGCGAGTGCCTCTCTATTGGCATGGAGATTTTAAAACTACATCCCTAATCTTTAAACACCTGCCCCCCATATAAATGCGTGGTCTCCCTTTCCCCAGCTCCAGCACACCCACGAAGAACAGTTCTGTTATACAGAGTGTGGGTAGGCACCTCCAAATTACAGCAGCACCTGGGACCTTATAATATCATTTGGCTTGCTTTCCCTGAGTGTTTCCTTTGGCCAGGCTGTGAGCGAAGTTGGGTGTTGGGCACTAAAGACTAGTAATAGCGAGTGCCCCTCTATGGGCATTGGAGGTGTTTAAAATACATCCCCAAACTTGGAACACCTGTGCCCCCCCAAAAATGCGTGGACTCTGTTTCCCCACCTCCAGCACACACACGAAAACGGGTTGAGGTTTCCTGAGTGTGGGGAGGCACCTACAAATGACAGCAGGGCCTGGGTTCTAATACAATCCATTAACGTGTCTTCACTGATGGCTAACCTAGGCGGGAGTGCGGGGGAATGTGAGGGTTGGGCTCTAAAACCAAGTATTATTGAGTGCCTCTCCACGGGATTTGAAGTGGTTTAACCTACAACCAAATACTTGGGAATAACTTTGCCCCCTGAAAGATGCAAGGACACTGTTTCCCCGCCTTCAGCACACACACTAGGTGGTGTTCTGGTATCCTGAGTGTGGGGAGGCTCCTGCAAGTGACAGTAGCACCTGGGATCTAATTGGATCCATTAGGTTGATATTCCTGAGTATTTTCTTTGGCCGGGTTGTGAGCGAAATAGGGGGTTGTGCTCTAAAACCAAGTATTAGCGAGTTCCTATATATTGGCAATGGAGGTGGTTAAAGTATATCCCCAACCTGGGAACACCTGTGCCCCCATAAAGATGCGTGGACTCTGTTTCCCTCCTGCAGCACACACACGACATTGGGTTCAGATGTCTTGAGTGTGGGGAGGTTCCTGCAACTAACAGCAGCGCCTGGGTTGTAATACAATACCTTAACTGGTCTTCCATGATGGCTTGCATGGCCGGTGTGCGGGGGAAAGTTGGGATTGGGCTCTAAACCAAGTATTAGCGAGAGCCTATCCATGGGATGTGGGTGTTTAACCTACAAACCACCACCATGAAATAACTGTGGCCCCTGAAAGATGCTTTGACTGTGTTTCCCTACATCCAGCACACACACCAAGAAGTGTTCAGGTGCTCAGAGTGTGGGGAGGTTCCTCCAACTGACAGCAGCACCTGGGTTCGAATAGAATCCCTTAGCTTGACTTCCCTAAGTGTTTTCCTAGGCCTAGCAGTGAGCGATGGTGGGGGATGGGCTCTAAAGCCAAATATTAGATAGTGCATCACTGTAGGCTGTGGAGGGTTTGAAACTACTTCCCCAATCTTGGAACACCTGTGCCCCCATAAAGATGAGTGGACCCTTTTTCCCCCCTGCAGCACACACACGGAGACGTGGTCAGGTATCCTGATAGTGGGGAGCCTCCTCCACATGACAGCACGGCCTGGGTTCTAATAGAATCCCTTAGATTGTTTTCCTTGAGTGTTTCCCTAGGCCGGGCTTAGAGGGAAAGCTGGGAGTTTGGCTTGGAGGCCAAGTAGCAGCAACTGCCCCCCGATGGAATGTGGAAGTATTTAGAGGACTTCTCCCTAATGGGGATCAAGTGTGACCTCTTTCATCTACTTGGATTTTGGCTCCAAATCTCCCCGCCACAAAGTTTTGGGTTCCGGAATCCTGAGTTTTGGGACGTTCCTCCAACTGTCAGCAGCGCTTGTGTTCTTGAATCCCTTAACTTGCTTTCCCTGATGGTTTGCCTATGCTGGAGTGCAGGGGAATGTGGGGTTTTGGCTCTAATACCAAGTATAAGCCAATGCATCTACATGTGAAGTTGAGAAATTTTAACTACAACCAGCAACCTAGGAATACATGTGCCACCTGAAAGATGCCTGGACTCTGTTTCCCCACTTCCAGCACACAAACGAGGAAGTGTTCTTCTATCCTGAATGTGGGGAGTTTCCTCCAAATGACAGCAGCACCTGAGGTCTAATAGAATCCGTTATCTTGACTTCCTTGAGTGTTTACCTAGGCCGGGCTGTAAGCGAATGTGGGGGTTGGGCCCTAAAGACAAGGATTAGCGAGTGCCCCTCTATGGGCAGTGGAGGTGTTTAAACCAAATCCCCAACTTTGGAACACCTGTGCCCCCATAAAAATGCGTGGAATATCTTTCCCACCTCCAGAGCACACACGAAGACTTTCAGATATCCTTAGTGTGTGGGGCTCCTCAAAATGACAGCAGCGTCTGGGTTCTAATAGAATCCCTTAGCTTGTAATACGAGTGTTTCCCTGGTCCGGGATGTGAGGGAAAGCTGGGGGTTGGGCTTGGAGTCCAAGTAGCAGTGAGTGCCCCCTGATAGTTTGAGGAAGTACTTAGAGGACTTCTCCCTAAAGGGAACACTTTTGCCCCCATTCATCTGGGTGGAGTGGGGCTGCACAACTCCCCCACAAACAAGAATCTGTTCCGGAATCCTGAGAGCAGAGAAGTTCCTCCAACTGACAGCAGCGCCTGGGTTCTAACTGAATCCCATTGCTTTTCTTCCCTGATGGTATGCCTAGGCGGGAGTCCGGGGGCAAGGGTGGTTTGGGATCCAAACCAAGTATTTGCGAGTACCTCTCTATGGTTAGTGGAGGTTTGTAAACTACATCCCTAACCTGGGAACACCTGTGCCCCCATATATACCCGTGGAGTCTGTTTCCATACCTCCAGCACACACACGAACACTTGCACAGTTATCCTGAGAGTGGGCAGCCTCCTCCAACTGACAGCAGGGCCTGGGTTCTAATAAAATCGCTTAACTTGTCTTCCCTGTTTGGTTGCCTGATACGGAGTGCGGGGGAAAGTGGGGGTTGGGCATTAAATCCAAGTATTAGCGAGTGCTTCTTCATGGGAAGTGGAGGATATTAACCAAAAACCCACAATCTGGGAACACCTGTGCTCCTTGAAAATTGCGTGGACTCTCTTTCCCCACCTCCAGCACACACATGAAGAAGTGTTCTGGTATCCTGAGTGTGGGGAGGCACCTCCAACTGACAGCAGCATCTGGGATCTAATAGGATCCCTTAGGTTGACTTCCCTGTGTGTTTTCCAAGGACCGGCTGGGAGCGAACGTGGGGGTTGGGCTCTAAAGCCAAGTAATAGCGAGTGCCTCTCTATGGGCAGTGGAGGTTTTTAAAGTACATTCCCTCCCTGGGAACACCTGTGCCCCCATAAAGTTGTGTGGACTATGTATCCCCAAAACAATCATAAACATAAAGAATTGTTCAGGTGTCCTGAGTATGGGGAGACTCCTCCAACTGACAGCAGCGCCTGGGTTCTAATAGAATCCCTTTGCTTGTCTTCCCTGATGGCATGCCTCGGCTGGAGTGTGGGGGAAAGTGGGGTTTGGGCTTGAAGTCCAAGTAGCAACGAGTGCCCTCTGATTTACTGGGGAAGTACTCAGACGAATTCACCCTAAAATGGAACACCTGTGCCCCCATTCATCTGCGAGGACTGGGTCTCCACAACTCGCACCCACACAAGGCTGGGATCCGGAATCCTGAGTGTGTGGAAGTTCCTCCAACTGGCAGCAGCGCCTGCGTTCAAATAGAATAACTCTGCTTGTATTCCCTGAGTGTTTCCCTAGGCCGGGCTGCGAGCGAAATCTGGGGGTTGTGCTTGGAGGCCAAGTAGCATCTTGTGCAACGGATTGACTGAGGAATTACTTAGGGAACTCCCCTACCGGAGAACACCTGTGTCACCATTCATCTGCGTGGATTGGGGCTGCACACCTCCCCCACACACAAGAGTGTCTCCGGAGTCCTGAGTGTTGGGAAGTTCCTCCATGTGACAGCAGCATCTAGGTTCAATACAATCCCTTAGCTTGTCTTCCGTGATGGCTTGCCCTGCCAGGAGTGCGGGAGAAATTGGAGGTTGGGCTCTAAAACGAAGTATTAGCGAGTGCCTATCCATGGGATGTGGAGTTGTTTAACCTACATCCTCCAGCCTAGGAATAGCTGTGCCCCAGGGAAAATGCGTGGACTCTGTTTCCACACCACCAGCACACGTGCGAAGAATTGTTCTCGTTTCCTGAGTGTGGGGAGGCTCCTCCAACTAACAGCAGCACCAGGGATCTAGTAGAATCCCTTAGCTTGACTTCCTTGAGTGTTCTCCTAGGCCGGGCTTTGAGCGAAGGTGGGGGTTGGGCTGTAAATCCAAGTAATATTCAGTGCCTCTCTAAGGGCAGTGAAGGTGTTTAAACTACATCATCTACCTAGGAATAACTGTGCCCCCATAAAAATGCATGGACTCTGTTTCCCCACTTCCAACACACACACAAAGATGTGCTCAGGTATCCTGAGTGTGGGCCGGCACTTTCAAGTGACAGCAGCGCCTGGGTTCTAATAGTATTCTTTAACTTGTAATACCTGAGTTGTACCCTAGGCCTGGCTCTGAGGGAAATCTGGGGGTTGGGCTTTGAGGCCAAATTGTAGCGAGTGCCCCCCGATGGACTGAGGAAGTTTTTAGATGAATTCTCCCTAAAGGGGTACACCTGTGCCCACATCCATCTACGTGGAGTGCGGATAAACAAATCCCTCCCCCCACAAGTCTGGCTACCTGAATATGAGAGTGGGAAAGTTCCTCCAGCTTACATCAGTGCCAGTGTTCTAGTAGAATCCTTAAGCTTCTGTTCCCTGATGGATTGCATTAGCTGGAGTGCGGTTCAAAGTGGGATTTGTTCTCTAAATCCAAGTAATAATGAGTGCCTCTCCATGGGAATTGGAGGTGTTTAACCAACAACCCCCAACAAGGGAATACCTTTGCCCCCTGGAATATGCGTGGACACTGTTTCTCCACAAACAGTACACACACGAAGAAGCTTTCTGGAATCCTGAGCATGGGGAGACTATTTTAAATCACAGCAGCACCTGGGTTCTATTAGAATCCCTTAGCTTGTGTTCCCTGAGTATTTATATAGGCCAGGCTTGGTCTATTGTGGGGTTTGGTCTCTATAGCTAGGTTTTAGCGAGTGCCTCTCTATTGGCATGGAGATTTTAAATCTACATCCCTAACCTTTAAACACCTACCCCCAAATAAAAGCGTGGTCTCCCTTTCCCCACCTCCAGAACACCCACGAAGAACAGTTCAGGTATACTGTGTGTGGGTAGGCACCTCCAAATGACAGCGGCACCTGTGATTTTGTAATATCACTTGGCTTGCTTTCCCTGAGTGTTTCCTTTGGCCAGGCTGTGAGCGAAGGTGGCTGTTGGGCACCTAAGACTAGTAATAGCGAGTGCCTCTCTATGGGCATTGGAGGTGTTTAAAATACATCCCCAAACTTGGAACACCTGTGCCCCCCCAAAAATGCGTGGATTCTGTTTCCCCACCTCCAGCACACACACGAAAATGGGTTGAGTTTTCCTGAGTGTGGGGAGGCACCTACAACTGACAGCAGGGCCTGGGTTCTAATACAATCCATTAACTTGTCTTCACTGATGGCTGGCCTAGGCGGGAGTGCGGGGGGAATGTGAGGGTTGGGCTCTAAAACCAAGTATTATTGAGTGCCTCTCCACGGGATTTGAAGTGGTTTAACCTACAACCAAATATTTGGGAATACCTGTGCCCCCTGAAAGATGCAAGGACACTGTTTCCCCGCCTTCAGCACACACACTAGGTGGTTTTCTGGTATCCTGAGTGTGGGGAGGCTCCTGCAAGTGACAGTAGCACCTGGGATCTAATTGTATCCATTAGGTTGATATTCCTGAGTATTTTCCTTGGCCGGGTTGTGAGCGAAATTGGGGGTTGTGCTCTAAAACCAAGTATTAGCGAGTTCCAATATTTTGGCAGTGGAGGTGGTTAAATTATATCCCCAACCTGGGAACACCTGTGCCCCCATAAAGATGCGTGGACACTGTTTCCCTCCTGCAGCACACACACGACATTGGGTTCAGATGTCTTGAGTGTGGGGAAGTTCCTGCAACAAACAGCAGCGCCTGGGTTGTAATACAATAGCTTAACTGGTCTTCCATGATGGCTTGCCATGGCCGGTGTGCGGGGGAAAGTTGGGATTGGGCTCTAAACCAAGTATTAGCGAGAGCCTATCCATGGGATGTGGGTTTTAACTTACAAACCACCACCATGAAATAACTGGGCCCCCTGAAAAATGCTTTGACTCTGTTTCCCTACATCCAGCACACACACGAAAAAGTTTTCTGGTGCTCTGAGTGTGGGGAGGTTCCTCCAACTGACAGCAGCACCTGGGTTCGAATAGAATCCCTTAGCTTGACTTCCCTAAGTGTTTTCCTAGGCCTAGCAGTGAGCGATGGTGGGGGATGGGCTCTAAAGCCAAGTATTAGAGAGTGCATCTCTGTTGGCAGTGGAGGGTTTGAAACTACTTCCCCAACCTTGGAACACCTGTGCCCCCATAAAAATGAGTGGACACTGTTTCCCCCCTGCAGCACACACACGGAGACGTGGTCAGGTATCCTGATAGTGGGGAGGCTCCTCCACATGACAGCAGCGCCTGGGTTCTAAAAGAATTCCTTACATTGTTTTCCTTGAGAGTTTCCCAAGGCCGGGCTTAAAGGGTAAGCTGGGAGTTTGGCTTGGAGGCCACGTAGCAGCAACTGCCCCCCGATGGAATGTGGAAGTATTTAGAGGACTTCTCCCTAATGGGGAACAAGTGTGACCCCATTCATCTACTTGGATTTTGGTTCCACATCTCCCCGCCACAAAGTTTTATGTTCCGGAATCCTGAATTTTGGGACATTCCTCCTACTGTCAGCAGCGCTTGTGTTCTTGTATCCCTTAACTTGCATTCCCTGATTGTTTGCCTAAGCTGGAGTGCAGGGGAATGTGGGGTTTCGGCTCTAATACCAAGTATTAGCCAATGCATCTACATGTGAAGTTGAGAAATTTTAACTACAACCAGCAACGTAGGAATACATGTGCCACCTGAAAGATGCCTGGACTATGTTTCCCCACCTCCAGCACACAAACTAGGAAGTGTTCTTCTATCCTGAATGAGGGGAGTTTCCTCCAAATGACAGCAGCACCTGAGGTCTAATAGAATCCGTTAGCTTGACTTCCTTGAGTGTTTACCTAGGCCGGGCTGTGAGCGAATGTGGGGGTTGGGCCCTAAAGACAAGGATTAGCGAGTGCCCCTCTATGGGCAGTGGAGATGTTTAAAACAAATCCCCAACTGTGGAACACCTGTGCCCCCATAAAGATGCGTGGAATATCTTTCCCAACTCCAGAACACACACGAAGACTTTCAGATATCCTTATTGTGGGGGGGCTCCTCAAAATGACAGCAGCGTCTGGGTTCTAATAGAATCCCTTAGCTTGTAATACGAGGGTTTCCCTGGTCCGGGATGTGAGGGAAAGCTGGGGGTTGGGCTTGGAGTCCAAGAAGCAGTGAGTGCCCCCTGATCGATTGATGAAGTACTTAGAGGACTTCTCCCTAAAGGAAACACTTTTGCCCACATTCATCTGGGTGGAGTGGGGCTGCACAACTCCCCCACACACAAAAATTTGTTCCTTAATCCTGAGTGAAGCGAAGTTCCTCCAACTGACAGCAGTGCCTGGGTTCTAACTTAATCCCTTTGCTTGTCTTCCCTGATGGTATGCCTAGGCGGGAGTGCGGGGGAAAGGGTGGTTTGGGATCCAAACCAAGTATTTGGAGTACCTCTCTATGGTTAGTGGAGGTTTTTAAACTACATCCCTAAAATGGGAACACCTGTGCCCCCATATAGATCCGTGGAGTCTGTTTCCAGACTTCCAGCACACACACGAACACTTGCACAGTTATCCTGAGAGTGGGCAGCCTCCTCCAACTGACAGCAGGGCCTGGGTTCTAATAAAATCGCTTAACTTGTCTTCCCTGTTTGCCTGATACGGAGTGCGGGGGACAGTGGGGGTTGGGCTTTAAATCCAAGTATTAGCGAGTGCTTCTTCATGGGAAGTGGAGGTTATTAACCAAAAACCCACAACCTGGGAACACCTGTGCTCCTTGAAAAATGCGTGGACTCTCTTTCCCCACCTCCAGCACACACATGAAGAAGTGTTCTGGTATCCTGAGTGTGGGGAGGCACCTCCAACTGACAGCAGCATCTGGGATCTAATAGGATCCCTTAGGTTGACTTCCCTGTGTGTTTTCCAAGGACCGGCTGGGAGCGAACGTGGGGGTTGGGCTCTAAAGCCAAGTAATAGCGAGTGCCTCTCTATGGGCAGTGGAGGTTTTTAAAGTACACTCAATACCTGGGAACACCTGTGCCCCCATAAAGTTGCGTGGACTATGTATCCCCAAAACCATCATACACATAAAGACTTGTTCAGGTATCCTGAGTATGGGGAGACTCCTCCAACTGACAGCAGCGCCTGGGTTCTAATAGAATCCCAAAGCTTGTCTTCCCTGATGGCATGCCTCGGCTGGAGTTTTGGGGAAAGTGGGGATTGGGCTTGAAGTCCAAGTAGCAACGAGTGCCTCCTGATTTACTGGGGAAGTACTTAGAGGATTTCACCCTAAAATGGAACACCTGTGCCCCCATTCATCTGCGTGGACTGGGTCTCCGCACTTCCCCCCACACACAAGGCTGGGATCCGGAATCCTGAGTGTGTGGAAGTTACTCCAACTGACAGCAGCGCCTGCGTTCGAATAGAATAACTCAGCTTGTATTCCCTGAGTGTTACCCTAGGCCGGGCTGCGAGCGAAAGCTGGGGGTTGCGCTTGGAGGCCAAGTAGCAACTTGTGCCATCCGACTGACTGAGGAATTACTTAGGGAACTCCCCTACCGGGGAATACCTGTGTCACCATTCATCTGCGTGGATTGGGGCTGCACACCTCCCCCACACACAAGAGTGTCTCCGGAATCCTGAGTGTTGGGAAGTTCCTCCATGTGACAGCAGCATCTAGGTTCAATACAATCCCTTAGCTTGTCTTCCGTGATGGCTTGCCCTGCCAGGATTGCGGGAGAAATTGGAGGTTGGGCTCTAAAACGAAGTATTAGCGAGTGCCTATCCATGGGATGTGGAGGTGTTTAACCTACATCCTCTAACCTAGGAATTCCTGTGCCCCAGGAAAAATGCGTGGACTCTGTTTCCACACCACCAGCACACGTGCGAAGATTTGTTCTCGTTTCCTGAGTGTGGGGAGGCTCCTCCAACTAACAGCAGCACCAGGGATCTAGTAGAATCCCTTAGCTTGACTTCCTTGAGTGTTCTCCTAGGCCGAGCTTTGAGCGAAGGTGGGGGTTGGGCTGTAAAGCCAAGTAATATCCAGTGCCTCTCTAAGCGCAGTGAAGGTGTTTAAACTACATCATCTACCTAGGAATAACTGTGCCCGCATAAAGATGCATGGACTCTGTTTCCCCACTTCCAACACACACACAAAGACGTGCTCAGGTATCCTGAGTGTGGGCCGGCACTTTCAAGTGACAGCAGCGCCTGGGTTCTAATAGTATCCTTTAGATTTTGATACCTGAGTTGTACCCTAGGCCTGGCTCTGAGGGAAAGCTGGGGGTTGGGCTTTGAGGCCAAATAGTAGCGAGTGCCCCCCGATGGACTGAGGAATTATTTAGATGAATTCTCCCTAAAAGGGTACACCTGTGCCCACATCCATCTACGTGGAGTGCGGATACACAAGTCCCTCCCCCCACAAGTCTGGCTACCGGAATATGAGAGAGGGAAAGTTCCTCCAGCTTACATCAGTGCCAGTGTTCTAGTAGAATCCTTAAGCTTGTGTTCCCTGATGGATTGCATTAGCTGGAGTGCGGTTCAAAGAGGGTTTTGTTCTCTAAATCCAAGTAATAATGAGTGCCTCTCCATGGGAATTGGAGGTGTTTAACCAACAACCCCCAACAAGGGAATACCTTTGCCCCCTGGAATATGCGTGGACACTGTTTCTCCACCAGCAGTACACACACCAATAAGCTTTCTGGAATCCTGAGCATGGGGAGACTACTCCAAATGACAGCAGCACCTGGGTTCTATTAGAATCCCTTAGCTTGTGTTCCCTGAGTATATACAAAGGCCAGGCTTTGATCTATTGTGGGGTTTGGTCTGTATAGCTAGGTTTTAGCGAGTGCCTCTGCATTGGCATGGAGATTTTAAATCTACATCCCTAACCTTTAAACACCTGCCCCCCATATACATGCGTTGTATCCCTTTCCCCACCTCCAGCACACCCACGAAGAACAGTTCTGGTATACTGAGTGTGGGTTGGCACCTCCAAATGACAGCAGCACCTGGGACTTTATAATATCACTTGGCTTGCTTTCCCTGAGTGTTTCCTTTGGCCAGGCTGTGAGCGAAGGTGGCTGTTGGGCACCTAAGTATAGTAATAGCGAGTGCCTCTCTATGGGCATTGGAGGTGTTTAAAATACATCCCCAAACTTGGAACACCTGTGCCCCCCCAAAAATGCGTGGACTCTGTTTCCCCACTTCCAGCACACACACGAAAACCGGTTGAGGTTTCCTGAGTGTGGGGAGGCACCTACAACTGACAGCAGGGCCTGGGTTCTAATACAAATCATTAACTTGTTTCACTGATGGCTGGCCTAGGCGGGAGTGCGGGGGAATGTGAGGGTTGGGCTCTAAAACCAAGTATTATTGAGTGCCTCTCCACGGGATTTGAAGTGGTTTAACCTACAACCAAATATTTGGGAATACCTGTGCCCCCTGAAAGATGTAAGGACACTGTTTCCCCGCCTTCAGCACACACACTAGGTGGTGTTCTGGTATCCTGAGTGTTGGGAGGCTCCTGCAAGTGACAGTAGCACCTGGGATCTAATTGGATCCATTAGGTTGATATTCCTGAGTATTTTCTTTGGCCGGGTTGTGAGCGAAATTGGGGGTTGTGCTCTAAAACCCAGTATTAGCGAGTTCCTATATTTTGGCAGTGGAGGTGGTTAAAGTATATACCCAACCTGGGAACACCTGTGCCCCCATAAAGATGCGTGGACCCTGTTTCCCTCCTGCAGCCCACACACGACATTGGGTTCAGATGTCTTGAGTGTGGGGAGGTTCCTGCAACTAACAGCAGCGCCAGGGTTGTAATACAATACCTTAACTGGTCTTCCATGATGGCTTGCCATGGCCGGTGTGCGGGGGAAAGTTGGGATTGGGCTCTAAACCAAGTATTAGCGAGAGCCTATCCATGGGATGTGGGTGTTTAACCTACAAACCACCACCATGAAATAACTGTGCCCCCTGAAAGATGCTTTGACTCTGTTTCCCTACATCCAGCACACACACGAAGAAGTGTTCTGGTGCTCTGAGTGTGGGGAGGTTCCTCCAACTGACAGCAGCACCTGGGTTCGAATAGAATCCCTTAGCTTGACTTCCCTAAGTGATTTCCTAGGCCTAGCAGTGAGCGATGGTGGGGGATGGGCTCTAAAGCCAAGTAATAGAGTCTGCATCTCTGTGGGCAGTGGAGGGTTTGAAACTACTTCCTCAACCTTGGAACACCTGTGCCCCCATAAAGATTAGTGGACTCTGTTTCCCCCCTGCAGCACACACACGGAGACGTGGTCAGGTATCCTGCTAATGGGGAGGCTCCTCCACATGACAGCAGCGCCTGGGTTCTAAAAGAATCCCTTACATTGTTTTCCTTGAGAGTTTCCCTCTGCCGGGCTTAGAGGGAAAGCTGGGAGTTTGGCTTGGAGGCCACGTAGCAGCAACTGCCCCCCGATGGAATGTGGAAGTATTTAGAGGACTTCTCCCTAATGGGGAACAAGTGTGACCCCATTCATCTACTTGGATTTTGGCTCCACATCTCCCCGCCACAACGTTTTGTGTTCCGGAATCCTGAGTTTTGGGACGTTCCTCCTACTGTCAGCAGCGCTTGTGTTCTTGTATCCCTTAACTTGCCTTCCCTGATGGTTTGCCTATGCTGGAGTGCAGGGGAATGTGGGGTTTCGGCTCTAATACCAAGTATTAGCCAATGCATCTACATGTGAAGTTGAGAAATTATAACTACAACCAGCAACGTAGGAATACATGTGCCACCTGTAAGATGCCTGGACTCTGTTTCCCCACCTCCAGCACACAAACTAGGAAGTGTTCTTCTATCCTGAATGAGGGGAGTTTCCTCCAAATGACAGCAGCACCTGAGGTCTAATAGAATCTGTTAGCTTGACTTCCTTGAGTGTTTACCTAGGCCGGGCTGTGAGCGAATGTGGGGGTTGGGCCCTAAAGACAAGGATTAGCGAGTGCCCCTCTATGGGCAGTGGAGTTTTTTAAACCAAATCCCCAACTGTGGAACACCTGTGCCCCCATAAAGATGCGTGGAATATCTTTCCCACCTCCAGAACACACACGAAGACTTTCAGATATCCTTAGTGTGGGGGGGCTCCTCAAAATGACAGCAGCGTCTGGGTTCTAATAGAATCCCTTAGCTTGTAATACGAGAGTTTCACTGGTCCGGGATGTGAGGGAATGCTGGGGGTTGGGCTTGGATTCCAAGTAGCAGTGAGTGCCCCCTGATCGATTGAGGAAGTACTTAGAGGATTTCACCCTAAAATGGAACACCTGTGCCCCCATTCATCTGCGTGGACTGGGTCTCCACAACTCCCCCCCACACAAGGCTGGGATCCGGAATCCTGAGTGTGTGGAAGTTCCTCCAACTGACAGCAGCGCCTGCGTTCGAATAGAATAACTCAGCTTGTATTCCCTGAGTGTTTCCCTAGGCCGGGCTGCGAGCGAAAGCTGGGGGTTGTGCTTTGAGGCCAAGTAGCAACTTGTGCCATCCTACTGACTGAGGAATTACTTAGGAAACTCCCCTACCGGGGAACACCTGTGTCACCATTCATCTGCGTGGATTGGGGCTGCACACCTCCCCCACACACAAGAGTGTCTCCGGAGTCCTGAGTGTTGGGAAGTTCCTCCATGTGACAGCAGCATCTAGGTTCAATACAATCCCTTAGCTTGTATTCCGTGATGGCTTGCCCTGCCAGGAGTGCGGGAGAAATTGGAGGTTGGGATCTAAAACGAAGTATTAGCGAGTGCCTATCCATGGGATGTGGAGGTGTTTAACCTACATCCTCTAACCTAGGAATACCTGTGCCCCAGGAAAAATGCGTGGACTCTGTTTCCACACCACCAGCACACGTGCGAAGAATTGTTCTCGTTTCCTGAGTGTGGGGAGGCTCCTCCAACTAACAGCAGCACCAGGGATCTAGTAGAATCCCTTAGCTTGACTTCCTTGAGTGTTCTCCTAGGCCGAGCTTTGAGCGAAGGTGGGGGTTGGGCTGTAAAGCCAAGTAATATCCAGTGCCTCTCTAAGGGCAGTGAAGGTGTTTAAACTACATCATCTACCTAGGAATAACTGTGCCCCCATAAAGATGCATGGACTCTATTTCCCCACTTCCAACACACACACAAAGAAGTGCTCAGTTATCCTGAGTGTGGGCCGGCACTTTCAAGTGACAGCAGCGCCTGGGTTCTAATAGTATCCTTTAGCTTTTAATACCTGAGTTGTTCCCTAGGCCTGGCTCTGAGGGAAAGCAGGGGGTTGGGCTTTGAGGCCAAATAGTAGCGAGTGCCCCCCGATGGACTGAGGAAGTATTTAGATGAATTCTCCCTAAAGGGGTACACCTGTGCCCACATCCATTTACGTGGTGTGCGGATACACAAATCCCTCCCCCCACAAGTCTGGCTACCGGAATATGAGAGTGGGAAAGTTCCTCCAGCTTACATCAGTGCCAGTGTTCTAGTAGAATCCTTAAGCTTCTGTTCCCTGATGGATTGCATTAGCTGGAGTGCGGTTCAAAGAGGGTTTTGTTCTCTAAATCCAAGTAATAATGAGTGCCTCTCCATGGGAATTGGAGGTGTTTAACCAACAACCCCGAACAAGGGAATACCTTTGCCCCCTGGAATATGCGTGGACACTGTTTCTCCACCAACAGTACACACACGAAGAAGCTTTCTGGAATCCTGAGCATGGGGAGACTACTCCAAATGACAGCAGCACCTGGGTTCTATTAGAATCCCTTAGCTTGTGTTCCCTGAGTATTTACAAAGGCCAGGCTTTGATCTATTGTGGGGTTTGGTCTCTATAGCTAGGTTTTAGCGAGTGCCTCTCTATTGGCATGGAGATTTTAAAACTACATCCCTAACCTTTAAACACCTGCCCCCCATATACATGCGTTGTCTCCCTTTCCCCACCTCCAGGACACCCACGAAGAACAGTTCTGGTATACTGAGTGTGGGTAGGCACCTCCAAATGACAGCAGCACCTGGGACCTTATAATATCACTTGGCTTGCTTTCCCTGAGTGTTTCCTTTGGCCAGGCTGTGAGCGAAGGTGGCTGTTGGGCACCTAAAACTAGTAATAGCGAGTGCCTCTCTATGGGCATTGGAGGTGTTTAAAATACATCCCCAAAGTTGGAACACCTGTGCCCCCCCAAAAATGCGTGGACTCTGTTTCCCCACCTCCAGCACACACACGAAAACGGGTTGAGGTTTCCTGAGTGTGGGGAGGCACCTACAACTGACAGCAGGGCCTGGGTTCTAATACAATCCATTAACTTGTCTTCACTGATGGCTGGCCTAGGCGGGAGTGCGGGGGAATGTGAGGGTTGGGCTCTAAAACCAAGTATTATTGAGTGCCTCTCCACGGGATTTGAAGTGGTTTAACCTACAACAAAATACTTGGGAATACCTGTGCCCCCTGAAAGATGCAAGGACACTGTTTCCCCGCCTTCAGCACCCACACTAGGTGGTGTTCTGGTATCCTGAGTGTGGGGAGGCTCCTGCAAGTGACAGTAGCACCTGGGATCTAATTGGATCCATTAGGTTGATTTTCCTAAGTATTTTCCTTGGACGGGTTGTGAGCGAAATTGGGAGTTGTGCCCTAAAACCCAGTATTAGCGAGTTCCTATATTTTGGCAGTGGAGGTGGTTAAAGTATATCCCCAACCTGGGAACACCTGTGCCCCCATAAAGATGCGTGGACACTGTTTCCCTCATGCAGCACACACACGACATTGGGTTCAGATGTCTTGAGTGTGGGGAGGTTCCTGCAACTAACAGCAACGCCTGGGTTGTAATACAATACCTTAACTGGTCTTCCATGATGGCTTGCCATGGCCCGTGTGCGGGGGAAAGTTGGGATTGGGCTCTAAACCAAGTATTAGCGAGAGCCTATCCATGGGATGTGGGTGTTTAACCTACAAACCACCACCATGAAATAACTGTGCCCCCTGAAAGATGCTTTGACTCTGTTTCCCTACATCCAGCACACACACGAAGAAGTGTTCTGGTGCTCTGAGTGTGGGGAGGTTCCTCCAACTGACAGCAGCACCTGGGTTCGAATAGAATCCCTAAGCTTGACTTCCCTAAGTGTTTTCCTAGGCCTAGCAGTGAGCGATGGTGGGGGATGTGCTCTAAAGCCAAGTATTAGAGAGTGCATCTCTGTGGGCAGTGGAGGGTTTGAAACTACTTCCCCAACCTTGGAATACCTGTGCCCCCATAAAGATGAGTGGACCCTGTTTCCCCCCTGCAGCACACACACGGAGACGTGGTCAGGTATCCTGATAGTGGGGAGGCTCCTCCACATGACAGCAGCGCCTGAGTTCTAACTGAATCTCTTTGCTTGTCTTCCCTGATGGTATGCCTAGGCGGGAGTGCGGGGGAAAGGGTGGTTTTGGATCCAATCCAAGTATTTTCCAGTACCTCTCTATGGTTAGTGGAGGTTTTTAAACTACATCCCTAACCTGGGAACACCTGTGCCCCCATATAGATCCGTGGAGTCTGTTTCCAGACCTACAGCACACACACGAACACTTGCACAGTTATCCTGAGAGTGGGCAGCCTCCTCCAACTGACAGCAGGGCCTGGGTTCTAATAAAATCGCTTAACTTGTATTCCCTGTTTGGTTGTCTGATACGGAGTGCGGGGGAAAGTGGGGGTTGGGCTTTAAATCCAAGTATTAGCGAGTGCTACTTCATGGGAAGTGGAGGTTTTTAACCAAAAACCCACAACCTGGGAACAACTGTGCTCCTTGAAAAATGCGTGGACTCTCTTTCCCCACCTCCAGCACACACATGAAGAAGTGTTCTGGTATCCTGAGTGTGGGGAGGCACCTCCAACTGACAGCAGCATCTGGGATCTAATAGGATCCCTTAGGTTGACTTCCCTGTGTGTTTTCCAAGGACCGGCTGGGAGCGAAGGTGGGGGTTGGGCTCTAAAGCCAAGTAATAGCGAGTGCCTCTCTATGGGCAGTGGAGGTGTTTAAAGTACATTCCCTCCCTGGGAACACCTGTGCCCCCATAAAGTTGCGTGGACTATGTATCCCCAAAACCATCATACACATAAAGACTTGTTCAGGTATCCTGAGTATGGGGAGACTCCTCCAACTGACAGCAGCGCCTGGGTTCTAATATAATCCCAAAGCTTGTCTTTCCTGATGGCATGCCTAGGATGGAGTGTGGGGGAAAGTGGGGTTTGGGCTTGAAGTCCAAGTAGCAACGAGTCCCCCCTGATTTACTGGGGAAGTACTTAGACGATTTCACCCTAAAATGGAACACCTGTGCCCCCATTCATCTGCGTGGACTGGGTCACAACAACTCCCCCCCACACAAGGCTGGGATCCGGAATCCTGAGTGTGTGGAAGTTCCTCCAACAGACAGCAGCGCCTGCGTTCGAATAGAATAACTCAGCTTGTATTCCCTGAGTGTTTCCCTAGGCCGGGCTGCGAGCGAAAGCTGGGGGTTGTGCTTGGAGGCCAATTAGCAGCTTGTGCCAACCGATTGACTGAGGAATTACTTAGGGAACTCCCCTACCGGGGAACACCTGTGTCACCATTCATCTGCGTGGACTGGGGCTGCACACCTCCCCCACACACAAGAGTGTCTCCGGAGTCCTGAGTGTTGGGAAGTTCCTCCATGTGACAGCAGCATCTAGGTTCAATACAATCCCTTAACTTGTATTCCGTGATGGCTTGCCCTGCCAGGAGTGCGGGAGAAATTGGAGGTTGGGCTCTAAAACGAAGTATTAGCGAGTGCCTATCCATGGGATGTGGAGGTGTTTAACCTACATCCTCCAACCTAGGAATATCTGTGCCCCAGGAAAAATGCGTGGACTCTGTTTCCAAACCACCAGCACACGTGCGAAGAATTGTTCTCGTTTCCTGAGTGTGGGGAGGCTCCTCCAACTAACAGCAGCACCAGGGATCTAGTAGAATCCCTTAGCTTGACTTCCTTGAGTGTTCTCCTAGGCCGAGCTTTGAGCGAAGGTGGGGGTTGGGCTGTAAATCCAAGTAATATCCAGTGCCTCTCTAAGGGCAGTGAAGGTGTTTAAACTACATCATCTACCTAGGAATAACTGTGCCCCCATAAAGATGCATGGACTCTGTTTCCCCACTTCCAACACACACACAAATTGTGCTCAGGTATCCTGAGTGTGGGCCGGCACTTTCAAGTGACAGCAGCGCCTGGGTTCTAATAGTATTCTTTAGCTTGTAATACCTGAATTGTACCCTAGGCCTGGCTCTGAGGGAAAGCTGGGGGTTGGGCTTTGAGGCCAAATTGTAGCGAGTGCCCCCCGATGGACTGAGGAAGTATTTAGATGAATTCTCCCTAAAGGGGTACACCTGTGCCCACATCCATCTACGTGGAGTGCGGATACACAAGTCACTCCCCCCACAAGTCTGGCTACCGGAATATGAGAGTGGGAAAGTTCCTCCAGCTTACATCAGTGCCAGTGTTCTAATAGAATCCTTAAGCTTCTGTTCCCTGATGGATTGCATTAGATGGAGTGCGGTTCAAAGAGGGATTTGTTCTCTAAATCCAAGTAATATTGAGTGCCTCTCCATGGGAATTGGAGTTGTTTAACCAACAACCCCCAACAAGGGAATACCTTTGCCCCCTGGAATATGCGTGGACACTGTTTCTCCACCAGCATTACACACACCAATAAGCTTTCTGGAATCCTGAGCATGGGGAGACTACTCCAAATGACAGCAGCACCTGGGTTCTATTAGAATCCCTTAACTTGTGTTCCCTGAGAATTTACAAAGGCCAGGCTTTGATCTATTGTGGGGTTTGGTCTCTATAGCTAGGTTTTAGCGAGTGCCTCTCTATTGGCATGGAGATTTTAAATCTACATCCCTGACCTTTAAACACCTGCCCCCCATATACATGTGTTGTCTCCCTTTCCCCACCTCCAGCACACCCACGAAGAACAGTTCTGTTATACTGAGTGTGGGTAGGCACCTCCAAATGACATCAGCACCTGGGATCTTATAATATCACTTGGCTTGCTTTCCCTGAGTGTTTCCTTTGGCCAGGCTGTGAGCGAAGGTGGCTGTTGGGCACCTAAGAATAGTAATAGCGAGTGCCTCTCTATGGGCATTGGAGGTGTTTAAAATACATCCCCAGACTTGGAACAACTGTGCCCCCCCAAAAATGCGTGGACTCTGTTTCCCCACCTCCAGCACACACACGAAAACGGGTTGAGGTTTCCTGAGTGTGGGGAGGGACCTACAACTGACAACAGGGCCTGGGTTCTAATACAATCCATTAACTTGTCTTCACTGATGGCTGGCCTAGGCGGGAGTGCGGGGGAATGTGAGGGTTGGGCTCTAAAACCAAGTATTATTGAGTGCCTCTCCACGGGATTTGAAGTGGTTTAACCTACAACCAAATATTTGGAAATACCTGTGCCCCCTGAAAGATGCAAGGACACTGTTTCAGCGCCTTCAGCACACACACAATGTGGTGTTCTGGTATCCTGAGTGTGGGGAGGCTCCTGCATGTGACAGTAGCACCTGGGATCTAATTGGATCCATTAGGTTGATATTCCTGAGTATTTTCCTTGGCCGGGTTGTGAGCGAATTTGGGGGTTGTGCTCTAAAACCAAGTATTAGCGAGTTCCTATATTTTGGCAGTGGAGGTGGTTAAAGTATATCCCCAATCTGGGAACACCTGTGCCCCCATAAAGTTGCGTGGACCCTGTTTCCCTCCTGCAGCACACACACGACATTAGGTTCAGATGTCTTGAGTGTGGGGAGGTTCCTGCAACTAACAGCAACGCCTGGGTTGTAATACAATACTTTAACTTGTCTTCCATGATGGCTTGCCATGGCCGGTGTGCGGGGGAAAGTTGGGATTGGGCTCTAAACCAAGTATTAGCGAGAGCCTATCCATGGGATGTGGGTGTTTAACCTACAAACCACCACCATGAAATAACTGTGCCCCCTGAAAGATGCTTTGACTCTGTTTCCCTACATCCAGCACACACACGAAGAAGTGTTCTGGTGTTCTAAGTGTGGGGAGGTTCCTCCATCTGCCAGCAGCACCTGGGTTCGAGTAGAATCCCTTAGCTTGACTTCCCTAAGTGTTTTCCTAGGCCTAGCAGTGAGCGATGGTGGGGGATGGGCTCTAAAGCCAAGTATTACAGAGTGCATATCTGTGGGCAGTGGAGGGTTTGAAACTACTTCCCCAACCTTTGAACACCTGTGCCCCCATAAAGATGAGTGGACTCTGTTTCCCCCCTGCAGGACACACACGGACACGTGGTCAGGTATCCTGATAGTGGGAAGGCTCCTCCACATGACAGCACGGCCTGGGTTCTAATAGAATCCCTTAGATTGTTTTCTTTGAGTGTTTCCCTAGGCCGGGCTTAGAGGGAAAGTTGGGAGTTTGGCTTGGAGGCCACGTAGCAGCAACTGCCCCCCGATGGAATGTGGAAGATTTTGAGGACTTCTCCCTAATGGGGATCAAGTGTGACCCCATTCATCTACTTGGATTTTGGCTCCAAATCTCCCCGCCACAATGTTTTGTGTTCTGGAATTCTGAGTTTTGGGACGTTCCTCTAACTGTCAGCAGCGCTTGTGTTCTTGAATCCCTTAACTTGCCTTCCCTGATGGTTTGCCTATGCTGGAGTGCAGGGGAATGTGGGGTTTCGGCTCTAATACCAAGTGTAAGCCAATGCATCTACATGTGAAGTTGAGAAATTTTAACTACAACCAGCAACGTAGGAATACATGTGCCACCTGAAAGATGCATGGACTCTGTTTCCCCACTTCCAGCACACAAACGAGGAAGTGTTCTTCTATCCTGAATGTGGGGAGTCTCCTCCAAATGACAGCAGCACCTGAGGTCTAATAGAATCCGTTAGCTTGACTTCCTTGAGTGTTTACCTAGGCCGGGCTGTAAGCGAATGTGGGTGTTGGGCCCTAAAGACAAGGATTAGCGAGTGCCCCTCTATGGGCAGTGGAGTTGTTTAAACCTAATCCCCAAATTTGGAATACCTGTGCCCCCATAAAAATGCGTGGAATATCTTTCCCAACTCCAGAGCACACACGAAGACTTTCAGATATCCTTAGTGTGTGGGGTTCTTCAAAATGACAGCAGCGTCTGGGTTCTAATAGAATCCCTTAGTTTGTAATACGAGTGTTTCCCTGGTCCGGGATGTGAGGGAAAGCTGGGGGTTGGGCTTGGAGTCCAAGTAGCAGTGAGTGCCCCCTGATCGATTGAGGAAGTACTTAGAGGACTTCTCCCTAAAGGTAACACTTTTGCCCCCATGTATCTGGGTGGAGTGGGGCTGCACAACTCCCCCACAAACAAGAATTTGTTCCGGAATCCTGAGAGCAGAGAAGTTCCTCCAACTGACAGCAGCGCCTGGGTTCTAACTGAATCCCTTTGCTTTTCTTCCCTGATGCTATGCCTAGGCGGGAGTGCGGGGGAAAGTGTGGTTTGGGATCCAAACCAAGTATTTGCGAGTACCTCTCTATGGTTAGTGGAGGTTTGCAAACTACATCCCTAACCTGGGAACACCTGTGCCCCCATATATACCCGTGGTGTCTGTTTAAATACCTCCAGCACACACACGAACACTTGCACAGTTATCCTGAGAGTCGGCAGCCTCCTCCAACTGACAGCAGGGCCTGGGTTCTAATAAAATCGCTTAACTTGTCTTCCCTGTTTGGTTGCCTGATACGGAGTGCGGGGGAAAGTGGGGGTTGGGCATTAAATCCAAGTATTAGCGAGTGCTTCTTCATGGGAAGTGGAGGTTATTAACCAAAAACCCACAATCTGGGAACACCTGTGCTCCTTGAAAATTGTGTGGACTCTCTTTCTCCACCTCCAGCACACACATGAAGAAGTGTTCTGGTATCCTGAGTGTGGGGAGGCACCTCCAACTGACAGCAGCATCTGGGATCTAATAGGATCCCTTAGGTTGACTTCCCTGTGTGTTTTCCAAGGACCGGCTGGGAGCGAACGTGGGGGTTGGGCTCTAAAGCCAAGTAATAGCGAGTGCCTCTCTATGGGCAGTGGAGATGTTTAAAGTACATTCCCTCCCTGGGAACACCTGTGCCCCCATAAAGTTGTGTGGACTATGTATCCCCAAAACCATCATAGACATAAAGACTTGTTCAGGTATCCTGAGTATGGGGAGACTCCTCCAACTGACAGCAGCGCCTGGGTTCTAATAGAATCCCTTTGCTTGTCTTCCCTGATGGCATGCCTCGGCTGGAGTTTGGGGGAAAGTGGGGTTTGGGCTTGAAGTCCAAGTAGCAACGAGTGCCCCCTGATTTACTGGGGAAGTGCTTAGAGGATTTCACCCTAAAATGGAACACCTGTGCCCCCATTCATCTGCGTGGACTGGGTCTCCACAACTCCCCCCCACACAAGGCTGGGATCCGGAATCCTGAGTGTGTTTATGTTCCTCCAACTGACAGCAGCGCCTACGTTCGAATACAATAACACAGCATGTATTCCCTGTGTGTTTCCCTATGCCGGGATGCGAGCGAAAGCTGGGGTTTGTGCTTGGAGGCCAAGTAGTAGCTTGTTCCAACCGATTGACTGAGGAATTACTTAGGGAAATCCCCTACCGGGGAACACCTGTCTCACCATTCATCTGCGTGGATTGGGGCTGCACACCTCCCCCACACACAAGAGTGTCTCCGGAGTCCTGAGTGTTGGAAGTTCCTCCATGTGACAGCAGCATCTAGGTTCAATACAATCCCTTAGCTTGTATTCCGTGATGGCTTGCCCTGCCAGGAGTGCGGGAGAAATTGGAGGTTGGGCTCTAATACGAAGTATTAGCGAGTGCCTATCCATGGGATGTGGAGGCGTTTAACTTACATCCTCCAAACTAGGAATACCTGTGCCCCAGGAAAAATGCGTGGACTCTGTTTCCAAACCACCAGCACACATGCGAAGATTTGTTCTCGTTTCCTGAGTGTGGGGAGGCTCCTCCAACTAACAGCAGCACCAGGGATCTAGTAGAATCCCTTAGCTTGAGTTCCTTGAGTGTTCTCCTAGGCTGGGCTTTGAGCGAAGGTGGGGGTTGGGCTGTAAAGCCAAGTAATATCCAGTGCCTCTCTAAGGGCAGTGAAGGTGTTTAAACTACATCATCTACCTAGGAAAAACTGTGCCCCCATAAAGATGCATGGACTCTGTTTCCCCACTTCCAACACACACAGAAAGATTTGCTCATGTATCCTGAGTTTGGGCCGTCACTTTCAAGTGACAGCAGCGCCTGGGTTCTAATAGTATCCTTTAGCTTGTAATACCTGATTTGTTCCCTATGCCTGGCTCTGAGGGAAAGCTGGGGGTTGGGCTTTGAGGCCAAATTGTAGCGAGTGCCCCCCGATGGACTGAGGAATTATTTAGATGAATTCTACCTAAAGGGGTACACCTGTGCCCACATCCATCTATGTGGAGTGCGGATACACAAATCCCTCCCCGCACAGGTCTGGCTACCGGTATATGAGAGTGGGAAAGTTCCTCCAGCTTACATCAGTGCCAGTGTTCTAGTAGAATCCTTAAGCTTCTGTTCCCTGATGGATTGCATTAGCTGGAGTGCCGTTCAAAGTGGGATTTGTTCTCTAAATCCAAGTAATAATGAGTGCCTCTCCATGGGAATTGGAGGTGTTTAACCAACAACCCCCAACAAGGGAATACCTTTGCCCCCTGGAATATGCGTGGACACTGTTTCTCCACCAACAGTACACACTCGAAGAAGCTTTCTGGAATCCTGAGCATGGGGAGACTACTCCAAATGACAGCAGCACCTGGGTTCTATTAGAATCCCTTAGCTTGTGTTCCCTGAGTATTTACATAGGCCAGGCTTTGATCTATTGTGGGGTTTGGTCTCTATAGCTAGGTTTTAGCGAGTGCCTCTCTATTGGCATGGAGATTTTAAAACTACATCCCTAACCTTTAAATCCCTGCCCCCCATATAAATGCGTGGTCTCCCTTTCCCCACCTCCAGCACACCCAGGAAGAGCAGTTCTGGTATACTGAGTGTGGGTAGGCACCTCCAAATGACAGCAGCACCTGGGACCTTATAATATCACTTGGCTTGCTTTCCCTGAGTGTTTCCTTTGGCCAGGCTGTGAGCGAAGTTGGGTGTTGGGCACTAAATACTAGTAATAGCGAGTGCCTCTCTATGGGCATTGGAGGTGTTTAAAATACATCCCCAAACTTGGAACACCTGTGCCCCCCCAAAAATGCGTGGACTCCTTTTCCCCACCTCCAGCACACACACGAAAACGGGTTCAGTTATCCTGAGCGTGGGGAGGCACCTACAACTGACAGCAGGGCCTGGGTTCTAATACAATCCATTAACTTGTCTTCACTGATGGCTAGCCTAGGCGGAAGTGCGGGGGAATGTGAGGGTTGGGCTCTAAATCCAAGTAATATTGAGTGCCTCTCCACGGGATTTGAAGTGTTATAGCCTACAACCAAATATTTGGGAATACCTGGCCCCTTGAAATATGCAAAGACACTGTTTCCCCGCCTTCAGTAAACACACTAGGTGGTGTTCTGGTATCCTGAGTGTGGGGAGGCTCCTGCAAGTGACAGTAGCACCTGGGATCTCATTGGATCCATTAGGTTGGTATTCCTGAGTATTTTCCTTGGCCGGGTTGTGAGCGAAATTGGGGGTTGTGCTCTAAAACCAAGTAATAGCGAGTTCCTATATTTTGGCAGTGGAGTTGGTAAAATTATATCCCCAATCTGGGAACACCTCTGCCCCCATCAAAATGCGTGGACTCTGTTTCCTTCCTGCAGCACACACAGGACATTGGGTTCAGATGTATTGAGTGTGGGGAGGTTCCTGCAACTAACAGCAGTGCCTGGGTTGTAATACAATAACTTAACTGGTCTTCCATGATGGCTTGCCATGGCCGGTGTGCGGGGGAAAGTTGGGATTGGGCTCTAAACCAAGTATTAGCAAGAGCCTATCCATGGGATGTGGGTGTTTAACCTACAAACCACCACCATGAAATAACTGTGCAACCTGAAAGATGCTTTGAATTTGTTTCCCTACATCCAGCACATACACGAAGAAGTTTTCTGGTGTTCTGAGTGTGGGGAGGTTCCTCCAACTGACAGCAGCACCTGGGTTCGAATAGAATCCCTTAGCTTTACCTCCCTAAATGTTTTCCTAGACCTAGCAGTGAGCGATTGTGGGGGATGGGCTCTAAAGCCAAGTATTAGAGAGTGCAACTCTGTGGGCAGTGGAGGGTTTGAAACTACTTCCCCAACCTTGGAACACCTGTGCCCCCATAAAGATGAGTGGACACTGTTTCCCCCCTGCAGCACACACACGAAGACGTGGTCAGGTATCCTGATAGTGGGGAGGCTCCTCCACATGACAGCACGGCCTGGGTTCTAATGGAATCCCTTAGATTGTTTTCCTTGAGTGTTTCCCTAGGCCGGGATTAGAGGGAAAGCTGGGAGATTGACTTGGAGGCCAAGTGGCAGCAACTGCCCACCGATGGAATATGGAACTATTTAGAGGACTTCTCCCTAATGGGGAACAAGTGTGACCCCATTCATCTACTTGGATTTTGGCTCCAAATCTCCCCGCCACAAAGTGTTGGGTTCCGGAATCCTGAGTTTTGGAACGTTCCTCCTACCTCCAGCAGCGCTTGTGTTCTTGAATCCCTTAACTTGCTTTCCCTGATGGTTTGCCTATGCTGGAGTGCAGGGGAATGTGGGGTTTCGGCTCTAATACCAAGTATTAGCCAATGCACCTACATGGGAAGTTGAGAAGTTTTAACTACAACCAGCAACGTAGGAATAAATGTGCCACATGAAAGATGCCTGGACTGTGTTTCCCCTCCTCCAGCACACAAACGAGGAAGTGTTCTTCTATCCTGAATGTGGGGAGTCTCCTCCAAATGACAGCAGCACCTGAGGTCTAATAGAATCCGTTAACTTGACTTCCTTGAGTGTTTACCTAGGCTGGGCTGTGAGCGAATGTGGGTGTTGGGACCTAAAGACAAGGATTAGCGAGTGCCCCTCTATCGGCAGTGGAGGTGTTCAAACCAAATCCCCAACTTTGGAACACCTGTGCCCCCATAAAGATGCGTGGAATATCTTTCCCACCTCCAGAACACACACGAAGACTTTCAGGCATCCTTAGTTTCGGGGGGGCTCCTCAAAATGACGGCAGAGTCTGGGTTCTAAAAGAATCCCTTAGCTTGTAATACGAGTGTTTCCCTGGTCCGGGATGTGAGGGAAATCTGGGGGTTGGGCTTGGAGTCCAAGTAGCAGTGAGTGACCCCTGATAAATTGAGGAAGTACTTAGAGGACTTCTCCCTAAAGGGAACACTTTTGCCCCCATTCATCTGGGCGGAGTGGGGCTGCACAACTCCCCCACAAACAAGAATGTGTTCCGGAATCCTGAGTGCAGAGAAGTTCCTCCAACTGACAGCAGCGCCTGGGTTCTAACTGAATCCCTTTGCTTTTCTTCCCTGATGGTATGCCTAGGCGGGAGTGCGGGGGGAAAGGGTGGTTTGGGATCCAAACCAAGTATTTGCGAGTACCTCTCTATGGTTAGTGGAGGTTTTTAAACTACATCCCTAACCTGGGAACACCTGTGCCCCCATATAGATACGCAGAGGCTGTTTCCAGACCTCCAGCACACACACGAACACTTGCACAGTTATCCTGAGAGTGGGCAGCCTCCTCCAACTGACAGCAGGGCCTGGGTTCTAATAAAATCGCTTAACTTGTCTTCCCTGTTTGGTTGCCTGATACGGAGTGCGGGGGAAAGTGGGGGTTGGGCATTAAATACAAGTATTAGCGAGTGCTTCTTCATGGGAAGTGGAGGTTATTAACCAAAAACCCACAACCTGGGAACACCTGTGCTCCTTGAAAAATGCGTGGACTCTGTTTCCCCACCTCCAGCACACACATGAAGAAGTGTTCTGGTATCCTGAGTGTGGGGAGGCACCTCCAACTGACAGCAGCATCTGGGATCTAATAGGATCCCTTAGGTTGGCTTCCCTGTGTGTTTTCCAAGGACCGGCTGGGAGCGAAGGTGGGGGTTGGGCTCTAAAGCCAAGTAATAGCGAGTGCCTCTCTATGGGCAGTGGAGGTGTTTAAAGTACATTCCCTCCCTGGGAACACCTGTGCCCCCATAAAGTTGCGTGGACTATGTATCCCCAAAACCATCATACACATAAAGACTTGTTCAGGTATCCTGAGTATGGGGAGACTCCTCCAACTGACAGAAGCGCCTGGGTTCTAATAGAATCCCAAAGCTTGTCTTCCCTGATGGCATGCCTAGGCTGGAGTGTGGGGGAAAGTGGGGTTTGGGCTTGAAGTCCAAGTAGCAACGAGTGCCCCCTGATTTACTGGGGAAGTACTTAGAGGATTTCACCCTAAAATGGAACACCTGTGCCCCCATTCATCTGCGTGGACTGGGTCTCCACAACTCCCCCCCACACAAGGCTGGGATCCGGAATCCTGAGTGTGTGGAAGTTCCTCCAACTGACAGCAGCGCCTGCGTTCGAATAGAATAACTCAGCTTGTATTCCCTGAGTGTTTCCCTAGGCCGGGCTGCGAGCGAAACCTGGGGGTTGTGCTTGGAGGCCAAGTAGCAGCTTGTGCCATCCGACTGACTGAGGAATTACTTAGGGAACTCCCCTACCGGGGAACACCTGTGTCACCATTCATCAGCGTGGATTGGGGCTGCACACCTCCCCCACACACAAGAGTGTCTCCGGAGTCCTGAGTGTTGGGAAGTTCCTCCATGTGACAGCAGCATCTAGGTTCAATACAATCCCTTAGCTTGTCTTCCATGATGGCTTGCTCTGCCAGGAGTGCGGGAGAAATTGGAGGTTGGGCTCTAAAACGAAGTATTAGCGAGTGCCTATTCATTGGATGTGGAGGTGTTTAACCTACATCCTCCAACCTAGGAATACCTGTGCCCCAGGAAAAATGCGTGGACTCTGTTTCCACACCACCAGCACACGTGCGAAGAATTGTTCTCGTTTCCTGAGTGTGGGGAGGCTCCTCCAACTAACAGCAGCACCAGGGATCTAGTAGAATCCCTTAGCTTGACTTCCTTGAGTGTTCTCCTAGGCCGGGCTTTGAGCGAAGTGGGGAATGGGCTGTAAAGCCAAATAATATCCAGTGCCTCTCTAAGGGCAGTGAAGGTGTTTAAACTACATCATCTACCTAGGAATAACTGTGCCCCCATAAAGATGCAATGACTCTGTTTCCCCACTTCCAACACACACACAAAGACGTGCTCAGGTATCCTGAGTGTGGGCTGGCACTTTCATGTGACAGCAGCGCCTGGGTTCTAATAGTATCCTTTAGCTTGTAATACCTGATTTGTTCCCTAGGCCTAGCTCTGAGGGAAAGCTGGGGGTTGGGCTTTGAGGCCAAATAGTAGCGAGTGCCCCCCGATGGACTGAGGAAGTATTTAGATGAATTCTCCCTAAAGGGGTACACCTGTGCCCACATCCATCTACGTGGAGTGCGGATACACAAATCCCTCCCCCCACAAGTCTGGCTACCGGAATATGAGAGTGGGAAAGTTCCTCCAGCTTACATCAGTGCCAGTGTTCTAGTAGAATCCTTAAGCTTCTGTTCCCTGATGGATTGCATTAGCTGGAGTGCGGTTCAAAGTGGGATTTGTTCTCTAAATCCAAGTAATAATGAGTGCCTCTCCATGGGAATTGGAGGTGTTTAACCAACAACCCCCAACAAGGGAATACCTTTGCCCCCTGGAATATGCGTGGACACTGTTTCTCCACCAACAGTACACACACGAAGAAGCTTTCTGGAATCCTGAGCATGGGGAGACTACTCCAAATGACAGCAGCACCTGGGACCTTATAATATCACTTGGCTTGCTTTCCCTGAGTGTTTCCTTTGGCCAGGCTGTGAGCGAAGGTGGCTGTTGGGCACTAAAGACTAGTAATATCGAGTGCCTCTCTATGGGAATTGGAGGTGTTTAAAATACATCCCCAAAGTTGGAACACCTGTGCCCCCCCAAAAATGCGTGGACTCTGTTTCCCCACCTCCAGCACACACACGAAAACGGGTCGAGGATTCCTGAGTGTGGGGAGGCACCTACAACTGACAGCAGGGCCTGGGTTCTAATACAATCCATTAACTTGTTTTCACTGATGGCTAGCCTAGGCGGGAGTGCGGGGGAATGTGAGGGTTGGGCTCTAAATCCAAGTATTTTTAAGTGCCTCTCCACGGGATTTGAAGTGGTTTAACCTACAACCAAATATTTGGGAATACCTGTACCCCCTGAAAGATGCAAGGACACTGTTTCCCCGCCTTCAGCACACACACTAGGTGGTGTTCTGGTATCCTGAGTGTGGGGAGGCTCCTGCAAGTGACAGTAGCACCTGGGATCTAATTGGATCCATTAGGTTGATATTCCTGAGTATTTTCCTTGGCCGGGTTGTGAGCGAAATTGGGGGTTGTGCTCTAAAACCAAGTATTAGCGAGTTCCTATATTTTGGCAGTGGAGTTGGTTAAAGTATATCCCCAACCTGGGAACACCTGTGCCCCCATAAAGATGCGTGGACTCTGTTTCCCTCCTGCAGCACACACACGGCATTGGGTTCAGATGTCTTGAGTGTGGGGAGGTTCCTGCAACTAACAGCAGTGCCTGGGTTGTAATACAATAGCTTAACTGGTCTTCCATGATGGCTTACCATGGCCGGTGTGCGGGGGAAAGTTGGGATTGGGCTCTAAACCAAGTATTAGCGAGAGCCTATCCATGGGATGTGGGTGTTTAACCTACAAACCACCACCATGAAATAACTGTGCCCCCTGAAAAATGCTTTGTCTCGGTTTCCCTACATCCAGCACATACACGAAGAAGTGTTCTGGTGTTCTGACGGTGGGGAGGTTCCTCCAACTGACAGCAGCACCTGGGTTCGAATAGAATCCCTTTGCTTGACTTCCCTAAGTGTTTTCCTAGACCTAGCAGTGAGCGATTGTGGGGGATGGGCTCTAAAGCCAAGTATTAGAGAGTGCAACTCTGTGGGCAGTGGAGGGTTTGAAACTACTTCCCCAACCTTGGAACACCTGTGCCCCCATAAAGATGAGTGGACTCTGTTTCCCCCATGCAGCACACACACGGAGACGTGGTCAGGTATCCTGATAGTGGGGAGGCTCCTCCACATGACAGCAGCTCCTGGGTTCTAATAGAATCCCTTAGATTGTTTTCCTTGAGTGTTTCCCTAGGCCGGGCTTAGAGGGAAAGCTGGGAGTTTGGCTTGGAGGCCAAGTAGCAGCAACTGCCTTCCGATGGAATGTGGAAGTATTTAGAGGACTTCTCCCTAATGGGGAAAAACTATGACCCCATTCATCTACTTGGATTTTGGCTCCACATCTCCCCGCAACAAAGTGTTGGGTTCCGGAATCCTGAGTTTTGGGACGTTCCTCCTACTGTCAGCAGCGCTTGTGTTCTTGAATCCCTTAACTTGCTTTCCCTGATGGTTTGCCTATGCTGGAGTGCAGGGGAATGTGGGGTTTCGGCTCTAATACCAAGTATTAGCCAATGCATCTACATGGGAAGTTGAGAAGTTTTAACTACAACCAGCAACGTAGGAATACATGTGCCACCTGAAAGATGCCTGGACTGTGTTTCCCCTCCTCCAGCACACAAACGAGGAAGTGTTCTTCTATCCTGAATGTGGGGAGTTTCCTCCAAATGACAGCAGCACCTGAGGTCTAATAGAATCCGTTAGCTTGACTTCCTTGAGTGTTTACCTAGGGCGGGCTGTGAGCGAATGTGGGTGTTGGGCCCTAAAGACAAGGATTAGCGAGTGCCCCTCTATCGGCAGTGGAGGTGTTCAAACCAAATCCCCAACTTTGGAACACCTGTGCCCCCATAAAGATGCGTGGAATATCTTTCCCACCTCGAGAACACACACGAAGAATTTCAGATATCCTTAGTGTGGGGGGGCTCCTCAAAATGGCAGCATCGTCTGGGTTCTAATAGAATCCCTTAGCTTGTAATAAGAGTGTTTCCCTGGTCCGGGATGTGAGGGAAAGCTGGGGGTTGGGCTTGGAGTCCAAGTAGCAGTGAGTGCCCCCTGATCGATTGAGGAAGTACTTAGAGGACTTCTCCCTAAAGGGAACACTTTTGCCCCCATTCATCTGGGTGGAGTGGGGCTGCACAACTACCCCACACACAAGAATGTGTTCCAGAATCCTGAGTGCAGAGAAGTTCCTCCAACTGACAGCATCGCCTGGGTTCTAAATGAATCCCTTTGCTTGTCTTCCCTGATGGTATGCCTAGGCGGGAGTGCGGGGGAATGTGTGGTTTGGGATCCAAACCAAGTATTTGCGAGTACCTCTCTATGGTTAGTGGAGGTTGTTATACTACATCCCTAACCTGGGAACACCTGTGCCCCCATATAGATCCGTGGAGTCTGTTTCCAGACCTCCAGCACACACACGAACACTTGCACAGTTATCCTGAGAGTGGGCAGCCTCCTCCAACTGACAGCAGGGCCTGGGTTCTAATAAAATCGCTTAACTTGTCTTCCCTGTTTGGTTGCCTGATACGGAATGCGGGGGAAAGTGGGGGTTGGGCTTTAAATCCAAGTATTAGCGAGTGCTTCTTCATGGGAAGTGGAGGTTATTAACCAAAAACCCACAACCTGGGAACACCTGTGCTCCTTGAAAAATGCGTGGACTCTCTTTCCCCACCTCCAGCACACACATGAAGAAGTGTTCTGGTATCCTGAGTGTTGGGAGGCACCTCCAACTGACAGCAGCATCTGGGATCTAATAGGATCCCTTAGGTTGACTTCCCTGTGTGTTTTCCAAGGACCGGCTGGGAGCGAAGGTGGGGGTTGGGCTCTAAAGCCAAGTAATAGCGAGTGCCTCTCTAAGGGTGGTGAAGGTGTTTAAACTACTTCATCTACCTAGGAATAACTGTGTCCCCATAAAGATGAGTGGACTCTGTTTCCCCCCTGCAGCACACACACGGAGACGTGGTCAGGTATCCTGATAGTGGGGAGGCTCCTCCAAATGACAGCAGCGTCTTGGTTCTAATAGAATCCCTTAGCTTGTAATAGGATTGTTTCCCTGGTCTGGGATGTGAGGGAAACCTGGGGGTTGGGCTTGGAATCCAAGTAGCAGTGAGTGCCCCCTGATCGATTGAGGAAGTACTTAGAGGACTTCTCCCTAAAGGGAACACTTTTGCCCCCATTCATCTGGGTGGAGTGGGGCTGCACAACTACCCCACACACAAGAATGTGTTCCAGAATCCTGAGTGCAGAGAAGTTCCTCCAACTGACAGCATCACCTGCGTTCTAAATGAATCCCTTTGCTTGTCTTCCCTGATGGTATGCCTAGGCGGGAGTGCGGGGGAAAGTGTGGTTTGGGATCCAAACCAAGTATTTGCGAGTACCTCTCTATGGTTAGTGGAGGTTTTTAAACTACATCCCTAACCTGGGGACACCTGTGCCCCCATATAGATCCGTGGAGTCTGTTTCCAGACCTCCAGCACACACACGAACACTTGCACAGTTATCCTGATAGTGGGCAGCCTCCTCCAACTGACAGCAGGTCCTGGGTTCTAATAAAATCGCTTAACTTGTCTTCCCTGTTTGGTTGCCTGATACGGAGTGCGGGGGAAAGTGGGGGTTGGGCTTTAAATCCAAGTATTAGCGAGTGCTTCTTCATGGGAAGTGGAGGTTATTAACCAAAAACCCACAACCTGGGAACACCTGTGCTCCTTGAAAAATGCGTGGACTCTCTTTCCCCACCTCCAGCACACACATGAAGAAGTGTTCTGGTATCCTGAGTGTGGGGAGGCACCTCCAACTGACAGCAGCATCTGGGATCTAATAGGATCCCTTAGGTTGACTTCCCTGTGTGTTTTCCAAGGACCGGCTGGGAGCGAAGGTGGGGGTTGGGCTCTAAAGCCAAGTAATAGCCTGTGCCTCTCTAAGGGCAGTGAAGGTGTTTAAACTACTTCATCTACCTAGGAATAACTGTGTCCCCATAAAGATGAGTGGACTCTGTTTCCCCCCTGCAGCACACACACGGGGACGTGGTCAGGTATCCTGATAGTTGGGAGGCTCCTCCAAATGACAGCAGCGTCTGGGTTCTAATAGAATCCCTTAGCTTGTAATAGGAGTGTTTCCCTGGTCCGGGATGTGAGGGAAAGCTGGGGGTTGGGCTTGAAGTCCAAGTAGCAGTGAGTGCCCCCTGATCGATTAAGGAAGTACTTAGAGGACTTCTCCCTAAAGGGAACACTTTTGCCCCCATTCATCTGGGTGGAGTGGGGCTGCACAACTCCCCCCCACACAAGAATGTGTTCCGGAATCCTGAGTGCAGAGAAGTTCCTCCAACTGACAGCAGCGCCTGGGTTCTAACTGAATCCCTTTGCTTGTCTTCCCTGATGGTATGCCTAGGCGGGAGTGCGGGGGAAAGGGTGGTTTGGGATCCAAACCAAGTATTTGCGAGTACCTCTCTATGGTTAGTGGAGGTTTTTAAACTACATCCCTAACCTGGGGACACCTGTGCCCCCATATAGATCCGTGGAGTCTGTTTCCAGACCTCCAGCACACACGCGAACACTTGCACAGTTATCCTGATAGTGGGCAGCCTCCTCCAACTGACAGCAGTGCCTGGGTTCTAATAAAATCGCTTAACTTGTCTTCCCTGTTCGGTTGCCTGATACGGAGTGCGGGGGAAAGTGGGGGTTGGGCTCAAAATCCAAGTAATAGCGAGTGCTTCTTCATGGGAAGTGGAGGTTATTAACCAAAAACCCACAACCTGGGAACACCTGTGCTCGTTGAAAAATGCGTGGACTCTGTTTCCCCACCTCCAGCACACACATGAAGAAGTGTTCTGGTATCCTGAGTGTAGGGAGGCACCTCCAACTGACAGCAGCATCTGGGATCTAATAGGATCCCTTAGGTTGACTTCCCTGTGTGTTTTCCAAGGACGGGCTGCTAGGGAAGGTGGGGTTGGGCTCTAAAGCCAAGTAATAACGAGTGCCCCTGTATGGGCAGTGGAGGTGTTTAAAGTACATACCCTCCCTGGGAACACCTGTGCCCCCATAAAGTTGCGTGGACTATGTATCCCCAAAACCATCATACACATAAAGACTTGTTCAGGTATCCTGAGTATGGGGAGACTCCTCCAACTGACAGCAGCGCCTGGGTTCTAATAGAATCCCACAGCTTGTCTTCCCTGATGGCATGCCTAGGATGGAGTGTGGGGGAAAGTGGGGTTTGGGCTTGAAGTCCAAGTAGCAACGAGTGCCCCCTGATTTACTGGGGAAGTACTTAGAGGATTTCACCCTAAAATGGAACACCTGTGCCCCCATTCATCTGCGTGGACTGGGTCTCCACAACTCCCCCCCACACAAGGCTGGGATCCGGAATCCTGAGTGTGTGGAAGTTCCTCCAACTGACAGCAGCACCTGCGTTCGAATAGAAAAACTCAGCTTGTATTCCCTGAGTGTTTCCCTAGGCCGGGCTGCGAGCGAAAGCTGGTTGTTGTGCTTGGAAGCCAATTAGCAACTTGTGCCATCCGACTGACTGAGGAATTACTTAGGGAACTCCCCTACCGGGGAACACCTGTGTCACCATTCATCTGCGTGGATTGGGGCTGCACACCTCCCCCACACACAAGAGTGTCTCCGGAGTCCTGAGTGTTGGGAAGATCCTCCATGTGACAGCAGCATCTAGGTTCAATACAATCCCTTAGCTTGTCTTCCGTGATGGCTTGCCCTGCCAGATGTGCGGGGGAATTTGGAGGTTGGTCTCTACAACGAAGTATTAGCGAGTGCCTATACATGGGATATGGAGGTGTTTAACGTACATCCTCCAACCTAGGAATACCTGTGCCCCAGGAAAAATGCGTGGACTCTGTTTCCAGACCACCAGCACACGTGCGAAGAATTGTTCTCGTTTCCTGAATGTGGGGAGGCTCCTCCAACTGACAGCAACACCTGGGATCTAATAGTATCCCTTAGGTTGACTTGCAAGAGTGTTTTCCTTCACCGGGCTGTGAGCGAAAGTGGGGGTTGGGCTCTAAAACCTAGTATTAGCGTGTGCCCCTCCATGGGATGTGGAGGTGTTTAACTTACATCCCCCAACCTGGGAATAACTGTGCCCCCAGAAATATGCGTGTACTCTCTTTTCTCACCTCCAGCACACACACGAAGTCGTGCTCTGTTATCCTGAGGGTTGACAGGCTCCTCCATCTGACAACTGCCCCTGGGTTCAAATAGAATCCATTAGCGTGTCTTCCCTTTGTATTTTCCTACGCCGGGCTGCAAGGGAAAGCTTTTGGCTGGGCTTGGAATTCAAGTAGCTGCGAGTGCCCCCTGATTGACTCTGGAGGTAATTAGCGGACATCTACATAACTGGAAACAAGTGTGCCCCCAGCCTTCTGCCTGCTGTTGGTCTCCCCAGCTTCCCCCCACACAAGGCTTTTTTCCGGAATACTGAGTGTGGGGAAGTTCCTCCAACTGATAGCAGTGTCTGGGTTCTAATAGAATCCCTTAGCTTGTCTTCCCTGAGTGTTTTCCTAGGCTGGTCTTACAGGGAATGTGGGGGTTGGGCTCTAAGCCAAGTATTGGCGTGTGCCTCTCTATGGGCAGCGGAGGTTTTTAGCCGATATCCCCCAGCCTGGGAACACATGTGCCCTCAGAAAATGTGTGGACTCTGTTTCCCCACCTCCAACACACACACGAAGTCAAATATGGTGGAATGACTGCTGTTATTTTAGGTTCTACAAACTCTTAAATGGATTGATTTCTATCTCCATTATACAAGCACTCCTGGGTAACCTTTATATTCATGTGAGGATCAAAAGAGTACTCATTAATAGTATTACCATACTTGTACTGAATTAACTCTTCTGTAACAGTATAGTTGCCACACTTCTTAACAACTGCCTCTGTAAGTGTCTTGTAAGTCACAAATATTTATTATAAATAAATTATATAAAAAATAATAACAATTACAACAACTATGTTGCTTATAACGATGATAGTGTTAGCATCTCCCTCTCATATTAAACAATACCCATCACTGGATTCCTTAGGAAGCAACGCCAATGCATTTTTGGACTCTTCTAAGTCTTCACCCAATGAAGCCTTTTTACTCACTCTGGTCCACCACAGCCAGAATTGCTGTTACTTTCATGGTTGACTGCCACGCTGTGATGTTCTGGGCTTTTTCTGGCACCATGCGTCTATACTTTGTAGTCAAGTTTCCACGTACCGAGTCTGATTTCCAATATATTGTTCTCCAGAGCCAACAGAGGGGCCACTGGAAAGAGGCAACAGATAATGTGGTGAACCCAAACTGAATACCTGTTTAAGGGATGGACACATAACATGCAGTGGTGGACGGATGGAAAGACAACATCAATTCCTTTACTCCTGTAAAGAGAGGGGGGCAAATGTTGAACTAAATCCCAAAGAGAAAACACATTCATGGTAATAATAATGTTTAACAGTGAAAGAATCCAAACAAAAGGCAAATATAATATCTCTGGGAAGAAGACTTATTACAAACTGTTTCTTTCACGTATATACCCTTAGTAGGAATAACATACTTAAAAATCTTCAACCAACCATAGTTATTTGCTCGTAATAAACTTGGGAATCTTGAAGCATATTATTCACTATCAGTGTTGAAATAATGCAATCTTGGAAGATAATTTGTAATTGAGGATTAAAAAAAGAATATTGTGGATTTATCTAACAATTTAAATAGGAATAAGGAATGTACTTTTGGGAAAGCTCTGCATAGAGAATGTTGGAGGAAATGCACTGAAAATAGGCAAGTGAGCAAGCTCCCTTGAGTCTGGGAAGGTGAGTGCAGCACATTCAGAGAGTCTATGAAGTTATTACAAGTCACAGAAAGGTATGCAATTAAAGTGTCTTCCTAAGCAAAATATCCTTCTTCAGGAATTTTTATCTTGATATTTCTATGATCTGTGTGGTCACAGGAAGTCAAAGTTATGGTGGTGGCTTAGAAGTTCTTTTCTCTCTGTCTGTAGTTTACAGGGCATTGCTACAGATGGGGCAGCAGAGATCTGCGGTAAGCTGTTCCATGGGGTGGGGGAGCAGTTAGAAATGATAAGGCCAGAAATCTAAAAGACTTTTAGACCCTCCCCTCCTAACTGGCAGACCTTTAAAGTAAACTAGCACAGGTATGTAACTAAGCCAGAGGATGAGAGGCAAATTTAAAGTCCCTTTAGTGTTACTGATCATTCAAGGGGTAGGGACCACTCTGGCCAGGAACGGCAAGACCGTGGATGGGGTGGATGGGTAGGAGGAGCTGACATTTGCTTCTGATCTGAGAGGCAGGGATGTGTTGCATAAAAGCCGACAGTGCTGGAAAGATGCAGTAGGTCCACAGCCCAAAAGGAGCTGTCATATTCAGGGAGGTCAGAGAGCAAGAACCAGAGTTAGTGATGCCAGAGTGTCAGCAGCGTGGCAGCAGTGATGTCAGTATCTGTGTCCAAAACCCACCTAACCCTACATGAACTCATCTGCCTACAGGGGGCAGGTAAGTAGCAGAAATGTGTGGAGTGGGTGCAGCCACTGGCAAATTGGCAAGTGGACATCCTAAGGAAACACACTGCTCACAGTCACCATATTGGAAAGAGTGCCCCACACTGTCAGATCTCCTTCTCATTGCCAGAAATTAGGAGTTTATTAGCAATCAACCCAGTTAAAAACCCAGAAAAGATATCATTTATAATGACAACAAAGGCACAGACTATTCAGAAATAAATTAATTAAAAATGTTAAGATGATTCTGATAAATGACTTAAAAAAAAGAAAAAAAATATGATGATTGAATGAGCAGTAGAATGCACCATACTCTTCATTGGGCAGACTCAAGCTTGGGGGACATAGAACATTATTTCTCCAAAGTAAATTTAGAATCTGAATGCAAATTTAGTTAATAATCCAAAATGGATTTAAGAAAAACATCTGAAAGGTGATCGTATTGTTCTTCCAGAAATATACACAAATATACAAATAAAATAATGAGGAGGGAAGTTTGAATTTGCAGTATTAGGGATATTCTGGAAAAAGATTAAATAGGACCAACTCTAGGAGGCATTAATCTATGGTCGTGGAAAAAGTATAGAAATAGTGCACTGAGAGTATGAATGTAATACAATGCATTTCAAGAATAGACGTGGATATATTTGAGATTTTAGTAATATTATAAAACTGACACTTCAAATCAGTGGATTCAAGTACTGGAGTAATTAGCTAAATCATTGGAAGACCTGGCACAGTGTCCCCACTTTTGATATTAAAATAAATTCCAGATAATTTATTAATTAAAAAATAAAATACCAGAAATAACCCAACATGATTTAATCTGTTCAGATATTCAAATGAGAAGAACTTTCTAAAAAGCTTTTGGAACAAAGACCAATAACAGCAAAGGCCTAGGAACTCATCAAGGCCAGAAACGCCCACTGTAAAACAAAACTAACCCTCTCCCAACCCTCTCACGGCCCTGTGTTGCTCTCTGATACTTTCTACTCTCTCTTCTTCCCTTTAAAGTCCAGTTTCTTGGAGAAGTGCCAGCGCTGATGACTCCTCCAGGGCTCGGAGCCCTGCATCCCCCACGGCCCTCACCGCGGCACTGAGACAGGAGTTGCACTGCCGGCGGCTGTGTGTTTCAAACCAGTGGGCATTTTCAGCTCCTGTTTATTTGATTACCAGGTAGCTTTTGCCGTGGACAAATATTTTCCTCTCAGTGGAATGTTTTCCCCCCTTAATTTTTGTTTTACTTAAATAAATTTTAAAAGCCCAGGCAGAAAAGTGTGTGTGCACATATGCACACACACAGATACACACAGATCTGTTTTTTAAAGGCTACCTTAGTCCTCCTCCTCCCTTTCCCCAGTCTCGGCAATTAAAGGTGGGATTTAGCCCTTGCTTTTTTGCCCCACACACCCCCAGTTTCTCACTATGCTCCCTTTAGTCAGTGTTCAAATCCCTCTTAAGCCAGGTTACAGCCTTCTCTGTGTTGCCTCAACTAGCTTTCTCCCAACTGCTCTACTGTTATTTCTCCTGGTGGATTTCTCGTCTCCCATTTGCCATGTTCATGGCCCTTTTCCAAAGGGCCTCTTCTTCAGTCCTCCACCTGGCAGGACTGAATCGCCCCCACGGCCTCACCCACAGCTCCTCTGAGCTCCTGACTGGTGAATCCAGCTTAACAACAGACATCACCCCTCAGATGTCCCATAGACACTTTGCACTCAAACTGCCACACACAGAACCATCTCAAAATCAGCTCTTCCCCTTACACTGCCCCTGCAGATCCTCTTTCAAGATGGGTCACTGGAAAGTCACCTCAGCAGCTCTGTGGCCCACCGCCCCAGCCCTGCAGTCCTACTGCAGCAGTCATCACTTCTGCCGCCCATGTCCCTCTCCCTCTGCCCAGGGCCTCTCTGCAGGTGTGTGACACTTGTTGTCTGGGTTACCTGGATTGTTCCCAAAACATCCTTTCCCCCCAAAATATGGGCCTCTCCCAAAAATAGTAGCTTCCATTCTGCTGCTAGAATAACCAGATATTCTTCAACATAAACATTATGCAATTCTCTTACTTACAAATATTCCAATATATACCTGTTTCATTAAGGATACATTCAAGTCTAAGCACACAAGGCCCATCGTGACAGACGCCATGTGCACCTGATATTCCCACCTATGGATCCTTTGTTCTAGCCCTACTTGTTGTTCTTCAGTCTAGCCAAGCCAGTTCATGCCGTGTACACTTATGTCTCTACCTCTCTGCATGAAGTGTCCACTCCCTCTACCACACATTAGAGAGCTAACTTCCTTTCACCTTTCAAAATTCAGTTCAAATATTTCTAGCTCTAGGAAGTCCAATTTGTGTTCACCTGGTTAGCAATCCATCAACTACTCGCCAAGTCTCGCCTGGCCTGGGGAGTGCAGACACCAAGTCTTATCTGTCTTGGTCTCCCCAGCAGCTGATACAGTGTTTGGCATAGCAGGTGCTCAGTGTTTTTTGGATAGATAAACGAATGAATCGGTAAAGAGATGAGAGGTCTACAATCCCCCCCAGTTACTCAGCTGCCATTTTGGGAAGTTCATTCTGCAGAGTTAAGGAAATGTCAGTGCAGGTGGTGGGCAGAAAGAACAGAGGTGAGGGCGTGGGGGAGACAGGCCTGGTCCTGGAGACCACAGGAGAGGCGTGGGTGGGATAGCACTGGAGAGAGAGGGAATGGACGGTTCGGGTGCAAGGAGATGTTGAAGAACAACTGATATTAACTGCAATAAATTAAATGGAGAACATAATATATGAAGGGAAGATCAAGTTAACACAGCAAGGGTGGAAAAGGCAGTACCAGAGACAAAGAGCTCTCACTTCATCCCTCACAGCATTTCACTTATGGCGCCCGCCCTCTGGGAAGGCAGCGTCAAATTTTTGAGAGACTGGTGTTTGTGCTGTGGGTGCTCTAAGTACAAAATGGTATCTTATGGCTTCCAGATTTTAAGACTGATAGATTATTTCTCTTATGTCCCATGTCTGAGTTCTCAGACAGCAGGATCTTTCGCTGGTGTGGGGAGAGCTATTGTGGTTAACAACTCAGGGTTACTCTAATAATCTCAAAGGACAGTGGGGAATTCACTAAAACAAATAAAAGAGAAATTTCACTCAGAAAAAGCCATATGCCATATAGAACCTTGTGGGGCCCTTGGGGGCAATATTACCGCCAACTCATCTAATAGTTTTATGTGAGTGTGCTGAAACTCCAAGCTCAAGTCACTTAAACACGTATGAGGCCCAGGGTCCAGGCTGTGGTGCTCCAGACAATGATGGGAGGATGAAAAGCCTGACTACAGCCTCCGACAGGATCAGTCCAGCCACGGAGCACAATGGACACGGACAAGATCATGCACCATCAAGACAAGAATCAAGTGCAATTCATGCCTAGACAGGAGAGCAGATAATCTCTAAAAAGTGGAGGGGTCCCTGCCAAGGCTTGGCAAGGGTCCTTCCAGGCAGAAAAGCAGAGAAAGATACTTCAGGCGAAGGAGACTAGGGTTGGTGGCTGGGTGCGAGGCCTAACGAAGCTCAGGTGGAGGGCTCCAGGGTCATCTGTCAGTAGCTGTTCCCCTTCAGCAGCTAAGAGGCATAACTAAAAAGGCAGGTGGGGTGACATTAATGATCATGGGAAAAACTGGGAGGAGGAAACTGAGGTCAGGAGATCACCACCTAAGGCAATTTATTTTAGAGGAACAAAAATAATTCAAAAAGCACTTGGAAATTCTACCTCCCATGAATGAAAAGAACACAATATAAGTTTCACTCCAGCGTTGAATACAGAAAAACAGACTGCCTACTCTCAGAAATGGATTGAATTTTCTAATTCATCAGGGATTATTTAGATAATAGGAAAACAAATAAATCTGAACAATCTCTCTAGAATAGCTGTTACTCCATCCTGTTATGTAGGGAGAATGTAATTTAGGAAAAAGTAAACTCCCTCTATCTGTAGACTTATAAACAGGAAGCACAAAGAGGTGCCTTTGCAGACATGAACCCGCATGCATAAATGCAAAGCCTATTGACCCAAATCCTTTCTTGTCTCCTAAGCTTAAAAAAAAAAAAAAAACTACTTCAAGGCAGTGGTGAGCTGAAAGGGCTCAGATACAAAACGTGCACTTCATCAGCCTTCTAGTAGATAAAAGTGCGCCATGCATAATAGAAAAGATAACGTTTCCTATGGAAATCTATTTTGAGATGCAACAATTTAAAGGCAACTGAGAGCTCAAAACCAAGTTCAACCAAAGAGAAACCGAGCCCAAGCAAATGTACAGAAATGGACAAAGACATTGGAGAAGGAGGAGATGTGTGCTCTACCGATACTCCAGATCAGCAAATTCATCTTGAATTCAAGCCAGTGATGTGCCATGAGGTCACTCAAGGAATCAGGCAGAAACCATATCAAAGGCAGGTGTGAGATGTGGAAGGGGTGACCCTGTGAACCTTGCTGCAATGAGGCAGGATGCCCTTGCGGGCTTTCTGCACAGGCCGGCTGGCTCACATGACTCTGTTTAGAAGGATATCAGCCAGCAGCTGTGCCACACGGGCTACAGCCCGAGCTGAGTCAAATCTAGTAACGGTTCTGAGTTCATCCTCAGACGACATGACCAGAAGGATCTGAGAATCAATGGTGGAGACGTATCTGAATGAGTATTCCATTTCATTCCTTGGCAGTAAACATTCAGCTTTGTACAACATAAATATTGACAAAGATACACACAGGCACCCTATTTGAAAGCCTGACTGCATAATTGCATCTAATGGAGAAAAGTGGGCTCCTTGTCGATATGCTAGGTCATTGTTTGGCTCAGTAACCGATGCTTCTGAGACCCAAAGCATATTCTAGTATAACCGACAGCACAGAAATCTCCACTGATGACTTACTCATTTCAGGGTATTCATAAAATAACCCCAGTTTGCCCATGGGATACAGACGGTTGTCCCATTCCCATCGTGGGGTGGTCTGTTCTGCTTCTGGAACTGAGGCACCATTAGATTAATGACCCAGCTGTCAAACAGATCAAATTATAAGGCAGGATATTATCAGACCAAGGTCATAAAAGTATTACTGACATTTCAAGCTGAACACATCATCTTCCCAAGAATTTAATTTCTTGTTTTCAGGATAAATTTCTTTTTATTGCTGCCTCACTACCCTCAAAAATTGTGAAAACTAGTCCTGACCACGTACCTTGGGTTTACCAAAATTGTAACGACTACTGCTACTTTATCTCCTACCTCCTTTTCAGGTGGGCATTTTAGGTTTTAGAAGATGCCTTCCCTCATTTGTCTTTTTTACCCCCATTTCTCTGCTATTATCCACCATGGCCTTTCCAGTCTGAAAATCTCACAGAAAATAAGTAAAAGACAGAAATACAGGGTCTGTGAGCCGGTGATAAGTGCTGTGGAGGAAAATAAAGGAGGGTGAGGAATGTGTGCTAGGGAGGAGTGGGGATGGGGCAGTGAACTTTGAATAAGGCAAAGAAGGAAACAAAGGGGTGGGCAGAGGAGGGGCAGAGGGAACAGTGATTACAGGCCTGGAGGTCTCTCACGCTGGAAAGACAGCATGGAGACTGGTGTGGGCCACAGTGAATAGGAAATAAGTGGTGGTTTTGGGGGTGGAGCCTTAGAGGCTGCCATGAGGATGTGGGCATTTTTCCCTCTGAAGGAATTGCGGAGCCATGGAGGGTCACCGAGCAAAAAAGTGATACTCTAACGTTGGATAGAACAGGTCCAAGACCCTAATTTAAGCTGAACAAATCAAGGGCCAGAGAAGTGGCATGCCACCTCAAATTCAGTGCAGAGCTTGAAAGAAACACAGCCTCGACTCGCCCCCTTCTGGATGCTGTCCCACAGAGCTGTCTCTAACGTTATGTTTTTTCCTCACTCAGAGGCTTGTGGGCCAACTGAATGCTTTCCCCTTTTTCAAATGGCAATTTTTCCTGAAAGGAAATCAGAGTTGGCAGTGAAACAAGGCATGGACCTGTAGCCTACAGAGCTGTTGTTCCTGAAAGCAATAGCTGGCGCGTGGTTTACTCGTGGAGTTCAGCAGAAGAGACAGAGCAACAACAGACAACTTAGCGTCTGGCTGAGCTTCGACTGACTGCACTGCACGTTTGGATGGATTTCAAATTTGGACAGTGAGGCGGCTTCACATGAAAGGCAGGTGTATACATCATACATGCCCACACGTCTGTATGCATACACACGTAGACACACACAGAGCATATGATGTGACTTGTAAAGAGCTGCCTCTTCTTGGTTTCCCACGGCCTCTAATCTCAGCATTAAGCTTTCACTGGCCATGCTCCCAGGTTTGCTACGAGATTTCTTTGCAATGGAACTTGCCCTTCGCTTCACAAACTTTCCCCACTTCTTTCAATGACATTAGGGGAAGAGCAGGGAGCACTGGGAAGTGCTGGGGATATGGACTCGAGATACCCCTGAATCTGAATCCACACTTCATGGCTTATTTTTTATTTAACTTTATTTACATTCAAAATGCAACTGTTGCAGATCTCAGAAGATGACTTACACTCACTGCTATGGCAGAATGTTGCGGTTAGTAGACCCACCACTGGATCCTCTTATTCAACACATTCTTCCAATAATTCAGATATTACTGTATCACAAATGCCCATTTCTATATTTTGATATCTGCTTTCCAGTATAATTATCTTCCTTCTTTATTCTCTAAATCTTATGATTTTAAAACATATTTCTGAGAAGTGTTCCACAGGCACTTTACATATGATAATTTGATAAAGAGATCCTGGAGATCAAAACCACATTTAAATCCTGAGATAAACTCAACTGTGTCATATACATGGCTAGGTTTAGTCTGCTTACTTTGTTACTTTGTTTAGTAATTTTTGTTTCAAACAACAAGATCCTTCTGTATAGCACAGGGAACTACACTCAATAAATTTTAATAGCCTATAGTGGAAAAGTATATGACAAGGAATATATATATATATATATATATATATATATATATATATATATATATATATATATATGAATTACTATGCTGTACAGCAAGAATTAACACAATATTGTAAACCAACTATACTTTCACCAAAAAAGTTGAAATAAAATTGAGAGATGAAACTTCAACTGCCCAGGCTGCTGTCAGGATGAAATGATTCAAAGCAGGCCAGGTATTAGCAACCCCCCTGACACATCAAAACCCCATGGGGGATCTTCCTTTTGAGCAGCACTGGCTAACCGGCTGTGGTCACCTGTAAATAGGGTTGAAATCACTTAGACCCTTGGCTTGGGATCACCGTGGCCACAGGGTTGGGGGTCACTGCAGCACCTACGAGAATGATGGGGCCAGCCTGCTGCTGAAGCCGCTCCCCAGGCCGCAGCCCAGAGCACTGCAGGCAGGTCTGAGGTCCGGCCGGGGGCGCGCAGCTCCACAGCCACTCGGAACCCTGCGGTGCGGGTGGCGCTGGGACCACGCTCGTCCATCACCCTCCCTGGCACCCAGACTCGGGATTCTCCTGGGGAAATTTTTCTCTGCCTCATACTTCCTGTCTCAGCCTCTTGTGGAATGCGGTCCATGCCACAGGGAAGCAGGGCTTTTACCCTCCGGGACCCAAATCTATCACGGTATGGATCCAGGGTGAAACTTCCATGTTAAATCACCTGGCGCTCCCTTCTTGTGCTGAAATGCCCTCCCCTGTCGATGGCATTAGGTCGTATTAGAAGTCCCGACTTGCTTGTCCTTAGCTAAGACTCTGAGCCTCTTGCTAAGTCTTCCTGAGTGGAACCACTCATCTGTGGCAGAAAAGCTTGGGCTCTCGTCTACCTATCATTGTCCACAGTCTTTTGGGTTTTCTGTTGGTTTAAGGTTCTCGTGCAGGGATATCAATTTGCACATGAGAAGCACCTGTAGACATTTAAAAAAATACAGACACTGGATCCTCCCCCTTCTCCAGCCAAGGCTTGAAGCTTTCTTCCTCTAGCAGGGGTTACACAATCATTTGCTTGGGAATTGACCACACATATTGGCATAATCATAGTAAATTGCCCTTTACACTGTGCTTGCCACGTGGCATTTTCTACTTCATGTTGTCTTTTTACCTTCATTATCACATTTAATCCCTGAATTATAGATTATCACCATTTCTGTTGAGGACACTCCTACTTGCTAATCTTGAATACAAGTATCTTTGATTCTCTTAATCTATTTCATTCCTGAGTTTCCTGTTCCTGAATTTAAAGAGTGAATTATGGACACATGTATTTATGATTCTCTTATTATATTTCTCTGACTCATCCTCTAACCAAATCATATCTGGAGAAGAGAGATTTTCTCTTTTAAACATTTGCTTTTTCTTATTATATAGTAGTGCATACACACAGTGGAAAATGTAGAAAACATATAAAGTAAGAAAATTACAGCCATACATTATCTAAACACCAAAGGACAATGCTATGTCATTTTGGGCATTTAACTATTTTTCTAAATATTTTATCATAAAATTTCCCTAGGAAAGTTGCTTAACCCTGGAATTGTACTAGCCTTTTGTCCAGTACAGAATAACATTCCCAGAAATGACCCCAACATCAAAATAGTATGTGAGGCTGGGAAGGCCACAGGGCACTCAGCTTATTCTCTGAGTCCTACAAAGAATGCTGTTAATTCACTGATGTTACGCATTCGATGCCTGTGAGTCACTCACTCACTCAGCTGGCTTGGACTGAGACCTACGTTATACCAGGTGCCGATCCAAGTGCTGGGGAGACCCCAGAGGGAGCCTGGATCACGGCATCACTGTCCTTCTTTATTTGCTCCCAGAATCCTACTCAAGAACCCTACATGGGATTGGGGGGATGGAGGCAGGTGAGATACAGTGAAATTCATTTCATTATGTTCCTTTAGACATATTTGAATAGCATGAAAATAGTCGCTAATTTTGATAAGTTTTCTTTTCCCTTCCTATGTATTTTTGAGGATGGGTATAGCTTTGGTGCAGCAAGAGTAATTGATAGATCTTTGGTATGTTAGGATTTTATATGAAAAATTAAGAATGAAACTGCACTTAAACAAAGAGAAGAGGCAGTGAGGAAAACACAAGCCACCCTCGAACTTGGCTACAATTCAGAATTCCTGGTTTTCAAAAAAGGGAATCATAATTCAAAATAAATTCCCTAAATATTTTAGCCCCTAGTAGAAATACATGGAGGCAAAGTTCAGCTCACTGGAACCTAGAACAGTGTGCTTACTTAAGCGAAGGTATAAATAGACCACAGATACTATAATGCATCCTTACTTTAAACTAGTTCATGTGAGCAAGTTTCATTTCACATGAATTGCTCAGTACCAGTTTAGGAAATATATCCTTCTTGATTGGTAAAAATAGCTCACGGATAACCAGATTCAACAAAATTTAGTGTTAAATAATTTACTTATTTCCTTCAGGAAATGCTTTTGAGTAATCTGAGTTAAGTATTTCCTCTATCTGACCCTATATCTTTTCACAGAGAAAAGTAGTATTATTTGCACATGACCTACTTTTACTCCTCTGGAAATATCTGACTGTGAGCTCAGGGTAAGTGTTGTCTACTGCACAGTAGGGAAAAAGAAGATTCATTTCACAGCGAAGATCAGAATCTTTTTTTTGAGGGGCGTGGTGAGCTGGGGGACAAGGGAAATGCCTTTGTTTCGAGACAGACCCCAGTAATCCATACTGAAGCTGAAAGTTGAAGCCATTATGAAGAAATGTGGGAGGACACACTGACACGCAAAGGTGTTCACTCTGCAAAAACAGAAAGAAAGAAAGAAAGAAAAAATAATTTAACTGCCCTATAAAGAGAATGGACAGAAACTTGGTAATAAGGGTAAGAGAAGGAAGGTTAGGGAAGGGAGGAGAAACAATGAAAGGGAACTTGGATGCGGTGGGCAGAAGAGCAGTTTTCTGGAATCTAAAATGAAGGATGATAAGAAAAAAAGTAAAGTTTAAAAAAAGTTACAAAGTTTAAAATAGTTTAAAAATTAAAAAAAGAAGTTAAAAAAATAAATTTTTTATAGTGGCATGGAAGATTTTAAAATGATGGAGGTTTTTTATTTCAAAATTCAAGTTGTTTGAGTTTCTCCCCCATGCTCCAAACAACAGTAAGATCTGCTTGTGTAAGTGGTTTTGGGGGACACCACAGAGAGGGGCGAGCTCTGCAGTTACGTTGGCCAGGAACAGAATGCTGGTGTGGAAGGCAAGACAGAAGAGAGATCAACAGTTTCATGAGAACAGAAACTCAAAGCCAGAAATTATCTTAAAAAGTTTAGTGTGGTAGGCAGAAAAATGTTCCGCCACAATATGTCTATGTCCTTATCCCCAGAACATAGGAAGAGGTCAGATTCCCTGGCAAAGGGGGCCTATGGTTGCAGATGTGGTTAAGGTTGCTAACCAGTCGACTCTAAGAGAGATCACCTGGATTATAGATGTGGGCCCAGTGTAATCACCAGGGTGGTTAAAGGAGGAAGAAGGAGGCAGAAGAGGGGAGAGGGGAGAGGAGATGTTATCACAGGATCAGTGTCAGAGGCACACAACCATGCTGACCTTGAGATAGAGAAAAGTGGTCACAGGCCAAGAGACGCAGGTGGCCTCTGGAAGCCTCAAAGTCAAAGATACAGGTTCCCCTGAGGCCTTCAGGAACAGCCGTGCCAACACTTTGACTTCAGCAGGCTTCTGCGTTCAAGAAAACTACAAGGTTATATTTGTGTTGTTTAGAGGAGACTTTTTCTTTTTTCTTCCTACTACCATGATATTTGGGGATACTAGTTAAAACAGCAACAGAAAGCGAATACAGTAAGCTCCTTGAAATGTTCAGAAATTGCAGATAACACTGGACTGTCCACTTTGATGTGGGATTGGGCTTATGTGAAAATCAAAAAGACAGTGTGACCTTTGCTAACATCTGCTTTTCTCATTTTTAGGAAGAGAACAGTAAGTCAAAACCTCTGTTGCTATTATTTTAGACAAGTGTCTCTTAAAACATTATGTAACCCTGTGCCTTAGGACCCCAAGGGATTCTCTGTTCTTAGAAGAACATGGATTCAGAGAGACAGGGTCTTACATCTGAGTCCCACAGTGGTCTCTTATTGGCAATGAGAGCTTGAGCAAATCAGTTACCCTCTTTAAGCCACAGGATCTTCATTTGCAAAAGGAAGATAAGAATAAGGATTGTTTGGGTGATTAAATTGTACACACACACACACGCACACATACATATATGTACAACATTTAATACAGTGACTAGCACATACTAGGCACTCAACAAATTCCTGTTATGGATTTTTAAATGCATATATAAAAGGAGGAGAAATTTGCAGGAAGTTGTGGGAAAACTTAGTTCATGGCCCCAGAAAGGGCCATCTCTCAATGGGCTCTGATCAATCAGTCCCCAGTGGTGGGCTAATAAGCAGAGACTATAGCACTTGAGGATTTATGTTAAACATAAAAAGGAAGGTATTTAAATATAATTATTAAACAGCAGGTACGTTTATACTGTTGGCTGGATCTTCTTATCTGGAGAACATTACTAAGCAGAGAGTCTCCCCAGTTTTAGAGATGGGCACGCAGGAAAATGACGTGGGTCGGTGGGCCGTTCTCACCCCAAGATCACATGACTGAGTACTCACGGAAGTAACACCTCTTGTATGTTATTCCAGATGGACTGTCCTCCCATGATTATAGTCAGCTGTGCCATCAGTTCAAGGAGACAGCCACTTGGGTCACACTGGAATATTAGAAAGAAAATCTCATTTAAATTTTAGATAGCTCTAACATGAAATAAAGTCATTATTTTATGCCTAAAAGAATCTAAGGAACAAAGAGTAAAGACACTCTTCATTGGGCAACTAAGAGAAAACCTGAAACAGGTTAGACTGTCAGAACACAAAGCTGTATTCACACCTCTTCATTTCTGTATTTTTACAGGGAATACATCAGATCTCATGGATAAGTCACAAATCTGCCCTTAAAGAATGTGATGTAGAAACACGAGGAGTAGTAGTTGACAAAGTGGAACAAGAACACCTTCATGGCTGGGTTGTTCTCATAGTCAGTCTGGTCCTTGGGAGCTCTGCAGCTAGAATAAAGAAAAGTTAAGTCTGCAAAATTGTGAACGGCTTTGAGACCCTAATCAAAGCCACGGACACATGAGTTAACACGCTAAATATGTATATATATATATATATATATACACAATTCACACTGTTTTCATATCAGCTGTTTTGAATTTCTTAACATATCCACTATGTTAATTCCAACTGTACACACTGTTGTAAGAGTTTCTCCCACTAAGAACGAAATATCCCACAAGGCAAAAAAAAAAAAAAGTCATCCGTTCCTTAAAATTTATAAGCACAACAGTATCCAATGGGCAAGAACTGTCCTCTGTCAGGTGTAATTTGAAAGAAAGCTACTTCTCAACATCCTGCTAAATAATATTCTCTTGTCTCCCTGAACAGCAGTAAGGTAGGACTATTGAAGGAGAAAAACAAAACACGGGGCAACTTGCTAGAAACATTTGGGGAACATAAAACGGTCATCCTCCTAGTTCAGAATTTGAATTGGTCTTAGTATTTTCAGAAGATGACCACTGAGCAGACCACTGGGAGAACCACCCAGCCACATGCAACGTGTGGGTAGCACTTAACTTAGGCCGCTAAGCCGCTGGGTGGGATACAAGCCAGAGAGAAGAAACATTTATTATAGAAGCCGCAGCTGATGAGAATGGAGCTACACTAACAGGAACAGCATGGGGGGAAGACACATAACAGTGTGATTAATTGTCCTCTCTGTAACGCGCAAGCAAATCTGCCTCTGGAACCACAACCCTCTTCCACTTATTTGCAATACAGAGACTATTTACTTTCAACAATAGGGTACATTATCTAATATAATTGAAATTATTATTAAACACTGACATATTTACACAGAGCTTGGACATTCTAAAGGGACCTTTGTCCCTTTTACTAATGCAAAAATGGAGCTAATTCACTTCTCATATAGGCTAGAGAAAATACGTTTACACTTGAAGTTAACTAAAGAGTGTAATGTACTGCAATTGAAGTGCCTAAAAGATAATCTCTGTTTTGACCTGGTTCTAAAACTTGTGTAGAAATTATCTCAGCTGCAGGAGGAGCTTATCAGAGTCAGTCATCATGACTGTCACTTTCTCATATATGGCTTTCAGGGTCATGAAGATGATAAAACTGATGAGGGAACCAGTGATGGGCGTGGCCCACCTGCACAGTCAGGTACTTTTGGATTGGGTCTGTTCCACTCAGGTTCTTGGGAAGTTTTGCAGGAAATACAATGAACACTGAAAGTCCATAGACAATGATCCCAATAACTGAAGCAATGGTCAACAGGACCTGACAACCCAAAAACCCAGCAGCATGAGACTCACTAATGATCGTATTTTTACACAGAAAACTTGCCCCCAACCCAGCTTAAACAGAAAACATGCATGTGTTGTAAACTTCACATAAACGTGAGAAGTGATATAAATAGCACGTAAATGCCATAAGAGACGTGAATATCAGGCATGTTAAATTTTAGTGGAGGACGAATGAAAGATGTCAAAAAGAATGAGTGCATCCACTAATGTAACACGCTGGCAGCAGTAGCAGCTGTGTGTAGGGCATAGGGAATATATGGGAACTCCACTTTCTGTGAATTTTTCTGTAAACCTAAAACTGCACTAAAGAAGAAAGCCTATTAAGTATATTTTAATGGGTGAAAATGGGGCAACTGGTGGCATGTTCTTTTGGAGGGAAGTCTGTGATAGCAGAACAAATGAAAGTATCCCTTCTACATCTGTAGAATTACTTAGGTTATGAACTAGTTGTAACCCATGAAGGGGATATGCTTCCTTTCAAGGGGGAACCTATCACTGATTCAGGGTTCAGCAGGTGCTAGCTGTCGTCTTCATTCTGAATAGAACCAGTGAAGCTGTGGACATGCCCTGAGGGAAACAGTGGAAGTGACAGCAGGTCTCTGCTGATGAAAGCTTCACATGCTTTTCATACTCCTTGAGATCTTAAAATGGCAGGTATTCCTACTCCCTGCATTTGCACAAGATTCATGTCCCTGATCCACTGTAGTTCTGACTGTGTGGACCCAAGGGCAGCGGGGGTGTCTGAAGCATAATTTCACGTGGCTAATAGGGTTTCAGTTCCTCACTAGGCAGGTTTCTTCCTGGCCACTGAAGAATGCGCATTAAAGATCCCATTTTTAAACAGTTTTCCTTCCATGTACCTTCTTGGTCATAGTCCAGAAGCATGTACTCAGTGTCCCTGGCTGCTCCTGATGGCTGCCCCAGAGAGAAAGCTACAAAGAATGTGAATTTCAGGACTAAGTGAACCACATCATGTTATTTACAGCAGCGGGCGGCTGGCTTGCACCTGCAGGGGAGAGCAGAGGGAGTGCTTACAAGTCCCTCCTGGAGCCACAATCCTGCATCTGGATCCCAGCTCCCGATGCTAGCTGTGGGGCCTTGTGCAAATTTCTTAACCTCTTGTGGCTTCAATCTCCTCACCCATATAATGGGGGAATAACAATAGCAATTTATAGGACTATTATGATGAATCAATTATTTACTAATTGTGAATACAATTGGAACATTAACCGCAGGCATGTGAAAAACTCTACCTAAGTATTAGCTACGAATATGGTGACCAAAGTCTTAAAAAGGTGTTTTACTTAGTTTTTAAGCCATCAGATTGTAGAGAAAGCATTTTATTTTCTCCTCTACTCTCTTTCATCATCCTTTTCTTCAGTTAAATCTTCATGCTTGTGAAAGGAATAACTTTTTGGTGTGTGTGTGATTAAATGTGAAAATTAGTTAAGGCTGAGAAAAATGTATTATAGAAGGTATATTAAGCCTTCCTCTCTTGTACAGCACATATAGGCCATTTAAATACTATGCATTTTTAAAAGTCTACATAATAATTTTTTAATTATGTATTAAGTAAACATAATAGTTAAGAATCCTTAAATGCTTACTATTGCTTCAGCACACATCTATTTTTCAAAATCCTCACAATCACCCTGTGGGGAAGGTAATATTATATCTCTTTTACAGATGAGGAAATACAGCCACGTGGAGATGATGCAATTTGCCCCAAATCAAGCAACTATTCAGTGAAAGTACTGAAATACTCAAAGAACCCAAAGACACACTAACTGTATAGCACTGTCTCCTACATGGTCTGTAAAATCAATTCTAATTCATTTCAGAACTTTTACAAACTTGACACATTTCCATTTTTCTTCCAAGCACTTAATGGGTTCAATATTTCTTAAGAAACAGGAAAGCTTTCCATTCTCCTTCCTCAAGTTTCTTCTTATTTATCATCTTTTCTGATCATAAATGTAACATTTGCTCATTAAAGAAAATTTGAAAGTACTCAGTAGTGGACAGAACTGCTGTCCTGGATCTGTCCCCAGTCTTAGAAGAGGACCCAGAACTTGCTTTAGGATAAGTAACCTCTATTTTGTTTATAGTCCTGTGATTTAACCTCGATTGACCCACTCTTTCTGAAGCACCAGAAGTAGATCTCAGTTGGTTTAAGACAAATAATACCCCTCATAGTATTGGCCTCTCACATGATTGGAGAATTGGCAAATAACCCAGGAAGAGCCACTATTATGTGAAGAGATACATACTGGTGCCCATGTGAACCATAAGCTTCCTCCATTAAGAGAGGAAGCTGCCAAAAGAGACCTGTCTTGGTTTGGATGGATGATCTGGGATGCTGCGTGCCTAGAAGCAACATGCTGAGACATCTTTGGACACAGAATGAAGACAGGACAAAAGCAGCCCTTGACATCATCTGGGCTAGAGTATCTCTCCTTGACTGAAGCCAGACCTCAGACCTGAGGTTTTCATTTACAGGAACCAATAAATCCCATGCATCCCCATTTTTTGGTTGTTGTTTAAACACACTGGAGATTGATTTTGTCACCTACAATCAAAAGACTCCAACTCTGAAAATGAATAAAAAATAAAATAAGAATAATGCTTTGACCTATAGACATAATTTCTTCAGAACGGTGCATTGTTTGTATATTACAAATCATTTTATATATTAATTTTATTCTCAAATCTATCATAAGCATAACACTTTGACATGTCATAAAATATTTTCATGGACACACTTTTTCATGGCTGCATACTATTCTACTTTGTGAAGAGTTGGAAGAATATTTTGGCTGAGATTTTATATATATATATATATATATATACATATAAAAGTATGTCTGTGACTTGCATTCATAATGACTTTTCCCTGCCATTTTGAAATAATTCCTGATTAAATTTTTTCAAAGCTGAATTAGTGGATTAAAACATATGAATATTTTTGACTCTTGATATCAACTGCCAGACTGCTTTCTAAGAAGGCTTGAGGAGTACACCAGAAATTAACACAGCATTGTAAATCAAATATACTTCACAAAAATTATCCAGTAACCTAGGCATGGGATTGGTGATCACTGACATTTCATCCTCATAAACAGAGCTGTGTCACTTGAGAGGTGGAAAACTATTTCATTTTGATGTGCACTGAGTGAATTACCATTGAAGTGTGACATCTATTTTTTCCTTTGTGAATGTGTGTTCATCTTCTCTGCCTTCTACGCTCCTGAGATATTTTGATGTTACATTTGAAGTGATCTGAACTCTCTATGTATTGAAGGAATTAGCCCCTTGTCGGATTTGTAAACAAATAACATCCTCTGGTGTTTTGTTTAAAATTAGGATGCTTCTGATGCATGGAAATCTTTGTATAATTTCCTCTGAAACTTACTGTTCATCTAGAGGTTGTATACTCATCCATATTTATTTCTAGTTCTTTTTCTATTTGTGTTACTTTTTAAATGTTTCTGGAATTTATCATAATATATGGTTCACTGTATGATTTCAATCTTTTCTTTTCCCCCCAAGTAGCTAACAAGTGTTCCATTCACTGAATAACCTTTATTTATCTCCCTGATTTGTAATGCCTTCCATCTCTTATAGTAAATTATTATTGATATCAGAGCCCATATCTGGACTTCCTGCCCTATTTTCTAATCTGGCTATTCTTGAACTAGTAAAACTCTCATTATCTTATTAATTATTATATTGCTAATATGATTTTATTCACAATAAACCCAAATGAATTTTATAACTTCTGATATTTTGGAGATATGAACTTTTAATCTAGAATCATGTGATTAAAGCATCTTTTATATCTTTCAGTAGTTTACTTTTATTTTTTGATAGTTCCTACTATCCTTTAGTTAGGCTATTCTTGGACATTTTACCTAGGTTGTTACACTTGGAAAATTTTAGAAATCTTAATGCCTCCATCTGGTCTCTTAATCAGACCCTGGAGAATCCTAAACCACTGATCTGATTTGAACAAATGAGGTGAAAAGAATTGGGGGAAGCACTGTGTGCAGAAGAGACTGTGGAACCTCCAGAGTGGCGCCCTGCATTGGCTCAGATTTTCTCTGGAAAAAGTTTTCTCTATGAGACTACATAGTTCCCAACTTGACTTTCAGTTTTCTCAGCAATTCACATTAGATTTTAAAAGTCTGTGGCAGGTTCTTACCCAGAAAAAGAGCATTTGCACAAAGGGTTATATGTATACACTTTCCCCAGGTGGTAAATGGAACACGCTCTTCTTCCTTATTAAAAAAACAAGTTTAGTCAATCAAGGGATTACACCAATGAAATGCTATTTCTCCTAACTGGTCACTAAATCCTAAACATAAAAAAAATAATAATTTTCAGACATTGCCTCCTTGTTTGTAAATGCATGGGTTTTTTTTCCTGTTTTTTTTTCTTTTCTTTTCTGTTAACCGATGTCAATCACACAACAAAATATGTACAGTATTCGTTTTAATACTATTTTTTGAAAATGCACATGTGAACAGTAAACTGTTTCCCTGCCATGGTCTGAGCACTTGACAAGGCCAAGATTTAAAGCTCTATTCCTTAGCTTGCCTTTGATTTCAGAAGTGAAGGTAGTGACAGCTTAGAGTCTGTGCAGGACAGAAAGAGTCACAGGTGTCTGCAGCTAACTGGTCTCCATTGTGTGTTTCTTGGTTGAGCTTTATGTGTTAATTAGCTACAACTATGAAGTTTAAGAGTTTCCATTTTAGAGTTTATATTTAGAATTTTTTAAGAGATGAAATCAGTTAGACTCAAGATTTAACTGGATTATAAAACCAGATATAGTATAATAATAGCTGTAACTAAGTACATGGCCCTTCCTCTGTGCCAGGAAGCCTTCCAAGTAGATTCTGTACATTACTTCGACCCGTCCTTACCACTGTCATGGAGAAGCAACTCTCTTATTCTTATTTTATAGGAAACTATGGCACAGAGAATTTAAGTTGTCCAAGATCACTCAGGAAGCAAGCTGCTGTGTTCAAATATGAATTTAGGCAAATTCATTCCCAAGATCTCACTACCACAACGCTGGCCTCTCTAAACAATGGAGCATGCTTTCGCAAGTAAAGTAAAATACTTCAAAAAAAAAAACTAAAAAAAAAGGCAATTTTTTAAATAAGGAAGAATGATAAAGTTAAATGAGTCTTCATCTTCAATTTTTCAACAAGCATGTTCCAATGAAAATTTAAACTAATTAGCTGGCAATTTTAAATTTAAACTTGGCAGTTTAAATGACCAAAAACTTTTCTTCAGTATTTTTTGTATGCTGCCAATATGATAAGTTTTTGTTTTTCAGGACTCAAAAGCATTATGAACATCTAATTTTGTCTAAGATTCAGCTTTCATCTCTGAATGTACAGTCTTTCACCAACATATGCTTTTACCCCCATCTTCAGTTGTAAACAATGGGAGCTATTCATAATGGGGATTATTAGAAGCTTATTACATTGTAAAAGATAAATGTCACTTTCTATTGGTAGCTGAATCTCATTTTTTTCCATTTATAAAAGAGGATTTTGACCTGCTCTCTCCATATCTTTTCAGTGCCAACATTCTGTAGATCTGTGATTCATTTATTAAATCTATATTTGGAGACATTTTCAGATGCTCCTAATAAAAGCATTTTTTCCAAGTGTTATTCATGCTCATAACCTTCTGTCCTGCTCCTGCTGACTGCAAGAACAAACAGCTCTAAATTATCTCAGCTGATGGAAAGAAGCAATAATACAAATGACTCAAAAATCATCTTTTCATAGCTCTAGAATGTTGATACAAAGATATACAGTTTTATTTTTTTAATTTTGCAGCAGGAGTGGCAGCAATAAATTTACATTTCCAATTATGTAAAATGACTAGCTCAAACACTGCTCAAACACTGATGGCACCTCAACAAATGTTTCCCTGCTTCTTCTACCCTTTCTCTGACTTTAGGATGAGAGTCATGCTTCTTTGTGCACATCCCAATAGGAAGGGGGAGCAGTGACCGGGACTTAGTTCAAGACAAAGGGGCACCTAGTCTACGATGAAAAGGAGGCCGCAATAATGAAGGTGCATGTGAAAAAATGGGAGTCAACTATAAAAACCAATTTGTCTTTCCTTCTACATCTGTGTCATTGCAGCTAATTTATATTTTGCATTTTTTTATTGGTGTTATGAAAGGATACAAATCAATGCCTCTTATACACTTATACCAGTCTTTTTCTTTTCCCCCTTTTTACTGTTATTATGAAGGAAGGGCCTCACTTCTCCTCTGTGTCCACCATTCCAGGCAGTGCTCCTTCACCTTGGCTGCACATTAGAATAACCAGAGGAACTTTAAAAACTTCCCTATGCCAGAATGCACCCCAGGCCACTAAGTACCATCAGAGTTTGCAGTGGTGGAATCCAGGCACCAACATTTTTTAAGGTCCCCTGGTGATTCCAACATGCAGCCAAGGCTGACAAGTCCAGAAGTAAACAGACTAAAGTGCATCTAAACATCACCGCTTTTCCTGGGTAATCTCATCTATCTCCAAGTGGGGACACCGCGCCTCCTATTCTAGTCGGACTTGTTCTTCCTGCTCAACCGTGTCCCATTTGTACTCAAGTTCTGCCTGGCGCTGCTTTCAGAACTCCAAAAGTAAGGTGACTAACAGAGAGAGAGAACAGCAGAATGTGGATCTTCAGTGATGACTGATGCTTCAGAAATCTGTACTTAATATTTATTACACTTAACACTTTGGTAAATGGTTAATAAAATCACATTATATTTATAGGCGATACTAAAAAAAATGAGTTAATACATTTTGTTTAAGAAAAAAGAAAATGTAGATAATTTATTGAACTTTTGGGAACAGACTAGCTCTCTAGCTCAGGGGAAAGGTATTAACGTGATGGTCAGAGGCAGGTGACTGTGTCTGATGCTAAAGTACCTGCTACCAGCACATTATGCCCACTAAAAACACAAATATCGGGGGGAAGGGTGGGTATAGCTCAGTGGTAGAGCACGTGCTAAGCATGTACAAGGTCCTGGGTTCAAGCCCCATTACCTCCATTAAAAAAAAGTTAAAAAAAGCACAAGTAACTGTCACAATTTTAAAGCACTGCACTGTCCACCCTCCAAGCCTTCTCCTCACATTCCTCTGTCTCTTCTGTCCAAAGGACCTGAGGGTGGGGAAGGGGATGAGAATGCTTTAGTAGCCCCTGCATTTCTATTTTCCACCACCACAGTCACACAAACTTAAAATAATATTCTTAAATATGGAAAACTGCCATTTTCCTCAATCATCGGTAAAGTAATTTTTAGAAATCGTCATTCTGTTTTAAGACTCATAACTTTAAATAGCAGACAAAAACAACATGAAATGTTAATTGAAAATGTGGCTTCAGGGTAAATTCCCTAAGCCCTTCTTCCCACCAGACTGTTACCACTAGGCCCCAACTCTAGAGAAATTGCAGAATAACCACTGTTCCCTCCACCATTGTATCTGAGTCTCTACAATGCTCTGAGAATAAAGAGGAAAAAGACACAGTCCCTGCTTCCGGGAGCTCCTAGGTGTACAGGACTCATAGTGAAGTGATGGCTGAGGAGGCGTGTTAAGAGGGCTTGGTTAACAGTCAGCAGAGGGTGCTCAGGGCAGAGAGCCGGAACTGTAGCCAAGGCTCTCCCACAGAAGGGAACCACTGTGCTGAGTTCTGAGATGCCCTAGAAGTGATCAGGTGAAGGTATAATGTTAAGGCCATTTCTCCCTGGGGAGCTGCGCATGCAAAGGAGGGAGACCAAACAGAGCCAGGTCCCTTCCAGGAACTGTAAATAGTCTAGAAGCGAGCACAGGGTGTGGGAGGCAGATGAGGCAACCAGGTGGAGAGATCACAGGTGTACATCACAAAGGACTCTGTGTGCCTCCAAGGTAGAGGAGACATGCAAAGTGATCTAGAAAGAGACAAGATAGAGGCAGGGAGGACTATTGGCAGGTTCATGTGAAGGCCTGCTGAGGCCCTGCCAGGAGGAGAGAGAAGAAAACATTTCAGCAGGTGGACGGATTGGCCACAGGTGTGATGGAAGGGCAGGAAGAGGTCAAAGATGCCGGCCAGCTTTCTGGGTTTGGCAGTGTCTAAATTATAGTGCCATTCCCTGAAATAAGAAGGGCAAGAACCTCCTAGAGGAAAACATAGGCAAAACATTATCTGACATACATTTCAAAAATTTTCTCCTAGAAAAAATAAAAGCAAGAATAAACAAATGGGACCTAATGAAACTTACAAGCTTCTTCAGAGCAAAGGAAACCAGAAATAAAACAAGAAGAAAACCTACGGAATGGGAGAAAGTTTTTGCAAGTGAAACCGACAAAGGCTTGATCTCCAAAATATATAAGCAGCTCATACAACTCAAAAAGAGAAAAATAAACAACCCAATCCAAAAATGAGCAGAAGACCTAAACAAGCAATTCTCCAAGGAAGACATTCAAATGATCAAAAAGCACATGAAAAAATGTTCAATATCACTAATCATCAGAGAAATGCAAATCAAAACTACAATGAGGTATCACCTCACACCAGTCAGAATGGCCGTCATTCAAAAATCCACAAATGACAAATGCTGGAGAGGCTGTGGAGAAAGGGGAACCCTCCTACACTGCTGGTGAGAATGCAGTTTGGTGCAGCCACTATGGAAAACAGTGTGGAGATTCCTCAAAAGACTAGGAATAGACTTACCATATGACCCAGGAATTCCACTCCTGGGCTTGAATCCAGAAGGAAATCTACTTCAGGATGACACCTGCACTCCAATGTTCATAGCAGCACTATTTACAATAGCCAAAACATGGAAACAGCCTAAATGTCCATCAACAGGTGACTGGATAAAGAAGATGTGGTATATTTATACAATGGAATACTACTCAGCCATAAAAACCGACAACATAATGTCATTTGCAGCAACATGGATGCTCCTGGAGAATGTCATTCTAAGTGAAGTAAGCCAGAAAGAGAAAGAAAAATACCATATGAGATCGCTATTATGTGGAATCTAAAAAACAAAAACAAACAAACAAACAAAAACAAAGCATAAATACAGGACAGAAATAGACTCATGGACAGAGAATACAGACTTGTGTTTACCAGGGGGGTAGACGGTGGAAAGGGATAGACTGGGATTTCAAAATTGTAGACTAGATAAACGACATTACACTGTATAGCACAGGGAAATATACACAAAATGTTATGATAAATCACAGAGAAAAATTGTGCCAATGAGTGTGTATATGTCCATGAATGACTGAAAAATTGTGCTGAACACTGGAATTTGACACAACATTGTAAAATGATTATAAATGAATAAAAAATGTTAAAAAAAAAAGAAGGGCAGGAAGAGGGGCAAGTCATGAGAGGAGACAACTGATTCAGTTCTGGCTGAGTGCCTGTGGGCTCCAGGAGAGATGTGCAGTAGGAAAATAAAACTCTAGAAATCAGGAGAAAGTTCTAGGCTGAGCCAAGTAGTTTTACTGTTTCAAGAGGCTAATGGGTGTGAGTGGACAAGCTCACAAGAAGTGTATAGGGATAGCTCTCACCCTCCTGCATATGGGATGCATTTGGGAGCCTTTAAAAAATAGTGCACCACAGCCTGGAGTGGGGCCTTTGTACTGTTTATTATTTTTTAAATACTTCTTTTCTTTTTGTGGGGAGTATTGAGCATTATTTATTTTAATGGAGGTACTGGGAATTGAACCCAGGACCTCTTTCATGCTAAGCACATGCTGTAACACTGAGCCGTACTCTCCCCACCTTTTTTTGTTTTTAGACATTAGCTCTACCGAGCAGTCAGGGTTGAGAATCATCCTGCAGAGAGCAGAGAGTCTTGGGGGTAGAGAACAAGGAGAAGCTGCCTAGAGCCCTGCAGACCCCACCAGGGGCAAGCGGAGACGCAGAGGGCCTCGGACGGGCAGTGAGGAATGTGAACTCAACACTCCCCAATGGTGAAGACGACAAACATGTTTCAAGCACCCACTTCCCAGCAGTGTTTGTTCTGACGTTACTAGTTTTCCAGTAATACTGAGTGAGAATAGAAATAATCTGGACACAGGGATCAAATTCAAATGCTGATTATGACCATTATTAGCTGCGTGATTACTGATTAAAAGTTATTCATCTGCCACGTGTAAAACGGGGGACCTAGCACCGTGCTCGTGGGCTGCTGTGAGCGTAATGAAATGACATCTATAAAGGCGCTCCTGACTCTCAGAGGTAATTGCTACTTTTGTCCCCAATTGGGACACCAAGAAACAGAGGCACAGAAAGCTTCAAACATTTGCCCAAGATGAGGGTTGGGATCAGGAATCAAGCCAATGACTTCTTGGATCCAGAGCCCAGGATCTTCTTATGAACAACACGGCACTGCCCAGGCTTCCTGCTCCAAAACTCGTCTCCCTTTGGCTCAGTTCCATGGTGCCTGCGCTGCACAGATGTCCTCACTGCCTGCCTGCCCTCCCGGTGTCTGACCCCGGCACTCCTCCCTCTGTCCCACACAGCGCTTCCTTGGGCACACCATCGCTCATGAGGTCATTGCTGTGGCTACTCGGATGTTTACAAGGAAACGCAGGTGGCAGCCCAGCTTTTTGCTATAGATGCTGCTGTCAGTGGAGGCAAAGAGCTCACAGTTGGTGAGAGAGACCTCTTGTGGTCTCCTCCTTGGCTGGAGAGCTGCATGAAATCCAGTTTCCCTTTGCAAATTAGACATCCAGTATGAGAGATATGTAAGGACATCTGGCCTCTCAACATAGAAATTATGCCCCCGCAGTCGTTCTTAACATTGTAATCTCCTGGCTCCACCAGGGAGCAGAGGCCATGGCCTGTTGTCCACCAAATTTTGTTTCCTTGCACAACAGCTACAATGGGGTGAGTTAACACCAGACCAGAAAATCTACAAAGCCCTCGTGTACTATTTCCTGACACTTGCTTGTCACCCAAATACCCCAGATCCTCCAACTAAACAACTAGTAAGAGGAACTGAGCTGGCTCATCTGTCAGACCCCTGATGGCAGGACTGATTTGGCCTCTCCTGCTCTCGGGATGATCCGTTCTCCTTCTGTGTGCCCTTCCCCGAGTAAAAGGGACTGTTCTTTGTTTATGGGCTAGGGAGTATTTGTGGCTGTCTGACCAGAACCTTCAAAAGTAGAGCTCTTGGTGAGAGTGGAAGCATGGCACCCACGTCCCATGAGCTCAGCTACCCAACAGCCTCATCTAGCCAAGACTGTGGCCAACACCAGGGGTCCATGCTGTTGAGTGTTGGGTCTGGAGAGCAATGCCTTCGCCACTGAGAAGCTGCCCCAACACTTTTGACCTTGTCCCCATCGAGGGGGAGGTGACACATCCATGGGATGAAAGCCACGAGGGCACTAGGTGACTGTGGACCAAGCTGTGACTGGCCAGTCCTGCCCCCCCATGTGACCCATGTTATCCTCAAGTGCAGAAAATCCCCAAAGAGACCCCTGCTTGAATGAATGGGTCACCTATAAGCCAACTGTCCTCGGGCCGCCTAAGAAGCAACACAGTATACACAGTGAGCCACCCACTCACTGAAGTCCCCAAGGCTCACAGCTCACTAATGTGACACCTGGTACCCCCAGCAAACAGAAGACCCTTACTTTATAATTGACTTGAGAATTCTACTACCAACACTGCCTTCCACCTTCCACTTATGAAGTTCTTTCCACTCTGTCCCCTGCTCTGCAATTGTGAAATCAGTCCTGAGCTCCTCCATGAGACAGGAGGGAAGGGGGCCAGGCACAGCCATTAAAAGGATGGCACAGCCATTAGCACCGAGACGGTGGAAAAGTCAACTCCCAGTAGATCTTGAGCTTCAATACACACTCACTGAAATACAGTAGGATGCTAAATGGCACTCCCACAGGTGCCAGGACAGGTTCAAGGCTGACCATGAAAGGTCAAAGGGTGAGTGGTGGCCCAATTCCTGGGAATCCCAACACCTTCCCCAAAGCTGTTGGAATAATCCTCACACTTATTAGCATATGAAAATCCTGAGTGCCTAAAAACTAACAACCACACCTCGTGGCTGCTCTCTCTGCTGAGGGAGACATCCCACACTATGTCAGAGGAGTGTGTATCTATTTTTACTTTAAACTGGAGCACACAACCCCCACGCCTCATGGCCTTTCTCTTGCCTTCTGAAACAGCCCACTCTGTCTGTGGAGTATATATCTATCTGAATAAATCTACATTTACTGAACTGTGGCTCTCTCTTGGATTCATTCCTGTGCAAACCAAGGACCCACATTTCACGAGGTGCATCTCAGGGACCCAAATAAGACCTGGGATTCGGCCATCCTCTCCCCCAAATTTTCCTGTATCATACATTCCTTCCCAAAGGATCTCACCTTGTGCACTCTAAAGTCAACAACACTCATGTGTCCTGACCTGGATCTGCTTCTGCGTTTATCATTTCTTATGTCCACTAGAACATCACATTCATGAGGACAGGGATTTTGTTCTGTTCACAAAGGAAACACCAGCACATCACAGGTGCTTGAGAAGTATTAGCTGAATGAATGAACTGTAGGAAGTCCTGGGAATTCAACTTGGAACTCCTAGCCACTTGGCTCCAAGCTGACTCCAGTTGCTCCCTCCTACTCATGGCTGACCTCTTGCCACCATTCTCTGCTCTGCCATCACCTGAGCCGGGATGAGCTGAGATGAGCACAGACCCCGGAGAGCACGGTGAATGGTTCATGTCGTTGCAACACACTCGCCCTCTGACTGCCAGGGGTTACTTTCGATGGACAAACTGAAGGCAGCACCATGTGCACCGCCCTAAACTACAACTCACTTGAAGCACCAGGACTGCACACAGGGGAAATGCTGGCCCTTTCCAACCTAAGGAGAGGGACTATGGATGAGAAGAGGGTCTCTGTCAACTAACAGTCTCTTTACAAGCCCAGTCTTAGAAAAGCTCTTTAAAGACACTTTTGGTATCTTCCTTGTATTTCTGTAATCCCTCTAGATTTTGTCATTTTAATCTATGCATCAGAAATACAGATGCTCTTGAAATCTCTATTGATTTTCAATGAAGAATATCCTCAATTTCCTTCTCTGCTAAGAAAATTACTGCACTTTATATTAAAAAATCAGCTTCCTTTCATGAGTTTCTATCTTCAAACACCTAATTTCACAAGAATCAGTGAAGCAGGACATGAAAATCACGCTGTGCTTTATCACCTACAGGTGGGCAAGAATGAAATGAATGAGTACTGATCTCATGAGACGGAAAGGCTGGGGCTGTCTTATTCCTGCTACAGATTGAAGGGTCCATATCTGTGAGGGAGAGGAAGGACCAAGGATGAGAAACCAACATTTTCTAACCCATTTCTCTTTTTCAGAGTCCCAGACAAAACAGTGTGATTGCATCAACAAAACAAGAACATCTGCACCCTTTTAAATGCACGCTACAAGTTTACTACTACACACGGCACTCTGTCATTGACCTAAAGGCTGATGACAGCCAAGAAATTTGCAGGGATCTTATTTTGTGCTCATCCCTTTTTGTCTTTGGAACCTCAGGAATTTTGCCTCCTCTCCCTGAGTGTCATTTTCCTCATCCTTCAAATGGAAGTGTAACAGTCATTCATTTACTCAGTGTCTATGCGACAACAGGAGACGGCTTATGAAAACAATAATTAAAAAAAAGCAAGACAGCAATTCTAATCTGTGCTGTCTTCCTCCTCCTCCATGAACATGAACTTACAGGCTAAAATGGCATCTTTCACTAAATCCCGAACGTAAGGAGCAGTTCTGATAAGGAAGTCACAGGACTGCAGTTTAACCGAGAAATGACCCTGTGAAAAAGAATGAGTTGCCAGCAAATCCTCAAAACCCGTAAGGGTGCAAACCCTGGGAGCTACAGCCATGGGTGGGAGTTCCTTAGTTCCCCATTTCACAAAGCCGAGAACTTTGCATGGCCCATGAAAGACACAGATAGCCCAGTACAACTACACCATGTTTTGGAGTACACCGGGGCCACATCACTGCTGACCTGCACTGCTGTGTGGCTCAGAGCAAGAGTCCTGGGCGGGGGTGACTGTGTTTGAGGCTGGACAAGAACTTCCTGTTCTGTCTCTTTTACTCTCTCTCTTCGTGCAATAAAACAACCGGCAGCACTCTGTTGGGGAGCACTGTACCCACATTCTCTGGCAAACCACACACCAGACAGCTCTAGCTGATCTGAGAGAGGACTCTTCAATGAACATATATACACCAAAGTCAGGCAGAAGGCTGCCTGTGACCTTGGGAATCCAAACCAGCTTGTCCTGTTAATCAGGATATTACACATCTAAAGAAAGTGTGCACCAGATGAAGACGATGCTTTAGACAGCGTCAGTGGTTATGTCCAGCAGTGTCTAAGGACAAGTCCTGCTCTGGTAGATGGGAGCATTTTGGTTGCTTTAAGAGTTTGCTACTGAAGGGCTGGGACATTTCATTGGGCCTTGAAACTCCAGACCCCTTTACTCACAAAGGCAGACAAGGAAGGCGAGCCAGCTCAGCCTTTATTCCAACTTCCTAACCAAAAGGCTATGAGGTTGAAAATATATTTCTCAGACTCTTCTGCAACAAGGGTTCCAAATGTGGCTTTAAAAATGCCCATTAGAGATTGAGATTTGCAAATATTAACTACTATATATAAAAATAATTTAAAAAATAATTTTCTTCTGTATAGTACAGGGAACAATATTTAATGTCTTGTAATAAACTTTAGTAAAAAAATATGAAAAGGAATTCATACATATATATGTGAATATGAAGGACTGGAACATTGTGCTCTACATCAGAAATTGACACATTGTAACTGACTATACTTCAATTAATATATATATATGTATATATATATATAATGCCCATCAGCAGCATGTGTCACTTAAAGCAGAAACCCAGATGAATGGAGGCAGAGGTGGTTGGAGGAGCTACGTTATTTTGCTGGGGTGGATGCAGCCGGCATGACAGATATCTAGAAGAATGCTCACAATAGCCACTCACTTATCTGCAAGTGAGTTAGGTTAACAGCTTCCTGAAATCCTCCCCACCTCTCCTGATGAGTGATTTTTCTGGAAATCACTAGGCGCAGCCTGGAACTCAAAGGTAAAAATTAAAAACTGCAGTCAGGCAGCGAAGAGACTGGCAGGACGCATTGGACAAAAGTAGGTCAGAATCAACAAGGAATGGGGAGGGGATAAAACGTGTGCTGAGGACCCTGACTTCAGGGGTGGATTGTCTATGTTGAGGACTCTGAGTCAGTATGAGTAGATGGATTGGTGTGGACTAAAATTGTGGCCATTGTTCAGATAAGTGTGTGATTTGGAGTATATTTATTTGAAGAGGGTTTTTTTTCCCCGTTCAACATTGATCATTTCTAGGGAGAAGAAAAATACTCTGTCACACAACATCTAAGTGCAAAAGAGATGCTACGGGATGATGGTGGTATGAGAAATTTCAGTACTGCAGTTTCAAGCTTTCCTTAATGTGGTTAACAGTAGTAGGTACTTAAAATAAGGTACTTATTATAAAGACATCATCATATGTACATATCCTTAAAGATACACATATGGTGCTATAAGTGGGCCTGAAATGTGCTCTGCATTCTAAAATCTGATGAAATAAAATCAGTAGCTCAATATGCCTGCCGGCTCTAAAATCATGATGTAGCTCATGATCACAGAAAGCAAGATCAGCAAGGAAATTTGAGATTTGTCTTTTCCAGTGTCAAAGTTAATATTTTTTGCTTTACTTAAAAAGCATACTTTTAATTAGGGGTGTTAGCATCCATTGGTATACGGGGAACAGTAGATGTGTTCAGATGTTCTAGACAGTGAATCAGAGCAAAGACTGAGGATTAGACAGTAGTTAAATGCCTCACCCGTGTGATCAGCATCCACAAACTGGTATACTGAAAATCCTTAAAAGTGAGAACTTCATTAAAGCAACGAAAAGTGAGGGGAAAAAATAGCTACAGACTAGTGGAAGTTTCATAACTTGTAAAAATGACAGAAGGCTACTCATGAGGATATTTTTAAAAAACCCTTCACTTTAATAAAAACAAACAATCTGACAACAGGTTGCGCACTGCTCCCTGTAGGAGAAGCCATGCAGGTGGACTCTTATGTGAATGGGGCTGGAGCTGTAGAATTAGTTAGTCTTGCAAGTAACTCAGTTAAAAACAAATGCAAATGCGATACACTTCTAGAATATCTGAGTAAACATCTTGGAAAACTTACTTCTCTATGAAGCAATGACAATGGCAAAATTTGTCAAAATTAACCTCTGTAGAACTCTGGAAATTAAACCAAGACTTCCAGCAATCTGGGGACTGTTTATTTGAGAAAAAAAAAACAGCTAAATCTCCATAAAGATAGTGAGTTTTGTGGCATTGTAACTTGATGTACCCCATCCCTGTATCCTAACCTAAATGGTGGCCTTTAAAAGCAATAGTCTCACAGTCAAGGTAGGGGCAGTAGTGATTTAAAGTTACCCAAGAAATCCGCCCCCAGAAAGCTGTCACTATTTGACCTATCACAAACTCATGCTGTGCAAACAGCCTGTCCCCAGAGTGTGTGGGGGAAACAATCAGCAGTGAGTATTTAACATTACAACCACCTGAGACAGCGGGACCAGTAGAGGCTAACTAGATGCTGACTAGGAAACTTAGAAGGCAAAATTGAGTAATGAGACTTTCTGGGGGTGAAGGTAGGGTTAAAAAGCTCCAAAAAATTTTGAGAATTGTAGAAGGCCGTACACATGTATGGCACAGGGCAAGGAAAGATCTGAGACAACCTTAAGCCTTCAACTCTGGCTGAACTTTAGGTTCTGCATAAGCAAGAACTAAAGGCTATGGAAGAGCTACAGACTGCCTGCCGGTGCTGAGAGCATACCACAGCATGCAGACACACAGCCACCTGGCATCAGCTCAAACGATTGGCTCCAGGCATTGAAAGAAATCACTGTCAAATCATTATTACAGTGATGACAACTAGGCTTTCTTCACACACACTATCTCATGGCCATGCATGATAAAGAATACAGACTTTACAGAATTTGTTCAGGAATATAACTAAATAAATAGCTGCAGCAGCAATGACAATGGAAGCAGCAATAAACCCTTGAGATGAGGAAAATGTGGCTTTCAGAACTGCCACATTGTAATATTTTAAATGTCCAGTTTTCAACAGAAAATTACATGATGTACAAAGAAACAGAAAAGTTTGGCCATAACAGAGGGGAAAAAGTAGTCAATAAAAACTCCCTGAGGAAGCCCAGACACTGGACTTACTAGACAAAGACATAAATAAGCAATTACACATATGTTCAAAAAACTAACAGAAACCATGCCTAAAGAATTAAATTATGTGAACATCTCATTTTACAGAGAATATCAATAAAAAATTTATATTAAAAACCAACTAGAAATTCTAGAAATACAAACATAATGACTAAAATGAAAACTTCAATGAGTGGTTTCTCTGTAGATATGAACTTGTTGAAGAAAATATCAGTTAACTTAAAATTACTGAGATTATCCAGTCTGTGGAACAGAAAGAAAAATGAATGAAAAAAATGAACACTGTGTCAGAGATAGGTGGGACACCATCAACAATACCAATACACACATAATGGGAGCGCAAGAAGGAAGGAGAGAAAAAAAGGGGCAGAAAGAATATATAAAGAAATAATGGCTGAAAACTTCCCAAATTTGATGAAAACTTTAATTTGTACATCCCCGCAGCTCAACAAACTCCACGTGGTATAAACGTAGAGACATCTAAAATAGGCATATCAGACTCAGTGTGTCAAAACACAAGAACAAAGGATCTTGACAGCAGAAAGACAAAAGTGGCTCAACATATACAAAGGCTCCTCAGTAAGACAGTTGATTTCTCATCAAAAACCATGGAGACTAGAAGGCAGTGGGATGGTATCGTCAAAGTAATAAAAGGAAAAGACTGTCACCAAGTATTTTATAGCCAGCAAAATGATTCTTTAAAAAAATTAAAGGAGAAATTAAGACACTCCTACAAAAACAAAATCTGAAACAATCCATTGCTAGCAGGCCTACCCGACAAGAAATACTAAGGATAGTCCAGCAGGTGTAAATGAAAGGACACTCACCTGAAAAATAAAGAGCACTACTACATGAGTAAAAAAATAAAACATTATTAATTGAGTATTACATGTAAATGTTTTGTTCTATTTGATGTAAAGGACAACTGCATAAAACAATACTTATGAAACTGTGTAGATGCACTTATAAATGCATAAAGGTCTAATTTGTAAGACAGTGACAGCATGAGGGGGGGAGGGAAAAGATTGATACCAAAGCAAAGTTTTGGTGTACTATTGAAATTAAGTTGGCATTCATGTGAACTAGATTGCTTTAAAACAAGATGTTAATTATAATCTCCAGGGCAATGGAGGAGAAGTAAGGAGGAGGAAGAGGAGGAGGAGGAGGAGGAAGAGGAGGAGGAGGAAAAATATAAAATAAACAACAAATTAAAATGGCACACTTGAAAATGCTTACTTTGTACAAAAAAGTGTAGTAATAGAGGAATGGGGAAAAAAGACATATAGAAAGTAGACAGCAGATGTAACTTCAACCTGATAAGAAATTACATTAATGTAAATGAATTAAACATTCTAATCAAAATACTAAAGGCAGAAATAAATGGAATAGAGAATAGATGAACAACAGAGAATAATCAACAAAAAGAAAAGTTGGTTCTTTGAAAAGATCAACAAAATTGACAAATTTTTAGCTAATATTAAAAAAAAGAGAGAAGATTCAAATTACTAAAATGAGAAATGAAAGGAAGGATGTCATTACTGCCCTTACAAAGATAACAAGGAATATAAGGGAATATTATGGATAATTATATAGCCAATGGATAAGATAATCTAGATGAAATGGATAAATTCCTAGAAGGACATAAATGGCTGAAGCTAATTCAAGGAGAAATAGAAAACTCAAATAATCCTACAGTAAGTAGTGACTGAAATAGCAATCCAAAACATTCACACAAAGAAATGCTAGGCCTGTATGGCTTTGCTGGTGAATTCCATCAACTACTTAAAGAAAAAACAAAAATAAAAACAAACAAAAAAAGAAAACAATGCTTCACAAACTCGTCTAAAAATAAAGAGGAGGGAACACTTCCCAATTCATTCAATGAGACTAGTATCACACTGATACCAAAACCAGACAAAAGCATCACAAGAAATTTAAAGACTATCTCTTATGAATATAAATGCAAAAATCCTCAACAGAATACAAGCAAATCCAATCCAGTAACATATAAAATAGAACACAATTATGTGGGATGCATCCAGGTATGCAAAGGCAGTTCAACAAACAATAGTCAATTCATGTAATATGCCATATTAATAGAAAAATGGATAAAAACTAGAAATAGAAGAGAACTTCCTCAATTTGACAGAGAACATCTATGAAAAACCTGGAGTAAAGATGATACATAATGTTGAAAGACTGAATTATTTCCTCCCACAATCAACATTGTACTAGAGGTTCTAGTCAAAGCAAACAGACAAAGAAAATAAAGCCTCTAGATTAGAAAGAAACAAACAAAAGTGTTTCGATACCAGATGACATGATATTATATATTGAAATCACAAGGAATCCAAAAAGGAAAAAAAAGAGAGAAAAGAAAAAAATCCTATTAAAATTAATAACCCAGTCTGACCAAAATTGTAAGACACAAATCAATATATAAAAAAGTAATTATATTTCTATACAACAGCAGTGAATAACCTAAAAATAAAATGGAGGGAACATTTTCATTTACAATAGCATCAAAAAGAATAAAATACTTAGGAATATTAAGAAAAACATGTGGAATACTGAAACTTGTATATAGAAAAATAAAATACTAGTGATAGAAGTTAAAAATGACCTTAAATAAATGGAAAGCTCTTCTGTGTTCATGGATCAGAAGCCTTATTAATGTTAGAATGGCCATTGTCCTCAAAATGAACTATAGATGCAATGCAACTCTGGCTTTTTGGCAGAAATGAACAAGCTGATCCTAAAACTCATATGGAAATGCAAGATACCCAGAATAGTCAAAACAATCTTGAAAAAGAACAAAGTTTTGAAGTTTCCAAATTCAAAACTCACTAACAAAACTCATCCACACAGTGTGGTACTTGCATAAAGGACAGAAAAATAGATTGAGAGAAAAGAACTGAGAGTCCATAAACAATCTCTTACACGTAACCATTTAATTTTTGACAAAGGTGCCATGACAATCCAATGGGGAAAAAATAATCTTTACAAAAATGATGCTGGGACTCCTGCACATACACCTGGAAAGAAAGAAAACTGACCTTTTATCTTAACACCATTTAAGAAAGTTAACTGAAAATAAATCACAGACCTGAAACTATAAAACTTTTAGAAAATGAACAATGAGAAAATCTTCAGGACTTTGGATTACAAATACTTGTAATATATGACACCAAAAGCACAAACAACAAAAGAAAAATAATCAAGTAAACTGGACTTCAATAAAATTAAAATCTTCTGTGCTTCAAAGGACTTCATCAAGAAAGTAAGAAGACAATCCACAGGATGGATGAAATTATTTTCAATATTTTCCCTGATAAGGGACTTTTATCCAGAATAGACAAAGAAGACTTAAAATGTGACAATGCAAAGACAAATACAATAAAATTGGGCAAAGAATTTGAATACATGTTTCTCCAAAAAAACATACGAATGGGAAATAAGCACATAAAAAGATGTTCAACATCAGTAGTCATCAGGGAAACAGAAATCAAAAGTACAATGACATGCCACTTCATACCAAATAGGATGACAAATATATATGATATAGGATATATAAATATGTATCTATAAACCCGGTAATAAATAGTGTTGATGAGGATGTGGAGAAACTGGACTCCTCATACATTACTACTGGAAATATAAAATGATGCAGTCACTTTAAAAACTACTTTAGCAATTCCTCAAAATGTTAAAAGTAGAATAAATCCCAGCAATTCCATTTTCTGATATATCCTCAAGAGAACTGAAAATATGTGTTCACACAAAAACTTGTCCATGAGCATTTACAGCAGAATTATTCATCATCAACTGATGGATGGACAAGCAATGTGGAGTATTTATAACAATGGCATATTATTTGAACACAAAAAGGAATTTGGGTACTGATATATGCTATACCATGGATGAGCCTAGACAACGTCACACTAAATGAAAGACAACAAACAAATAAGGCGGCATACTGTATGGTTCTACTTATATGAAATGCCCAGAACAGGCAAATCCATAGAGGCAGAAAGTAGAGTGGTGGCTGCTGGGGGCTAAGGGAAAGGAAGGTTAGGGACTGACTTACTAAAGGTTACCCGTTCCTTTTGGGGGTGATGGCTACAAAGCCCTGAAATGTACTTAAAACCCTAATGCACACTTTCAAATGCTGTATTTTATGGTATGTGAATTATATCTCCATAAAGCTGTTATTCTTGAAGCTGAGCCCACATATGGAGCAAATGGCATATCACTGACTGAGACATCTGGAGGGGGAGTGACCCACCTGCCCACCTCGAAGGAGAGCAGCACCTGACCCAGTGTTGGAGGGGCACGATATTCTTGCTGACGGACACTGTGAGTAGCACAGATGAAGGGGCCAACAGAGCAAGCTGAGTTTGTGAAACAGGGTGAAGACACAAACACCTCTCAATAAAACCATTAAGAGTGCACAGTCTCTAGGAGAATGCATCTTTGTTTTTTAAATCTTTTTATATCTGTTTTATTTTCTATTACCTTATTAATCCTTAGTTTTTAAACAGTTCTCTATGTTTACACTTCTCATTTCACTTTTAATTCTCTTGGTTTTGATCTGTTATTGATTATTCACAGGTTTTAAATATTGTGTTTTGATATTTTTCTTCATTTTATTAAGGCTTTTAAAAGACATCTCAACTCGACTGCTATTCTGCTTCAACTTGCTCTTCTATTACTGATTATACACTGTTTTCAAACCTTCTTTTCCTCAATTCTTTTAAAATTCTCTCTCTCTCTCGTTTTTAAGTTTTATTTCCACATAGGCTTTAGATAGATAAATGAATAAACTCCTTTAAGGACCACAATAGATAACTGATATACCTTAAGCCACAGTGCCAGAGAGATATGAGCAGTATGAAAAAGCAGAGGAAGTATTCCCAATTAAAAGAGCAAGAGAAATCCCCTGAAAGAACGATCAATGAAATAGACATTGATGGCCTACTAGATCAAGATTTCAAAAAAGAAGTGATCAAATTACTGAAGGAACTAAAAGAGATAGTGTTTAGAGACATAAAATATGTCAAAAACAAAATATGTAGCTATAAAGAAGAGCCAATTAGAATTGTTAAATTCATTGGCTGAAATGAGATCTGACCTAAAGGCTGTAAAAATCAGGCTAGATAATGCAGAGGAACGAATAAGTGACCTAGAAGAGAGGACAACAGAAAGTACCCAATCAGAACAGCTGAGAGAAAAACAAATATAAAACAATGAAAGCAATGTAAGGAACCTATGGGATAATATAAAGCATGCCAATCTATGCATAATAGGGGCTCCAGAAGGGGAAGAAAGAACAAAGGGGATGGAAAAGGTATTTAAAGAAATCATGACTGAAAACTTCCCAAACCTAAAGAAGGATTCAGACACCCAAGCACAGGAGGCTCAGAGGTTCCCAAACAGGAAGAGCCTAAAGAGACCCACACAAAGACATATCATAATCAAGATGGCCAGACTGAAGGATAAAGAAATGATTCTAAAGGCAGCAAGAGAAAAACAAAGAGTGAGTTAGAAGAGAAGGCTTTCAGCTGATTTCTCTACAGAAGCACTACAGGCCAGAAGGAAGTGGCAAGATATATTCAAAGTTCTTAATGAAAAAAAGGGTGCAGCCTAGGATACTTTCTCCAGCAAGGCTATCCTTTAGAATAGAAGGAGAGATAAAGAATTTCACAGAGAAGCAAAAACTAAAAGACTTTAGCAACACTAAACCCATGCAAAAAAAATATTGAAAGGTCTACTCTAAATAGAAAAGAAGCAGGATTCTACAGAAATGAGAACTCATAAATGGAAAGGTGATAACTACCATGAATTACAAATAGAATAAACATGAAATTGTAAAAGAAGATATCTAAATTATTGAGTGGGAGAGGGAAGCAAGAAAATATAGAGTATTTTTTCTTTCTTCTTTTTTTTTTTTTAATATTTTATTCTTGGTAGAATGGGTTTGAGATTACATTTCTATCTGTTTAGTACACACAGTTAGAGTAATTGGTTAACAAACTTACAAAAAATTGTAACCACAAGCCAAAAACTTACAAGTGAGTCACAAAAACTAAATACAATCCAAGATGATACAAAACAAAGTTACCATACCACAAAAGGAAGAAGAAAGGAACAAAAAAGAAATACCAAATCAACTGCAAAAATAAGTTCAAAATAGCAATAAACACTCATCTATCATTAATTATTGTAAATGTTAATGGACTAAATCCTCCAGTCAAAAGACAGAGTGGCAGACTGGATAATAAAACAAGAACCTTCAATATTCTGCATACAAGAGACACACTTTAGGGAGAAGGACACATATAGATTGAGAGTGAATGGATGGAAAAGGATATTCCATGCAACTGGAAATGCCAAAAAAGCAGATGTAACAGTACTGATTTGAGACAAAATAGACTTTAAAACAAGGGTCATAAAGAAAGATAAACAAAGACATTTTATAATGATTAAGGGAACAATACAAGATGAGGATATGACAATCATTAGTATATATGCATCCAACATGAGCAACTAAATACATAAAACAACTACTAACAGAGATAAAGGGGGAAACTAATGGGAATACAATCATTGTCAGAAATTTTAACACCACATTAACATCACTAGACAGATCTTCCAGAAAGAAAATAAAGAAGACAACAGAGAAATTAAATGATACAATAGAAAAATTAGATTTAGTGGATATTTTCAGAGCATTACAACCCCCTAGAATAGGATATATATTCTTTTTAAGTGCACGTGGAACATTTTCTAGGATTGATCATGTACTTGTTCACAAAAGAAGCCTCAACAATTTTAAGAACATAGAAATTTTCTCAAGCAACTTTACTGACAACAATGCTGTTGAAACTAGAAAACAACTAAGGAGAAACAAAGGAGAAAAAAGGGAAAGCATAGAGATTAAACAACATGCTATTAAAAAACCAATGGGTCAATGATGAAATCAAAGTTGAAATTAAAGAATACCTTGAGACAAATGAAAATGAAAACACAACCACAGAAAACTTTTGGGACGCAGCAAAAGCAGTGCTAAGAGGAAAGTTTAGGGCGATACAGGCCTTCCTCAAATAAGAACAATACCAAATAAACAATCTAACCCACCAGTTAAAAGAACTAGAAACAGAAGAGCAAAAACACCCAAAAGTCAGCAGAAGGAAGGAAACAATAAAGATCAGGGAGGGAATAAATAAAATAGAGATTAAATAAAATAAAGAAAATAATCAAACCAAAAGCTAGTTTATTGAAAGAGTAAATTAAATCGACAAACCTCTGGCCAAACTCACAAAGAAGAAAAAAGAGAGAACACAAAATTGTAAAATAAGAAAGGAAAATGGAGAAATTACATCAAATTACATAGAAATACTGAATATCATATGAGAATATCATGAAAAACTACATGGAAAAAATGGATAACCTAGAGGAGATGGACAAGTTTCTGGAAACATACATACCACCAAGTCTGAATCAAGAAGAAACTGACCACTTGAACAAACTGATCACTAGGAATGAAATCGAATAAACAATAAAAAAAAATCCTTACAAATAAAAGTCCAGTACTGGACAGCTTCACCGGGTAATTCTAACACACACACAAAAAAGAACTCATACCAGTCCTTCTCAGACTCTTCCAGAAGATTGAAAAGAAGGAATATTCCCAGACACTTTCTATGAAGCCACCATCACCCTGATACAAAAACCAGGCAAAGACACCACCAAAAAAGAGAATTACAGACCAGTATCACTGATGAACACAGATGCAAATGGTCCTTACCAAAATACTAGCAAATAGAATCCAACAGAACATAAAAAAGATTATACATCATGCTCAAATGGGGTTCATCTCAGGGACACAAGGGTGGTTCAACATATGCAAATCAATCAACGTAATACTTCACATCAACAAGAGAAAGGACAAAAACCACATGATCATCTCAATAGATGCAGAAAAGTTTTTGATAAAATTCAACACCCATTTATGATAAAAATTCTCACAAAAGTGGGTATTGAGGGAGCATATCTCAACATCATAAAAGCTATATATGACAAACCTATAGCCAGCATAGATCTCAACGGTCAAAAACTCAAAAGCTACCCACTAAAATCTGGGACAAGACAAGGATGCCCACTATCACCACTCCTATTCAATATAGTCCTGGAAGTCCTAGCCACAGCAATCAGGCAAGAGAAAGAAATAAAAGGGATCCAGATTGGAAAAGAAGAGGTAAAAGTGTCATTATATGCTGATGACATGTTACTATATAGAGAAAACCCTAAAAGGTCCACAAAAAAGCTACTAGAGCTGATTGAAGAATTCAGCAAGGTAGCAGGTTACAAAATTAATGTTCAAAAATCAGTTGCCTTTCTTTACACTAACGATAAATCAACAGAAAAAGAAAGTAAAGAAACAATCCCCTTTAAAATAGCACAAAAAGTAATAAAATATCTGGGAATAAATCTAACCAAGGAGGTGAAAGAATTTTACACAGAAAACTATAAACCATTGATGAAGGAAATTAAAGAAGACTTTAAAAAATGGAAAGATATTCCATGCTCTTGGATTGGAAGAATCAATATTGTTAAAATGTTCACACTGCCCAAGGCAATCTACAGATTTAATGCAATCCCTATACAATTACCCAGGACATATTTCACAGAACTAGAACAAATCATAATAAAAATTTATATGGAACCATCAAAGACCTAGAATTGCTAAAGCATTACTGAAGAGAAAGAAAGAGGCTGGAGGAATAACTCTCCCAGAAGTCAGACAGTACTATAGAGCTACAGTCATCAAGACAGCATGGTATTGGTACCAAAACAGACCTATAGACCAATGGAAAAGAATAGAGAGCCCAGAAATGAACCCACAAACTTTTGGTCAACTCATCTTCAACAAAGGAGGCAAGAATATACAATGGAATAAAGACAGTCTCTTCAGCAAATGGTGTTGGGAAAACTGGACAGCAGCATGTAAAACAATGAAGCTAGAACACACCCTTACACCATATACAAAAATCAACTCAAAATGGATTAAAGACTTAAACATAAGACAAGATACAATAAACCTCCTAGAGGAAAACATAGGCAAAACATTATCTGACATACATTTCAAAAATTTTCTCCTAGAAAAAATAAAAGCAAGAATAAACAAATGGGACCTAATGAAACTTACAAGCTTCTGCAGAGCAAAGGAAACCAGAAATAAAACAAGAAGAAAACCTACGGAATGGGAGAAAATTTTTGCAAGTGAAACCAACAAAGGCTTGATCTCTAGAATATATAAGCAGCTCATACGACTGAATAAGAAAAAAATAAACAACCCAATCCAAAAATGGGCAGAAGACCTAAACAAGCAACTCTCCAAGGAAGACATACAAATGATCAAAAAGCACATGAAAAAATGTTCAATATCACTAATTATGAGAGAAATGCAAATCAAAACTACAATGAGGTATCACCTCACACCAGTCAGAATGGCCGTCATTCAAAAATCCACAAATGACAAATGCTGGAGAGGCTGTGGAGAAAGGGGAACCCTCCTACACTGCTGGTGGGAATGCAGTTTGGTGCAGCCACTATGGAAAACAGTGTGGAGATTCCTCAAAAGACTAGGAATAGACTTACCATATGACCCAGGAATCCCACTCCTGGGCTTGTACCCAGAAGGAAATCTACTTCAGGATGACACTTGCACCCCAATGTTCATAGCAGCACTATTTACAATAGCCACAACATGGAAACAACCTAAATGTCCATCAACAGGTGACTGGATAAAGAAGATGTGGTATATTTATACAATGGAATACTACTCAGCCATAAAAACCGACAACATAACGCCATTTGCAGCAACATGGATGATCCTAGAGAATGTCATTCTAAGTGAAGTAAGCCAGAAAGAGAAAGAAAAATACCATATGAGATCGCTCATATGTGGAATCTAAAAAACAAAAACAAACAAAAACAAAGCATAAATACAGGACAGAAATAGACTCATGGACAGAGAATACAGACTTGTGGTTACCGGGGGGGGGGTAGAGGGTGGGAAGGGATAAACTGGGATTTCAAAATTGTAGAATAGATAAACAAGATTACACTGTATAGCACAGGGAAATATACACAAAATGTTATGATAAATCACAGAGAAAAAAATGTGACAATGAGTGTGTATATGTCCATGAATGACTGAAAAATTGTACTGAACACTGGAATTTGACACAACACTGTAAAATGAGTATGAATCAATAAAAACTGTAAAAAAAAAAACCAATTTGAACCTGTTGAAAAGACATTTGCTCAAAACAGCACAGTAGCAATGAAATTGCTCTGGCTGGCAAGGACTTATTGGATTCCTGTGAGTGCTGGACTCCTCACATGGAATTCCCTTGGCACTCCAGGAAGCCTGTGGTTGTCCCCATGGGTTTGTGGCCATATGTGGCACACACAAGTCTCTGGCTTTGCCACAATTTCAATGCCTTTTTTGGCTTATGAAAGGTTTTGCACTCAAATGGAGTTTTCTTGAGTCCACTCACTGATGTCATTTACCAGATTTATAGTCCAGATCTGACATTCTGGACTCTTAAAATCTTGTAGACATTCAAATGTTTCAGTTTGGATGTGTATTCACCTCTGGAGGCCTGGACCATATTCGATAAAGCCACCCGGACAAGTTCAGCAAAATGCAAAGAAATTTTTCTCTCTGCTAGACTGAAATGTCTATGAAGGTATAAAAACTTCTGCATCTACAAATGTAGGGAACCAACTCATCAATAACATATCTATCCGTAATGCATGGACATTTAAAAAAAATACTGTATTTACTCCTATCAAATTCTATCTGGCTTTTGCCAAACTGTGTCCTAAACTGTAAGGAAAGTATATAAATTTAGAGAATTTTTTACCTTTTAAGAGAGAAAGGAACCCTCCTACTCGGTTGGTGGGAATGTAAATTGTGCAGCCACTTTGGAGGACAGTATAGAGTTTCCATAAAAAACTGAAAATAGACTTCCGTGTGATCCAGCAATCCCATTCATGGGTATATTTCTGGAGAAAAATATAATTCAAAAAGACACATGCACCCCAATGTTCACAGCAGCACTATTTACAATAGCCAAAACACTGAAACAACCCAAGTGTTCACTGACAGATGAATGGATAAAGAAGTTGTGGTATACTATATATATATATATATATATATACATACATATATGCATATATATACACACAGATATACACACATGAACACACACACACACAATGGAATACTGATCAACCATAAAAAATAAAATAATGCCATTTGCAATAACATGGATGGACCTACAGGGTATTATGCATAGTGAAATAAGTCAGAGAAAGAAAAACAAATATTCTATGTATTAACTTATATATATATATATATAAAATAGAACAAATTAATTACTATAATAAAACAGAAATAGACTCACAGGTACATAGAACAAACTGGTGGTTACCAATGGGGAGAAGGAGGAGAGGGGAGGCAGGAAAGTTGTAGGGTATTGAGAGGTAAAAATTACTATGTATAAATTGGATAGCTTACAGGGCTGCATCATACAGCACAGGGAAATATAGCCATTATTTTATGGTGACTTTAAATGGAATATAATCTATAAAAATTTTGAGCCTCTGTGTTGCACACCTGAAAATATTATGATGTAAATCAACTATTCAATTACAAAATTTTTCATCAAAGTTTTCTTTTCATATTATTTGCAATAAGTTAGAAGCCAGAACTGTCAATAGAAACATAGTGTAAGTCACAATTTTCCAGTAATACCATTTAGAAAATAAAAAGGAACAAGTGAAATTAATTCCAGTAATAATTATATTTATCCCAAAATATCCAATATACTATCATTTAAAAAGTGTGATTGACACTTTTAAAACTTATTAATAAATATTTTACATTAGTTTTGTTGTATGAAGTCTTAAAAATCTATTATGTATTTTCCACTTATAGAACACCTCAATTCAAAATAGCCACATGTGGCTAGTGGCTACTATACTAGACAGAGCAGATTACACCATTCACACTTCTGATAAATTACCTTCTGTTACTTATTTTAAAAACTTGCAGAAAAGGCTTTAGATATTCCCTGTATCAAACAAAGCAACCTTGACGGGTGGGGAGTATCTTCATTATAAAGTGAAAAATAAAGGTAAGAGAGCCATGGTTACATGTATGTTAATGTAACAATACCTTCTTAATTCATTCAGGACTTTACAATCTTTCTTCATATGCCAAGGATTCACTGTCACTGTACAATATTTTTCACTGTTATTTTCTTTGGAATTGAGAGGCTTCTGATGAACCTGCTTTGTGCATCTGTACATAAAAGAAAACAATAAAACAGCTACAAGAGCTACAGTGAATGCCCCCCCCATTAATTTAGAAGAAGTCTCACAGTATTTCCCAACATAAATGCTAAAATATAATTCAGAACACTTTGTGATGGTCAGCATGATTTTAACAAAAAAGTAGATAATTACCTCCCTGGTGTCAATGTTCTTTCAGAGATGGGTACCCGAAATTTAGTAAAAATGATTTTGCATATATCTTTGAAAGAAATGCTAAGAAATGACCTTTTCTGTTGGAAATTAGCCTGCTTTTACATTCTGCAGTAGGCATACGTGTTTACAAACCAGGCAGGAACTGGATCATATTTTACACATACTTTAGAAACTGATTTGAATTTTGCTTTCTACCTGCAAGGCTATTTCTTACGTAATTACATAAGCTGGCCACTATACTAAATTTTGTTTCACTGTTTGCTTAATCCTCACAACAACTCTGTAAGCTGCTATTATTACCCCCATATAACAGATAAAGAGCTTGAGGCAGAAAATAATTTGGGTAACTTGGTAACTGGTGGAGCTCGGTAAGATTGCAGCCAGTCTGACACTCAAGTCCATTCTTCTCACCGATGTCTGATACTGCTACCTACATTCAGCAATGACAACTGAATTCATATTTAAGTGTGTCATTTCTAAAAGCGCAAAGCTATAGTAGTACTGTTGTGTAAATTATTCTTTTGAGATGTGATTGCCAAAAAAACAAAAACAAATAAAATCAGGGTGCCACTGAGTGGAGGGCGAACTGCATATGGATGGACAAAAGGGGACTTTGTGAGGACACAGTTGCACAACTCTATAAATATCTAAAATGGCTGATTTGTACAATTATAATTTGTGAATTTTATGGCCTGTAAATTACACCTTAATACAGCTATTAAATTAAGAAACTGGATATCAAATTAAGACTAAAACACATATATATATATATCACACAAAGAACAACAGGCAAATATCATTATTTACTGTACCATTGTTTCATGCAGCTTCCTTTCCACACCCGTTCCTGAAAGGATGACTCAGTTTTATAATATTTTAAATTATTTAGCAAATAATTTTTGACAGACTACTATGTACCCAGGACTAATCTAGGCACTTGGAATAGATCAATAAACAAAACAAAATTCCTGTCCTCACGGAGCTTGGTTGGAGTCTAGCTGGGGTGGGGGGTGGAGATGACAATTCACACAACAGAGAGGCAGAGGAAGTGGCATGTTAAGAAAGAGGAACCATGGAAAAAATAAAAAAAGGGCAAGGTAAAGAGAGTTTAGGGCATGGGATGATGGTGATGTTGTATTAAATACCAGAGCAGGCCACACTGAGGGCTGAGGTTAGAAAAAAGACTAGGAGGTGAGAAGTCCCAGGTAGACGGTATAACCATCACCGAGGCCAGCGTGCACCTCTCATGTTCCAGAATGGGGGCACTGCTGGAGCTGCGGAGAAGGGTCAGTGCAGATCCTGTATGGCCTTGGAGGACGTTGCAAGGACTGTGGCTTTTACCCGGATTGAAATTGGGAGGCACTGCAGAATGATGACACAATCTAACTTAGGTTTTCACGGCTCACTTGACTGCCGGGTGAGAATAGTCAAAACGGGTCAGAGATGAAAGGAGGGAAGCCTCTGAGAAGAGCTGTGCAGGAGGAGAGGACAGTGGCTCAGGGCAGGGAAGCAGCAGTGGAGGCAGGAGCCATTGTGAGAAGTGGCTGGGTTCTGGATCTGTTTTAAAGGCAGTGTTAAACCAGATCTATTGACAGAATTCATGTGGTATGTCAGTGAAAATCAGAATAACTCCAAGTTTTTTGACCCAAGCAGCTGGAAGGATTAAGTTTCCACTAACTGAATGGGGAATGTTGCAGAAAGGACCAGTTTGGGGGGGTAGGACGACAAAGAGCTCAGTTTTTACACATGTTGATTTTAAGATATCAGAGTTCCAAGTGAAGATGTCAAATCAGCAGAAGATTGTAATAGTTCAGAGTTGGAGAGAAAAAGTCTAGAGGGAGGCAGAAATGTGGGAATCATGGGTCACACAGGTGGTAGAGGAAGACATGAAACCCAGATACTCAAACATTAAGATAACCTGGCATTAACCATAGAAGTTGTCCTTGAGGGCCTGCCTACTAGGTGTGGATATCAGTCCTATTTCCCAACCACTCGAATTTTATAAAGGAACTTACAAATGAATTCGTGCAAGACACTGCCTCCAGTGGGTGGATCCAGAGAAGGAGTGGGAGAATGGGATGCTGCACGCTACTCCCTACGGTAGAATATATGTGTGTGTGTGTGTGTGTGTACACATGTTTGTGTGCACAGGGGGATGAGACATACCTGGCTTAAGAAAAAGAGCAAGTAAGTCTAGAAGCCGAAAGATGAAAGAAAATCCAGATCTGGTAGAGGGAAGAGGGGAAACACTGTGTACTGTAAGACATATCCCCATACTGCCATTTCCCACCATCCTTTCATCAGGAACACAGTTGGAAAGGGGGGAATTATGTAGATACGTGTGATGTACACAAACTTTCTGACTATGTAACACTTAATATCTACATATGTAGCAAGTTAATGATATTTATATCTGCTTCAAGTTTAATAACAAGTTCACAACAGAGGGAAAATAAAATATTGAGGACTGGTAGGAGTATCATAGAAGGCCTTTCAATGTTCACAATGGAAGCAAAAGCAGCTTCACCCCACAAAGAATGTCAATAAGAGTCAAGAATGTTTATATTTGCTTAAGAAATTGAGAGTTACAGCTTCCTGCTTTAAAGAATTAACTTTAAGACAGATACCATACTATAAGCAACGTCTATACTGGAGCTTTCTTAAAGCCATTTTTAGTTTCTGCTTGTTCTGATGTACTCCAGACACTCTGCAAAGAAAACCTTCTTTTCAAAGGCTTAAAGGAATAAAAAAAGAAATAACACTGCATTCTTTTCAGTGTTCTCTGTACTGAAAGTCACTTGCAAATGAAGCACCCAGCCACAGGTCTACATTTTTAACAATAAAGTCGTTTGCGCAATTTTTCAATTGCTATGTGACTTTGTGTCAGTCTCTCACTAAGAAGCAGAATGGAGTACCAGAAAATGACACATCAGGTCTATAACTACAGATGTGGGAGATGAACCTACACCAGGAAACAGCTAAGTGGGAGGGTAAGGTTTACCTTTTAAGTTACCGTAAGTGCAGTTACACCTGCTCCCTGCTTCCCCTGTGAAGTGAAGAACTAGTCTTTTCTAGAAAAGCTCTCATTCTGAGAACTGTCTTCTTTAAAATATTCGAAGATTCTCTTTTAAAGTTCTTTCATTTTTAAGTCTTTCCCCAACTCAACATCCCATAACAAGTGTAAAAATTATCCTATAGCCTATTGTTACAGAACATACTCTACAAAAGCTGAGGTTTCCCAGGGTTTGGATCCCAGAACTCTGCTACCAGATAATCCTAAAGCTTTCCTTCCATAACAGACTTTTCTGCCAATTCCCAGCTGCGGGCAAATTCGGCTTCTTAGACCAGGTAACTTTCTAACTCTGCCTACGAACACTCTGCTGCCAGTAAAGGAACTCTCAGACAGAAAGCACACAATGCCCCTAGTGAGGGTTGCCTCCTTCAATCAATCAAGATGCCATCACCAAGCAAATATTTAAACCAACTGCAAAACCTCTGAAGACAACTTACAAACAATATACTTTCTATGGAGGCATACTATTTGCTCTGGAATAGTGATTTCCAATGGAAGGAACAAAGGACCACATGACCCAAGCAATTTTTAAAACTGCACATAACCATCCCTCTTCATGTGAGGATTCAGGCAAGCCCGTCTTACAGGCCTAGGTGTAACAGAATGAGAGCACCTCTAGGAGTAGGATGAAAAGCAGAGAGGTAGACTTCTAGTGAAAGGGGGTGATGTAATATGCCCCATCGCCCACTTACCTACCAGCACAGGACAGTCATCTCAGATCGAGAACAAACACTTTGGGAAACAGAGTTTGTTTATATTTCTATGGATTTCTGGTGGAAATAATATCCTGAGTCATGTGAAGTTGTGGCTGCCAAATTGAACAGGGGACTGGACATTTTCACATTCAGGACAAAAATAGCCCCCGGATAGCCACCATATCTGCTCTCCCCTTTGCCTGTTAACCCCAAGAGCTGCAGGACTCTCCTGCTTGCAATGACACCCACCAATTCTCACAAATTCTTGCCAAGTTCACGTCATCAGCTGGTGGTGTCAAAGTCACTATTTGTACTGCTATGAAGTCCCTCCATTACTTTATATCCCTTCTATTTTCTCTCTTGTCTTCCTAGCTACACTTGCATACACAAGATGGTTACTGCACTAACATTGCCTCTGTAATCAGTCCAGGATATAGGAAGTAGAGATTCAACTGTAACCAGTCCCAGAATACTTGTCATGCCACTCTAGTGTCCCAAAAAATACTCTGGCATCCCTCATCTCACCCAAACAACCACTGCATTACTTAGAGGTTGTAAAATTAGAGGGCTTTCTCTACTGGGAAACACTGTGGCTTGTGGTAGAGTTGTGATTTCAGTTTTTGCAACTGGTTACAGGCAAAAAGACATGGTCCACAAAATTTCTTCAAGCGTTTGGAATTTAAACTTTCATTAGATACAGAGCCGGAGGACTAACTGTAATCTATGAACATATGGTCATATTATCAAATAATGTTCATGTCTACCTTACAGACATGTAAGAACTTGGATTACACCTGCAGCCTGTAGGCCTTTGGAATTGGATGTGAAGCATCCTGTGAAATAAAAACTTCCTATCCAGTCACAGAACACCTTACAGACAACATCACACTAATGTCACTGAATACATTAGTATAGTCCATGTATGGTTAAGTTACACCTCCAATTTCTCAGAGATGGAAAGGAGATGTCTAGAAAAGATGGAAAACCCAATTACTAAAACAGCTCAAAAGTTAATGCAGACTCCTACACCTCCCAGAGCAGAGGGTGGAGGGGGCATTTCCCAAAACTCTGTCCTTCCCCAGGACGTGGCATGTGGGGAAGCAGGCAGGAATGTGTGGCTGGGACTCGGAGGTGGAGAGGTGATGAAAGCAAGAGTGGAACTGCTCTGGTCCTAGAACAACAGAGCTGTAAAATGCTCGGCTTCAGTACAACCCACTCCCTCTCCCACTTTCCCTCCCACCTATGTGACAAACAGAACATAACCAGGCACTTTCTGCCCATGATGGTGACTACTAGCAGGAAAGGGACCAGGATAAAAGCATGTCTTATAAAAGATGTCTGATTTTAAGGCTATGATATAAACAATGAACAGCACTCTCAGAGTGGGACACTTGTGAGGCGCTCAAGTAGGGAGGAGGAGGTTGAGGATCCATTTCCAGCACTTCCATGTCTTTTATCACTCCTATTTCTGACCTTTCCTTTGCCACTATTTGTAGCACTGCCATCACTGGCAGGTAAAGGGGCAGCAATGTGACTTGGCCGTTTGGCTGATGGGGCTACATTTCCCAGCAGTGGAATGAAAAGGCACTGGAAGACGATCAGCTGGATGATGTGAACTGTGGTCCTGGCCTGTGCCAAACACTAACCAGGCGACCGTGGGTTAGGCTCTTAGTCTCTCTGGGCTTCCGGCTGTTTACTTATAAAAGAAGGTTTTGTCATTGCACAAATATATCCAATATGAAATGTAACGTGAAAGTCTAACATAATGACATCTCACCTGCTTGCCTCAGGGAACTGTACAAGCACTGAACACTATGTGAATGTAAACACAGACTTAAGAAAACTTTTGAGGTAAAGCGCTAAACTGAACATGGAGATAAAGTTTTATGGATTTTCTTGGCTTTTTTTTAAATTGCAACACTGAATTAATAGTTATTAGCTCTAATCCACACCACAACCCCTGCGAATAAATAAAGTAGGTAAACACTGCCTGGATGCATGTTTTGTCCGATGCTAAGCAGGGTGGGGGGTATAAAGGAGGCTGAACAAGTGAGTCTTCTCCAGTTACCAGCTAACTGAGGAAAAACATTGGAAACCACCCAGGGATGGTACCAAGTCAGTACTCAAAGCCAAGATTACAGGCTACTGATCATAAACAGTGCAGGAATACAAAGAGGAGCTAGAAGTATTTGGAGTAAATAGGGAAGACTCTATGAAGGGGATGGGGCTTCAACTAGTTCTCAGGGCAATTGTAATCTGTTTTAACTGAGGACTGGATAGGAAAAGGCTGGTGACTCCTGGTTTTTAATAAGGCACAGGTTACCATAGGAGGCTAATTTACATAATAATTGGAACACATAATGTAAGTACAAAATGATGATTGGTCGAGACTACCTGACTGAGATCTGGTTGTGTTAAGTCTTTGACTTGACTCTAGATGTTGGAGAGCCAAAACTGTAGGTTGACTGAAAGGGGGGGAGAGAATATCCAAGAATTCAGCAGAAGTAAAAAATAACGTATCAGGGATGAAAGCTCTTCATCAGAGTATCAGCAATCAGAATAGACACTTGAAACCAAAAACATACAGTTCAAGAAGCTGACAAAATATGGAGGGTGGTGATAGAAAGATAAATCAAAGACCACTCCAAGCCTTTGGGTATTTAAGACCGGAAGAATGATTATCCCACTGAATAAGTGGAGACGCTGCAAGAAGAAAGATTATGAAATCAGCTTTAGACATGTTGAATCTGACGTATGAGCTAAGAGTAGGTTTTCTCTAAGAAGCTCAAAATTCAAAACTGAAGCACAGATGTTGAGTACAGGCTTAAGATGCAGATGGACAAGACATGATAAATCTCCTAAAAGAAAACATAGGCAAAACATTATCTGACATAAATCTTAGCAACATTCTCCTAGGGTAATCTACCAAGGCAATGGAAATAAGAGAAAAAAATAAACAAAAGGGATGTAATTAAACACATAAATTTCTTCACAACAAAGACAACCATAAGTAAATCAAAAGGAAACAACAACCTACGAATGGGAGAAAATATTTGCAAATGATACGACTAACAAAGGCTTAATATTTAGAATATATAAACAGCTCATACAACTTAATAACAAAAAAACAAACAGCTCAATCCTAAAATAGGCAGAAGACCTAAACAAGCATTTCTCCAATGAAGACACAATTGGCCAATAGGCACAGGAAAAAATGCTCGATATCACTAATAAACCGAGGAATTCAAATCAAAACTACAATGAAGAATCAGCTCACACTAGTCAGAATGGCCATCGCTCAGAAGTTCATGAATGATAAATGCTAGAGAGGCTGTAGAGTGAAGGGTACCCTCTTACACTGCTGGTGGGAATCTAGTTTGGTGTAGTCATTATGGAAAGCATGGAAATCCCTGAAAAAACTAAAAGTAGACTTACCCTATGACCCAGCAATTCCACATCTGTGTACATAACTGGAAATAACTCCAATGTGAAAAAATACCTGCTCAGCAGTATTCACAGCACCACTGTATACAATAGCCGAGACATGGAGGCAAGTTAAATGTAGTAACAGATGACTGGGTAAAGAAGTTGCTGCATATTTATACACTGGAATACTACTCTACCATGAATAGGACAAAATAAAACCATTTGCAGCAACATGGATGGAGCTAGAGATCGTCATTCTAAGTGAAATCAGCCAGAAACAGAAAAATACCAAATGATACCACTCATATGTGCAATCTAAAAAAAGAGAGAAAAAGACAATATGAACTCATCTGCAGAACAGAAACAGACTTGCAGACTTAGTAAACAATCTTAAGGTTACCAGGGAAAGGGGAGTTCGAGATTTACAAATGTTAGCCACTACATATAAAAAGAGATTTTAAATAAAGTTTCTTCTATATAGCACAGAAACCTATGTTCATTATCCAGCAATAACCTATAATGAAAAAGCCGATACAGCCACCAACTGAGGAAGCAAGAGAAGAAAGGAGAGTTAGTTATGCTGGGCTAGAGCCCACTTCTAAAATACTTTTCAGCCACTGATGCTGCCCCAAGTACACTGAGCCTTCCTCCCAGGGACAGGCTGACATGACATGTGTCCTGCAAACCTGGGGCAGCAGAGGCCGTCCCCAGGTCTGGCCCTGGGGGAGATGGGAGCAAGTCCACCTGCTTCCCTTGGGGCAGCACCCCTCCCCGCAGCCCCCGCCACCTGACTGTACCACGCCTGCCTCTCAGGAAACCACTGGCTTGAAAACAAGTGATCCACGAACCTGGGGCAGCGGCAGGGAGATGGGCAGCGACCTGGCAAGCTGGTCGACTTGCCCCCATCTTCCCCACGGCCTGTCAAGGGCTCGGCCTCTGCTCCTCCAGGCACGGTCAGCAGGTCAGCCTGCTCCCGGGAGGAGGGCGCGGTGTGGTCGAAGGCAATGGCTGGTTATGGAGTCTGACCATGGGGGCCCGTGGATTTGCTTCAAACTCCCCAGCGCATGGCCTGAGCTTGGCCTCTGCTGCCTCAGGTTCGTGGAACTCAGGTTACAGGTCAGCCTGCTCCTGGAAGGCGGTGCTGTGCTGTCAGGGAAAGGTGGCGGCTGCGATGGCGGGATTGGGGCTGCCCTGTGAGAGCGCGGGGTTTGCGACCATTCCCGCTGCCGCTGCAGCCATCCCAGCACACTGATCACACCGAGCCCACCTCCCAGGAGTAGACTGACCTGTAACCTGAGTCCCACGAACCTGGGTCTTTAGAGGCCACCCCCAAGGTCAGGCCGCGGGTAAGATGGAAGCAAATCCAGGGGTTCTCATGGGGCAGCCCCCATTCCATCCGAGGCCCCGCGACCGCACCGCACCCGCCTCCCAGAAGCAGGCCATGATCTGAGGGCCAATAGGAGATGCTCCGGAGCCGTCCGGCGACCTCCCACCTCCCGGGGCTGTACCTGCTCTCCTAAACCCGGGTATAACCGGCTGTAAAAATGCGGTGTTCAGGAACTACTAATACCGGGGTTACCACGAACCACAGCAGCGGCTGGGACCCGCCTCAGGGTCCCAACGGGACGCGCAGCCGGGACCTCACCTCCGCACCCCTCCCTGGGCGCATCCTCAGCTGCACAGCCCAGGCGTCACCCGCCGGCTCCCCGAGCAGCGCGCTCCTACCAGCGCCCTCTTAACTGTCCGGCAGCGGCAGCCGAGCCGCGGGCAAGCGGCGGCCCAGGCCCCAGGCCATGTTCCTCTTCCAGGAGCTGGTCCAGGAGCAACCGGCTGCAGCCAGCTTCCACGCGTTCTGGGTGGGTTCCGGCGTCCGCGAGTCTGTCCGTCTGCGCGTGCGCGCCCCTCCTCCTCCCGCCCGCAACGCAAACTGCTCGGGTGGGTCTCCTGCTTTACCGGCCCTGGCCGCTGGGGCCGGGAGGAACCAGGTGGGGCCCCTCCTGCTTGTCCCGCCGGGTCTCCATCCCCAGAGCCTTCACCCAGCCACCGACTGGGTCCTGGCACTGAATTAGAACCACGACTGCCCTGGGCCAGGCCACACCCCGCCAGCCCCAATTCCCCTGCTCACCTTTTCCTCCCTGTTACTACCTTCCCACCCCTGGCCAGGCCCAGTCTCCCACCAGACCTTGAAGACACGGCTCCTTCTCCTCACACCGAGGTCCCTGCCCTGACACTCCATCCTGCTAGGTCCTAACCTATGGCCCCTACACCCACAAGCTTACCCCTCATGTCTCAGCACAGGACACCCAACATCCTGAAATTGTCCCCCTCACCTCTCAACCAGGTCAGTTCCAATCTGATCGGGCCCCACACCTCTCCACCTGTACCCCCTCACCATGGGATCCCCTTCACTCTGAGTGCACCCCTACCCTGAGCTCACTCCCCCACCCCTCACCCTGTGGTTGAGGTGGGGAAATCCGGGCTCCAGTAATGATGACTACTGCCACCAGTGGGGGATCCAGCCTAGTGTGCACATTCATAGTTAGTGTCTGAGGCTACAGGGTGAGGCAGGCTGGGCTGAAGGTGGTTCCAATTCCCGCCTTGGCAGCCTGATTCCCGCAGCTTGTGCCTCAACTGACCCGATGGGTCAGGTTGATCCCAGGCTGCCAGGCACTGGCCTTGGGCTTTGGGTGGTTGATGGTACTGATGGTGATCTGGACCCCTAAGGCGGAGGCATTGGGCACGCGGACGTTTGGGGTGGGGGAGTTCAGAGTTTGCACTTGAGCCCAGGGGTAGACAGCAGATGGTGGGCTGTGTGCATGGGGCTGTGTGCGTGGCCTGGTCTCAGCCCAGGTGGGTGCAGGGAACTTGTTCATTCACACCAGGCCAGAGGGAAGAGGGAAGGGAGCTGTCAAGGCGTCAAAGTGAGGAAGCCAAAGCTTTAGAGCAAAGTAGGAAGGTGCAATGGCCAGGCCACCATGGATCTCGCCGCGACGCTGGTCCCTTGCATCAGGGGAGACTGGCAGTTGACTGGCCAATGAGACATCCCCTGCTGTGTTATAGTTTACAGACATTTGAAGGGATTTTGAGAGGTAATTTTAATCCAATAATTGTCACTTTCTCTGCAGTAGATTAGGTCCAAAGTCATGGTGAATCTGGCAGGGATCCTGCCTGAACTCCAGCCTTGGACAGTGGAGGACCCACCCAGGAATCATCCACTTAGCTCTCACCAAAAGTCACTGTAATAGAGAAGAACAAATCTGACTCCATATTGGATCTGTTCCTTTTCCTTTAACACTCTGCCGTGTTTTCTAGGCTTAGACTTGCTAGTTATGCACCTTTTGTAAAACAATGTTGCCTTTAGCCTGAAATAAACAGGAGAGCCTATTCCCAAAACTCTGAGCTTTAAGGATATTAATACTTTGCACTCCTATAAAGATAACAAGTTGCAGAATAGAAAAAGTTTGTTTTGTTGCAGGTTTTGCAGAAACACCATGATCTGACCCATGTGGACAGCTGCAAAGGATTCCAAGAACAAAGAATTCCTACACCAAGAAGTTTGCAACAACCAACCACAGCCCCTCCCCTTTTTAGTAGAAAAGGAGCCTGAAGTTGACATGGTTCTCCAAGATATTAGTCCGCCATTATCTTGGTTTGCAGCTGTTTACGTAGACCAGGTCATAGTGCCTCTGTAAATCCTCTAACAAAACAAAAGTAGTTTTCTATTCTACAACCTGTTGTCTTTATACAAGTGCAAAAGTGTTAATATCCTTAAAGATCAGAGCCTTGAAAGTAGGCTCTCCTGTATATTTAAGGCTAAAGGCAACATTGTTTTACAAAAGGTGCAGAGCTAGTAAAACTAAGTCTAGAAAAGAGGGCAAAGGGTTAAAGCCAAAAGGACAGATCTTCTATGGAGTCAGATTTTTTTCTTTTCTATTATACTATATTCTATTTTTGTTTTAAGTATATAAGAATAAAGTTTAGCCTTTTCCCATTTTAAACTGTGCAACTTTAAGGAGCATTAATTGCATTCACAGTGCTGTGAGACCAACACCACTGGTTTCAGACTATTTCCTTCGTCAAAGTAAAATCCTGTATACAAAGTGCACCCCACGTCCTACGTCCCCCAGCCCATGACAAGCCCTAATCCCCTTTCTCTCTCTATGTCTTTACCTATCCTGGAGGTTCCCTATCAATGGAATCATATAAAAGTTGGCTTTTTTTTTTGTTTGTCTGCCCACATATCTTAAGTAGGGATGGGTGAAATTTTAGCTTGTTTGTTTTCATGTGAATTAGCATTTTTGTATTTTGAGAGGAAAATCCAGATTGATTAAAGATGAGACATACCAAATGAAGCCCTTTTAGTAACTCTGTGCATAATCTCGGGGTAGGCACTGCTGTTCTAAGTGTGAAACCAGAGCCAGAAGGGAGATGCTTAGCTCTTCTTGTGGCAAAATAAAACCAAACAAAAGCAGAAAACAAAGGAAAAGAAAGACAGGTGTAAAGACAAACCACAGCCTGGAAAAACCTTTCCTCATGACCCAAGGTCGGAGAAAAGCTTCACATCCCTGTGGTCCAAAAAGCTCTTGAAGCCCAGTGTTCTGAAAAGAAACAAAACACACAGAGTCAGTTCCAACGAGAGGCGGTGCATGTGGCCGGTTTGTGCTAGAGATGCTCGAACTCTCAGGTGAGGACACAGGCAGAAAGACAGACTGCAGAGACAGCATTGGCCACCATCACCCTGGCAGGTCTTTAGCCCGGTGACAACCAGCCCTGGTGACAACGTGAGCAGGCAGAGGCCCCAGGAGGTACTCTGGAAGGAAGAGCAAATGGACGCTCCTCTCTGGCAGAACAAGGTGCAGGATACATCAAAATTCCACAGGTGCATTCCTTCCCTAGCAGTGCTGAGCCTTAGAGAAGATCCCACCAAAGTGCTTGCACAATTTTCAAAGATAATGTTTCTTCAGTAACATGAATTCAAAATAATCAATATGTCATCAAGGGATTTTCAGAAGTGACCTGCCCTGGACCCGTACAATACACACACATAAATACACACATATACACATAAATATATACACACATACATACAGGAAAAGAGACAGACAGACTGAAACACAGAGAAGCAGGGGGAGACAGAGAAACAGAGAGAGAGACAACTCAGAGAGGCACTGAGAGACAGAGACAGAGAGAAGGAACACTGGAGCTGGTAATGAGTGGAACTCACATACATTTTCACAAGTCAGTCTATGTGTCAGAACCTGGTCCCAAAGTCGATCCACCCTCCAGGGGAGGGTGTGGGGATCCCACAAGGGTGTGGGAACAGAAGGCAAAAAATAGGAAGCCATTGTGGGGCAGCCCACCACAGAGGCCGAGATGGGACACTGGGCCTGTATGTCAACATGACAGAATGACCTAAGAGGTTGTATGCCAGAGCGGAAGATGTCAGAGTTGTATTTAATTTCAGTCTCACGACTGGGAGCGGGGAAGCAAGCAGCAAGGAAAGTGACTTTCTCCAGACCCCAGGGCAGGCCCCGGCCTGTGTGGGGTGTGCTTTGCACTCTGCCAGCCCTCTATGGGGTCCTTCCTTTGCTGAGTCTGTGCACGATCTCCCTGTGATGCCAGCCCGTGGGGGTGACAGATGCAATAGATGTTTCTAGGTCTAGAGACAGGATGGCTTCTCTAGGAAGCAGGGGCCAGAATGATCCCCACTGTGCTGATGGGGGATTGGGGAGACCCTGAGAGGCACATGGCTTGTCCAGGATGATAACACTGCTGAGTAGGGGGAGCCAGGTCTGAACCCAGCTGTGTTTTCAGAGCTGCGGCACTGGTTGCATCCAGGCCTCCCCAGGGCTATGGAGGGGCTGAGTTGGTGTCACTGTGTGTGGACATGGCATGGAGTGAGAAATGAGAGATTGGAAGCCCAGAAAGACCCTTGAGGAGCTTTGTGTCAGGAGGAAGCTTGGAGAAGTGGTCCCCAGGAAGTGACCTCACTTCCCTGGCAATAGAGCCCAACAGAACTTGGAACCGAAGTCACCAGGCACCCACTCTGTAGAGAAGTCCCTACTCAGCTCACCTGGTTGGAGACAGAGGCATGTTCTGCTGCATTCCATTATCTTGAGGCCGCAGGCCCCGGAAAGCCCGCAGCGAGGGTCTCTACCAACGCTGCTGGCACTGGGTCAGGTCTCACCCAAGGCACCTCTGGCCTTTTGGCCAGAGAGACCCAAAGGTAACCCAGGGAGGCCCAGGGCAGGCCCCTCCAGGCTGGGCCACCACTCAGATCCCATCCAGGTAGCCACACGGCCCCATCCTGCCTGGTGGAGGTGGAGCAGTCATGTTGGGGATGGGTATCTGCCTCAAGAAAGAGCAGGACAGAGGCCTGGGGGCCCGGTCACGTAGACAGCCCAGGACAAAGCTGGCTGGCTGGGATGTGGAGAGCCGGGGAAGGGTCCTGCCGCCCGAGGTGGAGCCCATGCTCTCTGGGTATGTATTTTCCCTCCCGGATGTCTGAGCTGAACAAGGTTCTGGTCTGATCTAGCAGCAGAGGGTAGAGTCTACAGAATCAGGAGTGTTCCTGGCCGGGAAGGACTCTGAGACTTCCATGCTGGGTCAGCTGCTGGTCACTATCATTGCAGAGCCAGATACCACATATTGAAAAGAAGCTGATGAATAAGAAAACCAACGCCCCCTCCCCAAGTGAAGGGCTGGTGTGTCACTCTTCTGAGGGCTAGCGCAGACTCCTGGTGGGTCTGGATATGGAGGGGTCCCCACCACCATGGCCCACAAATCAGTGGGGCAGGCCTCTGACCCAGACATCACCCAGGGCTCTCCAATGGACCTACCCGGGGCTGACGGGTAGCTCAGCACACCCTGGTCTGACCTGGAGCACCGTGCCCACCTCGCTGCAAGTCAGGTGGAGGACCAGGAGCCCCCGAAGCAGAGACCAAAGGTCAGAAAGGCAGGGCTGGTGTATGTGTGTAGGTGAGGGTGGGGCAAGGGCTGGGCCACACAGGGAGGTGTCCCTAGAGGCTACTGTTGGGACCAGAAAAAAGAATGGCCTCAGACCACCTGTCTGGAAAAATTCAGTCACAGAACACATCCTGTGGGCACTTTCTGGGTGGGAGCTGTCTGGAAAGCTCTGGGAAGATTTCTGTCCTTGTAGAGGCACATGGAAAGGGAGGCAGGTGTGTAAAATTTTCCTCTCTCACAGCATGAGGTATTCCACAAGAATTAAAACTCTCTCCACTTGCAATAGTTACAGAGGAGGCAGGGGCAGGGGAAGATGTCAGAGGCCAGAAAAAGGATGATCTGGATCCAGCAGGAGACACCGAGCTCCCTCCTGCCTTTCCTGCAGCTACTCCTGAACCTTAATCTGCAGCTGAACTGCTGGGTAACGGAGAACCAGTTCAGGAAACACCACCACCTGGGGCAGAGCCCCTTCTGCACCCACCCACACCTTCTTCTCCAAAATGATCTCCAAAATCCCATCATCAGTCCCTTCCCCCTCTCAAACTTCACGTCACTTCCGCTGGAGATGTTTTTGTTTCATTTTCTTTAGTTTCCTTTGCTTGTTTCACATGATTTATGACATCCTTTATTTTTCTTTTCAGAGTTTCATGTAATAAAATATAGACTTTTCCCCTTTTAAATTGTGCAATTCAGGAGCATTAGGGACATTCACAATGTTGTGCGACCATCACTACCATCTAGTTTCACACTATTTCTTTCCTCAAAGTGAAACCTTAGATCCAGAGCACACACTACCCTTCCTCCTCACCCAGCCCCTGACAAACCCAAGTCCTCTTTCTCTTTGCGTGTCTTTAACTCTACTGGTTGTTCCATGCCAATGAAATTTTAAAAAAGGGTTTTTTCCTCCCTGCCCACATGTTTTAAGCTGGGGCTGAGGACTTCTGTTTGTTTTCACTTGAAACAGCATTTTTATTATTTTCAAGGGTTATCCAGGGGGATTAAAGATGTGATGCACAAAATGAAGCCCTTTTAGTAACTCTGTGCATAATCTCATGGTAGACACTGCTGTTCCCCCTGTGACATCACAGCCAGAAGACACAAGGGAGATGCTTAGCTCTTCCTGTGGCAAAAACAAAACCAAACGAATCAAAAAAATTAGTAAAAACCCAGAAAAATTGCTTGAAAGACAAACACAACCTGGAAAATGCATTCCTCATAACGCAATGTTGGAGAAATTTTTCCCATCCCTGTAGTCCAAAATCCTTTCGAAACCCAGTGTTCTAAACAGTAACAGAACAGGCATGGGCAGTTCCAATGAGAGGCAATACAGGTGGCCAGTGTGTGTTAGAGATGCTTGACCTCTCTGGTGAGAACAGAGGCAGACGGAAACACTGCAGAGACAGCACCGGTCACCATCACACTGGCGGTTTTTAGTCAGGTGACAACCAGCCCTGATGACAATGTAAGCAGGCAGAGGCTCCAGCAGATCCCCTGGAGGGAAGAATGAAGGGACGCTCCTCTTCAGGAGAACAGGGTGCAGGACGCATCAAAGGGCCACAGATGCATCTTTTCCCCAGAAGTTCTGATCCGTACAGTTCACCCCACTAAAGCCCTTACACACCTATTCAAAGATGCCTTTTCAAGGCTGTTCATCACAGCACTGGTTGAAACAGTCGGAATTAAAGCAACACTAATGTTGATGGAGAGGGGATGGGGTCCATTCGTTCTGGTTCATGTGGATGAAAGAATGCTGTGCAGTTGGAAAAATGGGTGCTTGGTCTCAACACAATATCAAGGGAGGCCTCAGGGTGGAAGTATGCAGACCCACTCTCTGCATCCAGGGTCCCATCTGAACCACCACATATGTGTGAAATCAATATAGATGGAAATTGATCTGATTGTGAGTGTGTGAGAGACAGAGATGGAGAGAGACATACTGAGAGACACAGAGACTGAGACATAAGCACCAAATCATTCATGACAGTCACCGCTGTCGGTGGGAATTACAAATCTCTCCTCTTTTAGGCAATATTTCAATTTTTTGTACTGTGTCTGTATTACTCTACTAATTCTAAAAGGATTAAAATCCTATGCTAATGTGACCCATTCATTACTCATCTATGGAGTAATTAAAGTACATTAATCCTATTTTTAAAAGAATTTAAAGCCTTCTCAGGACTCAGTTCCTTGTCAGCTCCGTGGCAGCAGAGGTTCTCCAGGAGGTCGTGTCTCTTCTGAATCAGCATCCAATAGAGGTGAGGAAGAAGTACCCGACTTGGACACTGAAGACTACAATAGATGAGAGTCTGTTGAGAGAAATTAAGACCTACATTCACAGAGAATAATCCCATATTCATGGGGCAGAAGGCTTCATTCTACTAAGATGACAATAGTCCACGAATAGATCTAAGGCTTCAAAGAATGCCTACCCAAATCCCAGGTCGTGTTTTGCAGGAATTGACAATCAATCTAAAATTCACGTGGAAAATCCAGGGGGTCAGAATACATGAGTGAATCTTGAAAAAGAAGAACAAAGTTCGAGGAATGGAAAGTCAGATGGAACCCACGGCTAATACAAATCCTCTTTAAGCTGAAGATAACTGAGATTCAAAAGATGTAGAAGAAAACCTGTCATGGAAGACAATTCTCTCCTCTCCCTTTGCCCTAATAAGTTAGTTTGATAACAAAGCCTTTAACTTTCACCATTTAACATGGTAGGAAATTTTCTGGTTGACTCCTGCGTGTGTATAAATAAACCGTTTCTCTCCTTCATCTCCTCCAGAAGTGGGCTCTTTGGGAGGGACTCTGGATGATGGGGACTTGCTCTTTTCTCACCTTCTTTAGTGACATCTTTTGTCCATGGTGAAGTTCTTAAAAAAAAGAAAAGTCTCATTAATTTTGGGTCAGATTTGGAACATATATACCTTTGGAGACCCCCTGGAGGAACAAGGGGGTTCAATACTGCTGGGAGAATTCACTTGTCAAAATGCCTAACAAGACGCTATTTGCAAGGTTTTTTTTTTAAAGATTCTTACCCTAAAACAAATCCCCTATCTAAACCTTTTGGATGATCAAATAGAAAGAAAAAAGGAGAATCATGTCTGGCCTAAGAACACTTGCTTAACAAAACGGAAGGACAGAGTCAGTTTCAGAGCAAAAATTAAAATGCATTTATACTATCAACCCTCTCACCCTTTTGTACACTGTCCTCATGTAATCTGCCAGAAGGCCCTTTGCACGGAACTCGTGCTCATTTTCAGAGCTCGGCCAAGAGAGTGGTTGGTCCCCAGGGCCTGAGAGGGGCTATTTGTGAAATCTTCTCTGCTGAGACCCAGCGGACTGAAGGTAACTGTCTTCTCTGAGGGAGAGATAGCACACCGAGCCTCTGTGGAGGCATCTCTGAGGTCATCCCAAAGGCACACAGCTCTAAATCTGGACACGGGAATTTTTGATTGGCATCTTAGTTGGAAATCTCCTCCTGGATAGAAAGAAGCATTCAAGACGTTGCAATTGGATGGGCAGGTCGACCTCTCCAATTAGTCGATGAGGAGGACACGCAATTCTCTGCAGAAGTAGGAACACCCATCCCTGCTCGGCTGACGTCATGTACAGAGAAACAGACGCGACTCTAGGGGGAATTCAAAACCCACCAACCCTTCTTACCGACGTCAACGTCCCCACTTTATTCTCCTGTCAGGTCTCTGCACAAAAACTGTGGCTCATCCCCAAATATCACATACCCATCACCCTGTACCACTCTGTGTCTGTGTCCAACTCGAGCACTAAGGCCTGTGACCGTTACTGTCAAATCGTGTCCCCATTTCAGCCCGTCTCCCGCCATCATCCCAGCCCAACCTCGGTGTCTCTCTCCAGGTCAGCAGCACTCTTCCCACTGGCTTCCCATCAGCTTACCCTTCCTTGCATCCATTGCTTATTCCCCATACGTTACCCACAACGGTCTTATTAAAGTATGAGTCAGATCAAGTTTTTCCACTTTGCAAAATACTTTCGTGATTTTCCATTATATTCAGAAGGATATCCAGATTCCCTATCAAGGCCCTATGTGATCTGGGCCCTCACCCATCTCTGCAGCCTCAGCTCTCACCGTTCTGCTCCAGCCCATCTTCACCGCCCCGATGGTCCCCACCAGGACAGCTGTGTTTGTAACTCCAAGTCTCGTACTTAAACTTCTTCCAGCCTGGGAGGCTTTTCTTGTCTGTTACCTACGTGGCTTATTCTTTTGCTTTATTCAAGATTTTGTTCAAATTATTTACCCTCAGAGAGGACTTATCTGACCAGGTTATTTAAAATAGCACGCACATATTTCCTATTCAAACATTTTCTCTCCTAATATGCTTTATGTTTCTTTGTGGCAATTATTAGTACCTGGCAGTACATCATATATTTATTTGCTTACTGGTTTACTGTCTGTCTTTCTTACTAGACCTATATTCATGGAACCACAAATAATTGTTTTAACCAGTAACTTTGAAACCACCTTTAAATGAATTCTTTTATAAGATGAGAATTTCAGAGGCTTCCACTGGTTGCTTAGGGGAAAAAAGAAAAAGGATTCAGGTTGAACTAATTTATTAAGGACCTGGGAGTTGGTTATTTATTTTATACATAGTAGTGTGTACCTGTTAATCCCAAACTCCTAATCTAGCAAAAGACCTAGCTGACTACTATTTTTAAAAGACTTTTTTTCTTTTTAAACTGGGGTTGTTTGAGATCTCTTTTCTTCTTTGTTATTTTTCTTTTTTTTAAAGACTTTTTCTTATTTTTTTTAACATTGAGGTACCGCAAATTGAATCCAGCACGTACTCTACCCCTTGAAATATACCATTCCCTCCAAAGACAATTATTTTTATACTTTGGCAATACCATATTGAATTAAGACTTTTGTTCCATTTTCCCTTCATAGAGTTTATAACTGAGGGAGAGAGTCAGAGGAAATCCTGGGCCATCCCTTCCTTCTCAGCAGGGTACTACACAGCAGAGAAGCGTGGCTGTCTCCAGGCCCAGCTCACCTTTCTGCTCTGAGGGCCGACTCAGACCACTTCTCTTAAAAGCAGCGTGTTAGAAGCAGCAGAAAGCCAACTAGCGAGCAACAATAACAAAACTGACCCACCTGCAGTTGGACAATATCTGCCCTGAAACAAAACTCTTAAATCTCTTCTTCCTATTAGTGGATGGTTTTCTAAAATATTCCCAAGGAGATGAATCTCACTGCATTTTTCTGGATTTCTTAGGCCTTCTATGACTTTAACTGCAGGCTTGATTTTCTGCACAACATCTGCAGGGAAGCCAGGCAGAAAACGTGAACAGACCCTGCAGGCCACGGCTGAGGCCTCCGTTCAAAGCATCCTTGTTGTGCAGAGCCTACGTTCATGGGACCAGTTTCATAACTGCTGTAATTAGTTCTTATCCAAGTGTCCCACCGGAAATGTTTCTAGATAGAAGGTGGCCTGACACAGATGAGCAGTGAGGATGTGGGATGTAGATGGCAGACAGACTGGAAGGAGAAAAGGGAAATGTTTCTTCAGGCTTCAGTTTGGAAGATTTCTGATTTTTATATGGACATTAAACTTGGTCAGGCTGAAGCACCGTTTGCTCTAAGACGGGGTGATGTACAGGTATCCCTACAACTTCTAAATAATATGTTGAAGCTGGGCGTGACAGCCTAGGGGACAGACAGCTTTGAGTGACACATCCGTTCCAGGATGCCTATGATCTCGGGCTCACAAAGAGGAAAAGAATGCACATATTTTGCCTCTGTAGTTCTATGTGAAATTATTTTGACCCTTGCCGGATGGTGTAAGATCAGAGAGCATGTAGTCTTTCTTACGTCGCAAAGACAATTCTTCTTGATGAGTCAGCAGACTGTTTCCGATGGCCCGGGGTCTGTGCCAGACATTAGCTGTCTAGACAAATACCACACAGCCCCCCATCCCTCAAGGAGATCACAGTGTGTTGTGGAAGATACAAATTTAAATAGATTTTCAAAACAATGAGGTAAGAGTCACTTTGCATCATATATACTATATGTTCAGAGGGGCTCTTGCACTGCCTGGGGCTGTGTTCTAGAAGGTAGGGAAGGTGTCAGAGAGGAAATGCTTTCTGCACTGACATCTGACGGATTCCAGCAAATCTCTAGACCAGGAGAGTGCGTGGTGGGGACGGGATTCTCAGCAGCTTGCGTGTCTTGTGCAGACCCCTGGTCATGTCTAAGAGCACTTTGCACTTAGGGAAGGAAGGTCAGTGAGGCTAGAGGCTGTGGGGAACTAGCGGAAGCTGAGGCTGAAAAAAAGCAGCAACTAGGTGATGAGAAGGTGTGACGTTAAATCAAGGAGCATGGACATCCTCACACACGCAGCGTGGAATTCCTTGCGGTTTTAAGGAGGAGAGTGACACAGATTAGTCATTAAAAGTGAGCAAAGTGGATTGTTAACTCTAAAGTACTGCACTGGGGAGACTAGAAAGGGGTGGGAATTAATGCAGTGGGGAGCAAGGAGCAGGGACTTAGTTGGGGGACATTAAGGAATAGAATTGTAGTACTGATGGGGTGAGGGAGTGGAAAAGTAAAGGAAAACTCCCAGATGTTTGGCACAGAAAAGGGATGGGATAGTGATGCCATTGTTTGAAAAAGTAAAACTAGTTCTGAGCGAGTGTAAATCCAGACAAACAGAGCTTGAGATTTTTATGGGCTAATCAAATGGGAATGTCTACTTGTCAATTAGAAGTATATTTCTGGGACTGAACTGAGATGTCCATGCTGGAAAAGATTTGACAGTTAATCAGTGGATAGAGAGCAGTTGAAGCCACGGGAATAAATGCCACCCACTGACAGTTTACCAAAAAAAGGGAAGGAGGGCACTTCTGGTTCAGAAAATATGGCAGACCAGAATCTTGAAGACCCACTCACTTAAGACACATAAAAACGTAGGACAAAATGCCACCGTTTTCCTGTTTTTTTTTAAGGGCACCTTTATTGTGGTATAATTCATGTACAATAAAATACACATATATCACATGTACTATTTGATGAATTTGATAAATATCTACACCCAGAAAACCATCACCATGATCAAGATAGCTAACATTTCCATAACTCCACAAGAGGGGCACTTTTCGAATCCCCATATTTATCCCTTCCCATCCCATTCTATCCCTGTGAACCGTAAGTTTGTTTCTCTATGTCTGTGGGTCTGTTTCTCTTCTGTATTTAAGTTCATTTGTGTCTTTTTTGGATTCCACATGTAAGTGATATCATATGGCATTTTTCTCTTTTTCTGGCTTACTTCACTTAGAATGACTATCTCTACGTCCATCCATGTTGCTGCAAATGACATTATTTGTTTTTTCATGGCTGAGTAGTATTCCATTGTATAAATATACTACTATTTCTTTATCCAGTCACCTGTCGATGGACATTTGGGTTGTTGCCATGTCCTGGCTATTATAAATACTGCTGCTGTGAGCACTGAGGTGCATGTGACTTTTTGAATTAGAGTTTTCTTCTGACATATGCCCAGGAGTGTGAAGGCTGGATCATGAGTTAAGTCCATTTTCAGCTTTTAAAGGAACCTCCACACTGTCTTCTCTAGTGACAATGCAGCCCATCTTGTGAAAGCAGAACCATGCTCAGAAAGTAACGGGTATTTTTAAGGGCCAGACATGAAGTGCAGTGAGTGTGGCCTGTTCAAGAATCAGAGGGCAGTCTGCCAGGGCTGGAGGAGAGTGACAAGGGAAGTGTAGTACAGGTTGGAGTCTGACCACGTGGGGACATGGCAGGCTGGGATAAGGAGCCTGGACTTCCAGTCATCCCTTGGTAACAATGGGGCACTGGTTCCAGGACTCACCCTGAAGTCAACATCCATGGATGCTGACGCCTCTTGTATAAAATGACATAGGACTTGCATGGGACTCATGTACATCCTCCCATCTACTTTTTTTTATATATACAAACTTTTTTTAATTGAGTTATAGTCATTTTACAAAGTTGTATCAAATTCCAGCATACAGCACAAGTTTTCAGTTATACATGAATATACACATATATTTGTTTTCACTTTCTCTTTCACTGTGTCCTCCTGTGTACTTTAAATTATCTCTAGATTACTCATGGTATCTAATAAAACATGAATGCTATGTAAGTTGTTGCCAATGTATGGCAAATTCAAGTGTTGCTTTTTGAAACTTTCTGTTTTTTCAAGAATATTTTCAATCCACTGTTAGTTGAATCTGCTGGAAAGGGAGCCCCTAGATACGGAGAATCCCCAAGCTCCTCCTTCCCACATCCTAAATTTTCACTGCAAGCACTGAAGGGGTCCAAACATAGAAGAGACCCATCTACCTGCTGGAAACCCTGAGGAATTCCGTCAGCGTATGTAGCGCAGGAGAGAAGGCTTAGGGCCAACTAGTGGGAAAGGAGGGCCTGCCTGGAGAGGATGGAGGAAGGACAGTAGTGGAAGCCATCACGTACTCTTACTGGAACTAGCTGATAGCAGTGAGGGACGCCAAGGAACTGGGTACACGTCACGTGTGGGGCGATCCTGGCCACCAGGTGCAGGGTTCACATAGCTGGGACCCAGTTTGCAAGATCAAAATAACATGGAGGGAGGGGGGCTGCCTCAGTCCCAGGATCGTGACAACGGCCACAGCGCTGTGACCCCAGCTAATGCGGTTCCCCTAGTAAGCCAGAAAAAGGAAACTCTGAGCCAAGATATTGCAGATTCCACCGCAGCCACGCAGATAACTAGATCTCTAACCTGACAAAATGTAACCACCAGAAACAGGAATCTTTCCTTTTCTCTTCCTTTGGAACTTTGGACAGGGAGTCACACATCTTTGACGGGAACCACCATAAACCAATAGAGAGCTCACTTTTTCAGGAATAAGCATGGAGAAAAAGAGTGGGGTGATGGTTTAAAGCAGAAGTCAAAGTTGAAGCCCATCTGAGAAATGGTAAAAACATGCTTCTCAGTGAATTTGAGTTATGGCAAAAAGAAGGAGGAAGGTTAAGGAAATCTCTATTAATATCCATTCACCATAAAAGACTAGCCAGCCATAAAAAGACAGCACCTTAAATTAATTTTTTTGTGTGTGTGATGAAAAACACTGCCTTAATTTAAAACAAGGCTTGGGCCATCAACAACACTCTGAGAGTTGTTGATGAGGAGAACATAAATCTGCATATAGATATGTAAGTGTTCCAAGTCCACCGCTCAAAAACAATTAGTCAATCATGTGTCCAGTTGATTGGGAAATCCCAATAAGTAAATAACTCAAAAGTGGGAAAGACATGGGATTAAATAGTGGTAGTGAGCAATGAAATCCAAGATGTATATACCTATATTTTCTTTGTTAATGTAACAAACTTAAAGTAACGGTCTAAAAAGTAGTAACTGGAGCACACAAACACACAGACATACACACACACAATTTGGAACAGCAGAGAGGTAAAATATGCTAAATTTATCATTATTGAGGAACAGGATCTAATAGATTATTTCATTTTTGAGACTCTTATAGGAATACTGGTCCAATTGCATAAAAATTTATGAACTTAGAGATGATTTATAAAGATTTAGAGAGAATTTTCTTTAAGAGGCAATATAGCTTCCAAATCACTGAAGAGAAAATTAACAATAAAAAAATTAATTAATCTAGGTAATATGGAGTAACACTGACCATATTTACCACCCTAAAATAAACCACAAAATGGATAAAATATATGAAGCAATGATTTTAAGACACGTGGAAACGATCATCCACTAGGACCTTGCCTTGCCACCTCGATACCAAGGCTCCTAGGCCTCCTACTGCCATCACAAATGATGTCCACCAGGAGGCGACATTTCCTTCCTCTGCTCCTACTGCAGAGCCAGTCCTGAGCAGTCCTTTTCCAGGTGTTGGCAGGCAGCTCCCAGAAGTGCTCTCGTGGGCCTTGGTCCATTTTGGCCACCAGCAAAGGGATCAAGGATGAGCAGTGAGCCTCCTTCCTCATCCAAGACCTAGGAAACTATCTGACTTCTGAGCAGCCCTTCACTCTTGTCTGCTGTCTGGTACTCTCCACCCGGCTTCCCGAGTCCCCGGCACGGGCAGCCTGCACGCTGGCCACAGCCCATCAGAATCTGTTCCCCCGCCAAGAGGCCACGCATGATCATGAGCAGGGCTCCAGGCCTCTGGAGCAGCGCGGCTTGGACTGGGTCCTGGCCCTGGGCGCGCGAGCTCCATGCCCTTGGTTGAGTCAGTCAACATCTCTAAGCTACAGTTTCCTCATCAGTAAAATGAGGACATAATCAATATGGAAAAAAAACAGAATCTGAGGGGGACTAAATTTCTGGTGATTGAAAATTATTTTAATTTTGATTTATACAGCAAAGGACATCATACAATTTTTACTACTTCGTATTTCTAAAGGACAGCTTCTACTATTAAAAGTAATGCATGCACGTACACACAAACACACGTGCAGACACACTGGCTCTGGTCCAAATACATCCCCACGGGCACACACACATGGAGTCGTGTACCACCCACACACTCATAACATACACACAACCACACCCATCCTCAGGCGCACACACACACATAACATACAGAACCACATATATCCCCAGGTGCACGTGAGCACAGACACACACAAAGTCATGTACCACACACGTTCCCAGGTGCGCGCGTGCACACACACACGTCTTACACACTTTGGCGTTATTCTAAATCAATTTACAATTGAGGGTCACAGTGTCCATTGTTTTATCCACTCAGAAGATCCTGACTTTGGAGCGTGAAGCAGGAGCCCTCCTCTCTGGAGATGGTGTTTACCAATTACAGTCTCAGTAGAGCCAACATAACTGCTCTAGACCTTTGGAAGTGCAGGGCCAAAGCATACCTGGGAGCTCACATCCTATACATGTAAACATGTTAAGTGCACCAGGTTCTAAAGTCCTGCCTTTACAAATATACGTTCATTATAAGGAGGAAGACCAGGTTCAAAATTAGAATTCCCAGACACAGGGGAGTCCGGCAAAGAAAGTGAGTGTGTGGGGAAAGCTGATTCCCAGTCTCTGACCAGTAGCCTGACCCTTTTCTTCCCAATGCTGGGTCCATCCCTTGGCACAAGGGGCCTTGGATGTGCACAGAGGGACACTCAGAATTCACATACGGGATGTGCTCATACCCTCCGTGCATACAGCTGCCCTTCGGCCTCTCTGTGAGTCCTGGGAATCTGAACTTCTAAGAGAGCTGGTGAAGGCACTAGGAATGGGTCAGGGGCTGCTGAGACAGGGCATCTGGGGTCCTGGGTTTCTAGAGCACGGGATGGAGCCAGTGACCCTGTCCCCTTGGCCCTGCTGACTCCACCCCATCGAGGGCGTGGCCAGAGGAAGTGTCAGTGCAGGACCCAGGGCAGCGGGCCCCCTTGCCGGGGTCTAAGGGCAGAAGGCCTAAGGAAAGTTCTGAAGAGGATGTAAGGTATCTTTATTCCCATTAATTAAACAAAAATAAAAGCATACCACAGGCGTGAGTGGAAAGGGTTTTGTTAGAACAAGGGAAGGCACTTACCAAGGTCTGGCCATAGAGGGCTGGTGGGTTTGCCAGGTTGATGAGGAACCAAGAGGCCGTTAGTCCCCTCTGGGTCTAAACACCTCCTGAATTCCTCCGGGTGACACTGAAATGCAGTGAGACACGGAACTCTCTTAAGTTGTTAAAATCTTCATGGTGAGCCATTCAACTCTCTCCTCATTCTTGGCTACGAAAGCACGATAAACACAGGCCAGAAACTCATCAGCCTGTTGGTTGGTTCACTATCCGTCTGGCGCCCCCTCTTGTAGGAGCCTTTTTCACATCACCCAGGGCTGACCCGGCTCAGGATTATAGCTGATTTTCCGCATTTGGCATCATTTGCTAGTGACACGAAGCAGGCACGTTAGCCACTTCCCAAACACTGAGGCTCCTCCTGGGAGGAGCCTGCAGACCCCCAGTCCAGCCTCTGCACCACGATGTTCCTTAGTGTCACTACCGGTTTGCTGCCCTGGCTTCTAGCTCTGACCAGATCCTCGCCGGATTGTCGATAAATGTCACCCATATACCACATCTAAGCTTGCGGTCCAGATGTGACCATGGTGCTTATTTTCTTCCCATTGATGGATTGTTTGATCTTTGTGTAATCATGTCGACAGCAAGGCCAGTACAGCCCTCTTGAGGCCTCCCCGAGCCGCCTCTGTGTATAACTGTACTAGCGCCCCAGGGGATCGGGTCTGAAGCCTGGCACTCAGACACGAGGATGACAGCTGGAGAGACAGGAATCCACTCCTGCTGTGGCTTCTGCTGAGGCTCGATGTGGCCATACAAATGGATCCCACAGGCCCTGACGTCACTTGACTCACTGCAGGGATGCTCCCACACTGCCGCGTTCCCCCAAGAGACCGAGGGCTTTCGGCTTGTTCCGGAAGGCCCCACCCCCGAGGGGGCACTGGGTCCAGTGGAGCATCCAGCCTGCTACCCCGCCAGCCCTTAGGGCCTTGGTGGGGCCTGGAACATCAACTGCCCTCCCCTTAGGGACCCCTTTGTCCTTTCCAGACAACAGACCTAGGTCATAAGCACTTTAACCCAACTGAGGGTGTTTTCCTCACTTCAGGGGCAGTGAGGCCTGGGTTTCTTCACACTCCAAGTGCTCCAGGTCTGGACGCAGACAGCCTGGCTCTCCCCCCAGTCCTTCAGTTCCCGGACACACCTGCTGCTGGTCATGGAGTCTGTGCTTTGTTCTGTTCCAGGACAAGAGGTGCACTCTGCCCCCCGCCCCGTCCCCACCAGCGGTGGCAGAGGTGGCGGACACCCAGGTGAGCTTGGGCCTGAGGCACTGCCCGGAAATCAGTGCCCCAGAGGCCGCTGGTGACTAGAGGGACCACGGGGCAGAAGGCAGCATGGGATGGAAGGGGGAGGAAGGTTCAGGATAACGAGATGAAAGGGGGAACAGATAGCACCGTGAGGACCTCGACCATGAAAGGGAAGAAAATAGACAGTGACAGCTGGAGCGGTTTTGGCGTTAAAAGCTGCGGGCTTTTTCATTTAATTTTATTAATTACCATTACATATAGTGACATAATTTTTTTTGATTAAAGATTAGGTGCCATGTCATATAACAGGATATAGTATAATATTTATTAAATAATACATAATAGTAGATATACTAGCATGTTATGTTGTTTATTTATTATCAGATAGTATATAATACATATGAAGTTATTTATATGCATAGTATATAATTCATGCATCTATATAATATATAACACATAACAATGTAGGATTATGATTAATATATTTTATAACAAGATTACATAACAATAATGATGTAAGATTATCCATTGTATATCTTGGTTCATGACACATGCTCACCTTAGGTGCCTGTCAGAAGTATTTATGTATTAAAATTAATATTATAAGAAACAGTTGTGAACCTATCACCCAGCACCAGAACAGGACTATTGACAGTGACATACTGTGTCCTATCCTGCCCTTGGCTTCTTCTCACAGGAAGTAACCAGCATCCTGAATCCTGGCTTACACTTGCCTTGTGTTACTTTCACACACACAACATTTAAGATAAGTTAAAACAAATGAACTGCAGGTACATGCGAAGAAGTGGATGCATCATACACTCTATGTTAAATTGAAAAAGTAAGCCCAAGAAAGTAGCCTATAGTGTGCTATGCTTTTAACTGTGTGTATATATATGTCAACTAAACTCACTAAATTAAGAACAACTACAGCTAGAGTCCAGGTGGGAGAGGGACATATAAAAGGTGAGGTGAGCAGATTTGCTGCAGGTGAGCGAGTTCCTTTCCAGTAACATGTCATTCTCTCTGAAGCAGGAGGCAAGGCCATCTGCTGGGAGTCAGGGAAGAGACAGAGGGAAGCTTAGAGGTGTGCAGAGAGCATAGAATGTTGACACCACTGTGTGGCAAGTGGGGAAATGTGCTCACTAGAGAAATCCTGGAGGATTGCCTGGCAGTGGCAACATGCTGGGCATTGATTTGAGGTCTTAGAAATCTGTGCTGGGAGAGCCTGCTGCCTGCAGGCTCAGAACAAATAGAGCTGGGTGAACTGAGATGGAAGTCGTCCTGGTGAGGAACTGGAAAGATCAAGGGTCAAGGGGGATTTGTTTGTCATAAAGAGAGTGCTGACTGTGGATGCAGAGCTGGAAGGTGGGGAAGTGGAAGTAAGAGGAACGTGGACAGGCAGGAAAGCAGAGGAGCCAGTGCATGATGCCCCAGTGAGGGTGAAGGAGGGCCAAGGAGGCTGGTGGAGAAGCAGCTGGATGGCTAGAGTTGGGCACATAAAGGAGAGAGGCTGTACCTGGGGTGGAGGCATGCCTGGGTATGAGCCTGGGGGTAGGGTGAATGAGGGGTTGCTGGCTCAGGCTGATGGAGAAGAAGACCCTACAATGACCATACTGGGTGGTGGAGGGAGAATAAAATTTGACGTCTTAATGGTAGGCGGTGAGGCAACACAGAGCTGGTGGTCCAGCTGCTCCTGACTGAGGCAGTTAAGCAGGGAGGCCAGGGTGGCAGGCACTGCTAGGAATGGACTGGGTTTTCCAGGTGCTCCCAAGAGCGGAGGAGAAATCACCTCATGGAGGAAAGTGAGCACAAGGAGGTCAACCCAGGCTCCTGATCAAACGGAGGGTGTGAGGGGACAAAGCGTCAACTCCAGAGATGGTGGCCCAGGAAGCAGGGACCACGGGTGAAGTGAGGGGACACTCAGAGAAGAGAGGGAGAAGAGTCTTCTGGTTGTAGGGGAAAGAGAGGCCCCAGGACAAAGGAGCACAGGGGCACAGTGATGAGGATGGACTGGCTCTGTTGTGACATTGTAGGAATGGCTGGATCTTTGTCCTGAGGGCTTAGTTTGGGGGGCTACTGGCCTCATGAGGGCCCCCCTCTCAGCAGCCTGGACAGAGGCTCCCGCTCCTGATAGCTCCGTGGCCACCACTGTTCCCGGAGGGGCTATGACTCCATCTTCTATCAGACATTCCTGCCCAGTCCCCGACTGCCAGCGAGGGAGCCTGGGCCTCACAGCCGTTTGCCATGGAGGGACACAGGCTCCTCGGAGAAGCAGGCTGATCTTACTTTTCTCCGTGAACCAGGGCCTAGCAAACCGCCAGCCAATGGGTGGGCCATTCAGAGGCTCAGATACTTCTTAAATTAACTCAAAGCAGTAGAATAGCAGAGCTGGAGGAAGTGACCACTGAGCTCACAGAGTTCACTGCCCACACCCCCATTCTACAGATGAGGAAACAGAGGCCAAGCAGTGAAGCTGCCTTGGCCAAGGTCACGCTGCTCTTTAATTCTGGCCTGTGTTGGGCATGCCAAGTGATGAGATGCACTGAAGGGCCTGAGAGGGGGCTCTGGGGCCAGACAGCTTGGGTTTAAGTCCCAGCTCTGCCATTTACTAGCTGTGTGATTAATGACTGTCCTTCCTGTAAAGTGCCACCCCATTGGTTTGTCATGAACACAGAGTTCCTGGAACAGCAGGACAGAATTTTTTAAAGGTTTGCTGTTGCTTTGGTTACTATTATTATCACCAAGTGAACCCTGAAATGAAGAACAAAGACAGCAAGAATTTTTATTTTAAAAGATTTTAGAATATGATGATGACTGTTTGATTTAAACTATTCAAGTTTGCATTTGACACTTATTAACAACTGCACAATGGATGACTTTTGAGGAAATGTTATTTCATGTCTTAAATTCTCACTAACTACACAGGCTATTCAACAGGAAGCAATTTTTTTTCAGGAAGAGGGATAAAAATTAACAATATCTCTGTACCTCTCGGTTCCCAGTGAGTTGGTTGTGACCTGTCAACCCAACTTTGGGGAAGTGCCCGCTCCTCCTGGGCTAGCTGCACTGCCCAGCGGCCTCCAGGGGGTGTTGTACCCCCAAACGAATCCAGTATCTTGGTTCACATCTTTGCTTCAGATCCCTCAAGGACTGCCCATTCACCAGGGCCCCATCTGCCCCGCCAGCCTCGCCTGCTGGACTCCAGGACACTATCCTGGGTCTCAACCATCCTCTGTTCCTACGCCTGCCCCACTACTCTTCCCTTTGTCCTTCAAGTGTGGGCTCCTGTGGCTAGCCACCCAGCAGGTGTCTCCCAGTCCTCCACCTCGGGGAACTGCATCGTCCTGCACGGTGCCTAGCGAACCCGTGTGGAGGCAGGAAGAATACAGAACAACAGGTGCTCAGAGGGGCTGCCTTTCCCACTGCAGGGGCCCTGGAGAGCTTTCTCCCAGCTGGTTATTCACAGGCGTTGAAGCTGTGGAATCTCGATCTTACCAATTTAAAGGGCATCATCACTAATTACAAAAGAAATCATTTTTTCAGAAGCAAAAGGAGAAAAGACTTTGTGGCCCGCGCCCCCATCTTTCTTCCTCCGCCTTCAGAGGTAATTCTCACTCTCTGGGCAAGGGTAGAAAGCAACACACAGAATATTATTTTTTAATGATTTTTTCCCACTCTGAAGATTGCATCCCAGGACCGATGAAGGCTAGGATGGTTTGGCTTCCCTGGACTGAGTATTCAGAGGCTCAGAGGGGAGGGGGTTGGGCAGATAATTCAGCATTATGGAACCAAACAGAAACATTAAAAGTTTCTACTCTAAACAGAAAGGAAGCAGGATGCTATAGAAATGGGAAAACCATAGTTGGAAATGAAATAACGAGTTACAAGACAATAAACATGAAGATGTAAAAAAGAAAAAGTACATCAAAATACAACAATGTGGGAAAGGGAGACGGTAGCAAGAAAAGATAGATTTTTTTCTCTTTCTTTTTCTTTTTTCTCATTCTTAGGATGTGTTGGAGCCTACGTGATTATCAGTCTAAAGGAAATAGATATAGTAATGGGTTTATATACTTGAAAAATAGGGTAACCACAAATCGAAAGCATATAATAGAGTTAAAAGAAACCCAAAAAGAAACAAACTCTAGATGGCTTAAAGACTTAAACATTAGTCAAGACGCTATAAAACTCTCAGAAGAAAACATAGGCAAAACATTATTTGACATATATCTCAGCAGTGTTTTCCTAGGGCAATCCACCCAAGCAACAGAAATAAAAGCCAAAATAAACAAATGGGACGTAGTTACACCTATCAGCTTTTTCAAAGCAATAAAAACCATAAGCAAAACGAAAAGACAACCTATGGAATGGGAGAAAATATTTGCAAAAGATGAGATTGAACATGGCTTAACTTGTAGACTATAAAAATAGTTCATACAACTTAATAAGAAAAAAAAAAAACCCAATCCAAAAATGGGCAGAACAACTAAACAAGCAATTCTCCAATGAAGATATACATATGGCCAATAGTCATATGAAAAAAAGGCACAATATCACTAATACTCAGAGAAATGCAAATCAAAACTCCAATAACTTATCATCTCACACTACTCAGAATGGCCACCATTCAAACATCCACTCACCATAAATGCTGGAGAGTCTTGGAGAAAAGGGAACACTCCTACATTATTGCTGGGAATGTAGTTTGGTGAAGCCAATGTGGAAAACAGTATAGAGATTCCTCAAAAGACTAAATAAAGACTTATCATTTGATCCAGCAATTACACTCCTGGGCAAATATCCAGAGGGAACCTTAATTTCAAAAGATACCTGCACCCCAATGTTCACAGCAGCATTGTTTTCAATGGCCAAGACATAGAAGCAACCTAAACGCCCACTGACAAATGACTGGATAAAGATGTAGTATTTAGATATAAAAGAATATTACTCAGTTGTAACAAAGAACGAAATAATGCCATTTACAGCAACATGGACGGACTTGGAGATTATCACACTAAAGTGAAATAACTCAGACAGAGAAAGACAAGTATCATATGATATCACTTATATGTGGAATTTTTAAAAAAGATACAAATAAACTTATTTACAAAACAAAAACAGACTCACAGACTTAGAAAACAAACTTAGGAGTTTGGGATTAACAATTACAAACTACTATATGTAAAACAGACAAACAGCAAGGATTCACTGTAGAACACAGGGAAAATGTTCAGTATCTTGCAACCTATAATGGAAAAGAACCTGAAAAAGAATAGACTATGTATATGTACAACTGAATCACTATGCTGTATACCTGAAACTAAGAAAACAGCTGTATATCTGAAACTAACAAAACATTGTAAATCAACCACATTTCAATTTAAAAAATGATAAGCTCTAAATAGCTGTATTCAAAGAAAATCTTCAACTCTTACCTCCTACAAAAAGCAAAATGGGAAGCTTGAGCAGGACCAAATTATACTGAATGAGAGGTTATATACCTTCTCCAGAACGTGACCCATGGTACACACCCATCGTGTTTTCCTTCAGGTAAGAATGGCCCTTACTGCCCAGGGAGCGAGTCCTGCTGGGACAAGGCCTCTGTGGCAGTGGCCTCCTTGTCACCGCTCCATCTCACCAGAAGGCCAGGGTTTTCAGAGGGGAGGGAACACAGAGCTCATACACTTCAGATATATTTCCTGAGAAAAACTGTGGAAAGATCAAATTCACCTGCAGTGCAGGAAACATGAGCACGGCTCCTAAGCAGACTGACAAGCCCGAAGCAAGACGGCCCGATGTTCACATCGGAACCAGAACAAAAACCGTCTGGCCCCAGTTAAACGATCACCATCTCACCTGCAATGATGTCAGGGATGTTTCTGTTGGGACTTGAGAGATCAAAAAAGTCAGACCAGGGAATCCGGACCTGGTGGATGTCCAGGCTCTGCCAATGGTAGAGGCGGCCCTAAGGGGGTATCACCAGCAACGACTCTTCCATTTTCAGCAGAGTCTTCAGGAGGAAGGCGATGTGGATACAGACGCCCCTACGGAGGCTGAAGCCCTTCGGAGTGTTGACATAACACAGAAGGTACCTGGCAGGGAGCAAAGGAGAGCGAGTCTTCAGGGCCAGGACTCTGCACAGGAATCCTGGCTTAGATAGAACAGATACAATGGGAATCTCTGCACAGCACATGGCCTAGACTCAAGACACGTTCAGCAGCTTCTGGTTTGTATAGTGGAGGCACTGTCCACCGATCTCTGTGTGGCCAATTATTTCGAGTCCGGGAGCACATGCAGAAGATATCTTGGCATCTGTCTATCAATGCTAAGCACCTGACTAGTACCTGAGCACCCGTTCTCCAGGGGCTCTCAACCTTCTTGGCCTAAAGACCCCTGTACACTCTTAAATAATGAGGACTTCAAAAGGCTGCTGTTTATGTAGGTTAAATCTATCAATATTTCCTGTGTTAGAAGTTAAATAAGAACTTTAAAAAATGCTTATGAGTTCACTTAAAAATAATAACAACCTACTACATGATACCATTAATACTCTTAAGCAAAAAATAAGTATATTTTTCTAAACAAAAATCATTAATGAGAGGAATAGCAGTGATTTTAATTTCTGAAAATCTCTTTTGGACTGGTGAGAGCTTAATTCTATCTGCCTCTACATTACCTGTTTTGTGATATCACAGACCAGGTTTTCCCTGGAAAACCCCACAGGAAACTCGGGAGTGCAATAGTGTGCAAAAGGCAGGTGACTTTCCGGCGTTCCTATGAAAATAGTCTTGCATCTCAGGGGCCTCGGACTCACTTTGATAACTGCTGCCCTACCCTAGGCGAGACTCTCCTACACAAGAGCCAGGCAAATGTCCTGGCTTGTTTAATGAGTTACCGCAGCAACACCCCTCCCTTCTCTGTGTTAATGTTTCCCACAACCTCCATTACTGCAGATGAGGATGTAATCCTCAACTGAGGCCTCTAATCCCAGAAGAGTACCAATCTTGAAAGGGAGGGCCCATCTACCATCTCTACACCCCGCACAGTCTATTTTGAGTCAAGCCCTAGATAACTGCTAATTGACACTGACCCTTGTCTTACTCCTGAGTTTTATCGAAGGAGCCAACATCTGGATGGAACTGAAATTTCCCTGCTGATATACAAGGCTGATAAACCACCCTATTCCAACATCTGATTCTGGGGCTCTTCAAAACGCGGGTAAGGCCCCGCTTCATAAAAGACGGGTCCTCCACCTGCCCTTCCCAGGGGTTCTGGAAGGCCGCGGCCACGCAGGGCTACCCGGACTCGCGGTCCAAGCCCCAGAGCCCGAGGGGGAGGAAAGCCGGAGGCTGAGCCCCAGCCCTGTCCCCCCCGCCCCAACCCGCTCCCCGGCACCACAGCCCTCCCCGGCCGCCACACCAACCCGGATCCCACCCCGGTCCATGTCCACTGGCCCCGCCAACGGCGCGGCCGTACGTTTACCGTCTGTGAGACGCCGCCCCAGAAAAGATGTCGGCCGCCGACTGACGCGGCCAGAACTAGTGGCCCGGCCAAGCAAGCCGCCATCCCCAGCAGCAAACACCGCCATGGTCCCGGGCAGCTGCACACTTCCGGAGCCCGCTGCCTGCCCCAGAAGCGCACGCCAGCCCGCGAGGAGCGCGGCGTCTTTATCCATGGCAACGCCGCTGGGCCCTCCCCTAGCGCTTGCGTCTGCGTCCTCCAGAGGCTAGACGTGCGAGGGCAGAACTTTCGGAGCCAATGGGAGCCAGGGCGCGGCCAGGACGGGGGTGGGGGGAGGCTTATGGGGCAGCTGGGCGGGGCCGGGGCGGGCGGGGCCGCGCGGACGTCCTCACCTGCAGGTGGCACCGGCCGGAGGCTGGGGCAGTGCTGCCACCAGTGGGCGGGGCGGCGGGGCGGCGGGGCGGCGGGGCGGGGGCACCCTCACCTGTCTGTGCGGGGCTCAGCCTGGGCTCCGGGGCCTCCGCTTGCACCGGAAGTGGACCCAGGCTACCGGTGGGCAAGATAGAGGACTGAGCCCAGGCAGGCACGGCTGGCCAGGTAGGGCACCTGAAGTGCAGATCCGCCAGGCCGGCTGCCGGCCTTGAATACGCCCTGCTAGGCAGTTTCCAAGAAGACGGGATCTGTCCCAAGAGGGGAGGTAGGGCAGGGTGCCAGATGCCTGGTTGGGTGCGGTCTTACAGGAGAGCCTCGTTGAGAGGGTGCAGAGCAGCCCCTGTTTTGGCGGGGCTAGGAATTTGGGGTATAGGGTGGGGATGATGTTTGCCATGCCCTGTGGTCTCCCAAAGAACTCGCACCCCCAAGCAAAGGACCCTGCTCCCTCCACCCTTCACTGCATCCCCTGCCTTCCCCAGCACCACCGCCCCTGCCCCCGGAGTGTCCCATGACCTCTCCCCACACCAGGCACTGTCCCTGTTACAGGTACTTATCTCCTGGTGGTTCCAGCCCAAGGGTGGGGGCTGTCTCTGACCAGTTAGGATGCCTGGAGCCTTTGTGTGAAACCTCAGACTATAATGCAGGCGTGCACAGAGGCCCCTCAAACAGGATTCCCTGCATTCCCTCCCCACCACGCACCCACAGCGCAGCTGCCACACCAGGCCAAGCCTGCCGGAGGACCGCTGTTCCCTCTCCTCCTGTCCCTGATCAAGAGTGCACCGCCCACACTGCTGGGTATTTAGTGGGCCTTAGAAGAGCAGCTGGTATTTTCATGGACAAATATTTGCTCTATTGGGAAGAGTTGAGTGCAAAGGGATGTAGGGTATGCCTTTTCTGTTGTCCTGGAACTGGTGACTAGGATGCAAACTTAAGTCAAAGCAGTTTTTAGAGAGAGCCGCAAAATATCTTACCCAAAGATCACTGTTCCCCTACAAAGGCAACACCACCTGGCGGGTGGGATCCTGGTCCCTCTTTCTGGAGATTGGGCTTTGCACCCTCCAGCTGGGACAGAGCCTGAAAATGCTCTGAACACGCTCCAACAGGCTTTCCCAGCACAAACTGCCTTTATTTTGAATCTGGCTGAAGGAAGCAGCTGAGAAATCTGGGTAAATCTTCCTGGGTGTAACCTTGCCTTTTGTGCTGAATGAAAGAGCGGCTCTCCACATGCTTACATCTTAGAACTGAATGTGTGTCGAAGCCTTCATGCATGTAGCATGTTGGGAACAGCGTTTCATGGTGAGGGGAACTATATAACTTACATGTATATGGGGAAGTCCTCACTCCAACAGGCTTTTCCTGCACAAACTGCCTTTATTTCGAAATTGGCTCTTGCTGAGAAATCTTGGTAAGTGTTCTTAGGTGTAGCCATGCCCATTATACTGGATGATAGAGCGGCTCTACATTTGTTCACATCTCAGAAATGAATGTGTGTTGAAGCCGTCATTCATGTAGCGTGTTGGGAACACAGAATTTCGTGGTGAGAACTATGTAAATTACATGTCTATGATGAAGAACTTGCTAGAACCGGGTATTCCAGCGCATACTGCCTTTATTTAGAAACTGGCTTCTCAGAAGCCTGTGGTCTCCACTGCAGGTCTGTCCCCAAACCCAGGGCCAGCATGGTGACTCTGCTCCCCCTGTCTATTCTGGAAGGTCTAGGTGTCCTCCATGGCCCTTCCACCATTGTTTTTTTTTTGGAAAACTCCGCAGATGGAATGGGCCTGAGAACAGGAGAGCTGGATGCCAGAAGCCACAGCCCAGTGTGTGGCTCCTGGGAGGGGCATCTCCTCTCTGTGGGATCTGATCTAACCTCCCCTCTCCCCCACCCCCACCCCTCTAATCCTGCATTTCCTGATTGATCCCTGGATAATGGTCCATACCAGGAATGACCTGGGAGAGGTTTTATGAGTCTTTAAGTGGAAAAAAAAGAAAGAAATCTTTAGACAAGTTACTTAAAGTAACTTCCAGCTTTACCGGGAAAGTCCTCATTCCAATGTTTAAGGCTAGTTGATAGGGTGTCAAATTGCTTAACCACTCACATCTGAGCAAGTGCTACCTCTCTCTCCAGCTCCCCGCAGCATCCACCTGTGGCAACTTGGCCAAAAAAAGGCAAGAAAGCTCTTTCCCCTCGCCAGCACCAGCGTGGCTTTGGAGTCAGTGGAGGCTGAGAGAAAGGGCCCCGCCCTGAGGTTTCAGGGGCCTCCAGCCACAGCCAGAAGAGCGGGGGTTTTCAGAGTGGCCCAGCAGGGAAACCAGGCAAGGCCACCTGGCCCAAGTCTTCCCTGCCCAGAGAGCCCCATGAACTGCTTTGGGCCACACTCCCCGTTTGGGCCCCCTGCAAAAAGGTACCACGAGAGCCACACCTGAGAAGGCAGAAGGACAGCCCTTTAGCCTGGGGTCCCAGCAGGTGTGTCCTGTGAGACCTGTGGCCACATAAGTTCCTTGTCTCTCCAGGTCACTGAAGGGACTGTGCTGGGCATCTTGGTGGTCAGGGACATGGGAACACCTCTAAACTCTGAAGAAGGACAGAGAGACTCTTCCTGGAAGCAAGGATTCCAGGGAGACACCTTGCCCAGAACTGGGGGACTGTGTCCTGTGTAGACCCCTGGGAGGCAATGTGGGGCTGTGGGGTCCTCTTCTGAGAAGGGAGCAGGTGATTTTCCAGGGGTGGGGTCCTGCTTTGTCCAGACATGTCCTTGTGTAAGACTCATTTACAAACACCTCCAAGTCCACCTAGGGGTGGCCCCAGAGGTGGGGGTAGAGGAGGAGAGTGAAGGGTGCAGACTTAGGGGCCCCCTGAGCCACCCAGGGAGCCAAGGGTCAGTGGGAACATCTTGGGAGCCTAGTGCAGGGGTGGAGGACGAGCACTAAGAACATGCCAAGTCATGCAATAAAGTGACCTGTGACCACGAGACACAGGTGGCCGTACACCAAAAGAGGCAGATAGAAATTTAGACCCAGGATCTGAGAACCTTGAGAGGGGCTGGAGGGTCCCAGGAACCCTCAGGAAAAGCTCTTCTAGGGGCACAGACATCCCAATACACACATTTCTCATGGAAGCTTTTTGGGGTGCAGAGTGAGATACCAGGATCCTGAACTTAGTATGGAATCCCACCCCCTTGTTCATCACGGTTCCTGGCAATAAATTGCTGTCATTTGTCCCTGGACATGCACAGGGGAGCTGACTGCTGTGGGGGTCACTGCAGGACTAGAATCTTCTGGTGTGTGCTCTGTGACCACAGAAACCCAGGGGGATTTCTCAACGGGAGAACCTGGAGACCATGCCTGCAAGGACCACCCTCATGGGATGGCCAAGGAGCTCGTGGTACCCAGGCCACCAAGTGACGAAGTTGTGGGGTTGCCTGGGGTATCCTGGGGGCATGTAGATTTCTGAGGTCAGCACGTGGGCCCAGCACTGCTGGATGGTCTGCACAAAGAGGGGCCTGCCCTCCTGATGATGGCTCTTAACACCTGCAGGGAAACTGCTCTCAGGGCTCCTGGAGGTCCATATTGAGAGTGTCCTGCCAGCCTTGTGGGGTCACCTTCCCCTGATGCAGAAGCAGACCTCTCTCCCTTGAGGCCCAGGGGACACCTGGCTCAGGTCCCACCTGTGTGCCCTGGACACGCAGAGCCCCAGAGCTCTGGCACAGCCTGGGGTGTGGTCGTGTCCGGGCAAGAAAGGCCCTGGGAAGGGGCTCATTCAAGGGCAGAGGCCACTCTGCAGGGATGCTGGACCTGGCAGCAATGCACTGCTTCAGTACTCCCTTGGGTTGGGTTTCCAAGCTGTGGGATGGAAGGGCCTCTCCTTCCTGCGGTGCTGTCGGGGGAACTAGATCCATCGTCAAGGTCAGCCCTGAAAATGGAGGCTGCGCTACCTCCATTCCTGGAAAGAAAATCAGTCCCCTCCAGTCCAGGTGATTCAGAAAGTCATTCAGCAATGTTCGGGGCCCCCACTTTAGGGTTTGAATTAGAGCTAAGCGGCTTAGGAGGCCAGATCCCTGTCCGTGGCTCCAGGAGCAGGCTTTCTGCTGGGGGACAGGATCCTCACAAACACCTGTGTCTTTGTGGGACACTCCCCTCCGACAAGCTGGGAGGCAGGGTGCAGTTGTGGGAAATCGTGTTTACATGAGCAGAGGGCCACCATGTGGTGGGGGCACAGGAGACTGTGAGAATGAGTCCCACAGCCTTTCTGGAATCAAAAAACTAGCAAATGTGAAAAAGTGCATAATTTGTTTTATTGAACAGGCTGCTTATGTACGTTTGGAGGACCAGGTTCAACGACTCAGCATCCCTCCAGGACAATATCCTCAAGAGAAGAACAGACAGAGCAGGAGGAGATCTGGGGTTTCTCCCAGGAATGAGGTGGAACAGGGATTTCTGCAGATTTTCAAGGAGTCCCCGACCACTGAGCATGGGGTTACAGCCCCACGAGCCCCTGTCATGTTTGGCTTGGGCTCTGGCTCTGGCCTGCTCATGTATTCTTCCAGCAGAGTTCCAGAAACTCAGAGGGTGGACTTAGAGGGGCTGCGTTTGGAACCTAGTGAGGAGGTGGAGGGTCCTTTATATTGAGTCCCTTCATCCTAATCACCGTAGCTGAAGCCCAACACCCCCCAGGCCTCCATGGTTGCCGTGGAGGGAGAACAAGCCTGGCAGGCGACCTAGGAGTCCCACTACTGTGTCCTTCCCTTGTCTTCGTTCCCTTTCACCGCGGAAGGTGTGATTGTCTCATGTCATGGTGGTCTCCACAATGTCCCTCCCAGTAATCTCTCTTCTCCATCAGGTGGGGTTCCCAACCCCGCTCAGCCTTCTCTGCATGGATGCTGAAGGACCAGGCTCACCTGAAGTTCTGAGCTTCAGCAGTAAGGTGGAAACAAAGAAACCAATGGAAAAAAGAAGCAAGTGATTGTGGCAAAGCTCCCCACCACAGAGAAGCTGCCCTGAGTGGAAGGGAGAGTGTGGGCATGCCCGTTTGTTTCCTGTCTCCCAGTGCTCTTAGCTTTCTTATTGCCTACCTGCATGGTTACAACAAAATGATCTGCAAAACTGAAAATATTTACTCTCTCGCTTTTACAGAAAAGGCTGGCCAGCCTCTGGTCCGGTACCAGGCAAGAGATTGGAGTTCCTTTCCAGTTTGGAAACATCTTGGCAGGCCCAGGTTTGCAAAGGTCTTTAAGAGTAGTTACGGAGTTTTGCTTTAAACTTTTTTACGGCTGTATATACTTGTGAGATGTGGTTGTGATGTATAATTCTGAGCCGGGATTTTCTCAAACTGTTTCTCACTTCTTATACCAGACATTCCTAAATTCCAAGCGGAACTGCATATTAAGGAAGCCATGGAATTTAGCAAAAGGATATAGATCTCATTTCCTTTTAAGCATCGATGTACCTCCATCATGGCAGTATTTGTTATGTGTTATTGATAGGGGAACTAAGTAGTAAACAGATTAATAGAAAATAGGGGATTTTAGGTACACAGGTTCATCTTTTCAACATTGTTTGTAATATTTGCAGTTTAAGATGACCATTCCTGAGAAATAGGCAGCCTCTTAGAATGAAATAGCATTTCCTCTGAACCATAATTAATTTTTATTTTGTAGACAGCAGGAAGGGTAATAACACATCACACATTTGGGGACATCAAAGAGAAAATGTAACTTTCTGGGAGCGCACTCCCCCGCCTCCCCCTGCCCTTTTTACTGTCCCATTCTCCCTGGAAGGCTCTTTCTTATCTTCTGCTCATGGCTCCAGTAACTCTTTCTTCCTCCTTGTTCCTCAGCTGGTAAGGTTAGTTTTCTACTTTGAACAAGCAAACAAGCCAACAGAAGAGAAATTTCACAAGCAACTCCCAGCACATCCGCTCGCCTTCTGATGTCTGTGACCTCACTCTCGGTGCCCCACCGCTTATTAAAAGTGGCATCGAAAGCCAGTTCCTCCAAAAGTCCCCGAGGCCCCATCCCTCCCATCTTCTCTGGGTTGTCACTCCCAAAACCATCCTCTCTTTCACTGCCTCATCTATTTTGTTCTCCTGCTAGTTGGCACCATCAGTATATAAACGTCCATCCTCTTAAACAAACAACACTCCTTGACCCTAATTCACCCCCACCAATTGCCACCCTGTGTCTTTGCAGCAAATCTTTAAGGAGTTGTTTAAACTCACTGTCTGCATCTTCTCTTGAGCCATCCCCTTTTACACCCACTCTGGATTTTCGCCTGATCCCTCGCTCTATGGAAACTGCCCTGTCAAGGCCATCAGTGACCCCATGTTGCTAAATATAGTGGTCAATTTTGACTCATCATGCTTGGCCCCTCGGCAGCATTTGACCCAGCTCTTCCATCCCTCCTACCCCGTGTTCCTGCTTCACTCAACCTCCAGCCGATTGCTCTGTCTGTTTCTGCTTTTGGCCTGCTGGCTGGTCCTTTGCCAATGTCTCCTGCTTTTTCCAAACATATACTGTGGGTGTTCCCCAGGGTGGGTTCCTGGGCCTCTCCTCTCTCCTCTGCTATTCCTTTGGTGGAAGCAACCCAGCCTTGGAAATTGGCATGCCATCAATTTCTCGATTTCTCCAAAATTCCCTGATTTCCCCTTTCCATCTGAGCCTTTATCCCTGAGGCTCACATTCTTTTCCTTTCATTCATCTTGCTTTCTCATTCATACATATGTTCTACTATGTAATTACTTTTCCAAATTTTGAATCAGTACATATATATCATGTAAAATGCTCAAATATGTATTATTTCCACTAAGATGCTAATTCTACCTTAGAACATTTCTGCACTTCTGTATTTATGTGAAAAAAGCGAATAGTATTTCTACAAGCCTCATAGTTAAACACTGTGTTAGTTTGGGGCTATTATGTAACATGAAATAATGGTACATGAACATAGTCGTTTTTCATTTATTTTTATGTAACACCGAGATGAGGTTTTTGCCCTGAAGACTGGTTTTATTGAAGTTTTACCTACATTACGGACAGTCAGTTTATGTGAAAGCCCTCATTTCTCCCCTTTTTTGATATATGTTCCATTTGGCTATATATAACATATACCTTGGCATGAAACAATATTCCCAAATCATTCACATAATACAATTAATATGTTTAAATTATATTTTTTAGATGTTAAAAAGAAAAAGAAAACAGATTCCTCTACCTATTAGGCTCTTCTGTGGCAATATGTAATACACCCCTTAACCATGACATTGAAGAACTGAGATGATACCAGCCCCTTTCCACCTGCTCAGCCCCACCTTTTCCCATCCCCTGTGGATGGAGAGGACATCCCTCCGATTGTCCAGGCCCAGATGTTGGAACCATGTCCTTTCTCTCTCTTTCTTTTACACTCACAGACAGCAAATCCAGCTTGTTAGAAAATTCTGGATATTCTGTCTTAATTAAATACCTGCTCTCTGCTCCCCGCCCTCCTAAGAGCCACCTTCAGCCCTTCCTGGATACCAATAGCCTCCTGTTTCCATCTTTGCTTTCCTACAATCTCTCATCCACACAGAGTCAGAGGGAGCCTGTAAAAACATACATTGGGGGTGGTGGGTGTAGCTCAGTGGTAGGCCGCATGCTTAGCATGCTTGAGATCCTGGGTTCAATCACCAGCACATTCATTAAAATAAATAAATTACCTCCCCCCAAAAAACACAAACACAAAAGCATAAGTTGGACTACATCACCCCTCCCCTCAAAACTCACTAAACGGGTCACCATGTCATTAGGAGCCAAAGTCGTCACAAAGGCCTCAGGACCCGGCGTGTTCTGCCTCTCTGCCCACACTCTCCCCCTCACTCTGGGGGCCTCTGGCTCCGGCTCTTCCTTCTTCCTCCGGATCTATTCTGCTTCAAGTTCATTACTCCGTGAGATCTGCCAGGATTGCCTTATTCCCTCCTGCCTGCCTCCCACCCCACCGCCATCATCCGAGTTTGCTCATATCACTCTTTTTAAAAAATTTTTCCAAACTCTTGCTACCCCAACATGCTGCCTGTTTCCTCTGCTAAAATTCTGAGCCCCCATTGATGGGGAGTCATGTCTATTTTGTTGACTGATAAAGCCCGAGAGCCTTGGGAACGGTCTAGTTAGGAGATTCCCGTACGTAGTAGGAGCTTATACAAATTTGCTGAATGAATGTAGGTGCCCTGGTCCAATCCGATGGAGCACTTCTGTGATGTGCTCAAAGAATAACTCTCCTTTCCACCTGAGAGGGAGTGACAACTTCCTTGGTGATTAAAGGCAAGAATTTTTTGCTTTATGCTGTTAACCTTAGGCGGGGAGACTGGGGGATCTTCATATATATTTTTAAATTTGGTTTACTCTGCAGTTGGTCTTTGGTCTCCGTATAATTTTGAGAAAATCTTTATGAGTGATCATTCTTTGATCATATTGAACAGGTTCCAGGGGGAAGGACCAAGCCTGTCCCATCAGCCATCCTATGTGTCATCTCCTGGGACCCAGTGGATGCTCAGTATGTAAGTGAACCGACAGGAGTGAGTGAAGAGATGGGAGCATCTCATTATTGTGGCGGCTCTCTGTCCAATGCCTTGAGATTTGGGGAAGGGTTTACGAGTGCAGAAGGGAGAGGTCAGGTCCTCTGTGCTTTTTCTGAGTGCCCTGGCCTTACCCATTCCCCCAGCCCCCTCTGGGCAGCCAAGCCAAGGAGCTGGGCCACCAGTGGTTGTGCTGATCAATAATCCACCTTCACCCAAGTCCGGGGGTAGGTACACATTGTTGTAGTCACTGGAGTCAGGTCCTTGGAGGAATTCCTCACCGAACTATGTTTTGGACCTTTTATTTTTCTCTAGAACCTCCAGCTGAAGAAGATTGTCTTAGACACATGAAAGTTGAGGACACCTTCTGTCCCCTCGCAACCCAAGTGAGGCTGGGAGTCTGCTGTTTCTATAGCCGGTGGGCTCGTGTTGATTTGGGCATCCCTGTGCCTGAATTCCTGCAGTACACTTGGTGGTAAGGATGGGGGTGCCTGGCAGGGAGGGAAGCAGGTCGGGAGACTGTGCTGGGCTGATGTTAACCTGGGGTGAGCGGGAGCCTGCTGATGCATGGCATCTCGGGGCAGGGAACTCTCCACACTCAAGAGGGGTTCCCACTCCCGCAGGGGCCCTTTGATCAGGGTGCTGGGCTGTCAGGGGACCACAGGGGTCCCAGTGAGGATTAGGGTGCCTTCAGGCAATGGGAAGTGTGGGGTCCAGCGGCAATTGAATTAACTGTGCACCCAAACCCAGCCCCCACCTATTTCAGCCTGTTTCCTAATCTGCAAAACTGGAATGCTATTAAACATCTCGCGGGGTCGTTGATGGGCTGGGACAGACTAGACAGTCAGGAGCTGGAATTCCTCTGTCCCCTGATTGTTTGCCTTCTTTCTGACTATTTGCTCTCACAAGCTCAGTCTCTCTGTCTCTCGCTCTTTCACTTCTAACTTTCTCTCATGCTCTGGTTTCATTTGATTTCCAACCACCGACCCTCCCCTCCGCCAATCCCCAGATGAGTGAACTTGATTTCTATGTGTCAGTTCCAAATTCCCAGGAAAGATGCTCTGTCACCCTCTGGATCTGTTGTCCAACCCATGAGTTGTGGCCAGAGGAGCGAGTCCCTCTGGGACCAGCAGATATTCTCTGCCCAGCCCGCAGCCACCACTGTGGGAGCACATAGCTCTCCGTGGAGGAAGCACCGGCTGTGACCTTGTGTCACTAAGTGTGAATTTATGTCTTCTCTTGAAACACCTTCATTCTCCTAAACAAAGATGAAAATTAAACACTCCCGGGATTTGTGTCATGGAACACTCAGGGTGGGGGCTAATGGGGCTGGAATCTCTGCTGCATTTAAGGGGCTACAGTGAATCCCCAACGAGAGCCTGCAAAGGGAACAGCACCGGCCCCACCCGGCACTTAGGGCGCTGAGTCTGCGTGACGGTGAGCCAGGCTTCTGACCACAGCTCAGGGGTCTGGTCTGACCAATTAGCCTTTGAAACCAACCAGCTTTGGATTCCTCAATCCCACCCTGAGGTTTTACCTGAACCATCAGCTTCTGTATCTCTGAAGACAGATGCTGAGGACCCTTCACGTAAGCCGTTCACACAGCCCTGTTCAGGCCTTTGTGCTGCACGGTCTGCCCGGCGAGCTGACCGAGGTTGGTATTTTACTGATGTTAGAAGTAGTCTGGTTTCCCGATGTACTGTTTCACTGAGCAAGCAACAGAAGCCACTTCTCGCTGATAAAAGCAGAAAAGGGACATAATGAAAAGATACTGGGAGGGTGTGTGGAGTGGCCAGGACCGGAGCCAACCCAGGAGCTGTAGGAGGTGTTATGGAGCCCCAGGCACCAGGCTGGGAGGGGTGCTACCGAGCCCCCTGCCACCCCAGAAGGGACCCCCTCCACCCGACCCTCCACCTCACTCACTGCAGGTTCATGTCCCGGCAGGGCCAGGTCACACTGAAGCCACCAGCACACACCTCAGTGGGGGAGCTGGCCCCGTCTGAGCTGCGGGCGTGCCTGGTGTGGGAAGAGGCCCAGTTAGAGGAAGGCGGTTCCTCTACTGTTCCGAGTTAAGGTGCAAGTCAGTGCCCATCACTCAGGAGAGCCAGGCTGGATGGACCTCATTGTGGTGACTAGGCTGTCTGAGTTCACTTATCACTTTCTATGTTTGAAGGCCCTGGAGGGAGAAAAAGTGAAGGTTCTAGTACTTATTTTGTGTTTCCCATGTACCAGGTGTGGTAAGCAAGCCACTTCAGACAAGGCCCAGAGCAACCACGTAAATAGGCCACAGAGCAAGTCATGCAGTCAGGCCTCTGTGGTCCCGAAACCCGTGTCCCCATCGGCTCCATAGTTACCAGTGGAAACTAGGCGGATTTATGGGACTGTGTGCTCCTGTGGGGGCTGGGATATGTGTGTTTAAGTCCACATCTTCAGAAACTCGGCTAGAACCACAGACACTGATTGCACAGAGGCAGAGGAAGGGAGGATTCCAGCCTCTGGTCCAGCTCGTGTGGAGCTCAGAAGTTCTTCCTCCTTTCCTGAAAACAACACCAGATCTGAGGGAGCTGCAAACCCACTGCTCTTCTTAGATCCCAGAAAACTGAGGGGGAAAGCTGCTCCCAACCCAGAGAGGTTGCAAAGGGAACAGCGGGCAGGCTTGGAGAGTCACAGCTCCCAAGGCAGAACCAGCTTTTGTAAGAACCCCGGGGGCAGGCAGATTTAACAGGTCCCTGAGGCCAGCAGGAGGCTCAGTGTGGGGATATCAGAGTGTGACAACTCCAGGGGGCCAGTCAGAGGGGCCCCATGCTCTTTTTCATGTATTTTACATCCAGGACCGTGTCCTGTTCTCAGAATGAAGGTCAGAGGATAACTCCTCATGCTTCCTGCCTGGAAAGGAGAAAACAACTGTATTGAAATACACCCAGAACATTCTGTTTCATTGGGGGAAGCTGTTTTTTGTTTGTTTGTTTGTTTGTTTGTTTAATGAGAAATAATTTTACCAGAGCCTAACCAACCTGGGAGAAGGGAAATCCCTTCTGTGTCACCCAAATTGGGGTGGGGGGAAAGAGACACACTTGTGGAGGTCACAGCTCAGGGCACAGGCTCAATGAGAACTAATCACAGGACTGCAGATGCCCTGCTCTGTCCCGCTCCCCCAACATCTTACCTCCATGTCAGTAGGGCCCGTGTGTAATAACAGGAATAAAACTAAAAGAAGTAAATGTCTCAGGAGTGTCTAGGGAAAACCCAAAGACAGCGGGGAGATGAAAACAAGGACACACAGGCTGTTTTAGCCTCTCACACAATTAGCTGTAGCAAACTACACACAGCCCAGCCCCAGTAGATAAACAGACAACCTCACAGAAGAAATTATTTATTTTGGTTCTCTTACCCAGTGCATTCCACGGTGCATCCTCGCCTAGAATTGAGTGGAAGCAAGTCCATCTCAGAAGGGACATAACTGAAGAGGGATGGCTTCCCAGACTCTGAGGGACAGAGACAGCACCAGCCTGGGTTAGAGAAAGGTGAGGGGTGGGGTAGGGTGTGGGCTGCCTTCTTCCCCGAATAAGGAACCTTCCTGAGGCCAGCACAGTAGGAGGGAGGGCCATGGGGTGGAAGCAGCCAGACTTCATCCTGAGAACTGATGGGATGCCTCAAAGGGACCATTGAGGTGCCCAAACTGGGCCCTGAGTGTGGGAGCCAGTCGGTCTGACTCAGAGCCCAGGACTGAGGTGGGCGCACAGCAGGCCGGTCTTACTTGGCCGGATCCATTTCACTTCTCCGAAGCCCTGTGTAAAACATGAAGCGTGGACGGCCTGATGAGCACAGCTCTGACCTCAAGACCGGTTTCAACTCCTCTCTTTCCAGAGAACAGCATCTCTGAACTCGTCCTGGGTGACCACACAGAGATCACCTTAGTGGCCCAGGCTAGTGACCGGGAACATGTACCTTCCTGCAGGCAACCCCTGACGTCCACTGATGCATCATATACTGGCAAAGAGTGAGTCCCTGTGCATTGGTCTAACAGCAGAGACTCTGCCAAAGGCCCAAGAAGTGGTGTGTGGGACATGCAGGGGTGCAGGAGTGTAAGCAGTGCAAAAGTGTAACTGGTGACAGGGGTGCAGGGGCGGTGGAGGGCGCAGGAATTTCAGGGGATGTGGGGGTGGAGGGGTGCAGAATTGCAGAGTGTAGCAGTGGTTCAGAGGTGCAGGGAGTGTAGGGATGCAGGGAGGTGCTCAGGGACGTGGCCAGGATTAGAAGGCAAGTACACATCCTTGCAGTCAGCCTGACCCAGGCAGGCTATTGCAATGCTTTGGGGCGGCGGCAGCGGCGGTGGGGGTGGCCGTTGGGAGGCTGCCCGGGCAAACCGGTCTATTTATTCTCTTCCCTGCAGCCTGGCCTGGGGTGGGGATTGGCCGCCGAAGATTCGCCAGATGTTGCACTCCAGGTAAGCTTGCTCCTGGTAGGTGGGGCGGTTAGGTCAGCGCGCGGCGGCAGCGGCAGAGGGGCGGAGCGGGGCTACCCCTGGCGAACGGGTGGAATAGCTGCCTTGTCCTGGCTGCTGGGCCTGGGAGCGGCCTCTGCTTCCCCAGGTCGCCGGACACGCCTGTCCCACTCAGCTTGCTGAGTGAGGAGTGGGGGCGGGGCCGTTAAGTTGCGGGGCCCACGGGGGGAGGGGGGCTGCCGCGGGGGAGCCGGTCAATTCGCTCCGCTCTCCCCGGCGGCGGAGCCAGGGGCGGCTTCACTGCCCTAGAGGCGGGACGCGGGTCTCCAGGTGAGCTTGCTCCTGGGAGGCGGCTGCGGAGGCGGCAGGGGCAGGGCATGTGTTCCAGGGAGCTGCTCCATTACTTCTCTCCCCTCGGCCTGGCTTGGGGGCGACCTCTGCCGCCGGAGATTTGCCTGAGGTCCGACTCCAGGTGAGCTTGCTCCTGGGAGATGGGTGCGGTGTGGTCAGGGATCTGGTAAGTTGGTGGCTGCGGGGATAGGGAGGCTGCCCCGGGGTAGCTTGTGGATTAGCTCCATGTCTGCACCACGTGGCCTGCAGGCGGCTTCTGCTGCCCCAGGTCCCGGGACACCCCTGTCCCAATTTGCCTGCTGGGGGCGGGAGGCAGGGTAGTCAGGGTGCAAGGGTGGCGGGGGTCGGAGGCCTGCAGCGGTGGAGCGGGCCCATTTACTCCCATCTTCCCCGCGGCTCGTCCTGGGGGCGGTCTCTGTTGCCCTGGGTTACGGGACACGTGTATCCTAGTCAGCTTGACCCCGGGAGGCGGGCGTGATACGTTTGGGGTGGTGGAAGCAGCGGCGCGTTTTCCCATGAAGCCGGTCCATTTGCTCCCATTTCTCCTCATGGTTTGCCCTGGGGGCGGTCCCTGTTGCTCCAAGTTCGCCGGACGTCCATCTCCAGGTCAGCCTGCTCCCTAGAGGAGGCCACTGTGAGGTCAGGGGGCAGGAGCGGTGGCTGATGCGGGGGGATGGGGATGTATTGGGGAGTTGGTAGATTGGCTCCCGTCTCCGCGATGGCCTGGTGTGGGAGTGGCCTCTCCTGACCCAGATCAGCAGACACACCTGTCCCATTCAGCCTGCAGGGGAGGGGCTCCCTGGGCGGTGCCTTTAAGGTGCGAGGGTGCTGACGTCGAGGGTAGAGGGCCTGCAGGGCGGAGCTTGTCAATTTGCCCTTCTCTTCCCCGTGGCCAATCCTGGGGGCGTCCTCTGCTGCCCAAGAAGCCCGATGCCCATCTCCAGGTCAGCTTTCTCCTGGGAGGCGGGCGCGATGAAGTCGAGGGGAAGGGGCAGCCAGCCGTCGCAGCTGCCTAATGGGGCCACTTCTCCTTTCCCCTGACCTGGCCTGGGGACGGCCTCTCCTGCCCAAGATTCGCCTGACACACCACACCAGGTCAGGTTGCTCCTGGGAGGTGGGTGCGGTGAGATCAGGGGGTGGAGAGGAGAGGGTTACTGCCTATTGCGAGCTGGAGGATAACCTCCCATCTCTCTGGAGGCCTGATGTGGGGGCGGCCTCTGCTGCCTCTCGTTCCCAGGTCACAAATCTCAGGGTCATATTGTCACGGGGGTGCGTTAAGTTGGGGGGCGGCGGGGTGATGGTGAGAGTATGGGGCCTGCCTCTTGGGAGCTAGTGGTTTAGCTCCCATCTCCCCAGCAGCTTGGCCTGGGGTCAGCCTCTGTTGCCCCAGGTTGCAAAGCACAGTTTCTCTGACAGCTTAGCCACCGGAGGTGGGCAGGATGTGCTGAGGGGACTGAGGCAGCCACCAATGCAGCAACGGAGGGGGCTGTCCCTGGCAAGCTGGTCAATTTGTTCCCATCTCTACCTTTGCTTCCCTAGTTTCGCAGGACGTCCTTCTCCAGTTTATCCTTCTCCTGGGAGGTGGGCTCAGTGCATGCAGCCCAAGGTCTGGGCTCTCCCCTTGGGAGGGGAAGAACTCTCTTGTTCTCCTTTGTCTTTATTCTTCAGTGAAGGGGTTACTTGGCCCAATTCTTAATCCTGAGAAAGTGTAGCCTGTGTTATGGAAGAGCTGCTGGACAGTGTGCTTTCTAGGTGGGTTTTCACATCAGCTGATGCCCCAGGCAGACAGGAAAGCTATTACTCAGAGCTTCTTAGTGTGGAGTTGGGGGATGGCCCTGCTGTCCTCACCATACTTTTTAAAAATATGTTACTTCCCTCTTTTTCCTAGGTGACATTTTAGGTTATTGGGTCACAGATTGCTGGCACACCCATCCCTGTTCTCAAACATCTTTTAAACTTGGGTGAAGTGATAAGTAGGGGAAGAAGATGATTTACTGAAAGGTAAGAATACGTAAATTTGCATTAAAGCTACCTTCTGTCAATCTTTCTCAAATGATTTTTGTCGGATTCAAAATCAACGACCTAGTGAATGTTGTACTCTTGTGTAAATCATTGATCTTTACGTCACATTTGTTGAGTGGTCAACGAGATTTGTTTAGTAGATTATTCCTGAAAGGAAAAGCTCAGGCTTTTGATAATTCCTTGTCTGATGTTACCCAGGCAGTCACAGTAGAAGACACAGCTGATATAAAAGTCCCTCACCTGCCTGAACTGCAAAGCTTCTGGGATTACCGATTCCTGAAATGCAGGTGACTCTTGATGATAATCTGGGGGATGGTTTATATGATCAGATTCTTCCAGTCCTGTAAATGGGTTCCGTGGCCCCAGCCCCGGGAGAACTGGTCATAAGGGCCATATCATGAGGGATGGGATGGGAAGGCAAGGTGTAAGAGCTGGAATCACTGAGATTCAACACTCGCTAAACACAGACTCCAGAGCCTAGTTGTTCTGTTCTGGATTTGAGAGTTTGTTCAGACATGATTCTTGCCTTTAAGGAGTCACTGCCTGGGTGGAAGTAACCTTTACATAAATCTGAGGAGGATGGAAATTAAGTAGATGGGCTGTTATGGTTCTCAGTGTGCCTAGGCTCGCTCTTCCAGGCACTCATTGGACTAACGAGAGTCATGTTATTCACTCATTCACTGATTTATTACCCTTGAACTGATCATTTGTCCCACAGTAAGTGAAACAAGGGATCAGGAACCTGAATTTTGTCCCCTCTCCTATCACTGATTGTATCTGTCAGTCGGGCGCCCTGCGTATGCATTGTGAAATGGTGGTATTTCTTGCCCAATGGGGCTGCACTGTCAGTTCTGAGAATCAGGGGAGACACGTGGGTAGGAAAGCACCCTGACACACATGGCCCCCCCACCCCGTGAGACAGCATTGTCGATGCTCAGGTGACCCGATGTAGACCGCGCTGCTAAACCTGAGCATGGTTAGTGATCTTGGTGGCTATGAAAATACAGACTACCGGTCCCTACCTCTGGAGGCTCTGAGGGTGTGTACCCCAGAATTCTGCATTTTTAAAAGGACTTTAATTCTGGTGAAGATTATCTGAGTGTCCCACTGAGAAACACTGGTGTTCGAGGCACCAATATTGAGGATTCTCAGGGAGCGATGTCTTTTCAGGATGGTCCTAGGGCCCTCACTTGAGACTTTTGCCTTGGGTTTAATTGTATGTGTTCAGAAGTGATGTCTCTCACTTCCAGTGCTTGTAAGCGTGCTCTGTGCAGGGATTTATTCTCAGTAGATGGCAAAAACTATGATTCTTCAGGTCACTGAGCTAGAGTGTGAGCGATCTTTTATTTTGGTATTCTTTATAGCAATGCAGAGTCTCCCGAGAAGAGATTCAGACTTAACAGCTTTGTGTCAGACTTTGGAAGACCGCTGGTGCCCAAGGTGTTCTCTGGCAGGGCAATGACGAATCTAGGTCCCTCTTTCCCTGCTACATCAATGAAGTGGACCACTTGGACAAGGCCAAAGCTGGTATCTCAACCATTGCCCTTGACAGTGATATTCGGCTCCAGGAAGCCTTCAGATGCAGCAGGTGGCCAGAGGAGGAGCTGAACAGGCTCATGAAATGTGACATCCCCAACTTCATCAATACAGACCAGAACTCTTCCGTTGGGGAAGATGATCTCCTGATTTTGGAACCACCGTTTGTTCTAGAAAATAAGCCATTTGCTCAGACCTCACACAAAGACTTGAATTGAGAAACTTGCTTTGTCAAGTGTCTTTCTGAAGATGTGAAGTCTGTCTTTGTATGGCAGGAATTGCCCTTTCACAAAATTGTATGTGTTTGTGTCTGAGAGAGGGAAATGGAGACAGACAGAAAGACAGAGACAGAAGAGAGCCCCCTCAGAAGAGAGCTAGTTAAGGTGAGTTTTTGTGCCTTTAAAAAAAAATTTGGGGTTTTGGGGGGAACAAAGTATTTACACTGTTTCATTCTCCTACTGGGAAACCTGGCCCCATCCTCAGTGTCAGTGGCCTTGAATGGGGTTGGCACGGTGCGTTTCATCTGGCGCTGTCACTACCACGCTCTGCCTTTAGCATGTTGCTTTGCCTGTCAGGGCTGCCACCCTTTTAACCTTAAGGCTAGGAGTCTGGGGTAGATGATCTATCTCAGCTCTGCTGTTTTGAAAATTCCTGATGGCAGCATAAACCAGGCCCTACCTCCTGTCTCTTGCTGGGGCACCCCTCAGGTCTGTGCCTTCTACTCAACCCTTTACTGAGCCCAGTTCTATCAGGAGCCCAAGTGCCTACCGGGATGGAAGGAGACTTTTCTCTCGTGGTCACGGTGGCCGACATTTCCATTGGTTGTGCTGAAACAGCTCTTCTGAGATCCCCTGGCCACCCTTGCTCAAACCTGAGGACAACACTGTCGTTTCTTTCCTAGGAGGAGGATCAATGCATGGTGCACTTTATGACAATCCTGTCCCCAGGAATGCACGGAAGTTTTTCAGCTGAGTGAGGGGAGGTGCCTCTGTGTCCCTGTGTCCCTGTATATCTGTCTGCTCACACTACCCTGCCACCGGCTACTGAGCAAGAAAAGTGCTATTCACCATGTTGTGTGTTTTGCAGATGTGTAGGTGATGGTCGTCTGGCTCGTGTGTGTGGGCTTGGAGCTGGGATGTTGAAGGGCTTATAAATACCTCATCAACATGTATTCAAGGTGGCCTGGTGCCACACGGACTTGATTCATGAAGGCAGCAAGCCTGAACACTGGTTTCGAAACAACTTGGTTTTGATCAGTCACACTGCATGCATGACTCGCTGCTAATCTCTGGGTGGTTTTTTCATTTTAGATTTATTCACCCAGTGTCTTGCTTAAGCTGAAAAATACTTTTATTTCACCAGAATATTCTCTGATTCTTTGTTTTCACACATCCAGTTTTTTAATTCCTTTAAAAATTGTTCTGTGTTTATAATGCCTCCTGATTTCTATCATTTCTAGTTTCCCTGTGGCCTGAGCCATGCACCAGATTTTATGTAGGAACTGTTCCACCAAAAGGAATCCCCTTGCTATAATATCTTTTGAGGAAAATATTATTCTTTAAGACCCTAACACTAATTCGTAGAACAAAGCATGGAACATTTCTTGTAGTTAATACATGTTCATGCAAAAAGAAACTTGATATTTTCATTGAAGAATGTTGATTTTAATAACTTTTACTAATGTGAATATTATTATTCATAATTTAAGTAACCAAATAAAACCACAGTTATTTATTATTAAGATTAAAAACTATTTACATGGTCTCTCAATTAGAAGACTGAAGTGTATTTAAAAATGGAAAAATACCCATGATGACACCATCTTTTTTATTAACTAAATATCAAGAGCTGTGCAGGGTTATGATTTGACCACCTGCAAGCTGTCAAGTTAGCATGAGGTAGTTTGTGGATGCTGCCAGAAGACAGGAGACTCCCCCAGGATCAGAGACTAAGGACTTCCTGCCAGCACAGCAGACAGCCAGTGGTTCATGTTCATGTTGGTTCCTAAGTTCCTTTCCTATTGCTGTTGTAACAAAGGACCACAGACTCAGTGGTTTAAAGCAATACACATTCATCTTCTCACTGTTCTAGGGTGCAGAAGTGCAAAGTCAATGTCAGTGGACTAAAACCAACGTGTGGCCAAGGCTATGTTCCACACCGAGGCTCTTGGGAGGGATTCATCTTCCTACCTTTCCCAGCTTGCATAGGTGCTCATACTCCTTGGCCCAGGGCCCTGTGTCACTGTGACTTCTGCTGCCACTTCACATCTCTGTCTCTGACCAATCTGCCTCTCTCCTCTAAGGACCTCCGTGATGACGTTTGCTTTCCCACAGTGATCTGCCATCCCAAGGTCCTTGACAGTCACACCTGCAGAGTCCCTTTTGCCATGCACAGTGACATATTCCCAGGTTCTAGGGATCAGACCGTGGACATATTGGGGGCCATTATTCTGCAAAGTTCTTCCCTTTGGCTCCACTGGTTCTTGTCCATCCCACATGCAAAATGCATCCACCTCATCCCAACACCCTCCAGAGTCTCATTTACTACACCATCAACTCAAAGTCCAACATGTAGTCTATGTATTATCAGCTCAAAAGCCTAAATATTTTCATCCTCATCGCCTAAGTCAGGCATGAGTGAGACACTGGGTGTGATCTTCTCTGCTCAAAATCCTGCAATGGCTTCTCATTTCACACAGTGAAGAAGCGAGAGTCCTTATGGTGACCTTACAGGTTTCCTCCCCCTCCCCAAGCTGAGCTCATCTCCGGTTTTCTCCCTGGCTCACTCTGCTCCAGCAACACTGGCCTCCCTGCTGGCCCTTGGGGACATCAGACTTGCACCCACAGGCCTGTTGCCCTGGCCGGTCTCTGTCAAACTCATATGCTGAAGTCCTAACCGCCAGGACTACAGAACATGACCCCATTTGGTAATAGGGTTGTTGCAGAGGTCATTGGTTAAGAAGAGGTCATTAGGGTGGGCCTTAATCCAGTATGACTTGTGTCCTGATAAAAAGGGGCAATGTGGACACAGAGATACGTGTACATGGGAGATGACGTGATGAAATGTGGAGAGAAGACTGTCGTCTCCAAGCCAAGGAGAGAGGCCTGGACCAGCCTCTCCCTCCCAGCCCTCAGGAGGAACCAGCCCTGCTGACACCCTGCCTGCAGACTCCCCACCCCCAGGGCTGTGAGACAGTGAGCCTCTGTAGTTCCCGTCACCCAGTGTGCGGTGCTGTGTTAGAGGAAGCTCAGCAACTAGCACCCCCTTCTCAAGGTCCTCAGTGAGGCCTGCTCTGGCCATCTCATTTTAAACTGGAAACTGCCTTCCCCTTGTCTCTGCCCCAGAAACCCCCTCTCCCTGATCATATTATTTCTATCACCTTCTAGAATACCATATATTTCACATGACTGTCACGACTGTAGTTTATGTTCTGCTCTTCCTCAGTCCTACAGGGACAAGTATCCTTATTTGTTCACTGACGGACCTCAGGTGTCTTGACCAGTACCCGTGGCACAGCAGTCAATACAAATTGGCCGGATGGAAGGAGGGATCGTTCCTTACATTCACAGGTGAGTGAACGAAGATTCCGGGGGATTGAGTGTTTTGCTCAGGCACAGAGCTGGTAAGTGTCAGGCCAAGGTGGGTTTCAGGTACCTATGAACCTGTGGGAGTCTTGAGTGATTCCCTTTCCATTGATTAGTATTTCTCAGGTGTCTCTTTTTCTGGCTCTAACTTTTGACTTCTTTCTGGTATTCTTCTAAGCTTTCAACCAGTTGTAAGTTTTAATTCTGCTTTGTCTCAGGTAAACAAATGAAATCTGTAAATCTTTTAACTCATTATTTCATCTAAATACATTGTGATTAGTGATGATGTATTTCTGGCATCTTGTTTTGTGATTTCTATTTGCTTTGCGCTGCTTTTCTTCTGCCGGTTATATCCCTTGCAGTCATGGTTAAGAGCATGGCGTGTAGAGGCAGCCTATCTGAGCTTGGTTCCCTCCCTTGCTAACCATGTAACCAGGATATGTAATCCCTTTGAGACTCACTTTCTTCATATACAAAAAGTGGTACTATCCACCTCAAAGACTGTAAGCATTAAGTGATAAAATGGATGGAGAACTTAGAATAGTGACCGGCGTATTTTGCATTCTTCATTTTGACTTCTTTATTTTTATTCTCTTTTTAAACAATTACTTTAGAGATTACTGTTGAATTTTAATGAACACCCTAGATATTGAAGATTAAAATGTTACTTAACCCATACATTGAATTTTATATACCAAATGATATCTGTATTTTGTTTCCATAAGTTCTGTTTAGCTCTATAAAAAAATTGATCTGCTTTCTTTTACATGATGTCCTGATTGTTCATTATGTTACATAAGATTCATTTTATCTTTTAATGATTCAGTCATACTTATTTTATGCTCTCTCTTAGATTGTTTCATAATTTTAGGCTCTGGAATATTAATCATCCTGTGTTTTACGGTGAGCTCTTTCTTCCCTGTGGCATTTATTTTCTTCTGTTTATAGTTGTGTGTCTGTGTGTGTGTAGAGTTGTGGGAGTTTCTCTATAGTGAGTACAATTTTTTTCCTATGATTGTCCCTTACATCCTGGTTTATAAAGTTTCCCTAGAGAACAATTTTGTGTTGCTTATCCTAAGGCTCCAGGTGATATGTTCAACCTTGAATTATATTTTTCAGTTTGGGAATTCCGGAATCTTAAGTGGAGTATCAATATGGATTCCACATTCATATAAAGCAGGGGCGTGGAGATTAGATTTTTTTAAGGGAGATTTTGTTTTTCCCTAGAGAACAGGCTGTTTCACCCCTTTCCTGCGTGCACAGGTGGAGAACTTTGAGTCTTCCTTTCAGTGAAGAGTCAAGTCGTCCAATACGTCTTATGCAGAGGTTTCTATAAAGGAAGACTTCTACATCTGGTATGGACCCTTTTTCTTAATGGACATTGTATCCCTATTTATGTGCAGATGAAAACCCCTTCCCTCCAGGGTGCTGTGGCATCAGCTCACAAGATTACCATTTTTGCGTTAAGTGTCCTCTTTTTATTGTCACCTGGGAACTTCTCTCTCCATAGTTATCTCTGTGTTACTTTTGTTGTTGTATTTTATACGGCATTACTGAAAGTTTTACTTAAAAGGGATCCTAATTAGCTCTGTTTACCTGTTTCCAGAGCTGAAAGCTTCAGTTCTAGAGTATCTGTTTGATTTTTCTTAAAAATACATTCCAATATATTTCTCTGGTGAAAGTCTTGACCCTGTTATCTGTTCTCCCATCATTTCCTTATTTTCTTGATTATATTAAAAGTGTTTTATAGCCTTTATTGGTAACTCTGATGCTTACATCACCTGGGGGTTTGCATCCTTTGTCTAATATTTCTTATTCTCATTTTATCCATCATATAGTCTTGACATGTTGCATGTCTAGAAATTCTTTATTACATGGCAGACACTGCAAATGAAAAATCCATATCTTATCTTCTGTAAGAGGTTTTCTACCTTCCCGTTAGGCAGACAGGGTGAGAGACTGATCATCTCACTCCAATAAGGCCCTGAGTTGCGTCGACAAAAGTGCCTTTTTTCTTAAGACAGCTTTGAGGTATACTTGGCAAAATAATTTTCACAGATTTAAAGTGTACAACTTAATGCGTTTTGACATAAGAATATCCCCAAGGAACCATGACCACATTCAAGACAGTGAACATACCCATCACCCACAAAACTCTTCTCCTGCATTTTGTTGTCCCTCCCTCCCTCCCCGTCTATTCCCCTGGAAACCATTGATCTGCTTTCTATCACAACATACTGGTTTGCATTCTCAAGATCGTTGTATGAATGGATTCATGCAGTATCTACTCTATGTTGTCTAACTTCTTTCATTCAGTGTAATTATTTTGAGAGTCATATGTGTTGCTGTATTAATAGCTTATTTTTCTCATAGCAGAGTATTGCTTAATGCTGAGTTTTTCCTGAATAGTTTATTGCGAACAGTGTTTGGTTAGACCATCCTTTGTTTCTCCATTTACTTCTTGATGGATGCGTGGGTTATTTCCAACTTGAGCTATTATAAATAATATTGCAGTGAATATTTGGTTACAAGTCTTTTTATGGACATACACTTTTATTTTCTAAAGCATCAGATGAGAAATATCTGGGTTAAATGGTAGATAGGTGTTTACCTTTTTTAAGGAAACTGTTAAACAGTTTTCCAAAGTGGTTGTGCTATTGTAAATTCCTCGTGGTATGTATCAGTTCTGGTTGCTCTACTTCCTTGCCAGCACTTTGTAAGGTCGATCTTTCTAATCGTATACATTCTAGTATATATGTGAACTAGTATCTCACTGTGATTTTTAAAAGCATTTCTATAATGACTAATGGCATCTTTAATCAGCATCTTTTCATATGCTTATTATCCATCTGGGTATCTTTATTGAAGTGTGTTTTCTGGCCTCATTCATTCATTCAGGTGTTTGCATTATTATTGTGTTTTGAAATGTTTTTATTCTGGATCAGACACAAAGAGAGACCTTTACCAGACATATGATCTGCAAATAGCTTCTGTCTATAGCTTGTCTTTTCATTTGCTTAGCAGTGTTTAGAAGAGCTTTGAAGAGTCTTCATTTCTGTAAAGTTCACTCTATCAGTTACTTTTTAAAATAGATGATACTTTTGGTGTCATAGCAAAGAAATATTTGCCAAACCCAAGGCCATAAAGCTTAAGCCTATGCTTTTTCTACTAGCTGTTTTATAGTTTTAGATTTCTTATTAAAATCTATGATCCACTTTGAGTTAATTTTTGTATATTTTGTGAGGTGTGGATCAAAGTTCATTTTTTTTTTTTTGCATATCACTGTCTAACAATTCCCTCACTAATTGTTGAAAAGATCCTTTTCTCCACTGCATCCTTTTTGAGAATCAATTGTCTATATAAGTGTTTGTTTAGTTCTGAACTTTCTATTCTGTTCCATTATTCTATTTTCCTGTTTTACACCAACAGCATACATTCTGATTACTGTAGCTTTATAAAATAAAGTCTGAAAATTAGATAGTGTAAGTCTTCCAACTTTGTTTTTCTTGTTCAAAGTTGTTTTGGATATTTGGGATCCTTTGCATTTTTATATGAATTTTACAATCAGTTTCTAAATTCCTTACATCCTGTTCTACCAAAATTCCACCCATGTCTTTGGCCATCTCCAAAGCCGCATTTTCAGAAGTCTCTCTAGATCCCAGGTGAAAGGAATTTGTCTTTCTTCTGGCTCCATTCACATTTCATATTATTTGATTACATTTATTCATATTTGGCTGTATGTACTTGTCTGATCTTTCCAGCCATATGGTAAATCTCTCAAAATTAGGAATCTTGACTTGGTTCCCTATATCTGCTGAGAAAACTAGTTCTATGCTTTGCAGCAGTGAGCCCTGCAGTAAGAGGTATCTGCAGCACACATCTAGCTCATTGCTTGCATATTGTCAAGAAATCCTGCAGATTTAGAATTGTTTATTGATTGTTGTCTCCAAGACGTCTCAGTCTTTTTTATTTCTATTGTTACTGTTGCAGTTTCAAAGAGCAATGGCTAATTATTTTCCAAATATCAAAACATACTGTAATTGAGTTGTGATGTAAATTATGTGCTGCTGTGTCTTAAAAACCTCCTTAGTGTTCACAGGCTCCTTCACTCATGGAAATTTTGGGAGAATGACATATCCTTAGAGATAGCACTGCTGACTTTGGCGACCTGAGAAGCAGTACCTGAACTCACTCCTGCTGTTTTTCTAGTGTCCCATCTAGCCCTCCTCCAGCCCTCCATGGGGGGACATGCAGTTCTGCCCTTGAAAAGCCTGTTGCTTCTCAAGAAGACTTCCCTATGAAACATAATCATGTCCTTCTTTTGGGGACATTCAGTCCAGAGATTTGGCGGCAGGGGAAAATGTTTAGTCTGCTTTTGGTAGAGCCTAAACTCTTCCATAATTATTAGAAGCAAATCCAATGAGGAAACTGTGTTGGCATCTAACAAATCAGCATAAATGTCTGATGAGGCAGATCAGCTTCCCCATCCCACTCAGGCGTCATGTTGATGTGACACTCAACTTGGCTAAAATTTTCTCCTCTGTGCAACGTAAGTTTCAAGACATTATGAATGGCTTTTTGTTTTTCTTCCTTGGTCTTTCCACATTCACTGTGTCTGGTGAGATTATATGAATCCTGCTTATTTTCAGCCCAGCAATTACCCTTTTTAAAGGATCACGTGTTTAAAAGGCTAGTGGACAATTTGTTAGAAGATAGAATTCCTTAGATTTTGGTCCTGGAGTTGAATCTTGGTTAGGGGTGAATGAAAATTCCCATTAAAATTTTAAATTCAGTGTTACAAAGTTTTAAAAATAGTTAAATATTAGTCAATTTCATTAAACACTTTAGCAGTTATTTACTTTTAAGCCGGTTTCTGGGGCAATTTTTTAAATGATTCCCTCTCTTTATTGATTCCCTCTTTATCAGAATCCTTGAGAGGCCCTTGTCATCACTGTCAGTATCATCATCATCATCATCATGGAACTGATTCCTCTGGACGATTCTAGGAAAATAAAGAGATCGGTGGAGTTATGTGTAGGTCAGTGTGTGCATATACAATAAGAACAGTTATCAGACATTAGATGCAAGAAATCCACTTTATTTAGAGAAGAATGTGGTCATGAAATCCTGATGTGGTGAATGAAGGTAGCAGTGGGAACAGAATAGTCAGTGAAAAGGAGGAGGAAGTGAGCGAAGCGGGGAGCATAGATCCTTGGTTAGCAGATCATCAAATTGGTGAGAATGAGGGGAGTGTGTTGGCAGAATCATGTCCCTCCCCCGCCACAGGTTAGCCAACTGTGACATGTTTCTGTACATGGTAAAAGGGATGACAGATTATATTAGGAGAAAAATCTTAGAGGATTTCTGTCTTCTAAATTGTCTATTAGCCTTTTAAACCCGTGATACATTATTAAAGATTAGTGGAGGGCCACAAATAAAAAGGATTCATATAATCTCACCACACATACTGAATGTAGAAAGACTAAGAAAGAAAAACAAAAAGTCATTCATAAGTGCCTTGAACCTTAAATTGCTCATGAGAGGAAATGTCACACAAGGTGAATGTCACAGCCACATACATAATGCCTGAGTGGGAGGGGAGAAGGGGATCCTGAGATGAGACAATAGGGTGAGTAGCCTGGATTGTCCAGGTGGGCCCAATGTAATCACAAGGGTCCTTAAAATGGAGGACATAGCCCAGCTGAGTTTAAACTCAGAGGGAGGTGTAGCCATGGAGCAGTGTTCAGAAAGGCTGCTGGCCATGAAAATGGAGGAAGTCGTGGGGCACAAGCTAAGGAAGTTGGGTAACCTCTGAAAGCTAGAAAAAAAACCAAAAACAAGGAAACATTCTCTTCTAGATCCTCTAGAAGGAAGGAACCCTGCTGTTAAGTTGAATTTAGCTCAATGAGAACTGTGTTGGATCTCTGACCTCCACAGCCATAAGGTGATAAATCTGTGCTGGTTTAAGTTGTTAAGCTTATGGAAATTTGTTACAGTGGTAATAGAAAAATAACATAGTGGGCGGTAGTGTAAGGGATTAAAGGTCTAGGCTGGGGTGTGGAGAGGATTCTGACATTCATACTGAAAAACAACCAGGTGCAGTGGGAAGGTGTCTTAAGGAAGACCTACCTGGCAGGGCTGTTAAGACGACTGTTTGGAGTGAGGAGAGCATTGGATTAGAGGAATCAATTAAATCTCTACCAGAAAAATAAGGAGTAAAATAACAGGGCTTCAGTGTTAGTGGATGCAGGAATGGAAATGTGCAGAAGGATATAAACATTACTTTGATATTAGCTCCAGGTTTGATGACTGCATGTTGGGGAGAGTTAGCCGATGTGTGGGCTGAATGTTTGCATCCCCTCAAAATCCATATGTCAAAACCCCATCTCCCAGGGTGATGGTATGGGAGGCGGGGCCTTTGGGAGGTGATTACTAGGATAAAGTGAAGTCATGAGAGTAGAGCCCTCATGAATGGGATTAGTGCCGTTATAAAGGGTCCCAGATTGCTTGCTTCTCTCTGCTCTCTGGCCCATGAAGATAGAGGGAAGACAGCCATCTTCGAGCCATGAAGGCTATTCTCTCCCAGATACATTGACCTCAGTCTCCAAAACTTAAGGAACATGCTGGTTGTTTAAGCCACCCGACCCACGGTAATTTGTTACAGCATCCCAGACTGACGAAGACAGGGGAGAATGCCTCTGAGTTTGGCACTGATTGCCTGGAGAATGCTGAAACCCAGGGAAGTGGGCAGCACAGACGTTTACCCATTTAATCCTGGCAACGCGGTACGAGATAGAGTCTACATATTTCTCGCTATTTAAAAGGGAAGGAAAAAGAGGCACAAATAACAACAACAACAACAACAACAATAATTTTTCCAAGATTCACACAGAACCCCCTGGAGGCAGAGTGAGAATTTATACTCAGGCAGGCTGACCCCAGAGCCCCTGCTCATAACTACGAAGTCAGATCACCTTGCTTATGTGGATCAATTTTTTTCAAGTGTGATATGAGGGTACTGTGTCCAGTAACTTATAATTTCAAAATACCTCACTGTAAGGGAATCATTAGTCCCAGGCTTTGCAAACCACAGAAAGCTAGACATACAAAAATAACTCGTTAGGGCAAGATAACCAATAATGTTTTTAAATATTATACTTGCTGAACTTTTGCAATAAAATGTGTATTTATAATTCTGTCTGGCTACAGAATAACTTCATAATCCTGAATGTGGCTGGTGGCTCCTATGGTGGGCAGCACGGGCCTAGAGAATTTAAGTGACTTGTGCAGCCTCGCCCAGGAAGCTTGTGGTGGGATCAGAGCTACAGGCTGGGACTTTTCCTTCCTATCCAACAAGTCCCTTATGGAGGCTTAGAAGCTTCTCCTTTGGTGCTCAGCTGTCTATCCGTACATATGACATCTTGTCAGGTGTCCCAGCCTGCTCCTGAACATCAGCCAGAACCCACTTCTGCTCTTTTCTGGCCAGGTAATACATTCTAGCAATTCCATTGACTTCTTGGCATCAGTTCTTACCTGGAAGGGTAGTGGCTAGAGATGTAAATGTGTCCACATGGCAGGGTTTTCATACACATAGCAGGAGTTGTCAAGAGAAGAAAACGTCAGGAAGACGAGTGGAAGCAGGTCATTTAAAATACCAAATGGGTACTTTCAATGTATGTTTGTCTTTCCAAGTCCATACTTGTTCTGCTTGTGCATTACAGGCCAGTAAATCGGGAGAGCAGGTTTTGCGGCAAGAAACAGCAACTTTAATTTGGAAAGCCAGATGAGAAGATGGAAGTCAAATGTCCTGGAAAACCATCTCCCAAAGTCAGAATTCAGGATCTTTTTATATTAAAAAGGGGAAGCAGGAATGCTTGGTTGTTGCAAACTTCTTTTATGAATTCTTTGTTGTTAGAATCTTTTGTTCTTGCAGCTCTTCACCTGGGTCAGATCCGTGTAAACCTCCAACAAACAAATGTTATTTCTATTTTGTAACTTGTTATCTTTATACGAATGGAAAAGTGTTAATTTCCTTTAAAGTCAGAGCCTTGAGGATAGGGTCTCCTGTATATTTCAGGCTTTAGGCAACATTGTTTTACAAAAGGTGCAGAACGAACAAGACTAAACCTAGGAAAAAGGGCACAGGTTTAAAGTCAAACGAACAGATCTAATATGGAGTAAGATTTGTTCTTTCCTATTTCAGTAGTGCCATGTAGAAGGCACTTTGGGCAGCTTTTTGTAGGGTCCTGGAGGCTTTCTCTCTCAGCCTCTGGGCTCCTCTATGGTAAACCCTTCACAGCTGTCTGGCCTGCTGGAAAACCACTCCGACTGTTTTGCCCGGAAGATGTGTTCGGTTTATAACTCATATCTACTCCTTGGAAAACAACTCAAGAAAAACTCAGTTGGTTTTCCACCAGCCCTTGGCAAGGTTGAGGGATAGCATGTTATTATTTTATAAAATAAATTAAAAATAAAAATAAAAATAATAATAATAAAAGAAGTCTTAAAAAAGCACTGGGCACATAGGAGAGAGTCAATAAATGTTTCCTGGCTTAAATTAACAGTGATGGCTCAGTGAATCCATGGCTGTTGTATTTGCTGTGCTAGTTACTCCTTTGCTCCATTTCAATTTTTTTTAACTGAAAAAGAAATACATGCATATGGTTAAAAAATTCAAACAGAGCACAAAAATACACAAGTGAAAGATGTTTTCCCTCATCCTCTGTTCTTTCAGCCCTCCCTGGAGATGCCACTGTTTACTATTCTTTTTGTGCTTTTTCAGATATGCTTTGCATATTCCCACCTATGTATGCAAATTCCTTTAAACGTTTACTTATTTTTAACTTATAGGGGTTTAAATCCTCAAGTGCTTTCTGCCCGGGTAATAGAAAAGAACAAATCTGACTCCATACTAGAACTTTTCCTTTGACTTTAACCCTGTACTCTGTCTCCTAGGCTTCATCTTGCTTGTGAAACAATGTTGCCTAGAGCCTGAAATATACAGGAGAGCCTATTCTGAAGGCTCTGACCTTTAAGGATATTTAACACTTTTTCATTCATAAAAAGATAACAAGTTGCAGAATAGAAAATAACGTTTGTTTTGCTGGAGGTTTACAGAGATTTGACTCAGGCGGATAGCTGCAAGAACAAAGGATTTTAAAAAAAAGAATTCCTACACCAAGAATTTGCTGCAACCAAGCACGTAGGAAAGAAGCCTGAATTCTGACTTGGGGAGATGGTTTTCCAGGACATTACTTTGCCATCAAGGTCTACAGAAACTT